>NC_085137.1:313377113-313998988 GCF_035046485.1 Aedes albopictus | reverse complement strand
ATCGACGGTTCATTCGACGCAGAATCTGGTCCCATTGTTTCCTATTGAAAATGGTTCGGATCGGTTCAGCCGTTCCGGAGTTATGGCCATTTAGGTGTTCCTGATCGGTACCCCAGGGAGGGGCCAGATATGAAAATGCTACAAAACCATGCATGCGACATATCAGACCACAGCTATTTCGATAACCTGACGAACGGTAAGCAGGAAAATACTCTCAGTCCATATCTGAACTAGTGGTATTCCGGAATCGGTTCCAGATGTCCCGCCGGAAGTGGCAAAATATAAAAGTGAGACAAATCCATGCATGCGACACATCAAATAGCGGTATTTTCGATAACCTTATGAACAGTGAGCAGGAAAATAGCCTTTGACCCAGCAAAGAATACCGGTAGTGTACCGGAACCGGTCCCGGGTGCCCCGCCGGAGGTGGCCATATATATAATTGAACCAAACCCATGCATGCGACACATCAAATCGCGTCTCTATAGATAACCTGATGAACGGTTAGCAATAAAATGTAATCAGACTATATTTAGGAAGACCAGTAGTATTCCAGAACCGGTTCCGTGTGTCCTGCCGGAAGTGGTCAAATGTAGATGAGAACCAAACCCATGCATGCGCCACATGAAATAGCAGCTTTTTTGATAACCTGAAGAACGGTAAGCAGGAAAATAGCTTTAGATCACAGCAGAGACTACCGGTAGTGTTCCGGAATCGGCTTCGGATGTCCCGCCGGAAGTGGTCAAATATAAAAGAGAACCAAACCCATGCATGCGACACATCAAATAGCGGCTTTTTCGATAACCTGGTGAACGGTTAGCAATTAAATGGAATCAGACTGTATTTAAGAAAACCAGTAGTATTCCGGAACCGGTTCCCGCCGGAAGTGGTCAAATGTACGACACATTAAATAGTAGCTTTTTCGATAACCTGAAGAACGGTAAGCAGGAAAATAGCGTTTAATCACAGCAGAAACTACCGGTAGTGTTCCGGAACCGGTTCCGGATGCCCCGCCAGAAGTGGTCAAATATAACAGTGATCAAACCCTTGACCAAATCCATGCATGCGACACATCAAATAGCGGCTTTTTCAATAACCTGGTGAACAGTAAGCAAGAAAATAGCCTAAGATCACAGCAGAGACTACCGGTAGTGCTCTAGAACCAGTTCCGGATGTCCCGCCGGAAGTGGTCAAATGTAAAAGTGAACCAAATCCATGCATGCAACACATCAAATCGCGGCTCTTTATATAACCTGATGAACGGTTAGCAAGAAAATGGTTTCAGACCATATTTGAGATATCCAGTAGTATTCCGGAACCGGTTCCGGGTGTCTTGCTGGAAGTAGTCAAATGCATATAGGAGCCAAACCCATGCATGCGACATATCAAACCACGGCTTTTTCGATAACCTGATGAACGGTTTACGAAAAAATAGACTCAGATCACATTAGAGACTACCGGTAGAAGCCGTTTTGTACGTCCCGCCAGAATGACCAAAATGTAAAATGAATCAAATCCATGCATGTACATCAATTTTCGGCTTTTTAGAAAACCTGTTGAACAGTTGGCAAGAAACTAGTCTCAGACCATATTTGAGACAATAGGTACAGTCTTGGAACCGGTTCCGGGTATCTCACAGGAAGTGGTAAAAACAGTTAAAATAATCGATGCAAGCGATAAATATGTGTAAGAGAGCAAAATCTTGACAAAACTGATGCAGGCTCATCAAATCACACCTTCCCATATTCCTGAGGTGTAAATATACAGTAGAATGAGGGTTGCATGAGAAAATTGAAATTTAATCGCATCAACCTCGAGCAAAGTTTTTCAATCCCCTTTTGCGTCTAAAATTGCTGCGCAAAGTTTTGATCCGACTGATTTCTCCTCGCGCTCTGTGATATGGTTCTAATTTGAATTCGATTCAGTACGAAAAATTTCACTTGCCTTCATTTTTTGGTCAATTTTTTTGAATCTAGTAACCAATGATAATAAAATATAGCCTGAAGTGTACAGGAAAAAGTTTATCAAAGACTGTAAAGTGATTTTTGATTGTGAAATAAAATATATTTTTAAGCTTGTTATTATAGTCTTCGTATTGATGGGTCTCCAGTAATAGTAAAGGTGGTCACGCAGTCAACTAAGAGGTCTAATATTTTTCAGCTCTGCCTATCAATTGAACATAACACCGGAAATATGTGCCATCAGTAAGTTTCTCAACTCGATGGTGGCTTGGATAAAATTCTTGCTTTTATAAATAAAGTATCCACAGGATTCAGGATGCTTACGTCGACGGAAAGATCATGAGTACATATTCGACGAGAAAGGCACTATCACCACTAGGTGGATTAATCCGGGTTTTTATTAAAATTTTCAGTTCTAGGCTGGTTCATCTGCTTATCGTAAAAAAAATCTGCGATAATTTTAACATCGATTTCGTGCACTCCTTTGTTTGAGTAGTGTCTCTCTTGCACGAATACAAAAAATGACCTCTTACCGTCTCTGTCAGCTGTCCTGTCTGGTTCTAAACAATCAATTTTTTTGTTTATTTTTTTCGGAAAATTGGTAAATTACATACTTAATTTAACAAATTCAAAAGCACTGCGTTGCAACCCTCCAAAAATTGAAATTTTTCGTAAAGTTCTATAGACCACCAAGCAATTTTTCTTTAAAAATCATTTTAAGATCTATTTCTTTGATTATTAGGGAACCTGACATAAGCTTTTTTATGATTTTGATTTGAAATTGTGAGCTGAAAGTGTTAAAATCATTTAGATTCTGTGTAAACAATTGTTGGTGCGCCGCGACATTCTGGAAAACTTCAAAAGGCGCCGCGGTAGCAAAAAGTTTGGGAACCTCTGGTTTAAAACATCATGTGGCCAACGAACAACTCGCTCCGATTGATGCAATGTTTGTTACAACCATCAAACTATGTGTTTTTTATCTAATTTCCGTCCAGCTAAACACCGACCAATAATGATCGAGTTTTTTCTTGCACCTCGCCAAATGCCTCATAGCCAATTTGGTTTCAATTACTAATTTTTTTTTCAGATAACAGAAACACAGTCGTGTCGTGTTGGTATTGTCTGAATTGCTGCCCGTTTGCATCGATGATTTTGTGAGTTTTTGTACCGCTTCGGAGCTGCTTTATGCTATTCCGGTTTGTGATGCACATTCAACAGAACTGAAAATCAGTTGTGATCTCAACGAACGTGTGGGTATTAGTATGGGACAAACATCAAATTCTCGCTCCACTCGACTTTATCGATTGCATTTAGGTCCCATATGAACTATGCAAAATTTCAGCGCAATCGGCGAAACTATAATTTAGCGCAAGCGGTTCAAAGTTTTCATAGGATTTACTATGGGAAAAGTTACACTTTCAGATAAAAAATCCTAGAGTTCGCCCTTTGTCTTCTTAATTCAAATCGATCAACGCTTCTTATGGAAAACTCATTTATGAAACTTTCCTTCGAAGACAACAAAACGATTGGATGCTTGTGGAAAAAGTTATTGATTTATTACCGATTAGTGATGCAACGAACGGCTTTTTGGTTTGTTTTATTAGCAGCACTGTAGCTGCTGCCTTGGCTGCTGCTGTTCTGGGGGAGGTGATACATCCCGCCACCCTATGCAATAACGGCAGCAGCAGTGCTGCTGATAAAATAAAACAAAAAGCCGTTCGTTGGATCACTAATTGGTAATAAATCAATAACTTTTTCCACAAGCATCCAATCGTTTTCCGGTCTTCGAAGGAAAGTTTCATAAATGATTTTTCTACAAGAAGCGTTGATCGATTTGAATTAAGGAGACAAGGGGCGATCTCTGGGATTTTTTATCTGAAAATGTAACTTTTCCCATAGTAAATCCTATGAAAACTTTGAATCGCATGCGCTAAATTATAGTTTCACCGATTGAGCTGAAATTTTGAACAGTTCATATGGGACCTAAATGGGATCGAAAAAGTCAACTGGAGCGAGGATTTGTTTTTTTTTCATACAAGCGTGTCCCATACTAGTAGGTACCCGACAAACATTTTTGCTGTACAAGTAAGGAACAAACAGCTCTTTAGCAAAATTTAGCTTAAGAAACTGTTGTTCAGCTAGTTCTGTTTCTTGGGTATTCTCTGGTTTTGTTTCCCACAGAACGACATTCTCACCTGATATAAATCGAGTTATAAACACGAACGCCTCCATTGCTGCCGCTTGCCAAATACGTCCACAACGAAATATCATCAAACACAACTGTGCGCAGGTGGTGCCATCTGTACGTCGAAACTAAAAAGCATTACTGAGGACATAGGGTTCACTAAACCGCAGAATGACAAATTGTTGTACCGCTTGTAAAGTAGAATTCCATGTCGAAGATATTGTAGTATGCTGCGAGGTGTTTTGTGAGAATTTGCCTCAATTCCACGCAAAATGTGTTGGATTATCTTACGATGAAGGATGTGCATGTCTGCACGAAAATATATTTTGGATGTGCGATGCTTGCAGAGTTCGTGTTGAAAACGATCGTTTGCGTGAAACGACCAAGAAAACGACAAATACCAAAAAATCTGGCGATTTCGCAACGAAAACGGAAGTGAATGCTTTAAAAGTAGAAGTGGGACGAATCAGTCAGATTGTATCTGAAATGTCATCGATATCCACGAAAACCGAAGAAATCTCGATGCGTAGGCAATCTGGCTTTGAAGAATCTCCATTGTCATCAACGAGGTTTCCTGCTACCGATCAAATGACTCGAGCTTCTAACGACACGCTTTTGGAACTGTACGTTTCAAATATAGCAACGGATGTGTCCGAAAACGAAGTCGTACAAATGGTGTGTGAATCACTTGGAACGAAGGAGGTGCTCGGGATAAAATGTTTAGTTGGATCTGGTACGATTATTTCAACGCTGGACTACGTGTCGTACAAAATTACCGTTGGGGCAAAATTCCGAAGTTGTGCTTTGAGGAGTTCAACCTGGCCAGATGGAATACGATGTCGCGAGTTTAGAAATACTTCTAAAACAACTTGGAGGCCTTCAAACCGATCTACAATCCAAACAGTCCAATGATTAGTTGCTATTGTTTTGTTCTAAAATGCCAGTGTTTGTTTCAGTAATGTTTGTGAAATGTCGTTCAATTGTCTGTTTGTATTGAAAAGCAAATGATGATCATTTTCTGAATGTATTTGTATAGTGATACTGAATAGTCTGTAAGAATGTAGTCTGTGCGACAAGTAAGTCGAAGGCGAATAGTTAAATAAAACTTCATTCAACTGCCAAAAATAAACGTCCACATCATGTAAAAAATATTGTAAAAGAACTAAAATTTCCCTGAAACAATAAGATTTAATAGTTGACCCTCGAATTCTATTTCTGTCTAGTCGTTGCCTATTTCGGGCACAACCTGAATTTAGTTCCTGGCAAACCATCTACGTGACGTGATGGTCAAAAATTATGTTTTGATCGAAGGTGTTTATTCGAAAAGTCGGTCAAATGCTTCGCAATCCAAATCAAATCTTATATTCAAAGTTCGATTGAGCAGAAAGCTTTTGAGATGGATGTAGCTTTAGAATAACGACCAATATACTTCAATTTATATGTTTGCCCACCAGATCATAATACGCAATCACAGAGCAACGAAAAAATCTTTCTCTAAGGTTGTGAAATACGATGTTTCGTATGCAGAAAATCCACGCACACATTTGCTTGCATCCTTTGTCTTACGGAAAAAAAAGTTCAACAAGTGAACCTAATTAAGTAAAAATTGAACGGTGATGAAGAACAATTCGGCTAACTGCTGCTTTGATTCGGTTGCCTTCATCGTACCAAAAATTTTGAAAAATTTTCAACTCGCAAGTGGAGTTAAAATGAAACGAAAATTTAACATAATGATTCGACATTCAGTGCTACAGGGACTGATTATTGGTGTGGGTCATCGGAACCGCTTTCTCAGATCAAAGCTTTTTTGGCTCCGTTTCGGGTCCTGAGTATCTGTGCAAAATTTGAGCACGATCGGTAGCGTCTACACTTTGCGCATTGTAAATTAAATTTGTATGGGATTTTGTATGGGAAAACATACTTTTTTGCATTTTAGCCATAAGTTGAAAAAGTTTGTCTGAAACTTTTTAACCGATGCTGTAAAAGCGATCCGATGCTTGTGAAAATAGTTATAACCAACAAACCGCATGCATGTGTTTATGTTTTAACATGTAAAGGAATAACAATAGCAACAAAATCATGCTGTTTCGCCAAGCAGTGCCAACGCTATAACTTTTTTCATAAGCATCAGATCACTTCGCGGTCTTCGACAAAGTTTTCCAGGACACCCTAGGCTATGGTTTCACTTTATCGGTTACACGGTTTTAGAAAAATTCGAGCTTGTTATGAGAGAAATGCAAAAAAGTGTGTTTTCATATGTAAAACCCCATACAAACTTCAAGCGCGATGCGCAAAACGTAGACATAACCGATTGTGCCCAAATTTTGCACACTTATTTGGGTCCTGAAATGGGATCAAAAAAACTTTGATATGATGGGATACCATTGAATTTTTCATTTTTCCATATAAACGATGACCCACTCTGATTATTGATAATCTACATCTTTTTGCTTGGGGTCTCAAGTTAGTCTAGTTGTTAAGGCTATGGATCACCAATCCGGAGACGGCGGGTTCGATTCCCGTTCCGGTCGGGAAACTTTTCTCGACTCCCTGGGCATAGTGTATCATTGTACTTGCCTCACAATAGAGGGATTCCACGGAGGCACGCAAGTCGATCCTGAGCGACCATTTCAAAAATATCTGAAACTTTGCACAGTTTTTCAATTTCATCTAAAACGTCATTTTTCGATATCAAATCTTCATATAGAGTCACGTCTAACTTTTCAAAAGGGTGTATGTGAAAATGGTTGAAAAATATTCAAAAAGCTGCACAGCAAAAACGGTTCGTTCGATTGTTATGATTTTTTCAGCAAAGTTAGATAACTTAATGGGGATTGCTAAGAAAATATACACTGTAAAAAATTTTTTTTTTTGCATTAAAAAAATATCATTTTTGTCACACAAACTCAAATATCTCAAAACCCTATCTTTTTACCAACGTGATTTTTTCAGGGAAAACGGTGAAAAATTTGGTGATGGTAAACTAATAAACAAAAAAGTTATGATATTTCAAACATTTCACAATTTTTACATTTAGTAAAAAAAATATGTTTTTTTTACCGTGTACATTATTCAGAGAATCGCATTATGATGCTGATTTTATTGTTAAGGCTACCGCATGAATTAAACAAGTTATTTTCATGATATTTTTATTTAATTATTCATAACTATTATAGCATCTATTAGAAACTTAGACGCGATCCAGTGTAGTGATCAAAAGTATTGATAGTGTCATTATTTTTATTGTACGTGACTGGCGAAAAATTCTGTTAATAGGGTTAAAACCTGTTGATAATAAGAAACATAAGTAATATTATTTTTAAGATAAAAGCTGCAAAACAAAAGTTTTATATAGACGAATGCGTCTAGTTTACCTGCAAAAAACTTACCTCTTAGATAATAGATTTTATGATGGAGAGAAAGCGAGTAACTGCAACACCAACAAATACATAATAGGTGCATACCACGACAATGCTCTAGACGTCTAGTTTACCTGCAAAAATTTACCTATCAGAGAATAGAATCATAAATATCGGGAGGAAGCGAGTAACTTCAACAACAACAAATGCATGATAGGTACCATGACAATGCTCACGAAAAAGCAAAAAATTACTACCGCTATGGTTATTAAGGATTGTAAAGTAAAAGTTTTCTTCAGTCAAGTAAACGACACCAAACTAGTCAGTAAAAACTTGAAAGTGATTTTGTTTATTAAAATCTAACGAACAACATGAGTACTCGCTTTCTCAACTGTTGTAGGCCGTTTGCAGAAAAAAAGTGCTCAAAAGAGTTACGAAATCTCACCGAAAGCACCATAGATAAACTGAAAGCGACAGGTTATGCTCCAATGTCCACATTGAATACAAATTTACGCATTTGCACGTCCTGCCGTCTAAACGTTGACAAACGAGCAATCTGTATATCATCGGAAGAGCAGGGCGCAGGAAGTTCGAAAACGACAACAACTGAGGAATTACTAGAAGTTCCAAGTGCAGAGAGCCTTGCCACCGTACCATCAGCGACATCTGTTTCAACAAATCAATCGGAAGATGAGTGTACACTCATTGCACAATTATGGGTCACTCAAGGAACAACCATTTCATAATATGAATCGTTTTTCATACAAAAATAACACTTTCATTATTTTTATTTTATATTCTCATCATTGAAACCCCTCTTTATCGTTTTAAATAAAAATCTGCTTGTAAAATTTACTTTAGGCGGTGAAAATTACTAAAATGTTGGTGAATAATGAAAACCACAATAATGGGTCAAAATTGGCTGTGTAACAATTATGGGTCAATTTGTTGCCTATTATGGGTCACTTAGAAGAAATCGGCTCAAAAATAATGTTTTGTATATTTTTTCAATGAATGATCACTTATTCTCGATAGATCAACTATAGCAGAATCTAAAACTGGTCTCAAACATCTTAACGAAGCGTGTTTTCACGATTTGGAATAAATTTTTCAAAATTGGGTCAAAATCTCCAACACAACTACCGATAAACGCCTAAAAGTATGCAATGTCCATGTACGCAGAACTGTCAATATTATGCTGCACAAAAAGTGACTCATAATTGTGTGATTTTCGGTGTTCCTTGGCACAATAATGAGTCACTTAAATTTTGCCAGAAATAAGCTTTAATTGGCTACAGTCACATGAATTTCTACATTTAGAACGTTAATTATACCTTTGTTATGGTGACGATACCATTTCGCACATGAAAATCACTGAAGCTCGCTTTTACAGAGCTTACGAAAGCAGCGCACGCACTGTCCGATATTCACAATCGAAGCATTACTTTGACAGCTAGTTTTGCGCCGAACAAAAAAATATTGAAAATATGTATATTTTGATGTATAAGCCCGTGTGCGATACGTATAGTGACACAAAACAAATCAACTTATGTGCGAAAAATAATAATAGCTAACAAAAGCTTGCAATTAATTAGTATTTATCTATTAAAGTGGAAAGTGACTAATAATTGTGTGTGACCCATAATTGTGCAATGAGTGTATTCAAAAGGTAAACATCGAACGCTTTAACGAGGGCATAGCTGGGATAAAAGTGACTCCGATTAAATGGACGAAGATGGACTACGTTTATTATCCAGAGAAAAAATACCGTGAAATAAACGAAGCTGTACGTAGAAACCTCTTCAAATTAGGACCTGAGGATGTGGAAAATACAGACTACGATGAGGTAATTATGAATATGAAGGAAAGGTTCTCGAATCCAGCCACGACAAGGAAAGAAAAATTATTGATTTTGTCGATGCTGCCAAGTTCGTGGTCTATTCAAGATGCCATTGATGAGTTCGAAACCAATAGATATACAGTAAAAGAGGCAAAACTATTTAAGAATAACTGTCTTTCAACCAAAAATACTAGGTCTAGTAATGCGTTAACAGACGAGGCAAAAGAAATAGTAGTTCAATATTTTGAAGATGATGAAGTAAGTCGAGCTATGCCTGGCCAGAAAGATTATGTATCAGTAAAACAAGATGGAAAGCGTCAAGCAATCCAAAAACGATTAATGATGACGACATTGAAAGAAGCTTACACACGCTTCAAGGAAATTCACAATAATATTAAAGTAGGTTTTTCCTCATTTGCAAGCCTTCGGCCAAGGCAATGCAAGCTTCTTTCCAATTCAGGAACACATAATGTTTGTGTGTGCACAACCCATGAGAATATTAACCTTATTTTACATAGTTTGAAAAGAATAAATTTAACAAAGGATATTAAAATGTTAACTGGTAGTCTTTTGTGTGAAAATACAACATCAAATTGCTATCTACGATCTTGTTCGGATTGTCCAGATTCTTCATTATTGGAAAATACTTTATTCGGTGAGTTTGAAGAAAAATATATTGATCAGTTATCATTTGAGCAATGGGTAACCACGGATAGGTGTGACCTAGAAACAATTGTAAAACCTGTAGATGAGTTTGTGTCATATTTTTGCTTGAAATTAGAAAGTTTAATCCCTCACGATTTCATTAAAACAGAGCAATCCAGCTTTTTAAAAAATACGAAAAATACGTTACAAAATGGTGAATTTTTAGTCATTTGTGATTTTTCTGAAAATTACAGTTTTGTATTGCAAGATGAAGTTCAGTCCCATCACTGGAACGTGCAACAAGCTACAATTCATCCATTCGTTATTTATTTTAATGGAAGTTCGCAAATTGAACACTTTAGTTTCATTGTAATTTCCGAAGATTTAAGGCACGATTCAATATCCGTAAACTTGTTCATTGCCAAAATGATTAACTTTTTACGCGTTGATAAACATAAAGAAGTCAAAAAGATATATTTTATGTCTGATGGAGCAGCGTCGCAGTACAAAAACCGTAAGAATTTTTCGAGCCTATGTCAATTTAAATCAATGTACGGAATTGATGCAGAATGGCATTTTTTTGCTACGTCACATGGCAAAGGTCCTTGTGATGCTATTGGAGGAACAATAAAGCGCATGGCCACAAGAGCAAGTTTAGCCAAAGAACGTGAGCATCCAATTAAAACTGCGAAAGAACTTTTTGAATGGGCGAATCGTAGAAAAGAAGAAGATTTAACCAAATTATCATTTTGTTTTACTACTACGGAAGAGTACGAAATAAAGGCTTCAGAGCTCAGCGAGCAATATAATAACGCGAAAACGATCCAAGGAACCCAAAAATTCCATTGTTTCATTCCATTGTCAGAAAATAAAATTAAAGCAAAACTATACTCAAACTGTTTTGACAATAATGCCAAAGTGTTCGATATTGTAAAAAAATAAATAAAATCAAATAAAAAATAAGTAAAACTGTTTTCATGATCTCATAACCCATAATAAAATCCAAACCCAAAACTCTTAGCCCTCTCTTACCCCTATTGTGTCAAATCTATGATTATTGTTGTGTTATTTGGGAATTCATTTATATGTATAAATATTATATGTATATATATTATATGTATATATATTACATGTATATACATATAATATAAATACATATAATATTTATACATATAATATACATAATACAAATGAATACACAAATATTGAATATCGTAAAAACAACTTGTTTAACTCCTGCAAGACCCTTAACAAAAAAAACAGCACCAAACTGTGATTCTCGAAATAATTTACACGGTAAAAATTTTTTTTTCTACTAAATGTAAAAAATTGTGAAATGTTTGAAATGTCATAACTTTTTTGTTTATTAGTTTACCATCACCAAATTTTTATGGTAGATGGCTAATATAACGGACCATTTTCCCTAAAAAAATGACGTTGGTAAAAAGATAGGGTTTTGAGATATTTAAGTTTTTGTGACAAAAATTATATTTTTTAATGCAAAAAAAATATTTTTTTTACAGTGTATATTTTTTTAGTAATCACCATTTAGTTATCTAACTTTGCTGAAAAAATCATAACAATCGAACGAACCGTTTTTGCTGTGCAGCTTTTTGAATATTTTTCAACCATTTTCATATACACCCTTTTGAAAAGTTAGTCGTGACTCAACATGAAGATATGATATCGAAAAATGGTGATTTAGATGGAACTGAAAAACTGTGCAAAGTTTCAGCTCAATAGAAAATCATGAATTAAAAAAAGTCCTAAATTTTGATGCTGTTGCTTGGAATCGCTCAATATACAATTTCATGCAATGGCAGGCAAAGAAAGCCCTTCAATTAATAACTGTGGAAGTGCTCAAAGAACACTAAGTTGAAGCGAGGCAGGCCATGTCCTAGTTGGGACGTAGAGCCATAAAGAAGAAGAAGAAGAAGAACATCTTCTTGCTTCCATCTGATGAGCCATTGGCAAAGGTAAGATGAAATATCTGTAATTTTTGGATATTTTCTGTCATATCAGACAGAAGTGAAGGAACTAGCGCATATGACAAAGTAAATTTTTACCTTAACACAAATCTGAGCGAGTTGAACGGTCGTGTAGCAGAGTTGACCAACCTTTTGACTGGTTTGTAGATACCCAGCCAACACCAAGTCGTATATGATATAGAATAGGATGCTAAAGTGGAGGCCATATGCGTACATGCTTGCATTTAACCGCGTTTAGAGAGTACGCATATTACCTCCACTTTAGCATCCTATTCAACATCATATGCAATCGTGTGTTAGTTGGGTACCCTTATGTGGTGGCAAAGAATAAACCTAGAATTCGCTGTATTTTGCAGTAAAGCTGCACGCAACAGGAACACATGTTCGACATATAAATAAGAATTTATTTTGCGAAAAGAATCCACATGCTTTTGTGAAAACCACTGCCTATTCACTAGATGGCCACTCCTTTACCTCCAAATTTTTACCAAATAAAAAAAACACATCAAAAGTATTTTTCAAAAAATCTGTATGAAATTACAAAAAAATTTCCAAAGGAATGGAATTCCCAAATAAATTTCTTAACAAATTTTAAAATTACCAATTTTTATTAAATAATTGTCCAAGAGATTCCTAAAGGAATAGAGGAATCGATTCCGTAGGTGGACACGAATGCGAACTTATATGGTAAAGTGTCTTCAATAAAATATAATAATATTAATGGTTCCGTAAAAATATTCACTGTGGTGTATAATTGATCGAATAAAACGCCGATTTTCAAACAAAATTGCTAACTTTGAAATGATATAACTAAGGTTTTGACACAGAACTACAAATTGACGAATTTTATAGAGACCAAGTATCAAATGTTTACAATCACAGACCTGGGCGTGACGCTATGCAAAAGTGATCGGACAGCGGCACGCGTGTTAATCAAAGAGGTACCGCTGGCTGATCACTTTTGCACATTTTGGTTGCCCTGGCACACCCAGCCCTGGGAATGGAAACATGTGCACTTCGAATTCGTGATATTCGGCATATGTGTAGTTCCGTGTTCACTTTTGAGCTCAACTCATTAAAGTAAACCATATTTATAGCATCTCTAAATTGAAAAATCAGCATTTCTCCGATCACTTATAGACTGTTTCAGAAATTATAAATACACTTTGTTTATTGAATAAAAGTGATCTGATCTGATGATTTCTACCAACTTCTTTCATGATACGGCATATTGTGATACACACTTATTTCCTTTCAATTGTCATGCTATTTTGAAGAACAGTCGAGTTCGCTAACAATTAACTTCATTTTTCGAATTTGCATTTGCACAAAGGTGTTTTTAAATGATTTCAAAAAAATACCAAGTTTTATCTAACATTTTATCATATTCGCTTTCTTGTTGGTCCAAGAAATGCCTTCCTCAAAACAAGGGAAAATGATAAAAGGAATTTGTACAACATTTTTTCTAACATCAAGTTTTTTTTTTTTAAGATTTTTTAACCCTCCTTTGGCATTAGGGTAATTTTTTACCCAAACCGTACACTACGTCAGCAAGCTGCTGCCAACGTGATGCAAAAGGAAGGTTAAGGTTTTCTATGGAAAATAAGAACTACCACACAGTTTCTTAGCTTTTCTGAACACATTTAATTTGAACTAGTTTATTTTTTCAGCATGTTCATATAGCATAGCTAGTCGAATATTTTCTTTGTGAGATTTTTTTTCTATTTTGCTACATTTGTTGACCACTTTGTGCAACTTCAAATTTTAATCATCTAGTTCACAGAGCCCTATTGTTTAACATTCACAAGAAACATAAACAAAGATGTCATTATTTGCTTCGTTAGAATGTTTACTATAAGAGCTAGAAGAAACTTGTTTGGATATTGCGCTCAAATTGAAATGGCAGTCAGTCTTTAGTGTATTTATAATTTCTAAAACAGTCTATATGCACCACAATGTATTTGAATACAGTAAAATACTAATAAATTACAGACGTAATATCAATAAAATTGCATAAGAAATTTTGATAGATACCCCAAAAAAATACTAAAAGAATCCTCAAGTGAATTACAGTAGACTTAAAGAGTTAAATTACTGAAGAAACTGCTAAAGAAATTACTAACGAAATTGCTGAGGAATTGCCGTTGAAACTTCGAAAGAATAATCCAACAGAATTTTGAATGAATTTCTATGAAACTATTGAAGAAAATCATCAAAAAGCATGAAGTAGTTCCAAATACCTGAGCAGTATCCAAAGTCATTCTCAAAGATATCAACAAAAGAGGTGCCAATGAATTGCTGAAAAAAATCCAAATCTATTTCAGAAAAAAAAACTCCTTTTAGGAGTGACCAACGAATTTCACAACTGACTATAGAAATTCACAAAGTAATTGGCAAAGGATTTTTTTAAGACATTGGCTTCTTTAGTGGTGTTGAGATAATTCCATATCTGTATACAAAACTGAGCCAAAATCCAAACTTGCATGAGTTTTGGTGCCCGGGAGCCTATTTAAAAATCAGTTTGAAGTTTGTATGAGGGCGATTTGTCAAATCACCTCTCGTCGCGCTTTGTACTAGGCGGAGTTGTCAAACGGTTGCCCAGCTTTCCAAAAGTTTTCGGTGCATACCTTCTGAATTTGTCATGTATGTAGTGAAATTTTGATTCGTTTGTCATATAGATTATAGTATCCATCGCAATAACTCTTCTGTTTCGAATTTTTAATAACATGTTTGTACATTATGGGCGCACAAAATCAATCTTCAATAGTGTGACGCGACCAAACCAGAACATCCTCATCATTTCATTCGGTTTGCGGGAAATTGGTCGACAAGGGAGTCCTTACGCTACTGGCCTGGGGTGGTGGTGTGGCGCTGCTTGAGCTTCATTCCGAACGAACTGTGGTGGGTTGCTGGTTCCACAGTAGAGTATGCACTACGAATCCAACAATCATGGAGCAACAGGCTGTTTGGGGCTGCTCTGCTCGTTCGCAGAATGACGGACGACGACGAAGGCAGCGAGTCCAATGGATGATGGTGTAGGTATACGAAAACGGTCGGGAAGCCATTCAAGCAAGGCAGAAAACCTAATAAAAAGGGAAAACTTCCGTAACGAAATTCCTCACTTCCGGCGGCGCTTTGTTGGATGCTGCTTGGGATACCGTTGTACTTTGCTGTTACGTATGGATGGGTCGGGTATAGATGAAGGAGGGCTTTTTGACTTTGCCCTTTGGGGATGTCCCTGGAGAGGAATTGGAAATCAACGGTACAAAATGTGTTCTTTGGTGTTCAACGTAGGATAATTTGGGTGTTCAATTGTTGGCTAGCACAGAGAACATCACTATCATATTTAATCAAATTTATCAGATATATACCGTGATATTCAAGTAGTGTTCCCTATTTCCTTTAAACTTCCATGCCAAGCCAAGTTCAAGCTCAAAGCAAATAGTAATCTCTGTCAAACAATAATCATCCCCTACGAACCGGATGGTAATCCCAAAACAATAAAACAAATCAGTAGCATTTCAGCTTAATGTTGATTCGCCGTGGCCACGTACGCACATTGAAACGTACGTGTCTGTACCGTACAAACGCTTCTCGACCATACCGGGCACCACTGCACTGCTGACTGTTACCCTCTGGATAACGACTAATTACACAACAGGATGAGTATAATTCCATTTTAACGATCCACTAATTAAAACTAGGTTTTTCCGCACTTGACTCACTCAAATGTCCCCGGTGCCGGTTGGGTACGGTACGGGAACAGACTGGGGGAGGCACATGAAAGCAACTGTTTTAAACAACCACAGCCATTTAGGCTTGGTTATTCCTCTGGGAAGGGGTGATGAAGGGAAATGAGCGAAAAAAGTAACCACAATGCAAATTCTTCCGGCAATTAAAAGTACAGTTAAGTGAGCTCTTGATTCATGTATCTTTATTAAGTTCCCCATGGATGTTTGTCGTTAAATGGAAACTTTAAAGTCACGAATAGATTGCATTTTCAATTCATCAGCTTTGAAATTTCAATGCTTTTTGTAGATGACTATTTTTCTAATTGATTTGCTCTTCAAATGGGTGTGTAAAAGATACAACCTACACTAAACGCTATAAATATGGAATCACATATTGAAACACTCATACTGAATATTGCAGCACCTTAAAAAGAATTGCATTACCCTGAATAGAATGTGATTATTAAAATGCGATTATTTCAGGTTTTTGAGTCACAGATCACTTATGGAAATGCAACTCGTAACCGAAATCTAATTGAATCCAGGCTTACTCAATTTTGGAATAATCTAATTTAATATAAGAATAATACATATTTAATAAACAAAAAATAGTATGCCAATCTTCCTTTCGCGGAACATCATTTTGCAAAATGACCCCCCCCCCCTTCTTTATCACATCTGGGACGTTAAACTAGAAGAAAGATGTTTATTTCATTTATATAAGAAAAAGTTACTGAAGCATCCTTGAACGTTTTTCTGGAAAAAACACTGCAATGATCCTGAGAAAACACGAATTTAACAAAATGAGAAGAGTGACTATGACTTTACTCGACAAGAAATTTTATGCCCATGGAAAGTTAAATAACAAAATTAATAAGTTTGGATAATTGTACTCATATTTCTTATTTTTGACCTAAGATACCGTCCGTTTTGTATAAAAAAATGTCAGATTTCCCTGAATCACCAATACTGCATCGGTTAATTAACAAAATCTCTCGATATAAAATGAGTGGCTGGATAGGATAAGCCAAAGAATATTAATAATTCCTGGATCGTTCAGTAATTGAGCTCAGACACTCCCGCGTAGTCTTACTGAATATCCAGATCCACGCGTCGTACCGCTTCGACCATCATCGGTCCATCTGTGTGTCCGTTAAATTACGAATATCTAGTTGAGTGTTATTAATTGTAATTTATTTTTTCTCTTTTACTTTTCAGAATGAAATCTAAGGATCCCGAGACACATTCTATATTGGTGTAAGCAAATCGTCAGAGGTAACGAACTTTCTACTACTATTTGATACATTAAAGCATCATTTTTTGTATTGAAACTTGAAGTAATCTTGTGCTAGCACCAATGCTGAAAAATTAATTTCGTCATATCTAAATTCAATCACCTACAGCTCATTTTAGAAGCTGAACCTGAGAATATGGTATTTGAAAAACTTGTGCGGCTAGACCAGTTCGGCAAAAAAGTCCCGGAAAACCCGATATTTTTCGAATATTTAAGGTAAATGTCATGGGCTACCTTCGAAAAATGCCAATGATATTCACGATGGCCGTGCCATTTTTCTTAAATATTCGAAAAAAAGTGGTTTTCCGTGACTTTCTTGCAGCACTGGTCTAGCCGCACAAGTTTTTCATACACCATATTCTCAGGTTCAGCTTCTAAAATGAACTGTAGGTGGTTGAATTTAGTTATGACGAAATGAAATTTTCAGCCTTGGCTAGCGCAACAAATTCTGAAAACATCGGTATTTTTTTGGAATTTTCATTATCACTGGGGTCTCTTGGTTGGTTAGATTTTACAAGAGCAGATATGATGATGATACACCAGGAATAAATTTTTGATATCATTTTCAATATTTTCATCAAACGGGCTTGGTGGTCTAGTGGCTATCGCTTCTGATTCTTATGCAGAAGGTCCTGGGTTCAAACCCTGGCCCGTCCTTTTCCTCCTACCTACTTTGTATCTTTCTATATTTTTTTCCTCCCCTGTTGGGGAAATTAAGCCACTGCGTCCAATAGGCTGAACTTTTGTGGCATGATCTTTCTATATACTTTCTCCCTCCTCTCTACATATACAGCTCATGGTATATATCGTTCATGGTCATCGTTAGAACAGAAACGGGTTGAAAAAGCCGTTTCCCTTCCTTTCAAACTTTCACAGCACAGTATCTCAATCCTATTAAATAACGACTACAAGTTATGCAATCAAGCGAACTGTGCCGCACATCTTCAAATAATAAAAGCATATCATCAAAGAATAAGAATATCAAGAATGCCCACTCCGCTGATGCTCAGGGGGATACTACCGCAGCGCTATCTGCGGATAAAAGTTCATCCTTCATGCGGTAGTGTGCGTTACAGATTGTATGCGAATACCAATACATACGCACACCACCTTCTCTTATGACAAATCACGAACACTGTTACAGAGAGCTTCCACCTTGATACGCTTAGAGAGCGTCACTTGTCTTGTCGCTAGACGTTTACATAGAAAAAAGCACGAGAGGGCATTCTTTCTATTTTTATTCTTTGATATAATTCTATCACCTTACCCTGGTATCCACGCACCAATGTGTGAACCTTCTGCCAACCAAATCCCACTAACACTCCGACATCCGCATGAATTTATGCTTACATATTCGGTCAGATGTGGATACAAACGATTGCAATCATCACTTCCTTCCCCTTACCCACTTTGACCTGCAACCTGACGTGGCAGGCGCCATTGTCGTCTTAAACATAGAAGATCACCAACGCTCACACACTGAAGATGCCTGCTAGTCCCGGCAGATATCTCATTAATTCCTTGTGTGAGTGTAGCTGGTCTGGTGATACTGGAGTAGCATCCACGGGCGGTCAATCAAGCTCAAGCTCATTTTCAATATTTTCATCTCTCCAATATCAAACTTTTTGATCTCCATATCGAAATATGCTCTTATTGAGTTTTTAGAATCCGTTGAAAGCGTCATCAAGGAAAATATTGTTGAATCTTCTTTTGTTTTCACCTTGTAGCTATCTGAATTTGGTACATGTAAGGATGCTCCTGTTTCATTTTAGACTGACCAAGATAGACATGGGCAACTCACTCGCGAATCGACTCAAAGAATCGACTCGCGAAACCGAGTGAGTGAGCCATGATTCTTTTCAAAAGAGTTACGATTCAGTGAAGTTCATAACGAGTCCAACAATTTGCCGAAAAGAGTTGGCTGATTTCGCACTTTCATAATAATTAGACGCAGAACACCGCAATCTTTGCTATTAGATCATTTTTTTTGTAAGTTTATTGTGTGACTGACTCGCACCAGTGATTTGATTCTTTAGTGACAGGAACGAAAATCTGTGTTATATTGCATTTTATAACGTCATGCTAAGATTGTTAATTCGACGCGACGTCCGTACCAAGAGAGCAGATTTTCTCAAAAACTGGACATATAAGGATGCACTCGGCTCGAAAAACGAAATTTTTCATCAAATTCCGGAAATGAGTTATTGAATCGATCAAAAGAGTCGACTCTTTTTTGAGAGTGAATCGGGAGCGATTCGCTCTCAATATTGAATCAGTTTTCCCATCTCTAGACCAAGATACTGCCTGTGAAATTGTGCAGAAGCTAAACAAAAGCTCCAAAAACAGTTTCATACAACTCATTTCTTTCTATCATTTTTAACTGATATTTTTTGTTTAATTTAGTATTTTCTAGTTAGCTTTAATGGCGTCCTTGAAAACCGGAATTTACAAATGCCTGGTAAATTGTAGATTTTCTGTGCAAAATAGATTATTCTTCATTTTAGTGAAAATTTCTCAGTACCGGTATTTTACCGGTACTACCGATACTATCAACCCCAGTACCGAAATACCGGTACTCACCAAAAGTGGTCGGTACTGCGACCCCTAAACCCGATCAAAAAGGAATAACAAAATTATATTCGGTGGAGTTACTACTTCAAAGATATTTTTATAACAGAATGTTTTATAAAGTTAGTCGGTTGGGTGTTAAAATAACAAAAACTACAATAATTGGCCTATCCATTTCACAATTATAACAGATCTTGGATACAATTTTAACAAGCTTATAACAAAGTGAAATATAACAAATCTAGAAGGCAATACAAAATTATATCTCATGTTGTTATAAAATTGGGTAAAAATCAAGTAAGGTAAAAATTAACTCATTTTTGGATATTTCATTTTAGAGTGCTATTTTATAGTGAGTAAAAATGTATTGGTATCAAAAAACTTTTCCACGTACCTAGTATATCAAAACTCAGGGATTAGAATCTAGGACGCCTTCAGCGTGGACAGGAACTGGTCCTATTTACCAGTGAGGCCGTCGCAACACTTGAAGTGAAGGATGTTGTAAGCTCAAATCGTTCTTCGTATTGCTAGTTCCTCTACAAATAAACTTGTTGATTGTATGTCGGATCAAGTGAAAGTATAACGTCATACAGGTATACCTCGATTTAGTGGACCCTCGGTTATATAGACCCTGGATTTTATGTACTTCGTTTTTTTGTACATTTTACCTCAATATTATGTGCATTTTTTAAATGGTAAAATATTTAATATTCAATCAGTTTAAAACTTGCAGTTTATATCCTGATGACTTATAATGCAGGGGTTTTCAGCCTTTTGCCACGCGGAGCACATCATATCAATAAATTGTTTTGTGGAGTACCCATAGTAGCGGAAAAGCATACCTCATGACCTACTTAGTTTTATATATTTACCTTAATCCTTGTGTGAAATACATTTTCTTCTTCTTCTGACGTTGTCAACACTAGACCAAAGCCTGCTTCTCAGCTCAGTGTTAGTCAACGAGCACTTCCACTGTTATTTATTTAGAGCTTCCTCTGCCAATGTCAATTTTGCATGTGTATGTCACTTTAAAATTTCTTCATTCATATCGATATAAATTGTGATGTCTATATGTATGGCATTGTAAGAAGAATATGCTTAATTTACATTTACAAATTTTCCAGATTGGTAAGCATTAGGCTGATTTCTAATCATATCTCGAATCATTTAGCATGTCGTGTCCAAGTATGCCATTTATTTTTTCATTAATACTTTTAATATTTATAAAATATCCAGTCAAACAACCAATTCTCATTCTTTATGCATGAATAGAAAACTGAATATAACATGTTCTGATCAGCTGAACACAGTTTTTACGTCAGATTGATGGTAGTCGAGAGATATTAGTGAGTACGGAACGATTGTCTTATATTTTACCTAATTAAAAAACTGACTGGATTTTTTTTTTATTTTTTAATAAATAAAACAAAAACTATTTCTCAATGAACATTTGAAACGTAAACTGTTTGCGAGAAATAGTCAAATATTCAGCATTGACTTCGGAGTATGGGATGGGGAAATTGCGAAGCAAATTGATAAAGTCTGGGTTTGGAATTCGTCTTGATTTTCACTAGAGTATGATTAAAAAGGATAAAAACCACTTCGGTTGGTATAAGTTGATGACCCCCTTGCTTGCTAAGAGGCTGAATGATGATGATGATGACAAAAATGGCGTTTTGTCTAATTTACCACGTAGCATCTCAAAAAAATTCTGTTGTAACAGGTACAAATCTTCACCGTTTATGAAGGGAAAGCATAGACATTTGATGTAAAGTTGAAAAAATTGACAGTTATCTTCAATTTGGCCACCATATTGATCTTTAGAAAAAAAAACTTAATAAAATAGGTGAGCAATTGGATTACCTATAAATACGGGACTGCATTAAAAAAATACTGTGCCTTCATTCCATCCCCATAAAGCCAATTGTAACTTTACTGAAGACGATTACCCCCAACGCGGAGTAGAAGTAAGGCCATTCAAGCAGACGATGCTGTGTTTAAAAAGAATAAATGAATGAGAATAATGTGTCATTTTCTAAAAAGGACGCTGAGCGCAAACAAAAAAAAAACAATAATAGAAAAAAAAACGTCTACAAGTCATGTCTGACCCTGTTCTTGTACTATTGTTGCCCTCAGTTATACGTACTAAGAGCCTCATAATATCAAGCCGGAAAACACAGCCGCGTGTAGAACATCGCGCGGCATAACCTCAAACACCCGAAGGCATGACAGGGAAGTGCGGAGATATTGATGACCGCTATTTATCATGCTTATTGTTGTCTTGCTCGACTCGGTCGACCCCCGGTCCCGGTCGGAATGGAACACTTACAAGGCGTTGCGTTGCGTTGTTTGTACTGTCTACTGTCCGCCCACCCCACTATGGGGCGGCTCCATACAAACAGGTGGCCAAAAATATTTTCGCGTCAATTTCATAATGTCTTGCTCCTATTCATAGGGTTTATGCCTAAAACATATGAAAACATGTTGAACAGGTTGTTTGAACACGACAGTTTCAAACAGCATGAAATTATAAGGGCATTGCATACTTTTAGGCGTTTAAGGATTTCTGTTCCTATTAACAAATTGTATTCCAATTCGTAAAAACACGCTTCGCTAAGAGATCCAAGACCAAATTTAGACTGCACTATAATTGATCTACCGAGAAAAGCGGCCATGACGACCAAATGTTTCATCAGAGGTATTTAATGGCTGATAGGGTGATTTTATATACATAGCAATATCTCAATCATCACCGACAACTTGATTGGAATTGCAGAATAGCAGCTAGTAGCAGCCAAATTTGTTTTCAATGTCTCCCAGGGATCCTAAACAAAGACATAGAAGTAGTCCTGAAGCGAAACTTTGCGAAACTTTTTTTTGCATGGAACGGTCTGTATGGAGAAAATATGATTTGTTAAATGTGGTATCATTTAATAGTATTACAAGCAACATTTCTACGTCTAATACGTCATTCAAAAGGATTATAAGCAGAGGGATTCCACGGAGGCACGCAAGTCGATCCTGAGCGACCATTTCAAAAATATCTGAAACTTTGCACAGTTTTTCAATTTCATCTAAAACGTCATTTTTCGATATCAAATCTTCATATAGAGTCACGTCTAACTTTTCAAAAGGGTGTATGTGAAAATGGTTGAAAAATATTCAAAAAGCTGCACAGCAAAAACGGTTCGTTCGATTGTTATGATTTTTTCAGCAAAGTTAGATAACTTAATGGGGATTGCTAAGAAAATATACACTGTAAAAAAATTTTTTTTTTGCATTAAAAAAATATCATTTTTGTCACACAAACTCAAATATCTCAAAACCCTATCTTTTTACCAACGTGATTTTTTCAGGGAAAACGGTGAAAAATTTGGTGATGGTAAACTAATAAACAAAAAAGTTATGATATTTCAAACATTTCACAATTTTTACATTTAGTAAAAAAAATATGTTTTTTTTACCGTGTACATTATTCAGAGAATCGCATTATGATGCTGATTTTATTGTTAAGGCTACCGCATGAATTAAACAAGTTATTTTCATGATATTTTTATTTAATTATTCATAACTATTATAGCATCTATTAGAAACTTAGACGCGATCCAGTGTAGTGATCAAAAGTATTGATAGTGTCATTATTTTTATTGTACGTGACTGGCGAAAAATTCTGTTAATAGGGTTAAAACCTGTTGATAATAAGAAACATAAGTAATATTATTTTTAAGATAAAAGCTGCAAAACAAAAGTTTTATATAGACGAATGCGTCTAGTTTACCTGCAAAAAACTTACCTCTTAGATAATAGATTTTATGATGGAGAGAAAGCGAGTAACTGCAACACCAACAAATACATAATAGGTGCATACCACGACAATGCTCTAGACGTCTAGTTTACCTGCAAAAATTTACCTATCAGAGAATAGAATCATAAATATCGGGAGGAAGCGAGTAACTTCAACAACAACAAATGCATGATAGGTACCATGACAATGCTCACGAAAAAGCAAAAAATTACTACCGCTATGGTTATTAAGGATTGTAAAGTAAAAGTTTTCTTCAGTCAAGTAAACGACACCAAACTACACAGATAAAAATAATGAGATTTACACGTCATGTAAACTTCATTTTAGTCATGTAAACTTAGTGTTATGATGGTTTACATGATATATCATGTAAATTTGTGTTATATGTCATGTAAACTCTCAGAGTCATGCTGAATTACATGACATATAATGGAAGTTTACATGATATTTCATGAACTTTACATGATATGTCATGTAAACTTCTGTGATATCCCACGCTCCAATTATGTGCATCATATGTCACAGAACTTTACACTCTTTTTTCGATCTGTGTAGTCAGTAAAAACTTGAAAGTGATTTTGTTTATTAAAATCTAACGAACAACATGAGTAGTCGCTTTCTCAACTGTTGTAGGCCGTTTGCAGAAAAAAAGTGCTCAAAAGAGTTACGAAATCTCACCGAAAGCACCATAGATAAACTGAAAGCGACAGGTTATGCTCCAATGTCCACATTGAATACAAATTTACGCATTTGCACGTCCTGCCGTCTAAACGTTGACAAACGAGCAATCTGTATGTCATCGGAAGAGCAGGGCGCAGGAAGTTCGAAAACGACAACAACTGAGGAATTACTAGAAGTTCCAAGTGCAGAGAGCCTTGCCACCGTACCATCAGCGACATCTGTTTCAACAAATCAATCGGAAGATGAGTGTATTCAAAAGGTAAACATCGAACGCTTTAACGAGGGCATAGCTGGGATGAAAGTGACTCCGATTAAATGGACGAAGATGGACTACGTTTATTATCCAGAGAAAAAATACCGTGAAATAAACGAAGCTGTACGTAGAAACCTCTTCAAATTAGGACCTGAGGATGTGGAAAATACAGACTACGATGAGGTAATAATGAATATGAAGGAAAGGTTCTCGAATCCAGCCACGACAAGGAAAGAAAAATTATTGATTTTGTCGATGCTGCCAAGTTCGTGGTCTATTCAAGATGCCATTGATGAGTTCGAAACCAATAGATATACAGTAAAAGAGGCAAAACTATTTAAGAATAACTGTCTTTCAACCAAAAATACTAGGTCTAGTAATGCGTTAACAGACGAGGCAAAAGAAATAGTAGTTCAATATTTTGAAGATGATGAAGTAAGTCGAGCTATGCCTGGCCAGAAAGATTATGTATCAGTAAAACAAGATGGAAAGCGTCAAGCAATCCAAAAACGATTAATGATGACGACATTGAAAGAAGCTTACACACGCTTCAAGGAAATTCACAATAATATTAAAGTAGGTTTTTCCTCATTTGCAAGCCTTCGGCCAAGGCAATGCAAGCTTCTTTCCAATTCAGGAACACATAATGTTTGTGTGTGCACAACCCATGAGAATATTAACCTTATTTTACATAGTTTGAAAAGAATAAATTTAACAAAGGATATTAAAATGTTAACTGGTAGTCTTTTGTGTGAAAATACAACATCAAATTGCTATCTACGATCTTGTTCGGATTGTCCAGATTCTTCATTATTGGAAAATACTTTATTCGGTGAGTTTGAAGAAAAATATATTGATCAGTTATCATTTGAGCAATGGGTAACCACGGATAGGTGTGACCTAGAAACAATTGTAAAACCTGTAGATGAGTTTGTGTCATATTTTTGCTTGAAATTAGAAAGTTTAATCCCTCACGATTTCATTAAAACAGAGCAATCCAGCTTTTTAAAAAATACGAAAAATACGTTACAAAATGGTGAATTTTTAGTCATTTGTGATTTTTCTGAAAATTACAGTTTTGTATTGCAAGATGAAGTTCAGTCCCATCACTGGAACGTGCAACAAGCTACAATTCATCCATTCGTTATTTATTTTAATGGAAGTTCGCAAATTGAACACTTTAGTTTCATTGTAATTTCCGAAGATTTAAGGCACGATTCAATATCCGTAAACTTGTTCATTGCCAAAATGATTAACTTTTTACGCGTTGATAAACATAAAGAAGTCAAAAAGATATATTTTATGTCTGATGGAGCAGCGTCGCAGTACAAAAACCGTAAGAATTTTTCGAGCCTATGTCAATTTAAATCAATGTACGGAATTGATGCAGAATGGCATTTTTTTGCTACGTCACATGGCAAAGGTCCTTGTGATGCTATTGGAGGAACAATAAAGCGCATGGCCACAAGAGCAAGTTTAGCCAAAGAACGTGAGCATCCAATTAAAACTGCGAAAGAACTTTTTGAATGGGCGAATCGTAGAAAAGAAGAAGATTTAACCAAATTATCATTTTGTTTTACTACTACGGAAGAGTACGAAATAAAGGCTTCAGAGCTCAGCGAGCAATATAATAACGCGAAAACGATCCAAGGAACCCAAAAATTCCAATTTTTCATTCCATTGTCAGAAAATAAAATTAAAGCAAAACTATACTCAAACTGTTCTGACAATAATGCCAAAGTGTTCGATATTGTAAAAAAATAAATAAAATCAAATAAAAAATAAGTAAAACTGTTTTCATGATCTCATAACCCATAATAAAATCCAAACCCAAAACTCTTAGCCCTCTCTTACCCCTATTGTGTCAAATCTATGATTATTGTTGTGTAATTTGAGAATTCATTTATATGTATAAATATTATATGTATATATATTATATGTATATATATTACATGTATATACATATAATATAAATACATATAATATTTATACATATAATATACATAATACAAATGAATACACAAATATTGAATATCGTAAAAACAACTTGTTTAACTCCCGCAAGACCCTTAACAAAAAAAAAACAGCACTAAACTGTGATTCTCGAAATGATTTACACGGTAAAAAAATTTTTTTCTACTAAATGTAAAAAATTGTGAAATGTTTGAAATGTCATAACTTTTTTGTTTATTAGTTTACCATCACCAAATTTTTATGGTAGATAGCTAATATAACGGACCATTTTCCCTAAAAAAAATGACGTTGGTAAAAAGATAGGGTTTTGAGATATTTAAGTTTTTGTGACAAAAATTATATTTTTTAATGCAAAAAAAATATTTTTTTACAGTGTATATTTTTTTAGTAATCACCATTTAGTTATCTAACTTTGCTGAAAAAATCATAACAATCGAACGAACCGTTTTTGCTGTGCAGCTTTTTGAATATTTTTCAACCATTTTCATATACACCTTTTTGAAAAGTTAGTCGTGACTCAACATGAAGATATGATATCGAAAAATGGTGATTTAGATGGAACTGAAAAACTGTGCAAAGTTTCAGCTCAATAGAAAATCATGAATTAAAAAAAGTCCTAAATTTTGATGCTGTTGCTTGAAATCGCTCAGCAAGCTTTTAGAAACTACTTTAAAAGTATGACATTTTTCATTAAAGCCAAAGATATGCAAAGTTGAACATTTCATTCGTTTTTCCAAAAATCGACAATGGTCTCATTCTGCTACCAATATCTCGATAAGTATAGGGATAGGCAAACTAATATTCTAGGGTTTACTGGTCCAAGTGGTCTACTTTCAACTACCGAAGGTAAATCTTAAATTGAATAAAGTCAATTTTCGATTTTTGGCCACCTGAATCCCCTTAGTGCACCCATTGGTTCTTACGCCCTGCGCCCAACTTCCGCCGTTCAGTTTGTACGGCTTTATGAGTGATTTCCTGCGGCGAGTGTTTGCTTACAATCCGGCCAGATAATAAGGTTATGTAAACGGCGAACAATTGCGGCAGGCCTTCGCCGTCACTTCAGGATTCGAGTGAGGGTGAAGAGAGCAAGATCAGTTTAATGGCGAAGATGTCTGAACTACGTTCTGCTAGTAGAATAAAGAGGAAATAACACTAGTTAGTTGAATGTTTGTATCGTATTATACAATCGTATACCCATGAAATTTTTTTATACTAAATGCACTTAATCGATCTTTTTGGTAGTGTCATCTGACTTCTTCTAAGGACTTATTCATATCATAATTTAGAAAAATGATTCAAATAAGTCTTCTAAAAATCTCTTCAGAGTAACACTTAGATTAAGAGGATACATACCTTGCGGGGATTAAAAAATCAAACTATGCATAATTTGAAAGTATACTAGCTAGATAATTCCAAATTTCATAAAGTTTGGAGCACTAGAACCGAACATTGTAGCGCGCGCGCTCTACATAAGGACAAGGCAAAGCGCGAAACTTCAAACGCGATTATCTCGAAATGATGTTTTAAAAGAGTACCGTTACGGTGATTATCTTAAAAACTATTTGACCGATTTGCAAACCTTTTTTTTTAATTGATCGTATTTCAAATGTCGAGGTACCTACGTGAAACATGAAAAAAAAATCAGATAGAAGCTCAAATATGAGCAAAATTTCATTTGAATTCAAAAAGGTCGCGTCTACGCGATTAATGAGTTGAGGTGGGAAGGGGTGAATTAAATATGACGTTCATTATTTCGGGAATTTCAGACCTCAACCCTCTCCCACTTCTGTCGCGCTTTTTCGTATACCTAATACATGGAGTGTCACACTTTTTCAGACCGCCTCTCCTCCCTAAACGATGGACGTCATATTTAAAAGGCCCTTCTTTTGCTTGTTTTAACGAAATTTTTGGCCCTAGGCCCTTCTTTAACAGAATCTCGTCCCAATATGGGAAAAAATAAAATTTACTACATTTTTCCACAGATGCCTCCATGGTTTCCTCCAGAGGAATACTTGCAGGAACTGCTTCAGGAAATTATACTGAGGTTTTTGCTGTAGATTTCCTGTTGAGATTTCTTCCGGAATTGCTGCTGGGATTCGTTCAGGGATTTTCCAGGATTTTTTTTCGAATATTCCTCCATTATTTCCTCTTAGGATCCCCAAGAACGTCTGTTGGAATCTTTCCTGGAATTTGTGGTGGGATTTTCCAGAAATTCTAGATGTTATTTTTCTGGGAGTTCTTGCTGGCGCTTCTCATAAATATCTGCTGGTGTTCCCTCCAGGAATTTCTCTAAGAACTTTAGCCTGTGATACCTTCTTCTTCTTCTTCATGGCTCGTGTTCACATTGGAACTTGGCCTGCCTCACTTCAACTTAGTGTTCTTAGAGCACTTCCACAGTTATTAATTGAAGGGCTTTCTTTGCCTGCCAATGCATGAATTTGTACAATTTGTTCAATGATACACTATGCCCAGGGAGTCGAGAAAATTTTCCCGACCGCAACGGGAATCGAACCCGCCGTCTCCGGATTGGCGATCCATAGCCTTAACCACTAGGCTAACTGGAGCCTGTGATAACTCTAGAAGTTTTTTCTTTGAATTCTTGTTGAAACTCCTGCTGGGATTCCTCCAGATTTTATGCTGGTATTTTTGTAGAATCTCTTGGCGGATCGACTGAGAAGTTTACTGCAGGATTTAAACGGCTACGCAGTCTTTAACCCTAAAAGGGATACCTGGGGTCCATTGGACCCCAGGCGCCTTTCAGAGCTCGTCTTTGATGGAACACACTCAGCGAGGTGACGAAACTGAAGCCATGAAGGTATCCCTTTTAGGGTTAATACGGAAAAACGAGGTTAATTGTTCTGCCGACGTTTCTACACACCCTGAAGATGACACAAAGCCCCAGTGTCGAAGCGTCGGGTAAAAAATAAACATCGTTATTCCGTATCCGTATTGAACTGCGTAGCCGTTTAAATTTTTGTAGATTTTTTACTGAAATTTCTACAGAAACTCTGCAAGAAATTTATCCAAAAATTTATATATGATTTTTTCCAATAGTGCTTCCTAGAATTACTTCGTGGATTTATCCAAGAATTTGTCTAGAGATTTTCCTGAGGGTTCTGCAATAACTCTTGTTAGGATTCCTTTAGGAATTCCAGCTGGAATTCCTTCTTGAAATTCTTGCTGCGATTTTCTGCTCCAGAATTTTCTGCAGGGATTCTTTCACAAAAATCTGCAGGAGTTCCTCCAGGTTTCCGGTCGAGAATTTCTGTTGGTATTTATCCTCCATGGATTCATCCGTGGATTTCTATAACAATCCCTTCAGATATTTCCCTGCGTTTTATTCCAGGCATTCATCCTGTGATACCTCCAAGAGTTTTTTTTATTACTTCAGGCACTACTGTTGGTATTCTTCCAGAAGCTTGTGCTGGTATTTTCCAGGAATGTCTACAGAAACTCCATCAAGGATTCAGCCAGAGATTTCTGTTTCTCCGATATAATTCCTTTTTTCAAATTCCCCTCTGGGGATTTTGTAAGATTATAACAATTGCCCGGTAAAAACTAAACCAATTGGCTTATGCCATGGAAAATGCATTGTCTGCAATTGTTTGTGGATGTGAAGATGTGAAAATGCTTTAAAAGGCCATTGGCATGTTCACAAGTGAATAAATGCGTACTTACTTGACTATCACTAGCTGTTGGAAACATTTTCATAGCAGTTCCACTTGAGAAAAGTATACAAGGGTAGATATTGTGATACTGCAAGCATTTATCAAGGCACGATACAGAGAAGAAGAGAATTTTGGATGTTGCATTCGGATAATTGGTGAAATCTTTCTAATATGCACATATTAATTGTATTTTTAACGAAAGTGTGAGCCATAATTTATCAAGCAGAGCTTACTTTAACTAAAATGGTATGTAGGCCGGACCATGCTTTATTTTATTTTACGGGATTATACATTTATCTAGTTTCAGAGAGAAAGCATGCCTAGGCTTTCTAGTCAGGACGTAAGAAGGAAATTCATTTGTCCCATCCCAGGATTCTACAAGAAGAGGTTAAACAAAGTGACATTAACTTTATCAGCAACGTCACTCAAAACGTTCTTGCTTCACAACACCACACATACTATACTGACAGTTCACGAGAGGTCGCTGTTCAATAACACTGCACAGTAGGCCTGGCCGTTTCAATACCTGTAATGCATCTGCAATGCACTGCAAATATTGATAATGACAAGAAAAATGATATAAATAGTTGATTTTATCGTTTTCCAGGATTCTTCCAAGAGCTGGCTGTGTATGTATATGTAGACTAGACTTGACTTGACAAGAATCCTTTTGTGATTTCTTAAAAAAAAATCTATGGATTCCTCCAAGAATACCCATACAATTTATCCAGTAATTCCTCTAGGAGTGTCTCCTATATGTATTTTTTCTACAGAGCTTCCTGTTGAAATTGTGTCAGAGTCCAGATATCTCTATGAATTTCTCCATCCGCGGATATTCGCCCAGGACTTTTTTTTTAAGAAAACCTTTCGTAAATTTCGCCAGGAATTTCATCTGGAATCTTAACTGGGATTTCTTCTGAGATTTCAATAGGAATTCCTGCAATGATTTTTCAAATAATTACACCTGGGATTTATCCAAGAATTCCTCTAGAAATGCCTCTAGGGATTTCTTAGGAGATTCCAATAGGGATTACTCCACAAATTGTTCAAGTGATTTAACCGGGAACTCCTTTTGTGGTTTCTACAGAAATGCGTGATTCCTTCAGGAATTCTTATAGTGTTTTGTCCAAGCTTAGAAAGTGTCAGTGTCAACATGAGTCGTCACGTGATTTTCAAAGAAGTGCCTCTCTCAATGTCATCAAATCGGGAGACATTTTTCGGTCATGACGGAACGTGACATGGTTGTAAACAAGGCAGTTACTAGTAGGGGAGACTGAGGAGACTTGATCCCTGGGGAGACTTGTTCCCCCCATATTTGCTCGGAATCAAAAACATTTTTCTTCTAGCATATTTTTTCCAAAACTACTCCTGGACAAACGACTATGTTTTGGCTACAAGTGTTTTCGATTGTATATTGCATTATTTTTTAACGGCTGATGGTTTGTTTTCAGTCCTTCAGAAATCTTTTAGGCGATTCCGAAAAATCTCAATAACTTTGTGAAAATTGAACCAAATCGTGTCAAAATTTCACAGCACATAGTTTAAATAGAATACTTTCAAACTTATTTATCCAAATTAAGCTGTTGTTAACATATTTTAATTAATTCAGCATAGTATACACGACAGTGACCTGGGGACACTTGATCCCTCGAGGATTACACACACATTATACATGTGAAAAATAAAATTCAATTCGGAAGCCTCTATTTACTTGGAATTCTAGTCTATTCAACGATAAAATGTGTCAGATAATTATAACTTTAGTACAAACTAAGAAAAGGGGGATCAAGTCTCCCCATTTTGAAAATACGGCATATCCTTAAAAATTTAAGGAAATCTTACAATTTCAAACACTCCAAATTCATCGAAAATATAAGAAAACTCGAAAAGAAAATGAATAGGAAGACTCTGGAATTATTTTCCCTTTAAATAAACCATGTGCTCAAAGGGGGATCAAGTGTCACCCATTTTTGAAAAATACATCATAAGACATGCCTCCATAAAAACACAGTTTTGAAAACTTTAACAATAATTTAAAGGCCTTCTGTTGTGTATTAACTTGCAATAGATGTTTACCTGCCATTTTGTACGGAAATCGGATCTAGTTTTGGGTTTTTTCTTTAAGTTTCAGGTATATTAAGAAAAAGGGATCAAGTCTCCCCAGTCTCCCCTACATCGATGGATTTTGTTATTGTTTGAATCCTTCAAATCATGAATATATGTCCTCACTATCTATTAAATACAACGACTAGCCTAAATTTGCTTGAACCGTGTGAAAATTGTAATTTCAAGACAATATGGAAGTTTTCGTCATGACACTTGATTATTGCAAAATGACATGACGAAGTGCGCGAGTACTTGTTTCATTTTGTGACGATGGAAAAGCCTACTAGCCTAAAAAACTAACTGCAGTAGAGGTCTCCAGTTAGCCTAGTAGTTAAGGTTCTTCTTCTTTTTCTTTATGGCACGACGTTCGCATTGGAACTTAGCACGTCTCCGGGTTTGCAATCCCACAGCCTTAACCACTAGGCTAACTGGAGACCCAGTAGTTAAGGTTATGTTTCTTCATTCCGGAGACGGCGGGTTCGGTTCCCGTTCCGGTCAAGAAAATTTTCTTGATTTCCTGCGCAAAATATACAACTTCATGCAATATCAGACATATAAAGCCTTCATTTAATAACTGTGGAACTACTCAAAGAACACTAAGTTGAGTGTGACAGGCCAAGTTCCAATACGAACGTAGGGCAGGAAAGAAGAAAGATTAACTGTAACAAAAGTCTAAAGTGATCCATTTGACTTCGGTTTGGGATACCAATGACTATCAAGATGAAAACGAAGTAATGCATATATTTATTTCGATGATTATTTGATTACTTTGAAGCAACATTTCGATTTTAAGGTTATAAGATTTCGGTACCTATAATAACTCTGTAACGAGAGTGTAACAGAGCGTTACAATTGTAACAGAGCGTTACAATTCTATTGACTGCTCATCAGTATCAAATGGTAATCACCGTCACTAATTTAAAACACAGCTCCAGACTAATCCTTTTTAATAAAGCTGCCCATCTTCCGACTCATTTCTTTTATTGCGAAAAAGTTTTCCGATTATGCACCTGATGCCGATCCGTCCGACCGCTCTAAACTTCATCAAGAGGCAACGCCCCGAGTGTCGGAAACCGACGAGAACATGAAGGTACCATAAAGCCAAATAGCTTAATTTTCACTTTACCACCCCTTTTCCGAACCGCACTTTTCGGGAACCACAAACCACCACAAAAGCAATGTGGGAAGCGTAGGGGAACATGGGGCATAGTTTGTTTTGAGTAATTTATTGCTTACTTGATTAACTATACTGTGAATTCAGCATCAAAGTGAATGCCAAAGTAGCAATACAAGCTTTCGCCTGTGTTTCTATGCAATAAACATTACGTCAGAATAAGTGTGCTGTATGATGAATCTGTTGTTGTTCAGCAGACAACCCCATGTTGTTCTCCACGGTTATTCTTATACATCAATCTTCTCGTGGCAACACTTCCAGTACACCTTCATGAGGTGAAATTGAAGTCTATCTTCTGAAACTTTGAACTCGAAATTCAAGCTCTCAGAAGATTGACTTCAATTACATATGTGTACCTAATAGAATAGGATACAAACGGTCAAATTTGAGGCACTATACCTTGTCCACAGCACTTTAAGCCTAATGGAGGCGCACGGTTGATTGTTGATCATTATTAGTCCGAATAGCATTTTTCTGATTTTTATGTTTTAGCATTTATTTGAGATAGAAAAAAAATAATTTTAATTCGAGCAATATTCAATTGAGGTGGCATCTATTAAACATACTTTATATGTCATGCTCTATCATATCGATGACTAACACTTGTTTGGACTTTCTACACTACATTCCCCTACCAATCTCACCCCAATTAGAACACCTTTAACAAAAGAATTTCCTCAAACTACCTTTCCTCATTCTGAGCTTCTGTAGTCGTGTAGAAGAAACCGGGAAAGTGTGTTCTTCCGCTGACTTCGCGATCATCGTCGTTTTGGCTCAACGCCAAAAACAATAATAAAGGAAAGGAGAGAGACAGAGCATCCCCCAGAAGCTATCCTACCTACACAGCCAAAAAACCGGGAAAAAATTGGCATCGTTTTCATTCACACCCACTTGGAGTCCCACCCACTCCCACTGTTCAACAGAAGACTGACAGCGCTTGGTCGACAAGGGTGCTAGGTAGCTGAAGAGGGTGCTGTTGGTGGAATTGAATGAATGAGAATCGTTTTGCGGTTGGTGATGGTGGTGCTGGCGTTGAAGCGTGAAGGGGTTTTTGTGGTCGTCTCGGTTTCGGGTCGACCGACGACGAGTCGGGAAAAGCTGACAGAGAAGGAAAACAAAACTTATTATATTAATTTAATAGAGGCAATTATACGTGGCGGACGACGGCGACGCCGACGAGGGCAATAATGGAGTCATTTTTCGGCTGCTTCGGGTCCGACTGACGGGGGATTGGCGCGAGAGGTGTGACGGAAATGGAGGTGAATAGGTGGAAAATTGAGAAGGATAAAATTAATTTATTGTAGGTGTATTACGATAACGTTTACGGTTGTGAGATATTTTGTAGCTGAAGTAAGCAAGACGCTAAACAAATTGTGGGGTAATGAACTATTGAAATAGTATACCAGCATTTAACAGGAATACAAACTAAAAATCATATATTGAGCTATTTTAGTCAATTCAGATGGCCATTTTCAACTTTTTCCCACAGTAACTACGAACATCAACCTTGTTCTCACACATTTTACATATGTTCACCTAAGAACCGAAGGAGATAAAAAAATTGCGAAGACCAGCATAAAGTGCGAGCTCAACACTGAATTTAAATTGGCTTGTAGGGTCCATGTTTCGTGCCCATAGAGGACGACCGGTCTAATCAGCGTTTTGTAGAAAGTTAACTTCGTGTTACGGCGAACTTTAGCCGAACGTAGAGTTCTGCGGAGTTCAAAATAAGCACGATTTCCTGCCAAAATGCGCCTCTGAATTTCTCTGCTGGTGAGCCAGCCCAAGTACACGAATTCTTCAACCGCCTCGATTTCATCGATATAAATGTGTGGTGGCGGACACGGTGATTCCTCCCTGGAGCCCTTTGCCATCATGCACTTTGTCTTCGACACATTAATGACTTATCCGATTCGCCTAGCTTCACTCTCTAGTCGGATGTACGCCATCATCTCAAATTTACGAGCTATAATATCAATGTCATCAGCGAAACCAAGCAGCTGACCGGACTTCGTGAAAATCGTCCCACTCGTGTTTATCCCCGCCCTTGCCGTAACCCTCTGCGAGATTCGAAGGGACTCGAGAGTGTCCCTGATACTCGAACTACGCACATCACTCGATCCTTCGTCGCCTTGATCAACCGTATCAGTTTATTCGGGAATCTGTATTCGTGCATAATCTGCCATAGCTGATCTCGATCGATTGTATCGTTCGCGGATTTGAAATCGATGTGCAAGATAAATTCGAACGGCCATTGCTTAAAATTAGGCAGAAAAATCAGGCGTCCGTGTGCTTAAGATGTGTTCCTTAAACAGTGCAGTGGCTGAACCAGTGACCCCCCCCCCCTTTTACTAGCGGTTGCTAGCTTTGGGGAAGATACCGCTCAGGTAATTTGAATACCCCGTCCCGTCCATTAGGACCTTTTTTGTTGGACCTTTTAATAGGTTCCAATGTCCAGCACACGGGTCGGCCCGCGAAGCCGTAAGGCTTCCGCGCCTAACTCGTAAAGAAGTTACGGCATAGGCCCTAATAGTAAAGGAGATTACCCCTCTCGGCCGTCCAAGGAGGCCATGCCACGGCCGGCCGATTGCGCCAAGAGGGAAGACGCCTGTGACCCACCCCCAATTGCGATCGCCAGAAAAGTGACAGTTCTTTTGCTGGACATTCAACAAGGTACAAAGTGATTTGCTGATCAACCTGCAATCGACTGGTAAACAACTTTTGTTTTTTTTTTTCTTGGGATGAAAATATTGAAATCGCAGATAAATTAACACAAATTACTGGCTTTTATATACAAAAAGATATTCTTTATTGCCAAACTATAAATTTTATTTCTTCTTTTGAATCAGCATTAATATCCATCGTCCATCTCCATAAATCAATCGTCAATTTTTCGGGTCTAAATGTATCTGCATTTCTCTTCTCATCACATGCCTGTAAACCGGAAATATTGTTCGGAAGTTTATTATTTTTAAAATTCAATGAGTACTTTACTGAATATACACCGATAATCATCGTATGGTCAGGCCCGGATTTGAGGGAGGGCATTGGGGGCAAGTGCCCCGGGCCTCCCGGTAAGGGAGGCTTTCCAAGAATTCAGAAACACTATAGACTTTTTGCAACGAAACCGTCTAAAATACACTTCAATAGACGTTTATATTTTATGCATGTCTATAAATAAGTTCTTTGAAGGTATCCAGACTATTTTTTGGAAATTTGAATTTAAAAATAAATCAAAATCCAAAATTTCATAATCTTGGGTGCAGTTTTCAATAATAAGAAATTATTAGTATATTTTTTAAATTTTGGTATACGCAATTTTCACTGAAAACTCTTGGAAGTTCTTATATAAAATTTTGCAGAAACACTTCTACGAGACTCAAAATTGCTACACTAAAGCGTCTCTAAATAGAGTGCGTGAAAGATAATGGTTAGAGAGTAACTTAAACAATACTTTTACATCCCTAGAGATTTCAATTTTTCTTGTAGTTTCACAATTCAATCAATTACACCGTTCAACACTAAATTTTGTTATGGGATGAGAAAAAAAAATAACAGGGGTTTGGGACCCTAGAAGTGTCATAGTGAAAGAATTTTTGAAAAATATTGGACCGGGCCTCCACAGTTTAAAACCGAAGTTTGTATGGAGAACTTGGGGTGTTCAATTGATATGTGCATTAGAACGCGCTGTGCATATTTTTAGGCGTTAAACAATAACGAAACTAACCCAAATACCGAAAACGCCTAAAAATATGCACATATCAATTGAACACCCCAAGTTCTCCATACAAACTTCGGTTTTAAACTGTGAAGGCCCGGTCCAATATTTTTCAAAAATTCTTTCACTATGACACTTCTAGGGTCCCAAACCCCAGTTATTTTTTTTTCATCCCATAACACTAAATTTTGTAAAATTTTATCGAGCAGTGTTTTGAGTACCTATCCCCTGTATAGTACTTCAAGATTTTCGGGGTCCCCCTAATTGGAAGGCCCGGGGCACTTGCCCCCTTTGCTCCCCCTTAAATCTGGGCCTTTTTTTACGGCGTGTGCCGCGGCAGTGGAAGAGCTGCTCGAGCTGAGTATCGGCGAATGTTCCCAGACCGGCGGCATCCAGCTGCAGCAACCTTCACCACGTCACATCGCAGGATACAAGAATTATTTGAACTGGACGCGGCGAGGTGTCATAACCAGCCAGCCAGGAATATCGATCCGGAAACTGAAGAGTGGATTCTGGCGACAGTTCAACAACATTCTGAGATGAGTACTAAAGAATCGGTTTTCTTCTTGGTGTGTCGCATTGGACGGTGTGGAAGGTGATGCACGATGAAGGAATTGAGCTTATTGAGGGGAATAAGCCTCGAAGATCCGAGTTTTGTCGCTTGTTTTTGGACTTCGACATCGAGGACAACTCGTTCCTTGACCGTGTATTGTGGACAGATGAATCTACCTTTACCAGAAATGGTATTTTCAATACCCACAACACACACACACTTGGTCCGTTGAGAATCCGCGTGTGGTTAAGTCAACGAATATGCAAAGGCGGTTCTCGGTTAATGTTTGGGCGGGTATAATAGGTCGCCAACTGATCGGTCCCCACATTTTCGATGATACTCTTGATGGGCGGATGTATTTGGAGTTCTTGTGCGAGCAGCTCCCTCTACTGTTGGAAGACGTTCCTGAGGACATTCGGAACAACCTTATTTTTCAACAGGATGGTGCTCCGCCACACTATACCTTACCAGTTCGGCAATACCTGGACGAAGTGTTCCCAGGGCGTTGGATTGGCCGGAATGGCCACTATCAATGGCCGGCTCGGAGTCCGGATTTGACCCGCCTACATTTCAATTTGTGGGGTCATTGGAAGGAGTTAGTTTATGCTGTTTCAATAAATACAAAAGAGCAGTTAATTGACGCGACACGGACAAAACACTTATCGTTCTTACAAAACATAAAAGGAAATAAACATTTACCTTTTCGTCGACCGGTTTCGGGCTAGATGTTGCCCATCTACAGGACGATGTCCAACTGATCACAAAAATAAAAACAGCTTCGTACGTACTGAACGGAAAAGACATCGCCAAAACTCCACCACACTACAACCTGACCGAGACCAGAAAAAACGAATCAGTATACCTTTCTACCCGAAATTAACAAATTCCATTCAAAACGTTCTCCAACAACATGGACTTCAAGCAGTCTACAAGAGTAGTCAAACATTGAAGAATCTTCTCTGCGCCTTGAAGGACAAAGTTCCAGCGGAGGAAATGTCGGGAATTTATGAAATTCCCTGCAAAGATTGTCCCGCAGTATATATTGGACAAACCCGCCGGAAACTCAAAACCCGCTTACGAGAGCATAAAACTGCCACAGACAACGGAAAAGTCCATGAATCGAGTGTTGCAGTGCATTCTATTGAACTCAACCATACCATAGACTGGGATCAATCGAAACTCAAGAAATGCATCCGAAAAGTTTCCCAATTGAATGCATGGGAATCGATGTTCATCACCACCGCCGAACAACCACTGATGAATGACGACGATGCTCCGATAGTTTCGCCCCTCTTCCGATTGACCAAACAAAAGATGAAATAGTTTCATCTCTCTCTGACGTGTACGGCAGTACGTACGAAGCTGTTTTTATTTTTGTGATCAGTTGGACATCGTCCTGTAGATGGGCAACATCTAGCCCGAAACCGGTCGACGAAAAGGTAAATGTTTATTTCCTTTTATGTTTTGTAAGAACGATAAGTGTTTTGTCCGTGTCGCGTCGCGTCTTGTGTGTGTTCTTACGTTAGCACGAAACCAAAATAATGAGCAGTTAATTGCTCGCATAATGGAAACGGCGGAGGAGATTAGACAGCAGCTTCAAAATGTTAACCTGAAAATAGAAATGAAGCGACGTGCTCTGTACCAGGAGAATGGCGGGTATTTTGAGCAGCTGCTCAAATAATAGAGATAAAGAGCAAGAGATATACAGGAAAAGCGCGAGAGTAAGATAATGATAGATCAAAATGTGAGATTGAGAGAAAGTGAGCAAGAGAGGAAGTCAAATTGATACAAAGCGAGAATGAGAAGAAGTGAGAATGAGAGAAAGCGAGATTGCGAGAAAGCGAAGAGTGAGAAAAAGATAGATAAAGAGAAAGTGAGATTGAGAGAAAGTGAAATTGATAGAAAGCGAGAATGGGAGATTGCGAGAAAGCGAAGAGTACGAAAAACATAGATAAAGAAAAAGTGAGATTGAGAGAAAGTGCTACGCGGTTTTAGCGTGTTTAATTGCGTCAAAATGGTACACTCTAACTTGAATCTAGCCATAAAGGATGTTTTTTACACTTCTCACGCAACAGATGGCGGTAGTGTAGCATGCATAGTGTGTCTCCGGAGGAATGTATGGGAAAAATAAGAGTCGGTCATCTTTTTCCTTCTAACCATCTTTGCTTAGATGTCAACCGGGTGAAAATGTAGATTGGCGTAGACTGAGCAACCATTTTCTCCTGCGAGAGCACACGATTTGTGAGTGAGTGCTAGTTGGAGAGAGCATACTTTTATCACGCAAAGGAACTGGAGTGAGAGGCTTTTCAATCGTCTAAGGGTGCAAGGAAAATATCACAGGCTGCTCTATCCGGATAATATCGCTGTGTGATAGATCGTCACTCGCGTGAGTAAGCGAAAAATTTGGTGCCTGTTCATATATGAAACACAACCAATTTCTTTAGAAAACATTGATTCAATTTGGTCTCGAAACGCCAATTTAAATTGTAACTCATCACCATCCCCTATTTATACGATTTTCGGAAAAAATAATCTCACATCGCTTGACTTGTTTGCTTTCCTGCATACATACATCACAAAATCTTCTCATTACGTACACATCTTCCTCAGCTAAGTTGATTCCAGCCGAAACCATTGCATTGAAACAGTCGAAACGAAGTCGAAAGCGACAAGCAAAACAAACACGCCCGTTCGTGACAGAGCTATACTACGATCTCCGCACATTATACCTACTGTACTGTTTTTGGACAATTTAATAATGATGAAGCAATTGCTTCTCGATGATGAAGTGTTTTCATTTTTTTGTTCGTCCGAACATGATTTCATGCCAAATCTTTTGACAACCATTTTAGAAAGAATGCTTTCTTTCGATGGCTTGTCAGCCTAAGTTAGCCTCAATAAATAAGAGAAATGAATTGTGAACGCAGAGATCAACCAAGTTTTTGGCCATGGTCAAGGGCCACTGACTAGTTTTTCTTTGACAGGACTATGTCTTGGTGCATTATTCTCCAATAGTTGTACACCACTCTTATATCACAAAACGACTTTTGATTTGGTGATTGTGAATTGTGTTGTTAAATCGAACGTCAATCATTGCACTGTATAATGTTGTTCTGATTTTTATTTTTGCTGGCTCCATTTCACTCTTTGAACTTTCCGTATGCTGCCTTAATTCTATAAATGAATCAGGATCGGAGGGCAGCATGAGACTGTTCTATTCAAGGAAAAGAATTATAAGAAAAAACATACTTGGAAGGCCGAAATCGGAACATTGTCAAACGACAGAAGATAAAGTTTATGAAATCAGAAATAGCCCATATTTTTATCCAATATGGGTGCGGCTTAGCTTTCATAAATCTAAGAAACTGCAGCATCCTCTTTAACTGACGATTTGTTCATAATTGGTCAAATAGCACCCGAGTTTGTAATTTTCAGAAAAAAATCTTTTCAAGTCTGCCTGACACCATATGAACCCTCCTCGAGTGATTGCGCTGTTGTATTTTGTACAACACGTTGATAAAACCGCGCTTTTCGTACTGAGCAGTGAATCAAAATTCATCAATCGCGCAACAATAATGACAATATCGCAACCTGCATTTGTTGCGACAATCCACCCAATGCGACATAGGTTTATCCCAACTTGAACAGAATAGGACAAAGATCGTAAACCACGAGTTTAGTAATTTTTGAGCCTTGCATTGCGATTTTCGAGAAGGAACTTCGAGTCGGTAAACACCGCGAAGCTATTGAATACTTACCATCAAACAGTTTCGATTTTGGGTCAATAATAATCGATTTTTTACGAGTTGAAAAGTACGCAACAAATTCAGCTTCTGTTTTGTCCCCAATAAAACAAATCGGGATTATGTCATTCTCTGCTACCTACCAGTTGGGATAAAGAGTAATCGTCGCGCCTCCTTTTCCATTGTTGGTTGTTTTGTGTCTCTTTTGTCCGACAATTCTCTTCATTGGTACTGATAATAAGCGTGGTGCTGGCAGTAGTCGCTAATCGTGCGTGTTACGGAAGGTTAATTTTGAGTCACTCGAATGTCAAGAATCTTGCTTTCCTGAACTGCAAAGTTTCTGAGGTCGCCTGGATACCGAATCATCAAACTTGATATGCCTGTAAAAATAAATGTACAAATTGTAGAGTTGTAATATTTTATTCTTACGAAAATAAAACAAACATACCAAAAAAATACTAGTTCCTATAATGATGAAATGACGAATTTCTTGATAATTCAGTCTATATAACACGTCATTAACTAATCATCCAAGGATTTATTTGTTAACAGATCTTGAACTTCTTTCGGTAATTCATCTGTTACAACGGTTTGTCCGTGACGGTAGCTAAAAACTACCGTATTGGATGCGGATGCCCCCAACAACCCGCAAAATATATCTTGCATAGTTTGCTTCCGGCAACCTTTCCATGCATGATCATCTCTGAGACGTCTTATTTCCTTGTTCATAGCCTCCTGGGCTTTCTCCGATAAACGTCCAATGAGCAAATAATGCTTTATTTATTATTTCGTTCCCTTGGATGAGTAACTTATGAAGTGTGGTTGGCATGTTATACCAACCATAGAGGGACACATAACGCTTTACTGACACTTGAGCGAAAAGGTGAAATTTTTCTGCTTCAACGAAATACATTGAAAAATAGTTCTTAGGCGCACAATTATCAAGATCTATTCCAGTGATTTGCGATGAAATTTCCGCGTTTTTAAACTTCTTACCGTATTATCTGTGGAATACGAATATTATATACACATAAACTTAAAATGGAAATATAAAAACAAGAAATGGATAACATATAAAATAAGAATACAAATCTTCAAGTAAATCATAAATAACAACCTTACTGTCAAAAAAGAAAAGTTAGTGAATTCTTGCTTTGGCATTATTGTATTCTTCCATGTGCCCGGTCTTGATCCATTTTCGGAACGTGAATCTGTATGCTATATGCAACAAGTACCTACTTAAACGTCCTTATCCAGCAATGCAGACTACATATTCATTCCGTAGGGTAAAACATATAATTTGGACATCCACGGCGATGTATGCCTTGTTCCGGAGAGCTAATAAAAGTGGATACTTCTTAATATCGATTATTGGATCAAATAGACTCTATTCTGATGACTTACGTTGAAAATACGCTTAACATTTAAGAATTTACTTAAAAATTATCGAAAATGTAAATTGTTTTACTAAAACCCCTCAAATGCACAGGTATGCAAGACGACATACACTTCATAGTCACATACAATATTCACCTCAATATGGTTGAATTAATAATTGTAAGAAATTTAAAAACCTTTTTGCAAAGAAAAATGCTCAATAAAGAAGCATTAGGCAGCCAATCTCTTAACATTCATCTAGAACGCTTAAAATAGGATGTGTCCAAAATACTCTACTCATGGTCTCTACTGTTAATATATTTTGGTCATCTGACGAACTACATGGGGATGCAGTGCGATTGCATACCTGGAGGCGTATTCTGTGGGTCTGGCGATATTTCCTCGATTTTAACAAAAACTGTAATACACTCATTGCACAATTATGGGTCACTCAAGGAAAAACCATTTCATAATATGAATCGTTTTGACGTTGAATAACGTCCTTCGGCAACATATAGGGGTGTAACTTCAGAAAAACCAAAAATCAGCCGCGTCACGAAAAGTGGTCAGCTTTTGAACGCTAATAACTCAGTCATTTATGAACGAATTTTAAAAATTTTAGCACCGATCAGACGCAAATATTTCCAGCAATTATGTCAATTAATAATAACTATTGATTTTCAACAGCAAACTATTGAAAATTTAGGAAAAGTGAACCCATGTTTTATCCAGCCAATCACGTTCGAGCGCAGTTTTGGACTTTTCCTTCGAGCGCCTGGCAGTATAAAAGCTTTTTCTTCTTCCCCTCTTCCATCATTCTTCATCAACACCTCGAGGGGAACGCATCGGCAGAGAGCTGTGCAGTTTGCTCCGTTTGCGTTTTCATTTAGTGTTCTTTGGCAAGCCGAGCGCGGTGGTCGGTGCGGTGCGTCTTCGCGCGCGGCAGCTCGAGCGGAGTCGTTCACCGGATCAGAGACGAAGGAGCACAGCTCGGTTTTGTATTTTCGCTCAGCATTCTCACAGCACATTTTCACGCTGTCGATTGCGGTGGACGGACGGATGCACCGACGACAACCGAGCAGCAGCGGCGGTGGTGGAATAATTTATCATTTCCCCAGTTCGGAAGCGGATGGGCGCCGACGACACGGCAGCAACGCGGTTTGGTTTTGTGAAATCAAAATTAAATAGCCCTTATTAGGGCTACAATTTTAAATTCCACGTAAAAGTTGATTCGAATTTCTCTAGAAATTGAAGAAACGCAAGTGCAACCTACTTCGAGAGCACCGCCGAACGCGGTACAAGCACCGCCAGCAACCTAGCAGCAGCGGCGGTGGCTTATTAGCATTTTCCCAGTGCGGTAGCGAATGGGCATGGCAGCAACTGGGAATATTTTAACCGCTTGATGTCGAAACTATTCTAAATTGAAGATACGGTGACAAAAGCATAAACTTATGCGCGCATAATAAATCTGCTTAAAATTTCTTCAACTTTGAAAAATGGCAAATGAAAATGTTAACCAGCGTTGCCAAATTTCAATAAGAATTTTAGAATTTCAAACATCTGTAATCCTTAGAAATTTTGGTCGAAAATACATGACTTTTGTACTATGTATATACTGTCAATCTTTACTAAACATTATAATATTGGTTAATCCTAAGCCTACATACTGATTTGGAAATGGCTAATAATAATCATTTTAGTATATTTTAATACTCCGCTATAATAAATTATTGCAGATAAATTTGTATGGCATCGTTGAATTTTACTCCCCTCACATTTAACCAATCACGTTCGAGAGGGGAAGCCAGGCCATTGTGCCGTATAAAAGCAAACTGCTTCTTCTCATCTTCCATCATTCTTTCTTGACCCGTCGAGGGGATCACATAGAAGGAGAGCTAGCTAGTTTCTCCGTTTGCGTTTTTTATCAGTATGCTTTGGCAAGCCGAGCGCGGTGGTTGTCGGCTGTTACGCTCTCCTTCGTATCGTTGTACGCGGCGCCAGTGGAGCAATCAGCCAGTTCAAACTGGTGCGCGGCAACAACGAGGGCTTTCTTTTGCCCCGAGTTTGTGCAGCATCGCCATCGCAAAACCCCCATCGGAATCAACGCCACCGATGACGTTCTGGATTTGGTTGGCATAGCTACCGATTTTCACCTCATGCAACAATTGAACGATTATTGTACAACAAATAAAATTAAACAGCCTTTCTAAGGGCTTCAAAAATGTTCCTCACAAGAGTGAATCGAATAATTTTCTTTTACGACGCGTCGGGTCACAAATATGTCAAAACCGACTAAGTCTTAAAACCGTAGCATAAACTTTGCAAGCGGAATATGTAGTGGAAATATATTTGATTTTTGTTGCATCCTTGATATTTCCCAGCCAAATTTCAATGTGTGTTGTGTCCGCAAAAATTAAACATTTCTATGCCCATTTTTGCCACACAATCTAGAAGAAAACTGTATGATATCTAGAAATTCTTAGTTATATAATTACATATTGGTAATTCCAGTGCACCAATTAGCAAAAGCTTAATGATTTGCATTTTTGAATGATCTGTTGGGTTGCATCTGATTAAATTCTAATAAAATGAACAACAATTCTGTTATAAATAAAGATTTTTAAATGGTTTTGAAAAATTCGTTTATGGAAACATTTTAAAACCAACTACTACGCGGAACAAGTCTTGTCGCGTCCATTCTAAATTTCTATATATAAACCTGCAAAAGCAGAGAAATTGTGCGAGAGGATTTGAAATCTGCATCAATTTTCTTCGCAAAATAATTACCTGTTAGCATCCAAAGAAATTCAAAGGTCTGTCAAACTACAGTTGGTCCGCTGAAATTATTCTGCAAATTGACTCACTGTATTTCGAGAGCAACAACATAGTTTAATGAAAGAGAAACTAGTTACGACTACCAGTACCTGCACGCAACCTGAGATTGGCAGATTCTAATACATTTGGGTATGAAACATATACAAATATTGTATTGGGGCCTTGCAAATACAAAAATTGGTAGGTGGCAGTATACCAAAAATTGTATTGGCTTCCTAGAATCTGGAAAAGGAAAATTTCGCATGTGTGCGTGTGCTCCGTCTCACTGGTTTCTCATTATTTGTTCTATTTTTAGAATGATCATGGCAGCAGCGGCGGCATCAAATACCAATACATGTTTAAAAAGAAATACGGGCGGCGGCGGGAATCGAACCGAGACACTATCATGGTGATACACGGTATCCTGCGCTCTAACCAGCACGGCTATAACTGCACATGAATAGACAAGAGGCTGAAAGCCATCATGATCAACACAAACGTGGCTTGGTGATGGAAGTGATACAGCCGCCACACTGCACAATGGGTCCAGAGTCGTATTTGTGAAGGCAAAACTGTTTAAGCTTCAGCTTTAAGTTTTTAGACACATACAGGGTGACTGGTAATTCGTGTTACACCCGAAAGGAGGTGAAAGTAGACCATATTTGCAGCAAAAAATTGTTCTACAGGTAGGGTCGGAAATCACTGCTAAGTGAGTTATTCAAAAATTAGTGTTATTAATCTACCCCATCTTTAAACATCTCTAACTCAGAAACTATGAACCGTATAATCAATCTTAGCGCATGGATAGAAAGCCTAAAGCTTTGTCTTTTAATGCTCTTTGGACAGGTAAATGATAAAAAGTCATTTAAGTGCAGGAATTTTGACTTTTATGTAAAAAGTGCCTAAAAATGTACCCCCTTTTCACCTTTTTTGATAGTTTACTCGTGAAAAACGTGATAAATGTGAGAAATGTTCTTCTACAAAACATTCATTTTTTGATACGCTACCAAACTGTCCTTTGGTGCAACATTGTATCTTTAATAGTTTTGTCACAATCTTGAATTCAAAATTTTGTGAAATAAATCAATGTTTTTATTGCAATACTGTCTGGCAACCCTACACGTTTGCTTGCTGTTGGTCGTCGTGCGCATGACAACGAAGTCCAGCGTCGCGGCGGCGGTCATCGTTTGACAGAGCCAACAGTGAAAGGCAAATTGCGCGCAATGTTTATGAATCAATCTCAAGGCATCCTTTTCTTTGGGTGAAGATTCAATTCGCCTAGATGCCATACACCCAAACCTAGACCCAAACCAACTCACTGGTGGAATTTAGCGAGATCATACCGCTGGGTGGCACCGTTTTAAGGGATATTCAAACCTACGGGCTGAGACTGGGTCCGGGCCGGGGCCGCGGCCGAGACTCGATAGGGCTTTTGTCGCTTCGTTCTCACTGCACACAATGCTCACCGGGCTATAGCGCCTGCGCACCAGCAATTTATGTTGCGCGAACGCACGCACAGTATGAAGTGGTTGTCATTTATTTTTGTTTTTGTTTCTGCGCACTTTCTGTGTTTGATGTACATTCATCCAGAACTTTCTTTTGTTATTTCTACAGGAATCTGGGATTCCTCCAGCTTTTTTTATGATTTCCCTTGGAGTGCTTTCTGGGACTCTCCCGTAGTTCTTTCTGGAAAACCTCTAATGAGATTCTTCTAGGAGTCCTTCCTGGTATTTCTCCAGCTACTCCGTCTGGGTTTTTGTCCCTGAGTTCTACTAAAAATTTCTTCTGGGATAATTTCAAGAACTGGTTTAGAATTTTTCTCCAGAAATTCCTCCAGGAGTAGCTTCCCACAGTTTATTTATTTTCAGTTCAACGGGAAGCCCTCCTGAAGTTCCTGAGAGTGAATCCAGGAGCTCCCCAGGCATTCCTCCAGGGCAACCCCAAAAAATACCAAGGGAATTTCTTTAGAATTAGCCCAAGAATTCCTCCAGCATTTTTAGTAGAATCACCCTAGGATTTTACTGGGAATTTCTCCATTATAACTCTGGAAATTAATTCAGGAGTTCTCAAGCAATAATGCATGCTTCTCTTCAGGATTTTTCCCGAAAATTATTGAAGGACTCATGGGATTTCTTCAGAAATTCCTGCATTAATACCACCAGGACTTCCTCAAGGGATTCCTCCAAAAAATCCTCCACGATGTCAACTAAAAATTCTTCCAGTAGTTCTTCCAGGAATAACTCCAGAAATTCATCTCGAAATTCCTCCAGGAATTTCTCTTCAGGAATTGTGGAAGGGATTTCACAAGACAATTTTTCAATAAATTGCTCCAAGACTTTCTTTAAGAATTCCTGCAAGGATTTATCTAGGGATTCCTCTAGATTTTTTTCCACGGTGTCCCCCAAGAATTCTTCCAGTTATTCCTCCATAAGTTCCTGCAGGAATTCATCCCGCAATTCTACCAGGAAATCCTGCAGGGATTCCTCCAGGAATCCAACCATAAATTCCTCCTGTAATTGCTGCAAGAGATTCTCTAGAGGTTCCTCCAAAGATTCCTCTAGAATTCCTTCCAGAATTTCTCCTAGGAAATCATCAAGTAATTCATCCCAGGAAATCATCAAGAAATTCCTCTAGAAATTCCTTCAGTAATTCCTCCAGAAATTCCTTCAGTAATTCCTCACAGAGTTCCTCTAGGCAGCATCCATTTATTACGTAACGCTAACATCGAGATTTTTATACCCCCCCCCCCTCCCCCCTCCGTAACGCTTTTTTGTATGAAAACCCACAATTTTTGTATGGACCGTAACGCTCGTCCATACTAAAGCGTTACGTAATTTGTGGATGGTGCCCTAGGAATTTCTACAGGGATTCCTTCAAAAATTTCTCCAGAAAGTACTCCAGGCATTTCTCTAAGAATTACTTCTTGAATTCCTCCATAAATTATTCCAGGAATTCCTCCAGAAACTACTTCAGGTACTACTCCAGGAGTTCCTCCAAGAATTCCACCGGAAATTCCTCAAGGAATACCTCCAGAAATTCCATCAGGCAAGTCTTCTTGGAAATACTCCAGGCATAACTCCAAGAATTTCTCCGTGAGTTACTCCAGGTATTCCTACAGGATTCTTACAGATGTTTATCCAGGAACTACTGCAAGATGTCCTCCATTTTTTTTCCAGGAATTCCTCCAGTGATTCCTTCATAAATTTCTCCAGTAAATGCTCCAGAAAATTATTTAGAGATTCCTTCAGAATTCCTTCCTGTATTTCCTCCAGGAAATCGTCCAGAAATTTCGCCAGTGATTCCTTTAATAAATCTTCTATGGATTCCTCCAAAAGTTCGTACAGAATATCCTCCAGAAATTCCTCCAGACATTCCTCCAGAAAACACTCCAGGAATTCCTCTAAGAATTTCGCCAGTGATTTCTTTCGTCCAGAAATTTCGCCAGTGATTCCTTTATTGCTGTGTGCATTCGAAATGCAAATATCAAATGCGGGAGCACCAAATGCGGTAAGATTTTCTAACAAGTAACCCGATGTCAGTTGGAGCTTTTGAATCCTAGGTTGGCGGTGGTTTTGACTATGGTTGCTAAGTTGTCTTTGATAACACTGTGTTACCGCGTTTGGAGCGCATTTGGGCACCGTTTGCATCTTGAACGCACACAGCAATAATAAATCTTCTAGGGATTACCCCAGGAATTCCTACAGAATATCCACCAGAAATTCCTCCAGGCATTCCTCCGGGAATTCCTACAAAAAATACTCCAGGAATTCCTCCAGGAATTTCACCAGGAATTACTCCAGGAATTCATCCACGAACTTTTCCAGAAATTGCTCCAGGAATTCCTCCGAAAATTCCTCCAAGAATTCTTTCAGGAATTTTTCCATAAAGTCTTCCAGGATATACTCCATGAATTACTCCAAGAATTGCTTCAGGAATAACTCGAGGAATTCCTCCAAAAATTCCTCCAAGAATTCCTTCAGGAATTCTTCCATAAAGTCTTCCAGGAAATACTCCATTAATTACTCCAAGAATTACTTCAGGTATAACTCTAGGAATTCCTCCACGAATTGCTTCAGAAATGATTCCAGAGATTCCTACGGGCATTCTTCCAGGAACTACTTCAGGCTGTCCTCAAAAGAATCCTCCAGGAATTCTACAAGGAAATACTTACGGGATTCCTCCCAGAATTCCTGATAAAAATACCTCAAGGAAATGCTTCAAGAATTTCTTCAGAAAATCCCTAAAGAACTCCTCCAGTAGTGCCTCCAGCCAATCTTTTAGGAATTCCTTCACGATTTTTTTCAGGAACTTCTCCAGATATTGCTTAGGAATATCTCCAGGAATTCGTCTTGAAGAACTATTCCAGAACGTACTCCAGGAGTTACTCCAGGATTTCCTCAAGAAATGTCTCTAGAACTTCCTTCAAGAATTCCTTCGGTTAACTTTCCAGGAATTCCTCCCGGAATTATCTCAGGTACAGTATTCCTTAAAGAGTTACTACAGGGATTCCAGGAATAGCTCCAGAAACTCCGTTAGAATTTACTCCAAGGATTCCTCCAGGAATCACTCCAGTAATTCCTCAACGTAGAATGTCATCCACGAATTTCTGTAGGAATTCTTGGAAAAATTTTTGAACGTATTCTTGATTGAAATCTTGAAAGAATTCTTCGGGGAGTTCCCGTAGCAGTTTCTGGAATAATTTCTGGAGGATTTTCAGGGAGAATTCTGGAGTGATTTTTGGGGAAGATCCTGTAGGAATTTCTGGAGGATGTCCTGGGAGAAATCCTAGAAAAGTTTATTTAGGAATTCCTCCCAGGCTTCCGCCAAGAATTGCTTCAAGAATCCCTCTATGAATTTCTCCAAAAATCCCTCGAACAGTTCTTCCTGGAATTTTTTAAGAAATTTATTCAGGAATTATTTTACAAACTCCTCCAGGAATTCCTTCACAAATTCCTCCAGTAATTCCTTCAAAAATTCCTCCAAGAATTTCTCCATGAATTCCACCAGGAAATCCTCCAAAAATAACTTGTGAGATAGCTCCAGGGATTCCTCCTTGAATTCCTCCAGGTATTCCTCCAGTGACTCTTTCAAAAACTCCTTCAAGGCTTACTACAAGTATTTCTCTAGGGATTCCTAATGAAATTTCTCCAAGGAAATCCCCCAGGAATTCTTCCAAGACTCCCTCCAGGTATTTCTTCAAAAATTCCTCCAGGGATTATTTTAAGAGTTCCTCCAAGGATTCCACCAGGGATTCTTCCAGGGAGGAATTCTTAGATAAATTTCCGGATGACATCCTACCTAGAGGGATTACTGGAGTGATTCCTGGAGGAATTCTTGGAGTAAGTTCTAACGGAGTTTCTGAAGATATTCCTGAAAAAAAATATGAAGCGCTTCCCAGAGGAATCCCTGGAGTAGCTCTTTAAAGAATTCCTGTACCTGAGATAATTCCGGGAGGAATTCCTGGAAGATTAACCGAAGGAATTCTTGGAGGAAATTCTAGAGACATTTCTTGAGGAAATCCTGGAGTAATTCCTAGAGTAGGTTCTGGAATAGTTTTTGGAGAAAGCCTTGAAGTAATTCATGGAGACATTCTTAGAGTGTTTCTGAGATTAATTTCTGGAGGCCTTCCTGGAAAAATTCTTGAGGAATTTCTAAAATAAAACCTTGAGAAGTTTCGGGAAGAATTTCAGGACGAATTTTTGGAGATTTTTTTGAGGATATTCTGAAGTAGTTTCTGGTAAAATTCCCGTAGGAATTTCTGAGGTCATTCCTGGAGCAATTGCTGGAGGATTTTCTAGAGTTATTCCTGATGAATTCCTGGAGTAATTCTTACTCCAAGATTTGCTTCAGGAATAACTCTAGAAAATCCTCCAGCAATTGCTCCAGGAATGAAATCAGAAATTCCTACGGGAATTTTACCAGAAACTACTTTAGAATATCCTCAAAGAAAAACTTCAGGAATTCTACAAGGAAATACTTACGGGATTCCTCTAAGAAAGACTCCAGAAATTCTTCTAAAATCTACTCCAGGGATTCCTGCACGAATTCTTTCCGATATTTATCCAGGAAAGCCGTCAAGAATTCCTCCTGGAAACAATCCAAGAATTCCCATAATTTCTCTTTGCATTACTCCAGGAATTCGTCAAAAAAAAACCTTCCGGAATTTTTCCAGAATTCCTCCCAGAATTCCTCTTAGGAATACCTCAAGGAAATGCTTGAAGAATTTATTCAGAAATTCTTTAAAGAGCTGCTTTAGAAGTGGCTCCAATCTTTTAGGAATTCCTTCACGAATTATTTCAGGAATTCCTCCAGATATTGCTTACGAATATTTCCAAAAATTCGTCCTGAAACTCTTCCCGAAACTTCTCAAGGTTTTATTTTAGAAATTCCTCAAGAATTTTTCCAGGAAGGCCTCCAGAAATTAATCTCAGAAACACTCTAAGAATGTCTCCATGAATTACTTCAAGGCTTTCTCCAAAAACTATTCCAGAACCTACTCTAGGAATTACTCCAGGATTTCCTCAAGAAATGTCTCTAGAATTTCCTCCAAGAATTCCTTCGGTTAATCTTCCAGGAATTCCTCCCGGAATTATCTCAGGTACAGGAATTCTTTAAACAGCTACTCCAGGGATTCCTCTGGGAAGCGCTTCATATTTTTTTTCAGGAATATCTTCAGAAACTCCGTTAGAACTTACTCCAAGAATTCCTCCAGGAATCACTCCAGTAATCCCTCTAGGTAGGATGTCATCCGGAAATTTATCTAAGAATTCCTCCCAGGAGTTCCTTCGGAGTTTCTTTCAGGAATTACTCCCTGGAAGAATCCCTGGTGGAATCCTTGGAGGAACTCTTAAAATAATCCCTGGAGGAATTTTTGAAGAAATACCTGGAGGGAGTCTTGGAAGAATTCCTGGGGGATTTCCTTGGAGAAATTTCATTAGGAATCCCTAGAGAAATACTTGTAGTAAGCCTTGAAGGAGTTTTTGAAAGAGTCACTGGAGGAATACCTGGAGGAATTCAAGGAGGAATCCCTGGAGCTATCTCACAAGTTATTTTTGGAGGATTTCCTGGTGGAATTCATGGAGAAATTCTTGGAGGAATTTTTGAAGGAATTACTGGAGGAATTTGTGAAGGAATTCCTGGAGGAGTTTGTAAAATAATTCCTGAATAAATTTCTTAAAAAATTCCAGGAAGAACTGTTCGAGGGATTTTTGGAGAAATTCATAGAGGGATTCTTGAAGCAATGCTTGGCGGAAGTCTGGGAGGAATTCCTAAATAAACTTTTCTAGGATTTCTCCCAGGACATCCTCCAGAAATTCCTACAGGATCTTCCCCAAAAATCACTCCAGAATTCTCCCTGAAAATCCTCCAGAAATTATTCCAGAAACTGCTACGGGAACTCCCCGAAGAATTCTTTCAAGATTTCAATCAAGAATACGTTCAAAAATTTTTCCAAGAATTCCTACAGAAATTCGTGGATGACATTCTACGTTGAGGAATTACTGGAGTGATTCCTGGAGGAATCCTTGGAGTAAATTCTAACGGAGTTTCTGGAGCTATTCCTGGAATCCCTGTAGTAACTCTTTAAGGAATACTGTACCTGAGATAATTCCGGGAGGAATTCCTGGAAAGTTAACCGAAGGAATTCTTGAAGGAAGTTCTAGAGACATTTCTTGAGGAAATCCTGGAGTAACTCCTGGAGTACGTTCTGGAATAGTTCTTCAAGACGAATTCCTGGAGATATTCCTAAGCAATATCTGGAGAAGTTCCTGAAAAAAATCGTGAAGGAATTCCTAAAAGATTGGCTGGAGGCACTACTGGAGGAGTTCTTTAGGGATTTTCTGAAGAAATTCTTGAAGCATTTCCTTGAGGTATTTTTATCAGGAATTCTGGGAGGAATCCCGTAAGTATTTCCTTGTAGAATTCCTGGAGGATTCTTTTGAGGACAGCCTGAAGTAGTTCCTGGAAGAATGCCCGTAGGAATCTCTGGAATCATTTCTGAAGCAATTCGTGGAGGAATTCCTAGAGTTATACCTGAAGTAATTCTTGGAGTAATTAATGGAGTATTTCCTGGAAGACTTTATGGAAGAATTCCTGAAGGAATTCTTGGAGGAATTTTTGGAGGAATTCCTCGAGTTATTCCTGAAGCAATTCTTGGAGTAATTCATGGAGTATATCCTGGAAGACTTTATGGAAAAATTCCTGAAAGAATTCTTGGAGGAATTTTCGGAGGAATTCCTGGAGCAATTTCTGGAAAAGTTCGTGGATGAATTCCTGGAGTAATTCCTGGTGAAATTCCTGGAGGAATTCCTGGAGTATTTTTTGTAGGAATTCCCGGAGGAATGCCTGGAGGAATTTCTGGTGGATATTCTGTAGGAATTCCTGGGGTAATCCCTAGAAGATTTATTATTGCTGTGTGCGTTCAAGATGCAAACGGTGCCCAAATGCGCTCCAAACGCGGTAACACAGTGTTATCAAAGACAACTTAGCAACCATAGTCAAAACCACCGCCAACCTAGGATTCAAAAGCTCCAACTGACATCGGGTTACTTGTTAGAAAATCTTACCGCATTTGGTGCTCCCGCATTTGATATTTGCATTTCGAATGCACACAGCAATAAAGGAATCACTGGCGAAATTTCTGGACGAAAGAAATCACTGGCGAAATTCTTAGAGGAATTCCTGGAGTGTTTTCTGGAGGAATGTCTGGAGGAATTTCTGGAGGATATTCTGTACGAACTTTTGGAGGAATCCATAGAAGATTTATTAAAGGAATCACTGGCGAAATTTCTGGACGATTTCCTGGAGGAAATACAGGAAGGAATTCTGAAGGAATCTCTAAAGAATTTTCTGGAGCATTTACTGGAGAAATTTATGAAGGAATCACTGGAGGAATTCCTGGAAAAAAAATGGAGGACATCTTGCAGTAGTTCCTGGATAAACATCTGTAAGAATCCTGTAGGAATACCTGGAGTAACTCACGGAGAAATTCTTGGAGTTATGCCTGGAGTATTTCCAAGAAGACTTGCCTGATGGAATTTCTGGAGGTATTCCTTGAGGAATTTCCGGTGGAATTCTTGGAGGAACTCCTGGAGTAGTACCTGAAGTAGTTTCTGGAGGAATTCCTGGAATAATTTATGGAGGAATTCAAGAAGTAATTCTTAGAGAAATGCCTGGAGTACTTTCTGGAGAAATTTTTGAAGGAATCCCTGTAGAAATTCCTAGGGCACCATCCACAAATTACGTAACGCTTTAGTATGGACGAGCGTTACGGTCCATACAAAAATTGTGGGTTTTCATACAAAAAAGCGTTACGGAGGGGGGAGGGGGGGGGGGTATAAAAATCTCGATGTTAGCGTTACGTAATAAATGGATGCTGCCTAGAGGAACTCTGTGAGGAATTACTGAAGGAATTTCTGGAGGAATTACTGAAGGAATTTCTAGAGGAATTTCTTGATGATTTCCTGGGATGAATTACTTGATGATTTCCTAGGAGAAATTCTGGAAGGAATTCTAGAGGAATCTTTGGAGGAACCTCTAGAGAATCTCTTGCAGCAATTACAGGAGGAATTTATGGTTGGATTCCTGGAGGAATCCCTGCAGGATTTCCTGGTAGAATTGCGGGATGAATTCCTGCAGGAACTTATGGAGGAATAACTGGAAGAATTCTTGGGGGACACCGTGGAAAAAAATCTAGAGGAATCCCTAGATAAATCCTTGCAGGAATTCTTAAAGAAAGTCTTGGAGCAATTTATTGAAAAATTGTCTTGTGAAATCCCTTCCACAATTCCTGAAGAGAAATTCCTGGAGGAATTTCGAGATGAATTTCTGGAGTTATTCCTGGAAGAACTACTGGAAGAATTTTTAGTTGACATCGTGGAGGATTTTTTGGAGGAATCCCTTGAGGAAGTCCTGGTGGTATTAATGCAGGAATTTCTGAAGAAATCCCATGAGTCCTTCAATAATTTTCGGGAAAAATCCTGAAGAGAAGCATGCATTATTGCTTGAGAACTCCTGAATTAATTTCCAGAGTTATAATGGAGAAATTCCCAGTAAAATCCTAGGGTGATTCTACTAAAAATGCTGGAGGAATTCTTGGGCTAATTCTAAAGAAATTCCCTTGGTATTTTTTGGGGTTGCCCTGGAGGAATGCCTGGGGAGCTCCTGGATTCACTCTCAGGAACTTCAGGAGGGCTTCCCGTTGAACTGAAAATAAATAAACTGTGGGAAGCTACTCCTGGAGGAATTTCTGGAGAAAAATTCTAAACCAGTTCTTGAAATTATCCCAGAAGAAATTTTTAGTAGAACTCAAGGACAAAAACCCAGACGGAGTAGCTGGAGAAATACCAGGAAGGACTCCTAGAAGAATCTCATTAGAGGTTTTCCAGAAAGAACTACGGGAGAGTCCCAGAAAGCACTCCAAGGGAAATCATAAAAAAAGCTGGAGGAATCCCAGATTCCTGTAGAAATAACAAAAGAAAGTTCTGGATGAATGTACATCAAACACAGAAAGTGCGCAGAAACAAAAACTAGGGGTGGGTAATGTCTGAGACATAACCGCATTGTTGACGTAGGACAAAGGCTGGAATGAGGTTCCGACTTTTATATATTGAAATGGGCCCTTTAATTTGAAGTCTTAAATCAGCTGATTTTTCGTGTCATTGTTGTCCGACCTTCGTAAATAAATGCATAACGAATTTATCACATAACGTCGGTTTCCTGCAATAGGGGCACAACTCAAAATATGTCATTTTTGAGATTTTGATGGCAAATGATGAAAAACTATGTAAAATTTCATCTCACAAAGACCCGTTCCAAAATTCGATGAGAAACTCGAGATTTGGGCATTTTCACCAATTTTCCGCAGTAAGGGCACAACTCAAAATCAGTCAATTTTTTCAATAGTCGTTGAAAAATAGTTGTCAAAAGTTCATGAAACAGATAGTCCTTCAGCCCCTTTCAATGATACAACAATCAAAATTTGTTTACTTTTGTCAAATGATGAGAGAAATAAGTGAATTTGCAGGAGGTGCTTCATGATTGTCAATTTTCAAACGCTTATTCTGAAAATTCACATTTTTTGAGTTGTGCCCCTATTGCAGGAAACCGACGATAAAAGGCCTACACAATGTATGCTGGCAAAATTCAAATCGGCGGAGTGATGTGTTGATTAAAGTTGTTACCTATGTGATCCATTTCACTGAACGCATACATAAGATGTTAATTAGTTAAACCTTCCGTAACTCGCGCGGTTGGCCATCACTTGAGGGTTGAGTATTATTTTATTTTGAAGATAAATGTTCAACCGTTGTTTGAAAGAATTTTCGTCGAAAGGAAAGAATGGTTATAATATTGAAAGGCGTTAAGCCATAGCTTCCCAAACATCATATTGCGATCGCAACAATCATTAAAATAACTAAAATTGCCGCTATGAAATTAACAGATGGAGCCACCGTAGCCATGTGTATTTGACACAACTCAATTGCTAGATTCAACAATACGTTGTATAGTTACGCGAACAACAATTAGAGGCCGGCTATACTGTTGCTAAGTTTTCAGTCTGTCGCTTTTAATTATCCGATTCATAACTCTGGAGGAATAATTTTCACTGGTCCTGAAAAGAACCTTTTAAATAATAGGAGATTTCGGCAAGACAATTGAAAATTATCCGCACTGAATGCTGGAAGCCATCGAAAACTGCCATCGCTTACTGCCGTGGATGAGATTCCTGGTTCTTCTTCTTCTTCTTCTTGGCGTAACGTCCTCACTGGGACAAAGCCTGCTTCTCAGCTTAGTGTTCTATGAGCACTTCCAAAGTAATTAACTGAGAGCTTCCTCTGCCAATGACCATTTTGCATGTGCATATCGTGTGGCAGGCACGAAGATACTCTATGCCCAAGGAAGTCAAGGAAATTTCCTTTACGAAAAGATCCTGGACCGACCGGGAATCGAACCCGTTACCCTCAGCATGGTCATGCTGAATACCCGTGCGTTTACCGCCTCGGCTATATGGGCCCTGTTCCATATAGCCTGAGATTCCTGGTTCCAGATTCTAGAGATTCCTGGTTCTATCAGCCAAATAGCCGAGAGTCATCGCAGGATTGGTGCGCAGCTGCGGAGGTGACATCCATTCCCTTTGACTGATTCAACGAAAATGACGGAAGAAAACAGAGGTCACTGCTTTTATTCCCCTTGATTAGTAGATTAGGCTCCTCCCATTTGGCTGGCTTTCCAGTTTATTTCGTTTGCATGACCCGCCCCGAATGCTCCAGACGCATCAAGCAACTAACCAGCCGAGAAATGAGCAAACCACCAGCGGGTAACCAAACGATCAACTTTTAAGCGCAAACCGACATTCGGTTCTTCAGATTTGTGCTCTAGAAAATTCTAGGTGTGGCTTCGTCATATATTCACCTTCGAACATTTTCGAAAAATGTTTAAACTTAATTTTAATTAAATAATGTTTCACGCAAAATAGTTCGGATAGAATAATGCGTTGTTAAATTCCGGGTGGAACCATTAGGCCATTAGTGACCGGTTTCATCATTATTGCTGGGCCACCAAGTATTCAATCTTTCACTTCTCAATTGCACCACACTTTTCTCGTTCGATGGAATGAAATTAGCTGATTCACAAACTCTTAAGGAATAATTAACGGTGGTCCTGAACAAGACCGTTTGATTAATTGACGATTTTAGGAACGAAATGGCATGAATTCACCATGTCACGCAATGCGTGTTGGTTTTCTCCGTGCTGAATGATAAACGCCACCGAAAACTGGACCGCCGTGGATTACAATAATGACCAGTTTCACTATTGCTGGCAACGATGCTCTGTCTTTTGCTTTTTGGTTGCACTACATCTCGATCGATGTTGGAAATTATCCAATTAACTCTTGAGGAATCATTTTCGATGGTCCTGAAAAGGACCGGTTTGAATAATGGACGATTTTGATGCATTCACCATGCCATGCAATGCGTGTTGGTTTTCGCTGCGGAGTGCGGAGAATGCTGGACACCGTCGAAAATTGGCCCACCGCCGCTGCCATGGATGCGATTCCAAGTGCTATCATCAGCACGATAGCCGAGAGTAGTCGCTGGGTTGTTGTGCTGCTGCCTTGCTGGAGGTGACATCCACCTCCAACCTCCTTGACTGATCCAACGAAAATGACGAAAGAAAACAGAGAACACTGCTTTTATACCCCTAGATTGGCAGATGAAGCTCCTCCCATTCGGCTGGCTTTTCAGTTAATTTCGTTTGCATGACCCACCCCTTATGCTCCAGATGCATCAAACGATTAATCAACCGAGAAATGAGAAAATTTCCATTGAACGGATAATGTAACCAAAATATTAGATGATTTAGATCATTTTAATTTGGAAAATGTTAGAATTGAAACATTTTTCACGCAAAATGGTCCGGATATGATAATGCGTTGCCAAAGTCCGGGTGGAACAATTAGACGTCATAATTGTTGCTGGCTGAGTCACCAAGCATTCAAAATCATTCACTTTTCGGTTGTACTACACTTTTCCTGTTCGTTGGAATGGAATTATCCGATTCACAGCTCTTGAAAAATCATTTTCGATGGTCCTTAAATTAGGAGGAAAATTAAATGAATTCACTATGCCACTATGCGTGTTTGTTTTCTCCGCGCTCAACGCTAGACGCAATCGAAAACTGGCCCGCCGCTTGCTGTTGTGAATGAGATTCCTGGTGCTATCAGTACGATAGCCAAGTGTCGTCGCTGAGTCGATGTGCCGCTGCCCAGCTCGAGGTGTCACCTCGACGGTGGTCGAAATGGAACTGACGATCAGCTCTCGCATGATCGCATTCCTTCCTGCATCGTAGTTGCCCCCACGATGCGCACCAATCAGAGAGCGTTGGTATACTGAACGAGAAAATTTGTCCGCTACCCATATTTATAGATTTCAGCGATTTCAATGTCTAACTTTAAAACAACTTTTCAACTATTTATCAATGATTTTTAGGTTCACCGAATATTACAAATTGAACGCGGGAGTTTCATCTCTCGGATAACGGGATTTGTTTATCATTTCGTTCAGTGGGAAAGGTACTGTGAGCGTTTAAAATCTTTCACTCAAACGTAACGCTCTTGGTTTCATAAATTTTGAAATGACACCGGGTATAGAAAACAGAGACGTAGTCCTACGTCAAAACAAAAATAAATGACAACCACTTCATACTGTGCGTGCGTTCGCGCAACATAAATTGCTGGTGCGCAGGCGCTATAGCCCGGTGAGCATTGTGTGCAGTGAGAACGAAGCGACAAAAGCCCTATCGAGTCTCGGCCGCGGCCCCGGCCCGGACCCAGTCTCAGCCCGTAGGTTTGAATATCCCTTAAAACGGTGCCACCCAGCGGTATGATCTCGCTAAATTCCACCAGTGAGTTGGTTTGGGTCTAGGTTTGGGTGCATGGCATCTAGGCGAATTGAATCTTCACCCAAAGAAAAGGATGCCTTGAGATTGATTCATAAACATTGCGCGCAATTTGCCTTTCACTGTTGGCTCTGTCAAACGATGACCGCCGCCGCGACGCTGGACTTCGTTGTCATGCGCACGACGACCAACAGCAAGCAAACGTGTAGGGTTGCCAGACAGTATTGCAATAAAAACATTGATTTATTTCACAAAATTTTGAATTCAAGATTGTGACAAAACTATTAAAGATACAATGTTGCACCAAAGGACAGTTTGGTAGCGTATCAAAAAATGAATGTTTTGTAGAAGAACATTTCTCACATTTATCACGTTTTTCACGAGTAAACTATCAAAAAAGGTGAAAAGGGGGTACATTTTTAGGCACTTTTTACATAAAAGTCAAAATTCCTGCACTTAAATGACTTTTTATCATTTACCTGTCCAAAGAGCATTAAAAGACAAAGCTTTAGGCTTTCTATCCATGCGCTAAGATTGATTATACGGTTCATAGTTTCTGAGTTAGAGATGTTTAAAGATGGGGTAGATTAATAACACTAATTTTTGAATAACTCACTTAGCAGTGATTTCCGACCCTACCTGTAGAACAATTTTTTGCTGCAAATATGGCCTACTTTCACCTCCTTTCGGGTGTAACACGAATTACCAGTCACCCTGTATTGTGTTTTAGAAAGTTTATTTTCAATTGTTGACCCTATTCCCTATTATTGTTATGTTAGGGTGGTTCGTCTGGTTAAACTGATTCAAAAATCTGCTTTCTAATAATTTTATTTGCGATGCCATGATGGATGGTGATGGATCGTTTAATTAGAAATTCCACCAATAAACGGCAAATTTTAAATTTCATATATCTCAAGACACTCACCACTTAGAAAGTTGGTGTCTTCGACAACGTTGTTAAGTGAGTCAAGGGCTTACAGTTAATGGTCCACTAGGCGGCGCTAGTTACACATTTGCAAAATCATTTAAATGATTGATATTTTTTCGTGAAGTAATCAACAAGCTGTAAGTTTGTTTTATTTGAACGTGTCTGAGTCAAGTCAAAGGTTTTTCAAAGAGCTATGTGTTAGTCATGATTGTGCAATGTCGCATTTCATTCGGTCCCCTTGATCCAGAGATATAGCAATTAAACGAAGAACACTCAAATATGAACTACTTTATTAGAGTTGCTCCAATTTTATGTAAAGTTATCCAATCGAGCCCAAATTTGTACCGTTTATAGCTTACTAGTTGTGCAACTGGCAGGAAAAAATTGAGAATATTTGGTGCATTATTGAAAAGGTTACAGCTTGCTGAATATATTTGAAATAATAAATTAAAGTTGCATGCTTCAATTAATTCGTAACTAGCGCCGCCTACTGACAGAACCTTGAACCAATCAGCTAATCAACTGAGCGGCCGTAACCAACCTAACAACATCGCCAAAGACATCAACTTTCTAAGTGATCTGAGTCCTGAGATATATGGAATATAATATTTGTTTGCTCACTAGCGCTGCCTTGTGGTGGAATTTTGAATCAAACGGCTCATCATTTGTTAGTTCTTGACCAGCCAAATAATATTGCCGAAGACACCAACTCTCTAAGTAATCAGGATGATGAGATATTTGGTATAAACATTTCATCAGTGTTACGTCTGTTTGTCTCTGGTATGGCAGATATCACAGACAGCAAGACGTAGCACTGGCGAAATTTCCATACCGTACATCTTAGCACCATGATTACTTAAATATTCGGTATAGTTGGCAAAGTTGTTAGGCCAGCCAAGGTTTTACTGGTGATGGGCCGTTTGATTTAAAATTCCACCACTAGGTAGCGCTGACGATATATTAATTATTATATTCCATATATCTCAGAACTCTGATTACTTAGAAAGTTGGTTTCTTCGGCAATGTTGTTTGGTTTATTAAGGCGTTTCAGTTGATTAGCTGATTGGTTCAGGATTCTGCCAGTAGACGGCGCTAGTTGCAAATTAGTAGAAGCATGTATCTTTTACTTATTATCTCGAATATATTCAGCAACCTGTAACTTTCTATAATGTGTAGGGAATATTCTCAAATTTTATCTGCTAGTTGCACAACTAATTAGCTATAAATGGAACAAATTTGAGCTCGATTGGATAGTTTTACATGAAGTTGGAGCGACTCTAGTAAAATGTTTCATATTTGAGTGTTCTTCGTTAAACTGCTATATCTCTGGATTAAGTGAACCGAATGAAATGAAATTTTGCACATTTATGACTAATATATAGCTCTTTGAAACACCTTTGACTTGACTTAAATATGTTCAAAGAAAACTAAATTACAGCTTTTTGATTGCTTTACGAAAAAAAACATTCATTTCCATAATTTTGCAAATGTGTAACTTGCGCTTCCTTGTGGCAAAATTTCGAAACAAGTAGACCATTAACTGTAAGCCCTTGACCTACCAAACAACATTGTCAAATACACCAACTTTGTAAGTGACCAGAATTCTGAGATATATTAAATTTAAAATTTGCTTGACCTCTAGCACCGCCTAGTGGTATATACAAAAGCATGCTAAGTATTAAAAATTGCCTAAAACATTTTTAGCAAGTTGTATCCTTTTATAAAGTCCACCAAAACTATTCAAATTTTGATTACTTGTTCCTCAACGAGTTTGATTTAATTGGTGCAAATTTGGCTTGATTGATTATTCAACTTTACACGATATTAGAGCCCTTCTATCTATATCTAGTTTTTGACTTCCTTTTATCAAATTACTGTACCTTAGGACTAAGCGAACCGAATTAAATTAAACTTTGAAAGTTTGTGACTAATGTATTGGTCTTCATGTATCGTTGGACTCGACTAAAATATGACCAAAGGCAAAAAAGTTGCAATTTATTGAAAACTTTTCAAAAAGTTCTAATGATTCGAATGTTTTATCCAAGGGCTGAAAATCTCTTTAATAAAGACAAATCAATCAAATCAATCGAATGTTTTATTTTTGTAAATTTGCTATGACTTTGTAAAACATTCTGATATTGTATAGAGAATAATTAATCAGCAGATTTTTGGATAAGCCACACTTAATTGATCGTAATCATTTCACAATAATGAAAAAAAAAAAAAAGAAATGACTTGGCAGAAACATTTTTGTCTTCGTAAATACGACTCTAGACCCATTGTGCACTGAAAAGCCCGCATCCAGCAGGTTGCTGTTTGCAAGTGGAAAATTCCATGTAGACAATAGGACGCGAAGCTCAGCAGCGAGCGAAAGTTATTTTTAGACGCAACCCGGTTCAACTACTCGGGTTTGAATGGAGGTGTTTGTGTGTAGTGGTATGGAAGCTATGGAACCGTGTAGTGCATCTTAATACAACGAATGGATTATGATTTATCACATTTTCTGTACGTTTTTAATACATAAATTGGTAGAAAAGGCATATCGCAATTTTTGGTAGCTTTTCTTGTTTTGCGTGTGGGCTGCCCAAAAACCTAGTGCTGTGCTAGTACACAGGTTTAAATAGTTCTGACTTTCGATTTGAATAGGTCGTATCTGTATAGGAATCCCAGCAAATTTACAACCTATTCAAATCGAACGGCAAAGTTCATAAGGAATGAATCGGATCGAAAATAATGATAAATAATAAAATCCACTATCAATTGCCGTCTACAATCAAACTAAACCAAACCAAAATTTCACATCACAGTCTTTATCAATGTTAATACAGCATTCAATAATCGAAACTAATGCATAAACGGACGTTATTCAACGTCAGACTTGCGGTCGTGTCTAGTATACAACCCATCCTACTTTTTTTCATACAAAAATAACACTTTCATTATTTTTATTTTATATTCTCTTCATCGAAACCCCTTTTTTATTGTTTTAAATAAAAATCTGCTTGTAAAATTCACTTTAGGCGGTGAAAATTACTAAAATGTTGGTGAATAATGAAAACCACAATAATGGGTCAAAATTGGCTGTGTAACAATTATGGGTCAATTTGTTGCCTATTATGGATCACTCAAGAGAAATCGGCTCAAAAATAATGTTTTGTCTATTTTTTCAATGAATGATCACTTATTCTCGATAGATCAACTATAGTAGAATCCAAAACTGGTCTCAAACCTCTTAACGAAGCGTGTTTTCACGATTTGGAATCAATTTTTCGAAATTGGGACAAATTCTCCAACACAACCACCGATAAACGCCTAAAAGTATGCAATACCCATGTACGGAGAACTGTCAATATTATGCTGCACAAAAAGTGACCCATAATTGTGTGATTTTCGGTGTTCTTTGGCACAATAATGAGTCACTTAAATTTTGCCTGAAATAAGCTTTAATTAGCTGCAGTCACATGAATTTCTACATTTAGAACGTAAATTATACCTTTGTTCTGGTGACGATACCATTTCGCACATAAAAATCACTTAATCTCGCTTTTACAGAGCTTACGAAAGCAGCGCACGCCCTGTCCGTTATTCACAATCGAAGCGTTACTTTGACAGCTAGTTTTGCGCCGAACAAAAAAATATTGAAAATATGTATTTTTGATGTATTAGCCCGTGTGCGATACGTATAGTGACACAAAACAAATCAACTTATGTACGAAAAATAATAATAGCTAACAAAAGCTTGCAATTAATAAGTATTTATCTATTAAAGTGAAAAGTGACTAATAATTGTGTGTGACCCATAATTGTGCAATGACTGTACAACGCAATAGACCTGACCGCTTTGATGTATGTGTCCTGATATGCTGCAAGCATCAATATTGACAAGAAAAGTAACACGATTGCTTTCCAGGGTGATTCCGCGTACTGGCTGCGTATGTATAAGATTAGATTTGAGTAGTTATGATTTTTCAAAGATGCTTTGACTGTACCTAACTCAATTCAGATATCATAAAAACACTAGTTATTTTTTTTTGTAAAAACAAACTTTAATCATACCGATAAAAATCTAAAAAACTGAAGTCGAGCTGCCAAGTTTCATCAATTAAAATGGGCGGTGTGCAGGATTGCCATATTGTAGGTTCCTCGTTATAGAAAAAGCAAGTGTTGGATGTTAAAATACAACGAATGTTGTATGAAGTGCCAAAAAAGAGAGTGGGCTCATTATGTACTTTCACAAATACGCAGTCTACTTCAAGCGCATAGAATCTGCTTCCAACAAAATATTCATATACCAGTATATAAAATATCGCAATATATATTAAGATTTCCGATTGATGCTTTGTAACTAAAAGGTTGTGACTGAGTAAGGTTGCGCAAACTTATCGCAGACTGTTAGAAGACAGCTTCTACTATGACCAGGATTCAAGAATTTTGACCTACGCGAAGTTGTAAAGGAGACAACTACGTAATAAATGTGTTGGAAATGCAAGGGATGTAATTATTCAATAAACCTAATTATTAAAAAAGATGCTCAAATTCAGATAAATTTCTTGCGAGAAAGGCAACATGGATATCGAAGAGATGGATATTATTTTAGATAAAAATTCAACCAACTAGTCATACAGTAAGCAACAAACATATAATTTAAAAAAACATTGCTTGAATTCTGGAATTAAATACAATCATAAATAATTGAGAAAATGATATCTTTAAATGCACCAAAACTGGTACAAATCTCCAAGGGAATTATTTATTTGAGTTCAATTTTTACTAAAAGTTTTCAGTCTTATCCAAAACCCCTTCTTTCAAAATATGAGCTGAATAAGATTTGCAATAACACCATAGAAATAAACAAAATATTGCGATGATTTACGGAAGTGCAAAAAACCGATGGTACGGATAGAATAGAGACCACCGGTGCGGAAAGGCGACCGATCATTATTTTACTCACATGGAAACGAACGACCGGTGCGAAAATGGGTGGATAACGAAATTAAAAATCGTTAACGACGTGCTGTTGCGTGTGTAGTGTTAAGCCCACGAGTGGGCTTGGTCTAACTCATCTGCTACAACGGTTTGTCCGTGACGATAGCTAATTGGATGCCCCCAATAGGGGACTGCATGAAATTATCTCCTTCTTTTTCACTCCTACAGAAATTTTGTAAACAACAAGGCCAAGAAACGTCAAAATCCCATACAAAATCAAAACAGTGCGGTGCCCTATAACCCGCAAAATATATCTTGCATAATTTGCTTCAGGCAACCTTTCCATGCATGATCTCTTCTCTGAGACGTCATATTTCCTTGTTCATAGCCTCCTAGGCTTTCTCCGATGAACGTCCAACGGGCTATGATGCTTTATTTATTATTTCGCTTCCATGGATGAGTAACTTATGAAGTGGGGTTGGCATGTTATACCAACCATAGAGGGACACGTAACGCTCGGCACACGAAACAGCTTGCAGAATAGTTCTTAACCAGACAATTAGATCAAGTTCTGTTCCAGTGATTTGCGATGAAATTTCCGCGTTTTTGAAAAAAAACAACTTCGTGCCGTATTTCCTGTGGAATACGAATATAATATAGACAGCAACTTAGAGTGGAAATATAAAAACAAGAATACAAATTATCAACAAATCATAAATAAATAGTCACAACCTTACCGTCTACTGTTTCCAAATTTGACACGGGGCCTATCAACGTGTAACCCAAGTTGCTAAAAGAAAAGTTCCTGAATACTAGGTTTGGCAGTGCTGTATTCTTCCATGTTCCCGGTCATGATCCATTTTCGAAACGTGAATCTGCATGCTATGTGCAACAAGCACCCAAACGTCCTTATCCAGCAATGCAGACTATTCATTCCGTATTATTAAATATCAAATACAATTGCTCTGCTAATCATGTCTGAGGTATTGTTAAAGTTGGAGCTTGTCGCATAACAAAGATAACATATTTGAGATGATTTGGTATCTATCATGGTACAAACGGTTTTTCCATCAATCATAGTTAGCATAAGTTCAAAATTGACTAAAAGCTGATTTCCAGAAACTTATAATTCAAATAGTTCCAGACTGGCGATTTCACCACACATGCGTTCGTATTCATCTTTTGTAACTTGCATAGTTTCTTTGATGAATGCCAACTGTATCGCCGACAGTATCGTGTTGATGATGAGCGAGGGTTGTCCCAAACTACTTTTTTGTCTGTTATTAAACGCAATGGTACTAGAGATGTAACGAAAATCTGAGCATCGGAACAGCTGGGGTCAATTCAGTGGAGCGACACAGCTTACAAACACGGTACATCGCCGCTATAACCATCATCGTGTTTGGTACGTCCCGTATTGGTACCGTGATTTCGGGTAAAATTGATCACTTTATTACAAAAAATATCATTTGAAATAAAAAATCAAACATTTTAATTTCGTCGCGAAATGCTGAAAATATTTTTTCGTGACTAGTAGAATTAGTCACGAGCTGACCAATTGGCATGTGTCAGATGAAGAATCTTTATCTGACCATCGCTACATCTTTTTTGAACATTTAAATGTTACTTCGCAAACATTGCGTTTCAGGAATCCCCGGTCAACAAACTGGGATCCTTTTACTGATTTGGTTGCGGCCAAATTTAATGGATACTCACCATCCATTGACACTTCAAGTGATTTAGATGATGCCGTTGATACTACTACGACCTTCATCATGGAAGCTTTTGAAGAAGCATGCCCTCTACGGGCTGTGAAGATCACAAGAGGAACCCATTGGTGGAACTCTGATCTGGCGAAACAATGTAGAAAAAGTTGGAACAGACAACGTCGCAAGGCGTCATGAGTTATCACTAATGAGCTATAGACTCTCCTTACGCTTACGCGTTTTACAGTGCCATGTTGTAGTGTGAGCTATTAGATCTAGTTATACGCATAAATGCATCAATTCTCTATTCCTGGGTACCCCTCCTTATTTTCTCACCTTCGCCGTCTGTTATCCCCATCGTACATCCCATTTCCCTCAAGTAGATGACCAAATCTCTATGTATGTCAGCGTGAAGTTCCGAACTCAATTAACATTATACCTGAAAAATTAGCCTGACGGTTTTGTACTGTACATGTAAAAATATGTAACAGGCTCTCGAATAATTCTGAAATGTTCTGTACGGTCATCCAACTTTTCCCAACAGGTATTTCACCATGAAAACCATGAGTTTCACATCAATTTAGGAAAAAAAAAATGAAGAGCACACCGTAAGCGGATACACGCCACAAATGAAGCGAACCCAAGCGCTAGTCGTCCCCTTGGGGGAAATTGTTTCTTCGGTAGACCACCGCCGCACAGCCACACCTCGATCTCAGAATACTCCGGTCCGGTTTTAATGGCGACAGCGTTTGTCTCTTATCCTCTGCTCCTTTCGGGGCCACACATTCACATACCTACCGCCATGCCACCGCGGAGGCACCGGTCGATTTCACCCATCCGGCCAACAACAGGCATCGGTTAACGACACGGGCAACGTAACTCAGGAAGCACCCCGGTACGGAGAGAAAGCAAATAGTACGACACCGGATATCAGTTTAAATAAATTATAATTAACCTCGACGTCGTAGCCAGCGTCGTCGTTCGTCCGTCGTTCAATGTGCTTGCGATGGTGGTTTTTGTATGAGTGTGTGTGCGAGGACGATGGTGGCTCTCCGGTAGAGCGCACCTACACGAGACCCTGCCGGAATTGGCCATCTTTACGAACTTTGTTATCGCTTGATCTGCTTCGTTGGATGTGATTCACTGTGGTCCAGAAGTCGCGAAAAAAAAAACAGTTGATCACAGATGACACCTGGAGGAAGAGGGAGTTGTGAAGAAACGCTAAAGGCGCGATTGAGTGAGCAAAAATACAGGGAGCCAAAGCCGCAGTCCGGTCCGGTTGTATTCGTGTCTCCTAAGCTACTTTACGTGGTTTTAAGGGCCAATTTCTTCACCTCCGCTAAAACCTGAAAACCGGATATGGGTACGGGTAAGGTTTTAGTTGAGCGAGGTGAAGAAGCCGGCTCTAAGATGAATAGGCACTATGATACCCGTAAAACTCACGTCTTGACAGTTGGCTACTTCACGTACATCTCGGCATGATCCAGCAAAGGATCAACGCATTAGCCACGTCAACACCGAAGCTTCTTCATTGCAGGAGTTAAAAACAGCCAGCATGAAATCAAACAGAGCCGTTATCGATCGTATATCAACCGAGATGCTCAAAGCTGACCCCGTAGTATCGGCACAACTGCTGGATCCAGTGTAGAGCAACATTCTAAAAGGGCCCAAAACTTGACCCAGAAGGACATAGCAGCCAACCAATAACATTACCCGAAAGATTGATGCTTGCTCTCTCTGATAGTGCTATTAGTTTTCAAGTTTGTTTTTCTGGCCCACAGTGACCGACTGGTTAGATAGTCGTCGCCCGTCTCCCACGGGTTCTCTTTCCACGACGGGCGGCGACGACACGCGAGGACAGGGAATTTGCTGTCAGGAAGAAGAAGATATCGCTCCTCGTAAAAAGTATCAGATGATTCGAGAACGCGTCGAGCTAATAAATGAGAAAATATTAATCTCCGCTGAGTGCTTATAGTGTGTGGTGGCCGCACCACGAGCATCGTTGACGGTGGCGGCGGCGGCGGCGTCAACGGTAGCGATAGAGGGTCCGGGATCATCCCTGACAGGTCATATAGCTGCCGCCTTTGTCGGTGTCGTTCTTCTGGGTGCGAGCCTCGTTCCGAGGAAGGTTTGGCCGGTTGTGGATTGGCGATCGAATTTCCATTCAACCCCGATGACAGCTGATATGATATCGATGGGACGGATGATGGTGGGGGATGCAGTTCGTTTTTTTGATTGGGATCAGTTATCATTTGTTGGATTCAAAATGCAATGAATCACCTATGGGGTGAGCCGAAGCTTGGGAAATTAAATCGTGAGTAATGAGATTATCGTGCTTCCATCTTGAATATTTACAAATTTTTATATTTGCAATCAAAATAAGTAAAATACGAGCATAGACGTAAGCTAGGGTGGTTAGGGGCATAATGGACACTAGACCTGTTCACTTTGAAACTTTTTTTCTCCGATTCTCCGTGACACATCAAATTATCAACCCACTTGCAAAAACAAGTCTTCAGTCCAAAATTGAGCCAAATTGGTGAAGATTTAAAGGTGTATCAAATCAATTTTGTGTTTTTTTAACCGTTTTCCCCGAAATTTACTCATAAATCCAGAAAATTGCTCCGAAAGGGTGCCGAAAATACCATTAGGATATAGTTAGTACAATACTCTACAACTTTGCCGAAGATACTACGGTGTTTAAATTGCTTATTTCGAAGCTATTCAATAATTTTAGTTGAAAAATCACGAAAAAACACGATATTTTTACGATTTTACATATAAAAGTCATGTAATGTTACATTATTTTACGTGACTAAATTAATTAGCTATTTCTCCTTTGTGTAACAAACATTTCGTCCATACATCGTTTTTGTGTAGGAATTCGTTTTCAATGACTAATTATCAAAAGTATGTCACGTTGATACTAAAAATCGCATAGAGTTGCCAGCACGAATTAAAACAAAGTTACCCATGATTAAGACGTCATGCCATCGTATTCTAATGTCTTTTGATTCAAGTATCAGAAATGGCGCAAATGATAAGGCTCGAGCCTGTGGATCAGAAGGTCCTAGGTTCAAGCTCAAATACATAAGAAACCTTTTTTTCATTCTTTGTAGCAGTTAGGATGATGAATCTGACATGAGCCATGGCCCATGACTTACACGCAATCTCTCAAATAATGATGATCGGGACCTGCCAATTAAGCCCATTCCAGGACTAGCTAGATATTTAGTTTACTTGTTGGCGAGAAATCGTGTCGACGAGATCAGCTGGACGAAATATTGGACATCTGTTTGATACCGATTAATTTAGCTAAAACAATTCAATACGATGATGGAACTGCTTCTGGATGCAAAATTTATCATACAACGGTGGAGATTACTTGCATCTATCTAGCCACAAGCTACACAACTACACGCTTAAGGGAAACTTCATTCTTACTATGCACTCTACGGTTTCGAAACAAGGCTATGATGCCAAATTGCAATGAGATGCAGAGTGTAGTCTCATCAACTTATAGCTGGATCGAGACGCAAAAAATCCTATTCCAGGGCTCGAACCTTGAATCTTCGAATCGGCAGTCTCATGCTCAACCATCTACACCAAATTGAAGCTGATGCAGATACGACAAAGAAATGTAATGACGTTTTAATCATGGGTAACTTTGTTTAATTTTGTGCTGGCAACTCTATGCGATTTTTAGTATCAACGTGACATACTTTTGATAATTAGTCAATGAAAACGAATTCCTACACTAAAATGATGTATGGACGAAATGTTCGTAACACATAGGAGCAAAAGCTAATTAATTTAGTCACTTAAAACAATGTAAATTTACATGACTTTTACATGAAAAACCGTAAAAATATTGTACTTTTTCGCGATTTTTTAACGAAAATTGTTGAATAACTTTGAAATACGCAATTTAAACACCATAGTGTCTTCGGCAAAGTTGTAGAGTATTGTTCCAACTATATTTTAACGGTGTTTTCTGTACCTTTTCGGTTCAATTTTCAGGATATTGGAGTACATTTTCGTGAAAATGCTCGAAAAAACACAAAATCGATTTGATACACCTCTAAACCTTTATCAATTTGGCTCAATTTTGGACTGAAGACTTGTTTTTGCATGTGGATTGATAATTTGATGTGACACGGGTAGGTCAAAAAAAGTGAACAGGTCTAATGGACACCCTAAGCAAATCTGTACGTTGGACATGTTAAAGTTTAACGTTATGGTTTAAAGTATTCCTCCGTTTAACAGTAAAACGGAGAAACACTATTATTAGTATTTATTCTTGATACTTTAACTTATTCCCTACATGTTGCAAAGATTTATAGCAGGAAGAATTTCTTTATTGTAAGGAGATAATGAATTGTAAACCGTGTGTCTCAGGATGGCGGTAAATGTGCAAGGCGAAATGCTTCCTTGTTCTCAGATGGAAAATGTCGATGGATTCCAAGTTGATCTGTTAAATTATTGAAAAATTAATTTACATAGTACCTAGAAAATAACTTTTCCTATGACCTTCTGCAGGCCGGGTCTTTTTAAACCCTAGCTCGGACTGGAGGGTCAACGATGGATACACGCACAGTGACCATCTGGCGATTCGATACAGAGTGGAACACACAGGAAGACGGCAACAGTCGAAGGTCAACGACCGTCATCGGGGATGGCTGACCTCGCGCTTCGATAGGCCGGCATTTATGGAGCGATTGCTTACGGAAGGTTTACACCGACGATCTATCCAGTGATGATCTAGTCGGAACCCTAAGTCGTACATCTTCTTCTTCTTCTTGGCGTAACGTCCTCACTGGGACAAAGCCTGCTTCTCAGCTTAGTGTTCTATGAGCATTTCCACAGTTATTAACTGAGAGCTTCCTCTGCCAATGACCATTTTGCATGTGTATATCGTGTGGCAGGCACGAAGATACTCTATGCCCAAGGAAGTCAAGGAAATTTCCTTTACGAAAAGATCCTGGACCGACCGGGAATCGAACCCGTCACCCTCAGCATGGTCATGCTGAATACCCGTGCGTTTACCGCCTCGGCTATATGGGCCCCTAAGTCGTACATGTGACGCCGCAATTCCAAGGCGATCCCTATACAATGCTGAGTTATCATCGAACTACAACATTTACCGCTGTGATCGAAACAGCGCCACAAGTCATTTGCAGAGAGGAGGTGGCGCACTTATCGCTGTTAAGAAGTCTGTTGCGAGTATTGCAGTCCAGCTTGACCGATCCGATGTGCTTGAACAAGTTGTTGTGAAGATATCCTTGGCAACCAAATCTATATTTGACGCGGCGCGACACGGACACAACACTTATCGTTCTTACAAACATAAAAAGTAATTAAACATTTACCTTTTCGTCGACCGGTTTCGGGCTCGATGTTGCCCATCTACAGGACGATGTCCAACTGATTACAAACATAAAAACAGCTTCGTACGTGCTACCGTACACGTCAGAGGGAGATGGGACTATTGGATGTTTTGTTTAGTCAGGCGGAAGAGTGGCGAAACTATCGGGGCATCGTCGTCATTCATCAGAGGTTGTTCAGCGGTGATGATGAACATCGATTCCCATGCATTTAGTTGGGAAACTTTTCGGATGCATTTTTTTAATTTCGCTTGGTCCCAATCAATGGCGTGGTTGAGTTCCGTAGAATGTACTGCCACACTCGATTCGTGAACTTTCCCGTTGTCTGCGGCGGTTCTATGCTCTCTCAAGCGCGTTTTAAGTTTCCGACGGGTTTGTCCGATATATACTGCTGGACAACTTTTGCAGGGAATTTCGTAAATTCCCGACATTTCTTCCGGCGGAACTCTGTCTTTCAAGCAGCAGAGAAGCTCCTTCAAGGTGTATCCACTTTTGTAAACTGCCTGAAGCCCGTGTTGTTGGAGGATGTTTTGAATGGAGTTTGTCAATTTTGGATAGAAGGGTAAGCTGACTCGTTTTTTCGGGTCCCGGTCAGGTTGAAGTGTGGTGGCATTTTGGCGATTGTTGTGACCGGAGGTGCCATTCTTGATCATCAGTGCGCTCTTCATTTCAGTTCTTCACTGCTCAACATTCGTCAAACGACTGATTTTCCATCATCCTGATTTTGACATCCAATAGTTAGCCATGCTTGCTATGATGATTATTTAGCCATGCTTGCTATAATTATTTTTGCATACCATGCTATATTCTTAATTACATACCGTACCCACTGTCCATCTCAACATTACTTCCCATCCCTACTCTGACTCACAAATCACAGTGTGTTAATGGTTTCTGCTTTTCTAGTTTCGTTTCCCTCATGATGATCATGCATGTTTTTTTTGTTTAATTATTTTTCAAACTCTGCTTAATACCTTAATACTCAGAAAGAAACCAGTGAAATTGACCATTAAAAAAATATAATAATAATCAATAGTCTTCCAGCAGATTATTTTCTAATTACCATTTTATTCTGCTCCGCACAAAATGTTTCGACGATTTTTTTAGCATTCCCATTTTTGGCATACATGCTATTCTTACACATTCCTTTTCGAAGTGCAGACTTTTTATTTTCCAAACCGCAGGATTGGTGTTGACTTGAAATAGACACGTTCAAAGTCAATAGGGGGATTCACTTAACAGCGTAGACCGCTGAATATTTATAATCCTGATTAACCGTCACGATTACCAAGGCAATTTTGAATTTTTTTCATTCGCAATTTTATGAAACATTTCAATAATAAAATAATTATGACTTATACTCTTCTGTTTTGTAAATCCTCTAAATGTAAACTTTACTTCTGAACCTTCATTAGTTTACATTGGTTTTAAAATACAATAAATCTTAAAAGTACACTTTATCCATTTTGACAATGAATGTATTGTCCCTTGCGGTCTTGATTACGACTGAGAAACCCTACTTTTCCAAATTTGTCTAACTGTAAAACCATAGCCCAACACCGTAGCAGTCATCATTTAATCCTTGCTTCCCTTTTATATTACATCCAAATACTATTGCATTAAATGCATGTCATCAGGTTAGCCATGACTATCGGGTTTTCCAAATATCATTACTTCAGGAAAGTTTTTAACTGAAACTAGTTGAAGATATCAACTTTCCCAGGTTGTATTAGGGTCGTCAACGAGCTCTTCCCAACATAATACATTAGGAAGGTTAAATCGAATGCCAGAATACTAGAAAATGTTGCTATTCAAACTCAAACTGCATGTCGTTTTGAAATAACAATAATTGTCTAAAATAAGCTTCTTTGGTATTTCGGTTTATTCCAGGACAAACAAACACACTATGAAATATTTCCAACATTTTTTCATATAACGTTTTTCTGAATCAATGTATTCTTCGAGTTTATCAGTTTTTATTCGTATCAACTTATGAACCATTTCAAACAAAGCTTTACTTTTTGCGGTGCAAAGTTCTCACCATTTCACTGATCAAAAATATCCTTGGTTGCCTTATTGAAAGTGTGATGTATTGGTCATTGAGTTGAATTGGAAGTATTACTTGGTCAATTTTCGTCATATTTTCACTTTTATTTTATACATAATAACATACAGATATTATACATACAGATAAATTCAATCGTATTGCACAAGACAGCCAATGATACTTTGCGGTAATATGCATTACGCGTTGGAATCTGGGAAAATCCAGAGCGAACCACCTGGATTTTTTTCCTGCTTGTCGATCGTAGGTAGCTGTGCAATAGCCAGCATTGTTTACATGATTGATAATTAAACGTCCTTTGAAACGTCCCCACTTTTCAGTTCAAACAGTTGTACAAGCCATGGAATAAAACAAGTCATGATCTGTTTGTTATTCCATAAAAGAAAACATATCCCGTAAGGTGAATTGGAATTTCCCATTCATGGAAACTGTAAGAAACCATAGTCGATAGGTGCCTTTTTGCACTTTATTTATTAAGTACTCCGCCTTCTCTATCGGAGACTTATCCTTATAAGGGTATTCTGCTTATTTTATCAGAAACATTTGTTTCGGTCGCAGGTATTCCGCCTTCTCAATCGGTTACCTGTTTCATAAGATCTCTGCCTTCTCAATCAGAGTCCATGATATTTTGTTTGGATACTCCGCCTTCTCTATCGGAGTTCCTTTTGGGGGTCCTCTGCCTTCTCTATCAGAGCCCTGCAGAATTTGTGGAACTCCGCCTTCTCTATCGGAGTCCACTTCAGGATTAGCTGACTCTCTTTCAGAGTACAGTATCAATTTCAGATACCATCCGCAATTCAACAAACCTTTTTAAAATTTACCATTTATTCTTGAGCGCTTCTAATAATTCAATGATCCAGGAATTCAACATCTTGAGGCATTAAACTCCGGTTGTTTGGAGGCTCGACTGCACCATTGTTGTGACCGGAGGTGCCATTCTTGATCATCAGTGCGCTCTTCATTTCAGTTCTTCACTGCTCAACATTCGTCAAACGACTGATTTTCCATCATCCTGATTTTGACATCCAATAGTTAGCCATGCTTGCTATGATGATTATTTAGCCATGCTTGCTATAATTATTTTTGCATACCATGCTATATTCTTAATTACATACCGTACCCACTGTCCATCTCAACAGCGATGTCTTTTTCTTTCATGTTTCCTAAGGATCTTATCTACAAATTTTCTGTCGTATCCATTCAATATCGCAGCTTCGTGGATCTTCTTTCTTTCCGCACTAAATTCTTCTTTTTCCATCGGTATATTGAATAACCGGTGCGCCATTGAATGGAAGGCGGCTTGTTGTTGTGCTCCGAAGTGGTTGGAGTCGGACGTTATGTAACGGTCTGTGGAGGTCGGTTTCCGGTACATGCCAAATTTCAGGGTGTTGTCTTCTTTCTTGGTTATCATCAAATCCAAGAAAGGGAGTTTGCCATCCGTCTCTTTTTCTACCGTGAATTTGATAGAAATATGTCGAGAGTTCAACAGCTGAAGTGTCTGCGCTAGGTATCGCTCTTTCACTACTGCAAAAATGTCGTCGACATAGCGTCTCCAAATGCGGGGGAAGATTTTTTCTTTTTGGAGTTCTTCTTCAAAATCACTCATGAAGACATCGGCCAAAAGCGGTGATAATTTACTGCCCATGCTGAGTCCAAACGTTTGTTTGTAAAACTTACCCCTAAACATGAAGTAGTTTTGGTTCATACATACTTCAGCTACGGTAAGGTATGCTTCAACATGGTTAGGCGGAACTCGACAACGTTCTAAGTGCCTTCGTAAACTGCGAAGTGCATCCGGAACAGGTACGTTTGGGAATAACGCAGCAACGTCGAAGGACACTAGAATTTCACCCCGTCGTAGTTCGACATTCTTCAACTTCTCGACTAGTTCTATGGAGTTTTTCACACTTTTACCGTGGATAACCGGGTAGTTTTTCATTTCTCCTACTAACCAGGCAGCCATTTTTTCGGTCGGAGTACAAATATTTGAAGAAATGGGTCGCATCGCTACCGGATTTTTGTGGATTTTCGGTAGACAATACAACGATGCTACTTTTGGGTTTGGTACAAGAAATTTCCTTTCAAGTTTTTCCTCCCCCATCAGGTGCGCAACTTTCTGTCGGGCACTGTTCGCTTCCTCGATCAACGAATTGAGAGGATCTTTCGGCTTGCCATTTTTATATTTGCACTCCTCATATGGACCGGAGTTGATCATCTCCAGGACTTTGGATTCATTTTGTCCATAATGGGGGATGAAAAACTGCGTGGAACAAATTCTCAACAAGGCAGCATCCGGCGATTCTGTGGTGATTGTCGGTGATTACAATCTGCCACGTTTGATTTGGTAGGTACCATGACGATGTTAATTCTTTCCTCCCATCGAATGCTTCTACTGAGCAGGAGCTTGCATTTGCCGAACACATGATTACTACTGGACTACAGCAGATTTGTAATGTATGTAATGTCAACGGTAGAATGCTTGACTTGGCCTTCGTAAAGAACAGCAGCGAAGTTGAACTGATTGAAGTGCCATCGCCGGTTTTATCTTGTGACCGTCACCATAAACCATTTGTCCTGCGCTTGACCACGCATAGTATCAACGATAGTTTTGACGGAACTTCAGACATTAATGACCTCGACTTTAACCGGTGTAATTATGACGCAGTCATGGAAGATCTTCATTTGACGAATTAGGACGAAGTTCTTACCGGTGACAACGTCAACGAAGCAGTCAATAAGTTCTACTCTCTGCTTTTTGACATCATCAGCAGACACACTCCGCTCCGCAGACCCTCCCTTCGGCATTCAAATAGTCAACCGTGGTGGACTGCCGAACTACGAAATCGCCGCAATGTTCTCCGGAAAGTTCGTCGCCTCTTTATGCGTCATCGAAGGGACGATAACAGGATCCTTCTTCGTAGCCTCGAGACGGAGTATAACGAGTGCTTATCTTCTTCGTTCCGTGAGTATATCTTTCGCATTGAAGATGAGGTGAAAACGAGTCCTACCTCCTTCTGGCGTTTCTTCAAAAGTAGAAAGGGTTCACAATCGATTTCTTTGGAGGTTTCTTTCGGGGATAGAACCAGTCACGACGCCGTAGGATCAGTGGAGCTTTTCGCCGATTATTTCAAATCCGTTTATAATGCAGTCCCTCCTCCGGATTCGCCAGGACTGTTGAATTCCCTGCCATCGCATAATATTCATCTTCCGCTCCTCACATTCACTACTGCTGACGTCATAAGTGCTTTAAACTCTGTGGATCCGTCCAAAGGTCCTGGACCGGATAAATTGCCTCCAGCTTTGCCTATTATTTAACTTGTCGCTATTGTCAGCTGTCTTTCCGGATGTCTGGAAGCTCTCTGCAGTCACGCCCATTCACAAAGCTGGAAATATTCATGACGTTTCAAACTATAGGCCGATTTCCATTCTTTGTTGCTTAGCCAAGACATTGGAACTTATGGTGCACGAGAAAATGTACATAGCAGCAAAACCTCTAATATCGCAGTACCAACATGGGTTTGTGAAAAACTACAAATCTCATGGTATATGCAAGTGCGCTTTAACTCAAGCATGGAAAAACGCTGCCAAGTGGATGGTATCTACGTAGACTTTGCCAAAGCTTTTGAACTTACTCACTTACCAGAGTTTTGACTTCTAGAAAAACATCATTTAAACAAAAACTATTCTTCAGTTCTACTATGTAATTCTTCCGCAGGTATGTGAGAAGAATGACGATCGACGAAGGCGGACACCGTGTGGCAAACGAGATCAGGGCCTGTCCATAAACTACGTACAGTTTGGGGGGGGGGACACCCCTCCATACAAAATGCAAAAAAAATGTCTACGAGGGGAGGAAGGGGTCTATGTGGTGGCCAAAAATGAGTCTTCACTCTTCGTAGTTCATGGACAGCGTCTCATTGATTTTTCCAATGATGGATTCACTATAACTGATAACTTCCTGTACCTTCTTGTTTGTAAAAGAGACGTCTGCCTTCAGCCGACAGATAAAAATAGCTACAAACTTCCTTATCGACTGCACAGTACAATGCTTCTTCTCCTCCGTGGCAGGTTCCTCGGTAAATACCTAGATATTTTCATTGGAATGAGCCATTTTACGAAACGTTAACATGGTGGATGATGATATTGATATATACGTGTAATTAGAAACACCGACAAAAACAGGGGTGTCCATTTCGCCCTGGGTGTTAATTATGCCCCGAATTCCCCTATCTAATTTTTGGCGGATGGCGAACTGATGGCGGACCTAGTGCCGACACTAGGTGTTTTTTTAGTATATGCTGCTTCAAATTCTCGAATGTCCGACAGCTTATACATACGACATCCGCCCTACATGCAGGAGTAATGCACGAGATTCTTGTCAAAATGTTTGTTATTCAAATGTAATTTCAGGTGTCACCGCAATCCTTCCGCGTAACCTCTCACCCACTTGCACTGTTTACAATTAAAACTCATCACGAAATCCGCCATTTTTTTCTCACCACCCTGAAAAATCACAAAATTTCGATACACGGATACAGCTCCTCCAAATCAAGGCCCTCGTTACTTTTGAGGTCCTTCAGAGTGTTTTGTAGGTCAAAACCATATTTCGGATAACATGGAACTCACTTTTTTTTAAGAAACAGGGAATCTGGCACGAAACGATTCAACCGACGAACCATTGTTGTTGTTGGCCATACTTTCAGCATTTTTTTACTGGTTTTCAGCGAAATGACAAATTAGTTGCTGGAGTGCCAAGAAAATTGCTAATTTGTAGCAGAAAATGAATTGATGGAACGCGTTCAGCAATTGATAAAACTGAATTACAGTAAAATACAGAAATGATTACTGAATTCCAGTAAATTCAAATAAATCTATGATATATGTTTTCAACAAAAAAAAAGTTGAAACAAAAAAATAGCCAACGCAAAACCAAAAACAGCAAATACACCTCCAGGTTCTAGAATCTAGACCAACCCTGTATCCTGTTGACATACGGAAAAGCAATTTTGATATAAATGAAAGCAAAAACGCAAAAAGAACGGTTACATCAGGAAAATCATAGCTTTAGATGGCAATGGAACATCTCTCGGTATCAAAAACCAACAGTAATGTTAAAGTTCTATATGTAAGTAATTGTTGTTACTGCACACATCTGTTTTAGAGACCATTCATGAGACCACCATGAGACAATAGCGTATCACTTATTAGTGAGTACCTTCGTGACAAGAGATGTCCACGGTGGAATTATTGTTTTAGGAACAGTCATAAAAAAGCATTTCGAAGGACCTTTTGGGTATCACTTCACGGCCGACATCGTAGCAGAGCAATCAAAGTTTTTGATCAATTCAATATTCATGGCATTACATGAACATCTTATCGTACCTACCTTCAATTATGTTTGAAGTATGAACACAAATATAAGTTGTATGAAATTGCTGAGAGCGTATTTCGATGAGCCAATCACATCTACATCTACAGGGGATACTCAAAATAACTGGGATAGGTAAAATTTTCACTTTTCAAAAAATGTTCAGCTCGCTGTAACTTTTCGAAAAGGGTATCAAATATTCTTAAATTTTTACTGTAAGTTCATCAACTAGTTGTGTATCAGTGGTCAAAATTTGGAAAAGATCGGACTATTCTACACGAAGTTATAAAGGTTCTAGAAAAAGGTATAATTATACGATAGCCAACTTTGAGCTGCTATATCTCCGGATTCAATGAACCGAATGCAATGAAATTTTGATCATTTATGACTTATATAATGAGCTATCAAAAACTTTTGACTAAACTTAAAATTCTTGACACGGAAGAAAATTATTACGATTGGATTATTTTTCTAATATACCACCAATTTATTCAAAACTTCATCATCGTTTCCAAATTCGAGATAGTAATTATAGTTCATTTTAATTCCCTCTAACTGACTTCAATATGAATATGTTTTGAAAGGAAGTAACAAAATAACCAGCATTAAATTGAAAAAGTAATGGGATGCATATGAAAAATAGATAAATTTACTAAAAACACATAGAATAAATGAAACCGCCATAACTTTTTTTCTTATAAATAATTTCAAATTAAGCAAACTGTTATTCAAAGTTCATTACATTAGTCACAAATGATCAAAATTTCATTGCATTCGGTTCATTGAATCCGGAGATATAACAGCTCAAAGTTGGCTATCGGATAATTATACCTTTTCCTAGAATCTTTATAGCTTCGTGTAGAATGGCCCGATCTTTCCCAAATTTGAACCACTGATACACAACTAGTTGAAGAACTTACAGTAAAAATTTGAGCATATTTGATGCCCTTTTCGAAAAGTTACAGCGAGCTGAACACTTTTTGAAAAGTGAAAATTTTACCTGTCCCAGTTATTTTGAGTATCCCCTGTACCTTCCTCATCCGTGCGACATTGGATCAGTGCGCGTTATCATTGACGCAGTTCATATGCTCAAACTAGTCCGAAATACGTTTGTTTTCAGAGGTAATCCTCGGGATTTTCTTGGTCGTGATATTAAATTTGAGTATTTCGTCACACAAATGCATAAGAATATTTTCAAAACCAGAACGTTGACGAATTTCAGCGATACGAAGGTACCATAGAGCTTCTTCGCACACTCGAGGTTTTGGCAGACCGCATTGGAAGGACATTTTTTTTTATTACCCGGGTACCCAGCGCCCATTTAAAAAGCACGGTGTACAAAAAAGCAAAAAGTTTGTCGGACACATAACGGTTAACCTGCCTTATCCAAGAAGTACAAACTCCAATTTTAGAGTCAATCAACAACACCGGCTTGCTTGGGCTGCTAGTGTATATTGAGTCAATAACTATTCTATTAAAACTTTATATGCTCATCCAGCAGTACGTTACATTATTCCAGGATCACATCGAAAAGACTTTTTGTCAAATTCGTGCCATGTACGACTTTCGTGCTCTACTTATCCATAAAGAATTAAGAATATCCACTGTTGCTAATAGTGTATATTGAGTCAATAACTATTCTATTAAAAGTTTATATGCTCATCCAGCAGTACGTTACATTATTCCAGGATCACATCGAAAAGACTTTTTGTCAAATTCGTGCCATGTACGACTTTCGTGCTCTACTTATCCATAAAGAATTAAGAATATCCACTGTTGCTAATAGTCTGCCGTACGATAGCACTGAGTTTGCAATCATGCCAGTATCAAGCGCCCGAAAGAGACAATTGAATGAATAAGAGACACCATCACTGCCCATGATCGCATAGTCGACGTATCAGTAGGTCGGCTCCAGAGGCACGTTCTCCTCCCTTTGGGGTCGACGTAACCACCATTGGCAATATCAGTATTCACAATCTAATTTCTATCACATGTGCATAATTGTGACCAGTTTTATTCAATAAAGCACGAGATCTAATCACTAGCTATAGATGTCAACGTAAAAAAATCTTAAGCTTTAAATTATTTATTGTGTTGAAAGCTACAGTGTCGCTTACGTCAACTATGCAAATATGGGCAGATCAGATAACTTGCTAGAGGATTGGTTATACGATGTCGTAAATTTGAAAGGTTGGAATAGCATTTTTGTCACAATAGATCTAAGAAAAAGGTCGCAGTGACTTATATACCCAACAAGGAATAGAATAGCATTGGCCTGTGAAGAATTAAAATTTGGCAATCCAGGGCTTAAAAATATGCCCCAAGAAGTCTATAGATCTCGGCACACGATATGTTTGAACCAGTAGATTATAAAAATTGAATGTACATCAGGTTTCTTTCTACCAAACGTCAGTATTCAAGCTATATTTTCTTTTGCAGAAGGTTTAAATATATTCTATCGGTGAAAAATTGTCCATACCTTTTGTTTAGGAGGGAAATTGGCCGAAAATGAAAATTTCATGCAAATTTGTATGGAAAACAGCTCAAAAGATGGAAAAAATCAAAATTTCCCCGATGAAATATTTTAAAAGTTTCCGCATATGATAATATAGCATGAATTCTAATATTCTGTAGAAAGAAACCCGATGTACATTTAATTTTTATAATCTGCTGGTTCAGACATAACGTATTATTTTACTGTTATGCACTTCCTTTTCTATTACGATTGGTGTTTTTGGTGACGATTGAAAACTCCTTCTTTATTCTTCTCTACATTTCGACCTACTTTATTAACTTTCGGTCATCTTCAAAACTGTCAAAAAACATAATACAAAAAAAAATCACAATTACAATCATTACAAACATTCAAATTCACACTACAAACACTGTCAAGGCGGTACACTTTATTCTAAATTGCACTTACACGACTGAGTTCTGCACCAACACGACATTCCAGGATACCAAATGGAGTTCTGTATGTTTAATTGTTACAATAAATTATTACAATAAATCGAATGGCTGTAAACCATGAATAAAACTATATTGTGTAGCAGTAAGAAAATCAGGAAAAAAAGTGTGAACTTATCAAACATATTTTTACTTTATTATTTCCCAAACAGGATTCCCCGGACATTTTCATCGAGCAACTTGGTTGGCCACGCGTATTCTTGGGTTATTAACACACTGTTTATGTTGTTATTGCTTGAGAATACACGTAGTTGACAAGTGTTTCACATCGACAAACAGCTTCAAACGACAACGAAGACGACGACATGGCTTCAGCGCTTCTACGCTTCAGAGAGCATCCCTTTGAACAGGAAAGTCACAACCTCAACAAGTGAACCAACAGATATTTACCATAACGATAATCGTTGATTAACATCAATCGCTATGTTGCGTAGCCTCACTCTCCCTCCAGGAAACCTCGTTAACTCGTTATATAGCGACAATCTGCGATCAATTATGCATTGCTAAAAGCCTGAATCTGTTACAAAACAGGAGGGGTTGGATGTGGAACACACAGAAGGTCAGAAAATCAAACGCCCCCTTGTTCCTACTTCCACACCACCCCCATCCAGGCAAGGGAAAGACAACACCTGGTGACTACTCTGCGTAGCTAGGGCTAAACGGATGGCGACGGAAAAGGCAGCCTACCGACCGACAAGCGCTTGAAGTGATTTTATACTGCCGTGAACGCTTGCTTTTGCCCTGTGAAACGCATGACTGGGTATGCTAAACGATAAGCACAGTTCATCCCACGCTCAGTGACGTTTCACAGGCACAGGCAGGCAGGCGGCTTAAAATGTTGGAACAATTTTCCACGGAAAGCAAACAGGATTGATGGAGCGATATCGTTGAAAGAGGCAGTGAAATGTTAATGAGTGATTCCGAAGAAATTAGTGCGCCGGCAAAGGGCAAGTGAAATGAAAGCAAAATGACTGTGTGTAAAAAATAGGAAGGAATAAGATCAATTGATATCCGAAATTTCCATGAGCTATATTATAATTTAAAACAATACTAGGGGATTTCATGGCTTAACGGAACTAAAATGATTTACATTATTCAGGTAATCGCGGTTGTTTCGAGGCTAGCGATAATAAACATTTGAATATAATTTTCCACCAAAACTAAGTGAAGGGCTCAAATGGTGTAGTGCATGTGCACCTGTTTATGGGCTAGAAAATCCTGATTTTAAAACATGAAAAACAATAATAATCCATATTTGAAACAAATATGGATGTGGAACACTTACAAAAAAGTAGGCTGTGTAGTTTTGAAGCAGTCACGTAACTCCGAAGCTAAGTGATAAACGTCTCAATTTCGAAAATTCTAAGATGAAGCCTCAGGCCTCACTGACAATTGAAGTCATCAGTCAATGTGTAGCTACTGCATTAAGTGTGTGCTGAGAATATCAGATGACACTTCTGCGGATAGCGAAGCTACCGAGGAATGTTTATGCGTTTTTCATATGTTTCACATTTTCAAACGACTGTTGTCGAAATCTAACTTCGACTTGTACCAGCATGCATTTGATTATCTCGAACAGTCAAATCGTAGCATCAGACTAAGTGACGGTGCACTGATACTCAAGGTCCAAAATAAAACAAAGTTTTAGGGTATCTCACCAATATTCGATGTTCTAAAGAACTCTGCAAAATATACTTTAAAGAGTCTGGAATGAATTGTGCACCTACTGCGAAAGCCAGGGCCACGTTGAGGCGTTTTTCGCGTCAGTTAGAGCATTAAGTGAGTGTAACTACCGAATCTCCACGCAATCTAAGGCAAGTTAAAATCGCCTGGTCACTAATCAGATTATCAGTTCAGCAAAGGCATTGTGTTTAAGAGATGAACCAGCCTTGGGCTGCAAATCTTTCTAATAAAGACACCTAACCTAACCTAAAGGCATTGTAGCCAGTTTCCCTTCACCAAAAACATAGTTTGCTTGCTATATCGCTTTGCCTACAGTAAGTTCCAAAACTCGCACCCGAAGGCGAAGAGCCATTTAGTAATGTAGATACACCAGAAACAATGACTTCCTCAATGCAGTACTGACAACACATAAAATCAAAGTCCACAAACGTTTGATGACTAAAAAAGCATAGAATTTTAACATTGCAGTTTTAATGCAGAAGTGTAAAGGAACAAAATCGTCGTTCCAGTGTTCATGGAAATTACAAATTAATATGTTTGGAAAAAACACCCAATTATTTTGGCATAAAAAATATTTAACCCTTAAAGCCCCAGGACAAGCTTATTATATTTAATCAGCTTGTTCCGAAAAGATGCAGCCTAGTGTACCCCTCAATTCAGCAACATGCTCCAACGTCACAATTGTCTGAACGTTGTCTGTCATCGGTTTGAGGATATGTACATGCATAGGTAGCAATACGGAGGTTGTCAGAATTAGACTGGATGCGTAGTGATTTGCATTTATATAAGCTACGGTAAATTTCTTTATTAAATTGAATTGTTTAATTTCTAAATTACTACTGTGTATTTCTAGTTTTCAATTATATTCAATGAATTCGTATGAGGTAGTTCTGTGGTTAGTTGAATACACTATTGCCGACAAAATGTAAGCTAAACGAATTGTAAACCCTGTTATTAACCCTACTTACAAATAAACATTATTTCAGCTTCGAGCTAACTCACTGCTAAATACGAGTTTTGCTACGCGGATTGTCCGAAAATAGTTTTTTGACCACAGAAAACTCGAAGATTTTTCACGATGTCCAACCCACCAAGGCAGTCGATGATCAGGCAAACGCGGTCGAAAACCCGCGCGGCGAAGGAGAGTGCAAATCCCAACCTCCAAGTTGAGACGGATTCACTGGAGGAAAATCACTCGTCCAATTCGTTTGAACCGTCGATCATTGATGTTGATGGAGGCGATAAAATTGAGTGCGGTGGTTGCGACAAACCGAACAGTTACGAATTGTATATGGTCCAATGCCGAGGCTGTGCCCGTTGGTACCACTTCTCTTGCGCCAATGTGAAGCAATCGACGGTTCGGAAAGAAGCCTTTGTGTGTAAACTGTGTGTGCCACCAGCTAGTTCTAGAACAAGTCGCACTACTACGTCTAGTATGCGACAGGCGAGGATTGCCCGGGAACTAGAACGCCTTGAAGAGGAGAGGAAACTGATGGAACGGATGCACGAAGAGGAGTTTGCACTGCAGGAAAAGGCCAGAAAGGACAAGTTCGAACGCGAGAAGCAATATTTAGCCAAAAGGTTTGATTTGCTTCGGCAACAAGATGAGCAAGACGGAACATCGAATTCGGGTAGCAGTCATCGTTGTCAGCATAGTCGTCAGGGAAGCCAAAACCGAGTTCAGGACTGGGTGGATGACGTCGCCAGAATTACCGAAGGCGCTGGCGAGCGTTTACCAGGAACCACCGTAGTCGTCAACGAAAAGGACTTCGACCCGAATGTCATCATTACCAACGAAGGCCACGCTTCATCAACCCCAGTAAAAACTCATGTACCTACGCCACTGGTTCCATTACGTCTGAATGACAAGAGCCAGGAACTGGTTTCGGCTCCGCGTACCACCGGAAGTATTGCGATCGGGGAGACAGCGGACGAGGATTCAGAAAGCGCGATTGGAGCTGTTGGCGGGACGAATCGCCCCAGGATTTCACCGGTGCTGTCATTCGTTAATGTGGTAGGCCCCCTTGACGATCTGCTGAACAATCCGGTTGTGACGAAATCCAAAACGGGCACGATTCCGAAGTTACAGACTCGTCCATCCTTCGAACAATGGCGTTCTCGTACTACCAACAACGAACACGAAAAGGAGCGTGTAAAAGAAAATGATGTACGGAGGCAGCGGGAGCTGGATTTGATCGATCAGCTTAACCGGCTCGAGATGCAGAAAGAAGACGGGTTCCTCAAGAACCGAGAACTGGAGCAGCAGATGAAAACGCGAGAACAAGAACAGGAGCAATTGGTGCTGCAAAAACAACGTGAATTGAGCAAATTGGAACAACAGTTGCAACGTCAGAAGCAGGAGCAGGAAAACTTCGTCCAGCAACAGCAGAAGGTTTTAAAGAAGCGTGATGAGGAACTGGACCGTCTACGGCGTCTGGAGCAAGAATATAGGCAGTATAGGCAAGGTCAAAAGCATCGAGAACTACATCAAGCGCCGACGATAGAGAGTCGTATTCATCAGAAGGAGAACGATGATATAACAACCCTGCGGCCGCAGGTTCTACATTCTGCTGCCGCGATATCAAATTCAGCGGGCCACGGAGAGCCTGCAGGAATTCCTCGCCAAGATGACATCTGGTACATTAGTGGTTATCAACACCAGTCGCTCCCTGCATATGGTAACATCTCGATTCATTCCAGTGGGAATCCGGTAAGTGATGCTTTGCTAGGCGGTACTCAATCGCATTCACATGATGTCCGATTACAACACCGGAGCTTCGACGAACCTAGAATCAACACTCCCGTGGGAGGGCGCTCAGATATTGACATAGAAAGTAGGGCGTTTGCTAGTGAAGTTTCTGTTAGGCCTAGTCAGATACCAAATCCAGTATTGAACCCCTACCTCCCAGTCTCGACTCCCCCTGTAGTCAACAACGTCGCTATTCCTCCCCAATTGGCTCCTACTCCCCAACAATTAGCGGCCCGACAAGTGGTTAATCGTGAATTACCTATATTCGCGGGTGATCCGATTGATTGGCCCCTATTTATAAGTAGTTATAACCATTCGACACACGCTTGTGGCTACTCAGACTCCGAAAACTTGCTTCGTCTTCAAAGGTGTCTGAAGGGAAGTGCCAAAGAAGCGGTAAGTAGTTTCTTGCTCCATCCCACAACGGTGCCGCAAGTGGTTTCAACGTTACAACTCCTGTACGGTAGACCGGAGCAAATCGTCCAGAGTTTGATCGCCAAAGTACGTAACACGCCGGCACCGAAGAGTGAAAGGTTGGACACGTTAGTAAGTTTCGGTCTCGTTGTGCAAAACTTATGCGGGCATTTGAAGGCCATAGGATTGGAAAATCATCTTTCGAATCCAGTTCTCCTCAATGAGCTGGTCGAAAAGTTACCAACAGCAGTGAAGTTCAATTGGGCCCTTCATCAAAGCCAACTCGCGGTGGTCGATCTGAGTGCGTTTGGGGAATATATGGCGAATGTTGTGTCTGCGACAAGCTGCGTGGTATCCTGGAATGGAGTAGCGTCTAAGGTGGCCAAGGATGACCGCTCCAAGGGTAAGGATCGGGCGTACATCAACACACACACCAAACCGGGGATGACAGGAAGACATCATGAAGTTGTCGAAGAAGATCGCGCCACTTTCGTTACACAGCAGGAAGGACCCAAGAGCTCGGAGAAACCACTGACATGCTCGTCGTGCAAGAATAGGGGTCATCTGGTGGAAGATTGCGGACTGTTCAAGAGGATTTCTATTGACGATCGTTGGAAGGTGGTAAAGGAGAATAGACTTTGCGGTCGGTGTCTAACGTCCCACACACGTTGGCCTTGCAAGGGTCAAGTATGTGGAATAGATGGGTGCCCAAGGCGACATCATCGTCTTCTCCATGATAAAAACTCATCGGTGCCAACCAAAATTGATGCTGGAAAGAATGCAACGGTATCCCTCCATCGGCAGCCGTCGTCCTTCAATCTCTTCCGTATTATTCCTGTGACTCTTTACGGAAGGAAGGGAAAAATGGACACCTACGCCTTCCTTGACGACGGATCGTCGGTTTCACTGATAGAAGACAGAATAGCTGATACACTCGGATTGGACGGTGTCGCTGAATCTCTCTGTGTCCACTGGACTGGTGGAATCAAGAAAAACTATTCCAATTCTCGGATGGTTTCGTTAGAAATTTCCGGCGAAGGAAAAGATAGGCGGTACCTTGCATCGGAAGTCTACACAGTGCGTAACCTTGGACTGCCTGAGCAAACGATGAAGATCGCCGAATTGGTAAAGGAGTTCCAGCATCTGAAGAACTCTCCGGTTCGGGATTTCGATTCAGCTGTTCCTGGTATTCTTATTGGCCACAACAACGTACATTTGCTGGCTTGCCTTAAGCTACGAGAAGGACGTGAACATGAACCGATTGCCACGAAGACTCGTTTAGGCTGGGTTGTCTACGGAAGCCGACGAGGACCAGAGATCAATCACCCGCATCTGCAGATGTACATCTGCAACAAGCAGGAAGATCAAAATTTGCACAATTACGTTCGTAACTTCTTTGAATTGGAAAGCTTGGGTGTCGCAGTTGTTCCCGAAGTGAAAGGATCGGACGAGCAACGAGCAATGTCGATTCTCAATGAGTGACGGTGCGAACACCCAGCGGGCGTTTCAAAACGGCTCTCTTGTGGAAGTACGATGACTTCGAGTTTCCGGACAGTAAGCGGATGGCGATTAAGCGGATGGAGTGTCTGGAACGGAGACTGCGCAATAACCCTGACTTGTATAACAATGTTCGAAAACAGATTGTGGAATATCAGGAGAAAGGGTATTCCCATAAAGCTACGGCTGAAGAACTGCAACGATTTGATCCGAGGCGAACCTGGTTTCTTCCGTTGGGGGTTGTGCTGAATCCCAAAAAACCCAACAAAGTACGACTCGTGTGGGATGCAGCGGCCACGGTCGACGGAATATCACTCAACACGATGCTGATGAAAGGTCCTGACCTGCTAACACCTCTGCTACATGTGTTGTATCCGTATCGCGAACGAGAGGTAGCCATCACAGCAGATGTGAAAGAAATGTTCCACCAACTTCTTGTGTGCGAGGAGGATCGTAGTGCTTTACTATAACTTTGGCGGAACTCTGCTGATTTACCATTGGACACGATGGTAATGGATGTGGCGATATTTGGAGCTTCATGTTCGCCCACGCAGGCACAATTTGTTAAAAACATGAATGCTATGGAATTCGAACACCAATATCCTAGAGCTACACTTGCGATAATACGGCGTCACTACGTAGACGACTATTTAGATAGTGTCGATACCATAGACGAAGCAGTAGAATTGGCCGCCCAAGTCATGGAGGTCCACGGTCAAGCCGGCTTTCATATTCGGAACTGGATATCCAACAAAGAGGAATTTGTGAGAACAATAGGAGAAGATAATCCCGCAGTAGTGAAGCACTTTACTCCAGGCCAGGAGAGTGACGGTGAACGATTGCTAGGGATGATTTGGCGACCGACAGAGGACAACTTCTCATTTGCGTTAAACTTCCGTGACGATTTGAAAGACATCTTGGCTGGTGACGTTGTTCCAACGAAACGGCAAATACTCAGAATAGTCATGAGTATTTATGATCCACTGGGACTCGTTTCGACGTTCGTAGTTCATGGAAAGATAATGATCCAAGAAATGTGGAGAATCAAGATAGGCTGGGATGAAAAGATTCCAACAAATCTCTTCACTCGTTGGCAGCAATGGCTTATTCGACTGAGAGGAATGGACGAGATTGAAGTACCGCGCTGTTATTTTCCCGGCTATCACCCATCCAGCTACGACACGCTCCAGCTTCACATATTCGTCGACGCAAGTTCAGAAGCCTACGCTGCAGTTGCATACTTTAGAATCGTCGATCGTGGAACTGTTCGTTGCGCCTTGGTATCTTCTAAAACAAAGGTGGTGCCACTCCAACCACTATCAACGCCACGTGCCGAACTGCTTGCAGCGGTTCTAGGAGCTCGTTTACGGAAAACAATCGTAGACGGACATTCGTTGAAGATACATCAAACCCATTTTTGGTGTGACTCATCTACTGTACATTCGTGGATCACATCGGATCTTCGACGATATAGACAATTTGTTGCGCTAAGGGTCAACGAAATTCTCAACCTATCCACACCCGAGGAATGGAGGTGGATTCCAACCCACTTAAACGTTGCCGATGAGGCCACCAAATGGGGCAAGGGGCCTTCGTTCACCGCTGACAGCCGCTGGTATCGAGCTCCTCAGTTTCTGTACGAACCAGAAGAACTTTGGCCAGGAGATCAGGAGACTCGCATAACTGAAACGGATGAAGAAGTTCGTCCGGCGTATGTTGGGAAGCATTCCCTCGGGCAACCACTCGTGCTAGTTGAGCGTTTCTCAAAATGGGAGCGACTCCACAGATGCGTTGCGTATGTGTTACGGTTCGTCAATCGAGTTCATCCGGAATGGAAGACGCTGGGATCAACGGTGAATCTCACGAAGGAAGATTTACTGGAAGCGGAACGAGTGCTTTGGCGGTTGGTGCAACATGAAGCGTATCCCGATGAGGTCAACATTTTGAAATCAAAAAGAGAGGGCCAACGAAATCAACAAAAGAATGTAGAGAAGAACAGTTTGTTGTACAAACTATCACCAATAATGGACGAGCATGGAATAATTCGCATGAACAGTCGCCTTTCTGCAGCCGAGTTCTTGCCCTTCGATACTCGATTTCCAATTATCCTTCCGAAGGACAGCTATATCACCCGCCTCGTTGTTGATTGGTATCACCGCGACTACAAACACGCAAATGACGAAACAGTCATTAACGAGATAAAACAAAAATTCCACATCTCGAAGTTGAGAGGGCGGTTGAGCTTCGTGAAGAAAAACTGCAGCTGGTGCCGCGTATATAAGGCAGTACCAACAGTACCGCAGATGGCATCACTTCCGCCGGAAAGGCTTACTCCGTTCGTCCGCCCCTTTTCCTATGTAGGAATAGACTATTTTGGGCCGTATCTGGTGAAAATAGGAAGAGCTTCAGTGAAACGCTGGGTGGCTCTTTTCACGTGTTTAACGATTAGAGCCATTCACTTGGAAATCGCTGCCACGTTGTCTACGGATTCCTGTAAAAAGGCTATTCGCCGATTCATTGCCCGGAGAGGTGCACCATTAGAAGTTTTCACAGACAACGGGACAAACTTCGTTGGAGCTGGTAGAGAGCTGGCAGAAGAGATAAGGAACTTGAACAATGAGTTGAGTAGTACCTTCACGAATAGCCATACACAATGGAGGTTCAACCCTCCCGCAGCTCCCCACATGGGAGGCTGCTGGGAGAGAATGGTGCGCTCGGTGAAGGTAGCACTCGGCAGCGTACCTACATTGCGGAAACTCGACGAGGAATCCTTCTGGACCATGTTAGCGGAGGCCGAATCTATGATAAACTCTCGCCCACTCACATTTGTACCGCTTACAACTGATTCGGAAGAATGCTTGACCCCGAATCACTTCCTTATGATGAGCTCAAAGGGAGTTAAGCAACCTGTCAAAGATCCAATTTGCGAGAAAGCTGCTTTGAAAGACAGCTGGTCTACGTTACAGATGGTTCTGGATCACTTCTGGAAACGTTGGTTGTTGGAGTATCTACCGACCATCACACGACGGTCAAAATGGTTCCAAGATGTACGACCGGTTAAGGCAGGTGAACTAGTGATAATTGCAGATGAGAAGCTTCGAAACCACTGGACAAGGGGGCGTGTCGTCCGTGTGTATACAGGGCAAGATGGAGTGGCAAGGAAAGCGGATGTGCAAACAAGTGGAGGAGTCCTGCAACGTGCTATGGCGAAACTAGCTGTGCTAGATCTTGAAAAGGCTGATGACGCAGAAGCGGAACTTCAGTCGTCATGCGGGGGAGGATGTTCCGAAAAGATGCAGCCTAGTGTACCCCTCAATTCAGCAACATGCTCCAACGTCACAATTGTCTGAACGTTGTCTGTCATCGGTTTGAGGATATGTACATGCATAGGTAGCAATACGGAGGTTGTCAGAATTAGACTGGATGCGTAGTGATTTGCATTTATATAAGCTACGGTAAATTTCTTTATTAAATTGAATTGTTTAATTTCTAAATTACTACTGTGTATTTCTAGTTTTCAATTATATTCAATGAATTCGTATGAGGTAGTTCTGTGGTTAGTTGAATACACTATTGCCGACAAAATGTAAGCTAAACGAATTGTAAACCCTGTTATTAACCCTACTTACAAATAAACATTATTTCAGCTTCGAGCTAACTCACTGCTAAATACGAGTTTTGCTACGCGGATTGTCCGAAAATAGTTTTTTGACCACACAGCTGATACTCAGGAGCTGTACAATATAAAAATTAATGGTTTTCACTATGATCAATGGAAAGAGTTGTACTTCATGTAAGGGTAGTTGTCATACCGGTTCATATTTGAACCAATATTAACACCGGAAATAAGTGCTAATGGTTTGTACAGTAGTCCTTTTGCTGTGATGAAAATTTTATCGTTTTTGGTGCAGCGAATCAAAACTTATTCTTGATGGAAGACGAGCGAAGGATATTAATTCTGCACACTCAAGTTGAAAACGCAACGTGGCAAGGTGCAATAATTGCAAAACAATTGAATATCGCCAAGTCTTCTGTGTGCGATGTCTTTGAATGCCTCCGAGAGTGGAACAGCGTTACCAGAGCAGTTGAAATGATGCGTCGCACTGGAACTTATGCTTGCAAGCTGAGTGTGAAGGTATTGAGAAGTATTAAGGCAAGCCCTAAACTCTCCGATAATGAGAATGCACTGAAACACGGCGACGGTCGCGGTACAATTCGACGAATTCGTCTACGAGCAAGATAGCATTCTTTTTGAGCCAGCAAGCAGCCGAATAGGACGTTGATGCAGAATATTTAGACCAAAACTTGCAGTCGAAAGCTGTACGGATTTCGATCAGCTCCCTGGCCAAAAATTTTACTTAACCCTTATGTGGCCGACAGGGTACCTAGGTACCCAGCGCCCATTTAAAAAGCACGGTGTAGAAAAAAGCAAAAAATTTGTCGGACACATAACGGTTAACCAAAGCACGTGGAGACGTCCCCGGTAGGCTCAAGTTCATGTTCACGGATAAATTTTCTCGGAATTTCATGATCTGGCAAGGAATTTGTACCTGTGGAGCGCAGACCAAAGTTTTTGTCACGAACAAGGCAATGAACTCAAAATTGTACAAGAATGTCTACAGAAACGCGTATTGCCATTCATAAAAGCATGCAAGGGTCCTGTAAAGTTCTGGCCAGATTTAGCTAGCTGCCACTATGTATAGCCGGGAGGTTGTTCAGTGTTATCGTGAGAATGGGGTGGATTTTATCGCTAAGAACCTGAATCCTCCCAATTGTTCACAATTTCGTCCAATAAAAAAATATTGGGCAATTATGAAGCGGAAGCTTAAGAAAACAGGTAGAACGGCCCAAGACGGTGCACAGATGATCAGTAGGGCAGTTCAGACTTCACACATGGCCAAAATTCAAAGCTCCCATATGTTCATTACAATTCTTGTGGTGCAAAACTAGAGTCCTGTCAAATTTTCAGCCATTTCGGTGGTGATTTAATGGTGGCCCATAAGCAAAGTAGGTTTATATGAGAATTACTATGAAGAATTTTAAAAAAGGTTCTCCTCGCTGTAGAACTTTAACACATGGATGAAGTTATAGGGTCAAAGTAAAATTGAATTCTTCATACCTCAATGATGAATGTTGCCGAACACCGCAACTCGTTTCGACTCACGAAACAGAAGTTATAAATCAATATTCATCCATGCATGCTTTAACAGCAGGTAATCCCGGGTAGAGGTAAAATACTGACGATCAAAACATGATATTGGTTTGATTGATATAAGAGATAAAAGATCTGAAAATAATATCTGGAAAATGTTCCTGGAACATCTGTACAATATCAAAATTTGATATTTCAAGATCATACGAATAGCTCGCTGCTATTGGTTAGATCTTACAAAATCTAAATATGATTTGATGATGATGTTCCAGGAGTAAATTTTTGATTTTATTTTTAGATCTTTTATCTCTTATGTCAATCAAACCCATATCACTATTTGATCTCCATATTAAAATATGCTATTATTGAGCTCTTTTCCTTTACTCGGGAACAGCTCGATCGACACGCTTGACACGCAATCATAGTATGCGTGTTACCTTCTTGCACACCTTGCAGGACATAGTGTATAAAGATGCGCATGCGAATGAGAATTTGTTTAATAACTTTTTACCCGATTGTCGAAATAAGTTCCGGTCTTCGGCAACATTCATAGAGTAATGCGGGGCAAAAGTTCGCATCTAACAGACTTCACAAAATAACTAATAAACGAAAAGAAAACAATATCATTTTTCTTCGTTAAAGGGGTCCCTATCATGTTGCCTTCAAAACGTAGTACTAGATTTTTTCGCGTAACTTTTGTAGTTTTAGTAATACAATTTTTAATACAAGTACTCCAATGCGAACTTTTGCCCCATAGTGGGGGCAAAAGTTCGCATTATGCGGGGCAAAAGTTCGCACCTTGTACAGAGTAGTTTATTGGTGTGATGTTCATTTATTTCATGTTAATTCATGTTCGTCTTTTCACTCTAGCCATGAAATCTGTTTCCTTCTGTTCTTAGCATTACGGCCCAACTGGAATACGACCTGGTGCTCAGCTTTTGTATAGAATGTGTTTTATTAGGACTTCCACAATTATCAACTAAGAGCTGTCCTTTCCAGCGTTGCTGAAAGTTGTCAAAATACATTGTGGGGTAATCATAGAGATGCATGTTGCACAAAATACATGAAAAAAAACAAATATGCAGGAAAACTGTTGAACAAGACCGTAATCGAATCTTATCCCCGTCAGTATGGTGATGAGTTATAGCTGTCAATTTACAAACTAAACTATGAAAGACCCCGGTAGAGTAGATGAACATAAGAACTTCATAAACATACGAAAAGACACGACGAGGATGACGAAGAAAAAGTTTAAAAATGTTTTTAGCCATTTTTCATTTCTTGATTTAAATGGGTTAACATAATGTTTGCCTTACAGTATAATTTCTCACAAAACTAAGTTCAAACCCTCTGCCGGAACGATTTCGAGGTGCATACTACACATATTATACATATATAGTAGTTTCTATACGAGATTTTCATTGCTTCAAAGATTCTGTACTTATATTGATGTACTAGATTCAGAAATCTAGTGCGAACTTTTGCCCCACAGCTACTGCGAACTTTTGCCCCATTGTCGAGGTTTTAACAATGTCCCTTTCTGAAAGAAGCACTAGTAGTTTATTGTTTATTCGAGTGCACCTCTCGAACTACTATGGAATAACGATTCTCCGACGTCAAGAGGTTATGACATTTTTCTTCTTCTTGTTACTACAAATTCTTATTCCAAAAGGTCCAAAAATTCTATCAAAACACCTCGAAACACATTTTTTTGCATAACTCTGCCAAACCATAAAGAAATCAATCCAATTTTTATTAACGAGTTACTGACCTGATTATGTGTCAAACCCATACAGATTTGTTTGGGTTCTTAACTTGTGCTCAGAAAAAGACCCACTGCGAACTTTTGCCCCGTGCGAACTTTTGCCCCGCATTACTCTAATTAAGATCTGAAGAATTCAATTCGGCGTTGCTCCTATGACTTCATCCATGTGGTAATGGCCTACAGCGAGGAGAACCTTTTTCGAAAACTCTCCATAGTAGTTCCAATATAAACCTATTTTGCTTTTGGGCCACCATTAAATCACCACCGAAATGGCTAAAAATTTGACAGGACTCTAGTTTTGCACCAAGGATTATATTGAACATATGGGAGCTTTGAATTTTTGACATGTTTAAAGTCTAAACTGTATGTTTAATTAAAGTTGTTTGGCATATCGTCACCTACAAGAATAGCTAAGGTTTTTAAACATTTTTTTATTAGTTGAACACTTGCAGCGTCACCTAGCGGTAAAAATCAAATGCTTAAGGACGCGTAGTGCGTCATCAGCATCATTGAAATCTCGCTCAAAATTTCAAAGTGATAAAACTCAGTCACCAAAGCGCATATTTGTATGAAAATGTATCATCCCATATGCTCACTCGTGGTGAGTGTGGTGATACTTTTTCTGCTGCGTGGCTGCAGAATTGCCCGGTTTTTATCACTTCAAAAACGCGAGGCAAACAATCATTGAAAATTGAAAAGTCAATGATTCCTATGAAAATTCTGTGATGCACCAAGTCACCTTAAGATTTCTGCATACATTTGGCCAAGTTTTCCCAAACAAACTTCATGCTCGTTGAGCGCCCCATTAGGGGCCATGCACAAATTACGTCACGCTTTAGGAGGAGAGGGAGTTTTGCAGAACGTGACGACCCATACAAACAATCGTGAGGTCCCATACACAAAGCGTGACATAGAGGAGAGGGGGGTTGGAGAAGGTCGAATTTTGCGTGACATAATTTGTGTATCACCCCTTAGACTAAATCGATTTCGCTCAAATGCTGAACGTAGCTCCTGGGAGTCCAAAACAATCGATACAGGAGGTAAGACTTGTCATTTTTCGATTTTTATGTTTTTCATATAAGTGTGGGTCACTCCAATACGCCCTTTTCAAATGTTAGTCTAGATAAATATTAGATTATGCAAAGTTGCTTCTTAAACAATTTTTTGAACTTCCATAAAGTTTCATTGGTTGATGAGAGGCCATTGAACCTATATATGGCCATGTTGGCACGAAACACGATGAAAAATATTCACTCAATGTGGACATGAAAAAAGTTTTTGTTAGAAAAACTTTTTTCCCTTAAATATGTCACAGCAACATTGTTTGGAGAAAATGTAGGTAATTGAAATACCTTTCTCCAGAAAAAAAAATCATCGATTTAAAAACATAAAGTTTTTTGTAATATCGATTTAAATTTTTAAAACCTTTATTTTTCAGTGTAGGAATTAATTTTGTATTTTTTTTTTGACATTTTTTCTAAAAAACTTCATGGAATTTTACGATAGTCCGCCATACAACACTTTTTTGTAGGTCTTGTCATTTTTGAGTTACATCGATTTGAAAAAAATCTATGAAAAAAATTAGGCCCTCTTCAAATGTTACTCTTGAAAAATTTCGAAAAACAAAATATGCAAAGTTGCTTAGAAAGACCTATTGTTTATGCCCACAAAGTTTCGTTCGATTCTGAGAGGGTGCTGCCAGCCCCATAGAAGGGTTGGCGCGAAATTCGTCAGTTGTAGAATAATATATGGCGGCTCTCAGAAAAATACACATTGAAAAATTTATTTAGTTTTTCTTCTGAAAAAAACTGAATTTTGTTACTAAAAATTAAATATCTCAAAAAGCTATTTTTTACGTTCGTGATATTTTGTGAGAATAAAGCTCATTTAGTTATCTGTATCTGTAAATTTTTTATAATGATAAAAAAAATGTATAAAAAAGTTAAGGCACTTTGCAAAAATGTTGCGTGTTTTTTTTTAGAGTGGATGACGAATTTCCCTCAAACTCGATTTTGGTTATTGATAAAAATATTTATGTCATCTGCATAAGCAATTGTTTTGATGAACTTATCGTAGATAAGGACACCTGAAATGCTATTGTTAATTTTACAAAGAAGTGGTTCAACGTATAATACAAATAACAACATGCTTAGCGGGCATCCTTGCCTGACTGAGGAATTAATTTTAATGTCGTTAGTTAAAAACCCATTAAATTGAATTTTTGAATATGCATTTCTGTACAAATCACCATTTCCGGTAAATTAAATTTTTTCAACACTTTCCAAAGATAATTATGATCAACTTTGTCAAACGCTTTCTGTAAATCTACGCTAACCAAGGCACCTTTAAACCTTAATGTGTCATTTGAGCGAAGCAGAATCCTACGAATATCTTTAAGATTGTCTGTACATGATTTCTGTGCTAAGCACGCTGTCTGACCTGCACTTAATAAATCCTCCAAGAAGGGTTATATGCGATTAGCTATGATCTTGGTAAACAATTTATAGTCACAATTCAAAAGACTAATAGGCCTGTAGTTTTCTAAATGATGTTTACTGCCTCTTTTGTGAATAAGAGTGATTACACCGGCTGAAAACTCTCTGGGAGAGCGTTCAGCTCCAACAAGATAATCATTGAATATTCTAATCAATTCTTCTTTAAGGGGGCGTCCATAAATGACGTAGCTTTTTTTAAGCGATTTTTAATACCCCCCTCCCCCCTCGTAGCATTTCGTCACAAATTCAGGTACCCCCCTCTATAAATGACGTAGCTTTTCAAACAACCCCCCCCCCCCCCCCCCCCTAAAAAAAATCGTCAAAAAGCAAAAAGAAACTGGAACTTAGTTCTGATTTCAATTTTAACTTGTATGTTCAGGGGTCATTCAAATATGATCCATCGTTTAGGGGGGAGGGGGGGTCTGAGAAAGTGTGACACTCCATGTATAAGGTATACAAAATAGCGTGACAGAGGGTGGAGGGGATGATGGACGTCATATTTGAATCGGCCCTTATAGAATATTATGAAAAAAAACAACAATAGCAAGAAAACATTGCCGGATGCCAGGTACAGATCGCCAACATCAAGACCATAGGTGCAACCAGTGGAGATTATCACCAAAGCTAATGACTCAATAAACCACACATCGTTCTGCTTGATGCAGAAGAACAGGAAATTGATGATCCCAATACAGTTAAATACCATATTAGCCTACGAGCTCTTCCGGAAACATTAGGTTGTACAGTATAAATAATTAAATAATTAAATAATTAAATATGTATATTAAGAATAACAAATTGGTTTTATTTGAACAAAATTCACCACGGCATTCGTAGGACTCTGCAGGTTTTTTTTTTCTAAAATACTTTCAGCAGTTCATTTTGGAATTCCTCAAGGAGTTTCTTTTGGGATTCCCATTTTTTAGAATGTCTCCCTTTTTAATTCCTGTAGCATTTCCTTCTGGGATTTCTCCAAGAATTTTCTTTGTGCTCTCATTTGATTCCTCCTTCTTGTATTCCTTCAAGGGTTCCTTCAGAGATCCCTCCAAGAATTGCTTCTTAGATTTCTCCAGGAGTTTTTTTTCTAAGGTTTTTCTAAAAGTTTATCCATGGTTTCCTTCAGGAGTTCTTTCAAGGTTTTCTTCTCCTCTCTTCCACCAGCAGTTTCTTCGGACATCTCTTCAAGGATTTAAACCAGAATTTCTTTTGAGGTTCCATCAGAACTTCTTTCTGGGTTTCCTAAAGAAGTTCCTTTGGGGATCCCTCCACGAGTTCCTTCTTGGTTTCCTTCAGGAATTCACTCAGATATTCATTCCGAGATCCCTGCATGAAACCCTTCCGGCATTCTTTCAAAACACTCCCAGGAGTTCCTTATGGGATTCCTCCAGAAGTTTTTTTTTCGGATTCCTTCAGGAATTCTTTCCTGGATTCTTTTTGGATTCCTCGAGGACTTCCTTCTAGGATTTATTCAGGATTTTCCCGGGTCTACTCCAGGAGCTTTTTCCGACATCCCTCCATTCACTCCATCCAGGATTCCTCCAGGATCTCTTAGAATTCCACGAGGAATTCCTTTACGGATTCCTCCCATAAGTCTTCCTGGAATTCCTCAATGATTTTCTTTCTTAGATTTCACCAAAAGTTATATCCAGATAATCTTCCGGGATTCCCCAAAAGTTATTTCTGGGATTCCTTCAAAATTTTCTTCCGTGTTTTCTTCAAAAACTGAACCAGGATTTCCTTCTGAGAATCTTCAAATATCTCCTTCTGAGATTCTTCCAGGAGTTTATTCAAGATTTCTCCAAAAGTTCCATCTAGAATTGCTCCAGGAACTCCTCCTGAAAATCTTCTGGAAGTTCCTTCAGAGATTCCTTCTGAGTTTCCTCCAGATCCTTCAGCTGGGATTCTCAGTAGAAATTCTTGTGGAAATGTTATCCTTTTCCTGTTGAGGAAACCTATAAAGAACATCATGAGAAATTCCTTACAAAGCTACTTGAGGAGCTCCTTAAGAAATTGCTGGAGGAAATCTTCGAGGAAGTCCTGTAGAAACTATATAAGGAACTCCTTGAATAATGCCATAATGCCAAAAACAAAATATCGGTCGTGAGAAGCATTTGAGCGAAATTATTTTTTGTCTGTATACACAATACATTATTCTTTACACAGGATTTCAAAACCATTTTCTCAGATACAGTTGTTTTTTCTGATAGCTGCATGTCTTATGAAATGAAGTCGGTATTTATTTCCATGATTTGCTATTTACGTTAATGTGAATGAAAAAAAAAAATATTCATGTATTTTTTTTTTTGATTTACTGGATGATGATACGTAATGCAAGTAAAAAAAATATTAATTACGTAATTTTTTTTTTCAATAGCATGAGTAGAAAGCTACGTAGCATATCATAAACCCCTACCCCCCTACCGTCACACTTCGTCACAAAATCACAGACACCCCCCTCCCCCCCCAAAAAGCTACGTCATTTATGGACGACCCCTAACGATTTCAAAATTTTTTATATAAAATTCATAGTTCAACCCGTCTGGTCCTGGACTTTTCTTTTTCTTACATGATTTTAGTGTATTGTATATTTCCTCTTCTGTTATGGGTCGAATCAAAAGCCTTTGCTGCTCAGCTGTTAAACTTTTCCTTACATGGTTTAAGGGATCATCTTCTATGTTATCAGAATCCAATGGAATTTTGTAGGTCACAGAAAAAAATATTCATGGAAAATTCAACGAAAAATCATGCACATAAAGGGAATGCTAGAGTTAGTGCATATTTACATGAGTAGAATTACGTAATGTTCGTGTAAATTTCCGCTAATAGTCGCGTAACTGGTTGGTGTCCATGATGGTTTACACGATGGTTGGGGCAAATTTACACGATGATAATGTTATTTTACATTATATCTCAGCACGTCACAATTTTGAGCTATACCTCAATTTTTAGGGCAAAATATGCGAGTTTTGGCTTATTTGACTGCAAGCCATTAAGCATGGAAATATATTTTTTGCTACTCCGTCCTATAATATCTATTTTTGTACTTGCCTTTTTGGTATCGTAACAGCCTACTTTTCTTCACTAAATCAAAGAGTTGCATTATGATTCATAATGCAACTCATTTGGGTTGCATTATGAATCATAATGCGATTGTTTGATTGGAAACCAAAGTTTCCAAGGCAAGAGCTTGAAATATTGTGACGATTGTGACGGTTATAGCACGGCTTGCTTGATTCAAATTTCGTAGGATGGAACACGTGGGCGCTCTCATTCAGCCATGGGGAAGCACGATGGTACTATTCAAATAAATTAGGTTCTATCGTTTTTTTGTCATTGCAAAAAATGTTGTATGCAACTCGTTGCAAAACTCGATTTTTACAGCACTCGTCATATTTATCCAACTCGGCAAGCCTCATTGGATAAATGTACCACTCGTGCTGTAAAAATCATCATTTTGCAACTCGTTACATAAATAACTATTATAAGCAATCAAAAGGTACATTGGCCAAACAACTCATGCAAAATATTTCATTTTACAAAATCGAATTTGATAGTTTCAAGCAATTTATGTAAGGTACGATATTTCCGATACAAGTCACCCTCCAAAAGTTGCATACAAGTTTACTTGCTAACATAAAATGCATATATCTATCAAATTTGATTTGGTAAAACGAAATATTTCGCGTGAGTCGTTAATTTAGATGTTAATTTACCAATTTACCCTTTGATTGCTTAAAAAATTTCCATGCTTAATGGCTTGCAATCAAAAAAGCCCAAAATCGCATATTTTGCCCTAAAAATTGAGGTATAGTTAAAAATCGTGACGTGCTGGACCAAATCTGAGTCCGGATTCGGATTCAGCGGCCCAAATTCTGCCAGAGACACATAAGTTTGCTCTTGAGACAAAAAATAAATGTTGCGCTGTGTAATCTTTCATTTTCGATTTCTGTAACGCTTTCGGAAACAGTAGGTTGTTGGCCTAAGCCTTAGGCCCTAAGGTATCCACCGTGGTGGGGCTCTTGAATGGAAGAGTTGTCGTAGATCGAATAAAAAACTTGTTACCAGTTCAGTGGACAAATAAGGAATGAATAGATTTATTAGCTCCTCCTGTATTTAGGGTAAAAAATATAATTTGGACATGCACGTCGATGTATGCCTTGTTCCGGAGAGCTAATAAAAGGAGATACTTCTCAATATCGATTATTGGATCAAACAGACCCTATTCGGATGACTTACGTTGAAAATACGCTTAACAATTGATCATTCGGGTACTACATTGTAATTCCATACTAGGAACTCTTAAGCGTCGTAATGATCTTAAACTTTTTACTTCATCTGGTTCGTAGATGTCTAGACATGAGTGTAAACTTTTATTTTTTTAGAAAAAAGTTAGTTTTGCCTTACTTTTTAAGGTATTTTCAATGTATTTCTGATTTAGCTGGAATCATTGAAACTAAATAATCGATTGCTAATAGGACTGCCCGTAGATTCTCTGTTTTAACATTTTTGTGGAGCCTTGGTTGGGAAGTTATGTAGCTAATCAGAACATGACATAGTTAAAAAAAAGTTCATTTCATGATGAAATAGTCATTTATGGTGATTGAAATCACTTATTTCAAATAAAATTGCCTACCTTTAGGCGTTTAAGTGGAAATTTTAAAATTTAATTTTGCATTTAAAGTATTAAATACACTAGTTGTATTAAATTAAAGTATTAAATACACTAGTTAGGGCCCATATAGCCGAGGCGGTAAACGCACGGGTATTCAGCATGACCATGCTGAGGGTGACGGGTTCGATTCCCGGTCGGTCCAGGATCTTTTCGTAAAGGAAATTTCCTTGACTTCCTTGGGCATAGAGTATCTTCGTGCCTGCCACACGATATACACATGCAAAATGGTCATAGGCAGAGGAAGCTCTCAGTTAATAACTGTGGAAGTGCTCATAGAACACTAAGCTGAGAAGCAGGCTTTGTCCCAGTGAGGACGTTACACCAAGAAGAAGAAGAAGAAGAAGACACTAGTTGTTAGATTTTAAGGCCCCTTAGCGTGTCAGCTCAAATCTTGCTCTTCTTATTTGATTCTTATTCCAAACAGTCATCAAGCACGATAGTAGTTGTGTAGCCTTTCTATACCAATTCCATAAACAAACAAACAAAAATAGCACCTCTTTGTCTCGGTACCTCCAATGTAAACATTTCGAGAATATGAATCATTTGAAAGCAACTCAAGCAGTAAACTACTCTACTTCAATGAATAACAAGGAAACATATCCAAATGTCACGAAAAATGTTAGATGTTTTATGTAACAAGCTAGAAATGATCGAAATATTTTGGTACGCTCTCCCACTATTTATGTTTGCTGCAACAGCAGTGCTGGAGGACCGCTTGGTGAAGATTTCGTAAATTATAATGCTTTGCTTATTTCACTAACAATTGTGGTAAAAAAGTTAAAAAATAATCACCCCACAAATTATTTTTGATTTTATGATGCATAACCAATGTGTTTGACTGGATTGTTTAATTGATCTCGATCAATTTCATTGATGCTTTGCCCAGCAGGATCGACATCACTGCGTGCAATGATCGATGATTGTGCGCGCCAAAAGACATCACCGCGCTACCGCCGTCGTCGTTGGTACTGCAGTGGGTGGTAAACACCGCCAACCACATTTTTTGTGTGGTCGAAACAAATCGTTAAAAATTTCTCCTTTCGAGTGAAATAATGCCTAGTAATCGTGATTACTTGGAAAGAGGCTTGTATTTGAAGTAGTGTGAATACATTTTTATGCCGAATATCTCGCGTGAAATTGATTATTTTATAGAATAAGATAAGTGTCGATTTTTTACAAATATGTATTGGTGCAATGTTGTGTAAAGTTGATTTCGGTCAATGATTTTGAAGAAGCCATTTTGCGATGACACGCTAAGGGGCCTTAAACGCGTTAGTCGGTTTTAGAAGAGCCAAATTAAGCGGAGAAGGAAATTTTCCTTTCTAACCGATGCTTAATTGTATACTGATCAATTTCGCCCCAAAGTTGCATTTCCAATTTTTGGAGTTATTTAACTTAAAGTTTAAATTTGTTGAACAAAATTTTGTCACATGGTTCCATGGAGATCCACTGGGTACTGGTTTTACAGAAATTCATTTTTCAATATTTGAAGTGCCATTGATGTTATGCGCAAAAGTTGTTTTAAGGTGATCAATTTGACCCCGGATTACGGTTCTTGTTTTGTGCGGTTCCCGTGACACTTTCGCTGGCACTTCATCATCCAGAGTGATTTGCGTTGTCCACTGGACTGGGTGCTACACCTTTCGTGATCAGTAGTGCTTTTGGTACTAGGTTCGGATCGGTCAGTTCCTGTATCGTGTTTAAAGGCTGCCATCCGAAAGAAAAATGTGAGGGCCTTATTGCTCGCTGCTGGTTAACCGTTTAGAGTTGTGCCACCCAGACATCGACTTCTAAGTGAGCATATCGCGGGTTTTTGTAATATGAAGTGGCCCGCAGATTTTAGAAGTTGTGTTGGGTCAATTGTTAAAGGGAGAGTCGTGCTTTTGGAGATTTCGAGTGAGTTACTGCGGATATGCTGTGCGCGAGTTTATATTTTGCCGAATCGGATTGTTTTTTCATTGTGGCGTGATCACGTGCATCACTACATTATTGACCAGATATCACATGGATGAATCCGGTTATCTAGGGTAATTCATGTATTTTGGACAGGCTGAAGACAACGTTGAAAAAATCATCCCCTAGCTTCCTTAGAAAGTAATTGATTATTTCGCAAAGTTCCTAATACGCTTATAATATGACTGTACTTTGCGCTTCTGGTGACAAAAACCTTAACGGAAGCATTTTAAGCTGAGAAAATCACAATTTCCAATCGCCTGTTAGAATTGCTTTTTGGACACCGAATATATGTTTTGGACACCCCCAGGTATATATAATTTGGACAGGGCAATTATCTCAATGTTTAGCCATGAATACTGCTAAATTATGGAAGTAGCATAAATTAACAAATATTTTATTACGAATAATCAAATTTTTCCGCTTAACAGGCATCTATTTTGATAACTATTACAGTTTTAGTTAAAATAGAGAAAATATCGCCAGACCCACAGAATACGCCTCCAAGTATGCAATTGCACAGCATCCCCATGTAGTTCGTCAGATGACCAAAATATATTTACAGTAGAAAACTTGTAATGTATTTTGGACACCACTTATTTTAAGCGTTCTAGATGAATGTTAAGAGATTGGCTGCCTAATGCTTCTTTATTGAACATTTTTCATTGTACTAAGGCTTTTAAATTTCTTACAGTTATTGATTCAACGATTTTGAGGCGAATATTGTATGTGACTGTGAAGTGTATGTCGTCTTGCATACCTGTGCATTTGAAGGGTTTCAGTGAAATAATTTACATTTTCGATAATTTTGAAGTACAGTCATTGCACAATTATGGATCACACACAATTATTAGTCACTTTTCACTTTAATAGGTAAATACTTATTAATTGCAAGCTTTTGTTAGCTATTATTATTTTTCGTACATAAGTTGATTTGTTTTGTGTCACTATACGTATCACACACGGGCTAATACATCAAAAAATACATATTTTCAATATTTTTTTGTTCGGCGCAAAACTAGCTGTCAAAGTAACGCTTCGATTGTGAATAGCGGACAGTGCGTGCGCTGCTTTCGCAAGCTCTGTAAAAGCGAGATTTAGTGATTTTCATGTGCGAAATGGTATCGTCACCAGAACAAAGGTATAATTTACGTTCTAAATGTAGAAATTCATGTGACTGCAGCTAATTAAAGCTTATTTCTGGCAAAATTTAAGTGACTCATTATTGTGCCAAGGAACACCGAAAATCACACAATTATGGGTCACTTTTTGTGCAGCATAATATTGACAGTTCTGCGTACATGAGCATTGCATACTTTTAGGCATTTATCGGTGGTTGTGTTGGAGAATTTGTCCCAATTTTGAAAAATTGATTTCAAATCGTGAAAACACGCTTCGTTAAGAGGTTTGAGACCAGTTTTGGATTCTACTATAGTTGATCTATCGAGAATAAGTGATCATTCATTGAAAAAATAGACAAAACATTATTGTTGAGCCGATTTCTCTTGAGTGACCCATAATAGGCAGCAAATTGACCCATAATTGTTACACAGCCAATTTTGACCCATTATTGTGGCTTTCATCATTCACCAACATTTTAGAAATTTTCACCGCCTAAAGTGAATTTTACAAGCATATTTTTATTTAAAACAATAAAAAGGGGTTTCAAAGAAGAGAATATAAAATAAAAATAATGAAAATGTTATTTATGTATGAAAAACGATTCATATTATGAAATGGTTGTTCCATGAGTGACCCATAATTGTGCAATGAGTGTAAATTCTTAATTGTTAAGCGTTTTTTCACCGTAAGTCAACAGAATAGAGTCTACTTGATCCAATAATCGATATTGAGAAGTATCTACTATTATAAGCTCTCCGGAACAAGACATACAAAGCCGTGCCTGTCCAAATTACATACATGTCCAAATTATATTTTTTACCCTACATTGGGCCACGGGACGTCGCAAGCTTCATTTCTCAAGCGGATCCACGGATGAGTTAACAAAATTCGGTGAGAACGTTTTATACTTCATTTATCATTATTAAATATATTTATACAACAACATAATTACATTCATCTCGGAGCGTTTTGTACAGTATGCCCACGCATCCTTCTCCCCTGTAGTTCGAGAAATGATCCGATTTAAGGCTCAAGCATCCGTCATCATTTTTCGGAAAATAAAAAGCAGTTTTCTCGCGGTAAATCAAAACATTAACCATGAAAATATAGTCACTGCATTCTATTCCTCATGTGGAGTGCAGTGAATATATTTTCATAGCAATGACTTTTGTTTTGAACGAAAAAACTACTTCCAAATGTTTGATGATGACGATGATTTCAATGACGAATTGTTCAAAGTTAACGTTGAAAAAAGGTCGAATGGACAAAAGGTCGAATAGATAAAAAGTCGAATGGACAAAATGTCAAATGGACAAAAGGTCGAATGGACAAGAGGTCGAATAGACAAAAGGTCGAATGGACAAAAGGTCGAATGGAAAAAAGGTCGAATGGACAAAAGGTCGAATGGGACAAAAGGTCGAATGGGACAAAAGGTCGAATGGGACAAAAGGTCGAATGGAACAAAAGGTCGAATGGGACAAAAGGTCTAATGGGACAAAAGGTCGAATGGGGCAAAAGGTCGAATGGGACAAAAGGTCGAATGGGACAAAAGATTGAATGGACAAAAGGTCGAATGAACAAGAGGTCGAATAGACAAAAGGTCAAAACGCTGCGCAGAAGGCCTGGCCGTTTTGATGTTTGTGTCATATTTTTGATATGCTGCAATCATCAATATTGACAAGAAAAATAATCGGACGTAATCTGACCTGATTATTTTCCAGGATGCTTTCTTGTACTGGCTGCGCAAGTGTTAGATTAGATTAGATTAGATCGACTCATTAACATTAACAAGCCCGATCGATAGACACCCATATTACTTGGTATCGTAGCTCAAACCACTATTCCATGGTCGCCTTCTTGGATTATGGTTCGCCATCTTGGATTAATAGTCCGATATCTTTGATTTCAAAATAGCGTCAAATATCGGTTTTTGACCATTCCATGGTCGCCATCTTGGATGTATAGTCCGCCATCATGGCATCAAATATCAATTTTGACTCTTATTTATCAAGCCCGATCAATAGATATCCATATTGCATGGTATAGCTCATAGCCGCCATTTTCCAAAAGTGTTTCCAATCGTCGCGTGGGTCTTTGCCGATTCTATCGAGTCGTATTTTCTCCTTTGTTATTCGTAATGGGGATTTTTACCGGTGGCTTATTAGGCCTACGTCAACACTCATGTCTCGCCCGAAAGCCATCGAGCCAGTTCTGTTTAGCGTCCCAACTAACATTGGGACGACCACGCTGATGGGGCTAGCACCTTGGGTATAGTTGGGCGTGATGTAGCATTTCTTACTCGGCCGCTGGATGCCAGAACAGACGCTGTTTGAGTCGCACCTCCTTGGTGAACAGACACTCGGGTCGTACCTCCTCAATCTAGCTGTAGTCAGAAGGACAACAGTACCCAGGCTGCACTACCACCAGCTAAGCACACAACTCTCAGCTTGCTGGCGGTCTTTGTCATCGCTTGACCCGTTGAAGCATGAGGTAGGAACTTGTGAAGACCAGAGCTATGTTGGACGCGCTCCTTATCGACTCACCGTTTTGCAGCCCTATTTCGAATAATAATTATTACATTTAAAGAAAAGTATCAAAAGTTGAGTGATGAAATTATCTTCGTATACTTGTTTTAAAGTATTGTGTTTGATAAGATAGAAAATTATTCAAAAATTGATCGCCAAAAACTGTGAAATGTGATCGTGAAATCGAACTCACGGTAGGTACTAAATGTGTTTTATCAACTTCGAGAATATATGACTACAGAAACTAATTGGTTCACCATTTGTACAAATATGGACGACGTATACACAATAGGCGAAACCAGGCTAAAGCTATGTTCACTTAGAATCCGGAATCATGTCACATTTTCTAGTGGCGCTCTGAATGAACATAATCATCATTCTTTTGCAGCACTCTGATCATACACTAATCCTCTTTAAATGGTGAAAATTTCATCGATTTTCTTGCAACGAGTGAAAAGTTATTTCAGATTGAAGACAAGAGGAGGAAAAAAATCTTGCACAAACACGTTGAAAATTTAGCGTGGTCAGATACGACAGTCGCGAAAAATGTTAATATCGTCAAACCCATTATGTGTTATGTGCACAGATGTTGTTAACCATGGCATAAGGAAGTGTCCTCGGAAGAAAAAAGCTTGGGTTCATTGATAAATCTGCTTTGAATTTGAAGATTTGGCAAGAAGTTCGAACTCTGGGCATGGTTTTTTCGCAACAAGATGATGAGAACCAATTCCTACAAGGATGACAGCCTCAAGAATTGCGTGCTGCTTTTCAAAAACGCACACAAGGGATATGTAGAGGTTTTACCTATTTTGATGAGCTGCCATGACAGCCGGAGACGTTCAGTGGTACCGTCACAGATGGGTAGTGTTTATCAACGAAAAAAAACACTCAAATTTCACGCTTTCTCAATTCACTGAATTGCCCCTCATTTCGCAATAAAAAAAAGTTTGACAATTTTTCTTCGGAATCCTAGTCAGACTAGTCATGGCACTCAGGACACTGCATAGATGACCTGATTGTCGAACAAACGTGCGGAAGGGGTTGTTGCTAAAATTTACCACCGTTGCAACGCGTTGTGCAGATTTTTAGAGAGGTCAACACTGAAAAAGTGAGAAAATGTGTGAAAAATAAAAATAAATATTTTCAATGATATTTTTCCATGAAAGTACAATAAATAACCTTTGTTTTGAGGGCTTCACCTTTTATGTTTGTTATTCCATCCCTAAGATATACGTGATTTTGTCATTCCGGATTCTAAATGAACATAGCTTTAATGATGATCACAGCCGTAGTTTTGCGATGCACAAATCGTCATCATACCCGAGCAGGAGAAAATAGCTGAAGAATACCAAACTCAGGTATGGAAAACCGAATACCTACAACCTGAATGAGGTATTAAGAAGCCCTGCATAAGAGGTAAAATACCTAAAATAATAACTGGTGTATATTTTGTGCATAACACGTGAATAATGACATCAGGTATGGCAATACCTCAATAATAATCGGCGATTTTTCCATACAAATAGTGATTTTTCCATAACTGAATAATACCTCAAGCATTGCTCAACACCAAACCAATAACTCGTTGAGGTATTTTATCAACACCTACAAAATACCAAGATAAGTTATTTTCAATACCTGGATAACCGATGTCTTGGTATGATACCTGACTTTGGTATGCTCCAGTTATGTGTCAGTTATGCATTCCTGCTCGGGTAGATGGGAACGTGCCGCTTGGGCCACCATTCTGATACAATCTCCTGCTCAATTTGATGTTTCCATACTCAAAACGCTTTCCTTCATTGAAATAAAATAAATCCTTGCTGGCACCGAAATGTAGACGTGCTGCTGACTTTATTCAGATAAGGGCTTTGGAGTCATCGAATTAAACACCCACTCACTTTGGCTAAACAACAAAATTTATTCAGGTATGCTAGTTCTTATCAAATCCCACTTGCTCCAATGCCAAGCCACAGAAAAAGCCGCCGAAGCAAAAATCTACAACACTTCCTTATCAGTTCATCTCTATCTGCTCCTCTCGGCTCTCAGCTCACTCGGCCGCTTTGAATTGGGACGATTTCTGAAAGTACCCGGCCAGTGAACCATCGTCAGCAAACGCAGCCAGCTCCTGGGGAATCACGTTGGCGTCTTCAATTCCGGTACAGGGACGGCACATGCACTCAAGGGGGGCCTTCGTCGAAACCTACCCGATTGCCACCGGAAGAGGCATCGGTTGAACGAGGGATGTTTTAAAAATAATTGGAGGAAAAACAGAAGGAATGTTAATAAATGTTTTATGTACGTAATTCGGGCCATTCCGCACTGAATGTGTGCATCACAAGCAATCGACTGTCACAGAATGGAATAAATTTTGGCAGATAGGTATGTAGTAGTTATAGTAAAGGAAATTATAAATCTATTTAAATATCTAAAAGATTAACTTTTCCTAACAAATTCATCCAAATTGTATAGAAAATAGTCATCCACACCCTAACATATTTTTCGAAGGAGAGTACTATTATGAAATAACTTAGGGAAATTCTCTACAGATCTCAATTGAACTTATTGCGCACTTAGTTCACCACTGGATTGCGCACTTAGTCTTCATAAGAGCAGAAACGTAAACTAAAATGCGCGATTGCATCAAGCCAAGTCGATGTCTTCAGCGCACTATTTCTTCAAACTATGCTGAATACGTGCTCTGAAGACACAGAGTTGATTCGATGCAATTGCACACTTTTATTCACGAAATAAATACTGTCAACAAACCCGTTCCCTGATTTCTTGAAATCTAATCCTTTTTTCGAATCTTAACTCTCTGGAACTTCTTTTGAGATACTTCTTATAATGTCTTTCAGAATTTTCCACAATATTCATTCCGTTTTTTTTACCATATTTGTCTAAGTATTCCTCCTTGAAGAACGTTGGACGATATAATAAGTTCATGTAAATAAACCTTCAAACCTTCCCAAAAGTTCTTCCAGATTTTTGTAAATAGTTTAAGGAATGTCCTTGATCTTTGTTCTAGAGATCTTCCGGGATATTTTTTACTATTCTCACGGGAATTCTCCTGAAGTTTCACCATAGATTTCTCTCGAAATTTCTTCTGGAGCTTAACATAGAAAACACCTTCTGGTGTTACTCCCGGGAAGTCTCTCAGAGTGTTTCAAGATTTACTCTGAACTTTCTCCCGAGATTTTTTCCGGGCCTTATTCTGAAGTTCCTCTTGGGGATTCTGCAGGAACTATTGCTGATATTCATCATGGAGTTCATCCCTCGATTACTTTCAGAGATGTTTCCTCTGGAAATTTTCAGGGTTTTCCACGTAATTGTTTCCTGGGTACCTTAAAATGATCCTTCTTGGATTTTTCTTAGAGTTATTCTCAGATTTACTACCAGAGTTCTTTCCAGATTCCATACTCTGCGAAGAATTAATTATAATTGGGATGTCTGGAAAAAATAGAGGTAGATCCCTGAGGAAATTTTAGACAACTCACGGGAAGAACCCTGAACAACTCTAAAAGAACTCAGCGCAAAACTAAAAGATAAATCCCACACGAAACTTCTATCTCTGAGCTTTGAAGGCAACTCTCCACGCGGTGAATGTAAATTACATTCACGCTGTGGAAAGTTGCCTTCACAGTTCGCTCACGACTTTGGTATACGTTTGCGACCCCAATGTTATTCGGCAAACTTTCAGATAAAACTACAAGGTTAAATTCATCAATACATTGTTTTTCGATAGCATGCTTCTGAACTGAGATAATAGCAAATGAATGTAAATCTTTGCAAATGAATGGTCGCAACCTTGATTTCTAGAATAACCCCTGGAGAAGTTCTCGAAGAAACTCCTCGAGGAATCTCTGGAGGGATTACTGGAGAAATCTCTGAAGAAATTCCTCGATGAATTCCTGGGTAAATTCTTAGAGGAATTCCTGGGGAAACTTCCGGAGTAATTCCCGGAGGAATTCCCTGGCGAAGAATTCCCGAAGTAACCCTAGAAGGAATCTCGGAAACAATCCCTTGAAGAATATTCAAGGAAATCCCAGAATAGATTTGTAAACGAATTCTTGGAAGAATTTCTGAACGAATTATTGAGCGAATCCCTTGATAAACTCCTAAAGGATTGTTTGTAGAAAGTTTTGAAGGAATTTCTGGAATGATGTTAAAACAATCTCTTATAGAATGTTGATGTTTTCAATTCTCTCCCAGATTATTACTACGAATTGGTAACGGTGCGAATTGGGACGGTGATGAGAGAAACTTGAAACATTCATCTTCTTTGTCAAAATTATAATTTTTCATCGATTCCCTTTAGTTTGGATGCAATATTACTTTTCGTATGTTCTGCCAAATGAGACGTATAGTTGTCCGATTTACTAGATTTTTACGTGGTTTGGAGTATAATCACTTTTTATATCGGATGGTTGAGAAATTTGATTTTCCAAAAAATGGCGTTTGGTTTGGATTAGCAGAACTCCGACCAAGAGAAGCAATTATCTCCCATTGAACAAGGGTAATCAGTTAGAAAATTTTCTTTCTTTGAGAGATCGTGCGCTGGAACTCGTCCACTGCTACATTAGAATGAAGAAAAATCTAACGAAATCTTGGGAATTATATTTGAAAAAACCTCTATGAGAGCCCTTCCAGGAATAATAATAACTGTATATTGAATTAATCTAATTGATATTTGAGTATTCCTGAAGAAACCCCCTGAGGAGTTTCTGAACGAATCTTTTAAGGATTTACTGAAGATTCCCAGTCATCGTCTTAATCAGTAGAGATTCTTGAAAAAAACAAAAGAAATCTGCAGGTGGAAACTGCAGAAAATCCTGAAGAAGCAGTACAATGGCAAAAGTATCTTCAGCGGGTGAGTTTTGGTGAAATTCTGTTCTAATGCGAGAATGGCGTCTGCAACGTCAGGTTGCTGGTCAATGTGGGAAAGTGGGAAGGAAGAGATGATTGCAATTGCTTCTCTACGGCAGATTGTATTACCACTGCGTGTGCATGAGTTTACGCTGGAATGTCGGAGTATTTTTAGGAATTGGCAGTTTGGCAGAGAGTTCACGTTGGTGTATGGATGCCAAGCGTAAGGCGATAAAATGTTTGATGATGCGATGCGGCACATTTCGCTAGTTGCGTGATGGAATAGATTGGTGCTGTGTTATGATGTTGGTAGGAAGGGAATTGGCCTTTGGGCATTTTTGTTTATTACCGTACGGGATTGGGCCGAAGGGTCCCAGATTTTCATGAAACTTTTTCTACAGACAGGGCTCATGGATATATGAAAAAAAATGAGAAAAAATCAGGGTCACCTATTTTCCCAGAAAACACAGCACAGTAAAACCGCTCAGCACTAAAATGGGTAAGCCCTACTCATAAGTGCATAATTTCCAGACCACACAAAAATATGTTACAGTTACACATTCTCAAAAACAGCTCGTCTAGATGCGAAATGTCGATATTTTTTTTGTTTTCCAAGGTCACTAGTAAACCTAGCTAGATGGTGTAGTAAGGGATATTATTCAGTTTGTGTTATTTGAAAACAGGCCAAATTCTGGACAGAAGGATCATATTGCTTTTACACATTAGACCCTTTACATTTATTTCGCTTGTTTATGGCTGCGTACTTTATATAAACAGTTTTGAACTAGAGTAGACTTTCCCAGCGGAGACGGTAACTGTCATTCGCTCGTGAGAGGGAAAGAATGCGTGAAAGAGCCCCGAAGACAATCGAGTGGCAATTCGGCATCCGACAATGCCGCGATCGGTGATGGTGAACTTGATTTCAGTCAATCGGGTAAAGCTGAGAGCAACAGACGTGTTGCAACATTACAGTTGAAAACGCTTCTCGTTTTCAACTGATTACGAATCGAGTTACGACAGATGGCTGTGCTAGATGCACAGGAGCTGATTTTGTGAATGTGCAAGAGTTACACATTTTTGGTGTAGTCTCAGACTACAGGGCTGTTACAACACACGGTGTCAAAATTTTGATTATTATCGAACTTTCATGTACCTCGGATTTTTCTTCATAGAATGTTAGAATTTCGGCTATAATGTATAAATGCAAAATTTGAAAATATTCTATCGGGGAAATTATGAGTTAGCTGAGTTTTTGGCTATTTTCCATACTAAAAATCAATAATTACTATTTTAGCCCAAAAAACGTCCCAAACAAAATGTATGGAAAAATTTTCGCCGATGAAATATGTATTTTATAATTCTCTGAACATGAATATATAGCCCAAATACTAATCATTTTCGAAGAAAAATCCGAGGTACATGAATGTTCGATAATAATCGAGATTTCGACACCGTGCAACAGTCGCGGATTTCGCGGTTTTCGCGAAAATCGCGATTTTCGCGGATTTATGTGCCACGACGCGGATTTCGCGGATCCTTGAAATTTGGTCGCGATTTTCGCGGATTTGTCTGATTTAAGTCGCGTATTTCGCGGATGCCTATCTGTATGGCAGTTGTAATTTTATTTAAAACCATTTTTAATTTCTCTTAAACTTATTTCCATTGAAGCTTCTGTCAAACGTTATCTTTTGCAGCTTCTAAGTAGCTTCTGGTTTTAGAAACTTTTCTAAACTACAAAATGTATTGAAAGTCGCAACTTTATGCGAATTTCTCCAACAATTCAAAAGTTTTTAAAATGGAATGACAGCAGATGCCACGAATGTTTGCGAAGAAAAGATCATGCAATTTTGTTGAAACGATCTTATATCTTCGTAAGAAAAACAATATGAAAAGATTGATGGTGTCTCTACAATTTCTCTAGATTTTGATGGTATTTCCCAGAAATCGTTTCCTCAATAAACTCAAAAAAAAAATGGTTGAAATTCTCTGCTGAGATATCGCAACGTTGATTTCAGTTTTTTGTTCTGTACCTATAGGCTAATATCCAGGATTGAGATCTTTCAATTCGGTTCTCTGCTCCACTATGGGTGATCAGGACTAAACATTCCAAAAATAGATTATTCCGAAAATTTCATAAAACAGGGTCGAACAAAGATTTATATATAAATGCTTTATTTCAGTTCATGTCAGTTTATAGAATATTCAATTTTTAATTTTGTAAATTGAATAACAGTACACCCGATTCTTTTTTTTGCACGGGGGATGCGTACCGCGCAAAAAAAGTTTTTGTTTCAAAATTCGAAAAACCGTGCAAAAAAGTAATATGATCAGTGCCTAAAAAAATCAGCCCAATGATGTTCAATCAGTGCGAAAACGCACACAAATAAACGAAAGCAGTCTCCCACCAACATGACACAGAGAATGAACATGACAAAGAGAAAGCAAGACAATGAGAGCGACGCCTCGTAGTGTAATCAACTGTAGCTGAAGTTCTGTTTTGATCTTCAGTCCGAGCTCGGTGAATATGAATATGATTTTTTTAATTTGGAAATGACTTTTTGTGATTTTAGGCTATTTAAGGCACGCAAATGTCGATATGTTGCCCTAATTCTAGTAATTATGCTTGCTTTAAGTGAATGGTATACATCAGCAGCACTTTTTGCTTTTAAATCGTGCTTAAACCAAAAAATATCAATTGAAGATGAATATGCTGATTTTGAATATCAGTCCGTGGTAAAAATTCAGCAGACAGCGAGGTAATGAATTTTTCATCGCTTGATCTTCAGAGAGTGGCGCAGGGGTTGTCGAGGCGATAATCAAAACAAAAACAAATCTACGACGCAAGAGCCTCTGGGCGTCGGTTGGGATGACTGTAATTTGACAAATTAAGACACTGAATATGATTTCACAACAAATCATGCAAAAAAAAGTTTGAATTTTTTTTGTATGGATTTTTTTTGCACGGCCGTGCAAATTAAGAATTAGGTGTAGAAGCTTTTGTCCTATTTAATTTTCAAACTACATATTCGCATAAATTACTCATTTCCGTGAGTATGAGGGTTTATATGAGGGTTATATAATACTCAAACATAAACTATTTTATGTAATTCAGTATCATAATTTCTATTTTATATAAATCATTTCGGTATCATAATGACCATCTTTTCCGCACTGGTTCATTATGCAACTGAAATGACTTGCATGATGAAAAATAGTTGTATAAAATGTTGTATGTAACTCGTTGCAAAACTAGATTTTTTTCAGCACTCTTCGTATTTATCTGGTTAACCAAGGTTAAAAAACGTTACCCTTATTCAAACTATGAAGTATTTCTTAAGAATAAGACTTGAACTTGAATACAAAGATGGCCGCCTTGCAATTAACTTGAATCTGCCTCACAAAATGAAATTAATCTGAAAATGAAACTCGTCGATTGTATTATTTTTCTTATAACTTGGACTAAAGAAACCAAATCATTGTGCTTCCTGTTTCTGGAGCAACTTATGGTTGTTCCTTGGCCCTGAGCCATTCGGCGGGATCTGCTTCGATTTCTGCTGCTCTGCAAAATGCAACTTAGCGAATTTATGGTCACTCGAATCACATCAAACTGGAATGTACTTCCTTATAAAAGCCAATCCAAAGGACGTGTTTGGCTTTATAAAGCTAGTCTCACCAGTATGGGGGGAACACACTGTAATTCATCAATAAGCTGATCCTGAGTTCAATCGATGCTAAGGTATCTCAGCAACAAACATGTTACTGAAATACTTCACAGAAAAAAGGTTTATCACAAAATAATTTTAAAATCTGATATCGGGTCCAGAGATAGTTGTTCCTGAAGCTTTGGGAATCTCAATACATTTTCTGTAATAAAACAAACAAAGGTTGACGAAAAATGTGGCCCTAATGAAAACTCGTTGAAAACTTCATAGGTTCTACGAAACTATCCTTAAAAACATGTCATTATTCAGTGCAAATTTGGTTCAATATGAAATTTGAATATTTATGTTCGTGTCGCGGATTTGTTTCTCGTGTCGCGGATTTTATTTCCGAAGTCGCGAATTTCGCGGATGATATTTTGGAAATTTTGTAACAGCCCTGAGTCTGGAAATTATGCACTTTAGTGCTGAGCGGCGTTAGCGTGAGGTGGAAATTCTTTGTTTTCCTCTGACACTACTAACTTTGAAAAATCATAACTCAAGAACGAAGCATCATAGAAACATAGTTTTTTTTAGAAAATGAAAGCAAATTTTCTCAGGAATCAAAAAAAAATAAGAACTGGAAAAAGCTTCCACGAAATTTTCCACAGTTGAGAAAATTCGTAAAGAATATCCGGAAGAACAATGCTCGAACTCGTAAAAAAATATCAAAAAAATATTTTTGAGAGGGTTATTTCATAAGCTTTAATCGCTGAAATTTTTGGAATGCACTTTTTTTCGTTTTTGAATGACTAATTTTGTTGAAAAATGTCCAAATGTGTCATATAAGCATTTTCTTTGAAAAATCATAACTCAAGAACGAAGCATCATAGAAACAAAGTTTTTTTTAGAAAATGAAAGCAAATTTTCTCAGGAATACAAAAAAATATGAAAAGGAAAAAAGTTTCTACAAAATTTTCCACCGATGAGGAAATTCATAAAGGAAAGCCGGAAAAACTATGCCCGAACTCACGAAAAATTTTCAAAAAAATATTTTTTAGAAGGTAGTTTTATAAGTTTAATGGCTGAAATTTTTGGAATGCACTTTTTTTTTCGTTCTTTTGTTATGGCCAATGCGAAAAATACCCAAATAATATATACGTACAGGGTTGTTTTTCACAAAATTGACCATAACTCAAGTAAGAAAAAGTGGAGCGGGCCTGGTGTGATGGTTAGAACACTTGACTATCACGCCGAAGACCTGGGATCGAATCCCACTCCCGATAAACTGTCAAAATAAGAAGGGAGGGAAGTAAAGCGTGAGTCCCGAGATGAACTAGCCAAGGGTTAAAAATCTCGGTCATACAGATAAAAAAGAGTAAGGAAAAAAGTCCATTCCAAAAATTTCAGCAATTAAAGCTTATGAAATTACCTCCCCAAAAAAATTTTTTTTTTAACTTCCCGCGAGTTCGAGCAAAGTTTTTCCGGCTTTTGTTTTTGAATTTTCTCAACGGTGGAAAATTTTGTGGAAAACCTTTTCCACTCCATTTTTTTTTATTCCTGAGAAAACTTCCTTTCATTTTCATTAAAAAACTTTGTTTCTACGTTCTACGATGCTTCGTTCTTAAGTTATAATTTTTCAAAAAAAAAAAGTTTATGATACAATTGGACATTTTTCAACAAAATTGGCCATAACTTAAAAACAAAAACAAAGAGCATTCCAAAAATTTCAGCCTTCTCAAAAATATTTTTATGAAAATTTTCCACAAGTTCGGGCATTGTTTTTCTGGCTTTTCTATACGGATTTTCTCAACTGTGGAAAATTCTGTGGAAAACTTTTTCCAGTTTTTTGGATTTCTGAGAAAACTTTGTTTCTATAATGCTTCGTTCTTGAGTTATGATTTTTCAAAGTAAGTAGTGTCAGGGAAGAACAAAGAATTTTCACTTGAGTTTTCTGGGATAATAGGCGACCCTGAATTTTTCTCTTTTTTTTTTTTTGTTTATGAGCCCAGCCTGTGGAAAAATTTCATGAAAATCTGAGACCCTTTGGCCCAATTTGTACGATAATAAAAAAAATGCCCCTTTTCAATATATTTCTGGTTCTTGCGATATAAAGATACAAATAGAGTGGTAAGGGATGGGATAAGGATTGAAACCAGAATCTTTTGCATACTGATCAGAAACGGTTGCCACCAAATCCATCTCAAAAAAAAAAAAATCATAATGATGTCTTAAAAAAAACTTCTGAACTGTTCTCTGGAGGATTTCCAAAAGCAATGGCTGCAAAAATTTATCGAAACCTAAAAAATAAAACCTAAAGAAAATACTAAATTTATTTCAGAAAAAAAACCTGAAAGAAGTTTTTACAGAAACTTCGCAAAGATCTCAAAGCGTTGTCCAATTTGCATGAATCATTGTATTTCTTACCCACCACTAAAACAAACATATTGCTGAATTTCTGAACATTTTGCAATAATCGATTACACACTTGTACTTCTCCAGCACATTTGGTACGGAATGACCCCTTTAAATTTTATCGCTGCAAAGCTATCAACAGGCAAATGGGCTACAAGCAATCATGCATTACGTGTGGTGACTACATTCAATTTATCGCACATATGCTAACCGGCACAGATTCATATTAAATTAAGTTTCAATTTAATGGGAGACAAATTAAGAGTTTTCCGGAGCGTGATTTTCCGTTACCTGTCGCTTGGGTTGCAAAAAATGCCTGAAAAATTATTTATTTAATTATCTGAGTGGGCGGGTGCGTGCAAGTGAACTGCTCTACTCTCAGGAGCAGCCAGCAGTAAAAACCGATTCCACCTCGGCCCCTCCGGCTGGCCACACTGCTGCACTCGGCTGGGTGTAAAAATACTCTGTGACCGCACTGAAAATGGATCATACCTCGGCGCTGCTGCTGGAAAAAAGACAGGACTGGGCAGGGAGTGCCAGATAGTAGTAATATTAATTTACCAACAAGTTGTGCAAAAATAAAAGCATGGGGTAAAAATCTGCCGGAGGTTTTCCGGTTAACCCAACAATTCCTACCAACAACCGACCGACCGACCAACCAACCTATAAAACCTGTGGAATATTTTAGTTTTTATGGCTTGGTAATAAATTAGCATATATAATACATTGTGCTGCACTTTACGGTTATCCTTTTGTATGTTAGGTGTGGTGCTTAGTTAGAGTCCAGGAAAAACTTGCCGCATCAACAAATAGCGTCTCTCTCTCTCTCTCTAGTTATCTTTGTACGGCAGCCATGGACAACCACGCTGCTGATGACGGGGACGTTGCAATGGCGACCAACTTACCGTTGCTCTCTTTCTGGGCGTTCAATCCACCCGGAAGTAGAATGCAGGCCAGCACCTTCAGCAAAACGCACGCAGATGACTTCATCTGGAAAAAAGGAGTAATCATTGAAGGTTAGGGAACGTCCATGAATTACTTCATGCTTTGAGGCAGGAGGGAGGTTTAGCAAAGTGTGTCTCATACAATAAATGTGACATAGGGGGTGGGGTGGTGGCTGTAGCGTATAAACGATGGTTGATAATGAAATATTTTTGTGTGACGTAATTAATGGTTTTTGTCTTATGAGGAATTCTTGCTACGTTCGTTGATATGCTCCATTTTTGCATACGGCTACAAAGGTTTAATTTCAAAGCTGGCCTTTGAATTGAAAGCTCATCCCATGTTCAGTGCTGAAAATGTCATTTAGGTGTATCTAGATTCAATCACCATCAGCTTATTTCAGAAGCTGAACCTTAAAATATTGAATCAAAGAAAAATCGCATTCACTTTAATGTTTAAGGTCAATGTCATCGACTTTCGAAAAATGCCAATTCAGGTCAAACATTTCTATAGGTCCTAAGTGCAGATGAGAGGCTCTCATCAAGTCTCCTCTCTTTTGAATTCAGCGCTGAAAATTTCATTTCGTCATATCTAAATTCAAACACCTACAGCTCATTTTAGAAGCTGAACCTGAGAATATGGTATATGAAAAAACTTGTGCGGCTAGGCCAGTTCTGCAAGAAAGTCACGGAAAACCGCTATTTTTCGATTATTTGAGGTAAATGTCACGGACTTCCTTCGAAAAATGCAAATGAAATTCACGGTGAATATCCTTTGCCATTTTTCAAAGGTAGTCCGTGACATTTACCTCAAATATTCGAAAAATAGCGGGTTTTCCGTGACTTTCTTGCAGAACTGGTCTAGCCGCACAAGTTTTTCATATACCATATTCTCAGGTTCAGCTTCTAAAATGAGCTGTAGGTGGTTGAATTTAGATATGACGAAATGAAATTTTCAGCACTGCTTTTGATTATACCGTGCTTGTATTTATAAATTTTGATTCAATTCTTGCGTCGGAAGATACATTAAACAATCCTTTTCCAAACTACACCTCACATATTGTCAAAATATCCACTGTGACATCGTAATAATTTAAAGAGATTCGGGACAAAAAGAGCCTCTCTTTTGCGGATTGGACCTTTAGATATGTTTGTCGTCAATTGATATTCATGATGAATTTGATTTTTTTTCGAAGGTAGTCTATGACATCTACCATAAATATTGGAAATAGAGCAAATTTTTCGTATCTTTCTTGTAGAACTGCACAGTTAAAAATGGTTACATCGAGTTCGCTGTAACAAAATGGCCTCCATCGCTTTCAACACAATTCTCCATCGGATTGTAAAATTACAGGTGGTCTGCAGTACGGAGCTTGCTTACAATTTTGCTTACAAGAAATTGTTTGATGTGAAATCGAATGAAATTAAATAGAAATTTAAACGTTGCAATTTTTACGTCACGTGTAGTTTTCAGAATTTCTTTCTGTGTGATTTATCCGCACAAGTTTTTCATAGAGCATATTTCCAGGTTCAGCTCCTGAAATTTGAGCGTCTCTGTTCACCAGCGTCTGTTGTGGCATGCAGCGGTTGATTACACTGCTCGACAAAATTTTACAAAATTTGGTGTTATGGGATGAGAAAAAAAATAACAGGGGTTTGGGACCCTAGAAGTGTCATAGTGAAAGAATTTTTGAAAAATATTGGACCGCGCCTTCACAGTTTAAAACCGAAGTTTGTATGGAGAACTTGGGGTGTTCAATTGATATGTGCATTAGAACGTGCCGTGCATATTTTTAGGCGTTTACGGTATTTGGGTTGGTTTCGTTATTGTCTAACGCCTAAATATATGCACAGCGTGTTCTAATGCGCATATCAATTGAACACCCCAAGTTCTCCATACAAACTTCGGATTTAAACTTTTGTTATTTATTACTGCTTAGACGATGCCCACCAATGCGTGAGTAAACCCAAATTGGCAACCGCCATCATAACGCACGAACCCCACCAATCGTTGCCAAATCGGTTTGGAAATGACAACCTACCTTCCCGGTGAACAGTGGATTCATATATTTAGCAACTAGACCCAACCGTTGCTATCGCATTTGATATTAACTTTTTTATGATTTCTATCCGAATAACAAACAAAAACAAGACAACTTCGTACAAGTTAAACATAAAAAAGTGATTATCTTTGATAATTTTTGAAACTGTTATCCTGTTATCATGCATTTATGATTGCGTTTGTCACAAATAAGCACATATTAAACATAATGTTTCATGCCGGGCGAGGTTTGATGTGGCGCAAGATTCGATTGTCGGAACAAATCGAAGAACGACCAATTTCTATACCTGAATATACGAAAACTTCCTTGAAGTTTCCTCCGGGAACGTGCAAATGTTTCGGCAATCCAGAATTGCCCCAAGTAGAATAAAAATAGGTGACAATCAATTAATAAAAGCGCCAGCTAATTTGCTGGCCTCATGGCACCATTCCACACTCGTCCACATAGTAGTGCTTCTCCAAAAACACTACACAATACTTCTGCAATTCCTTCGGGGATTTTCCCAGGAATTGCTTGGCGAATTTCTCCAGGTGTTCCTTGAGGTTCCATGAGATGCTTCCACGAATTCCTTCAGTTTTTATTTGGAGTTAATTCATGGATTACAATAGGAGTGCCAACAAAAAAATCTCCTGAAGCTCCCTCCGAAATTTTCCAGACATTTCACCATCCAGAAGTACCTCTAGAGATCCATTTATCAGGAGTTCCGTCTAGGGTTCCTCCTGAAGGTCATACAAGGATTGTTCTACAAATTTCGTCAGGAATTCCTTCGGAGCATCATCATCATCATCATCAAGGATTTTAATTGGAAAATCGTCAAGGATTTCCTTCGGAAAATTCTCCAGGAATTCCCTCAGAGATTCTTCTAGGGCTTCCTTTGGTGATTCCTTCGGAATTTTCCTTCCGGAATTCCCTCAGGGATTCCTCCAGGAATTCCCTCAGGGATTCCTCCAGGAATGTCCCCGGGGATTCCTCCAGGAATGTCCCCGGGGATTCCTCCAGGAATGTCCCCGGGGATTCCTCCAGGAATGTCCCCGGGGATTCCTCCAGGAATGTCCCCGGGGACTCCTCCAGGAATGTCCCCGGGGATTCCTCCAGGAATGTCCCCGGGGATTCCTTCAGGAATGTCCCCGGGGATTCCTCCAGGAATGTCCCCGGGGATTCCTCCAGGAATGTCCCCGGGAATTTATTCTGAGAATCCTCCGGAAGTTCCTTCCACGACTCCTTCCAAGATTCTTCCGGCAGTTCCTTTTGAGATTCCCCGGGAATTCCTTTTGGGGATTCTCCCGGCAGTTCCTTCCAAGATTTCCCCGGAAATTTCTTCTGGGATTTCCCCGAGATTCTTTAGCAGTTCCTTCCAAATTTTCCCCGGAATTCCTTCCGAGATTCCCCCGAAAATTTTTCCGAGATTCCCCGGGAATTTCTCTCGGGATTCCCTCGGGATTTCTCCGGGCATTTTGTGCAAATTGTTTTGTGCTTTTTCTTTTGGGTTTCCCCGGGAATTCCTTCCGAAATTGACCCGTGAATTTCTTCCCAGATTGCTCCAGGAATTCCTTCCGGGATTCCTCGGCAATTCCTTCAGAGATATCTTCAGAAATGCATTCAGGAATTTCTCCAGAAGTTCTTTCAAGGATTCATAAGTGAGCTTCTTCAAGGAGTTCTATCATGGATTGTTTCAAGGATTCCTCCAGGAATTCCATCAGAAGTTACTCGAGGAATTTCTTCAGGGATTACACTAGAAATTTATCCAGGGATTTAAGAATTCTAACGAAATACTTGAGGAAATAATTATCAACATTCCAGAGCTTTCGTACAATCGTGTACGATAATATGAGCAACAAAACATGATGTTGTCATTTATTTGCTACTCTGTATTTTGTTTACGATATGAAGTTCTACTACCAACCACCGGTGGGGAGATCAGGTGGTATTTTACCAACGATGATGTGAACGCACGGTGCGAAAACGGATGGGTATCAGAAATGAAACCGATTTGCACACCTCTACTACTCACCGACTTACTACGCACTGGTGGGGATAGTCTTACACCCCTGTTTCTTCACTGGGACTTTTTGAATTTTTTTTATTGAGAATGACCACTTTCTTATGAGTCGTTTATATTTTAGCCGTTAACAGCGCTGCCGTCTGATCTGCTGCGTTTTCGCCAGAAAAGCGTAGCCTTTAGCGGAGACATAAAAGAAATGTTTCATCAATTCCGGATTCGGCAAGAAGACAGACAGCCACAAAGATTTATATTTCGGGAGCACCCTGGAGAGCCCCCACAGATTTTCGTGATGGATGTCGCTACGTTTGGCGCTGCGTGCTCACTAGTATGAGACACGCTTGTATGAAAAAAATTAATCCTCGCTCCAGTCGACTTTTTAGATCCCATTTGGGTCCCATATGAACTGTACAAAATTTCAGCGCAATCGGTGAAACTATAATTTAGCGCAAGCGGTTCAAAGTTTTCATAGGATTTACTATGGGAAAAGTTACACTTTCAATCAAAAAATCACAGAGGTCGCCCTTTGTCTCCTTAATTCAAATCGATCAACGCTTCTTGTAGAAAAATCATTTATGAAACTTTCCTCTGAAGACCGCAAAACGATTGGATGCTTGTGGAAAAAGTTATTAATTTATTACCGATTAGTGATCCAACGAACGGCTTTTTGTTTTGTTTTATCAGCAGCACTGCTGCTGCCGTTGTTGCATGGGGTGGCGGGAGGCATCACCACCCCCAGAAACAGCAGCAGTCAATGCAGCAGCTACAGTGCTGCTAATAAAACAAAACAAAAAGCCGTTCGTTGGATCACTAATCGGTAATAAATCAATAACTTTTTCCACAAGCATCCAATCGTTTTGCGGTCTTCGAAGGAAAGTTTCACAAATGATTTTTCTACAAGAAACGTTGATCGATTTGAATTAAGGAGACAAAGGGTGAACTCTGTGATTTTTTGATTGAAAGTGTAACTTTTCCCATAGTAAATCCTATGAAAACTTTGAACCGCTTGCGCTAAATTATAGTTTCACCGATTGCGCTGAAATTTTGCACAGTTCATATGGGACCTAAATGGAATCAAAAAAGTCGACTGGAGCGAGAATTTGATGTTTGTCCCATACTAGTGCTCACCTTGCATCGCTCAGTACCTGAAAAACAGGAACGCAGAGAACTACAAACATCAATATCCTGAGGCAGCCCGTGCCATCGTCGAAAACCACTACGTGGACGATTTTTTGGATAGTGTTGATACGGTCGAAGGTGCAGTAGAGCTTATCGAAGATGTGAAACACGTTCACGCCATGGCTGGAATGGAGATCCGGAATTTCGCATCAAATTCACCTACAGTTCTCGAGCGCATCGGAGAAGTCAGCGAGGCTGAACAAAAGCCAGTCAAATTGGAGTCGATCGTCGAAAGAGTTCTGGGAATGGTGTGGAAACCGGAGGAGGATATCTTCACGTTCGAGTTGGACCTGAAAGAGGAAGTACGGAACATTGTGCTGAACAACACGACGCCTACGAAGCGCCAAGTCTTACGGACCATAATGTCTCTTTTTGATCCGTTGGGTTTGGTAGCGCATTTCATAGTACACGGCAAGTTTATTATGCAGCGCATCTGGAGAGAAGGCTTAGACTGGGACAAAGCGATCAGCGGCGAAATACTAGAAGACTGGCGTAGATGGAGCGGACTGCTGGTGGAGATCAACGAAGTTGGCGTTCCAAGATGTTTTTTCTCCGGTAATGGATCAACATTAGGGTGGCCCACACTTATATGGAAAACGAAAATTTCGAAAAAAAAAATACCAAGTCTTACCTCCTAAATCAGTTGCTTTGGACTCCAAGAAGCTACGTTCCAAATTTGAGAAAAATCAATTGAGCCTAAGGGGGCGCTCAAAACGCTTGAAGTTTGTATGGGAAAACTTGGCCAAATGTATGTAGAAATTTCAAGTTTTCGAATTTTGGCGCTAGGTGGCGCTGTAAGCGTTCAATAATCAAACCCTTTGGTATTATTGTAGGTGTTTATATGCCAAACAACTTTGTCGAAGACTGCAAAGTGATCCAACGTCTGTCAAAAATGTTATACATATAAAGGAATAATATCAATAATGAAATCTCAATACTTTGCCTCACTTTGCCTAGGGTATAACTTTTTTCACAGCTGTTGGATCACTTCGCGGTCTTCGACAAAGTTCTTTGGCATATAGTCACCTACAATAATACAAAAGGGTTTATTTATCGAACGCTTACAGCGCCACCTAGCGGCAAAATTCGAAAACTTAAAATTTCTGCATACATTTGGGCAAGTTTTCCCATACAAACTTCAAGCGTTTTGAGCGCCCCCTTCGGCTTAACCGATTTTGCTCAAATTTTGAACGTAGCTTCTGGGAGTCCAAAACAACTGATTTAGGAGGTAAGACTTGGCATTTTTCGAAATTTCGAAACCCTAATCAACATATAATGGTGCAGAGATCCATATGTTTGTGGATGCCAGCGAAAACGCATACGCTTGCGTTGCGTACCTGCGAAGTTCGGATAACGGGATCCCACGATGTACGCTAATGGCGGCGAAGACGAAAGTAGCGCCGCTAAAACCGTTATCAATTCCACGGCTGGAATTGCAAGCGGCTCTTATCGGGAGCCGTTTACTGGACACCATCTGCAACTACAGCCTACGTTATCAGAGCGGTCAAACGGTTCCTTAGCCTGGTGCAGGAAGAACTGCTGAGTGCGGAAACACTGCTGTGGAGGCATGTACAAAGGGAAACATACTCGGAGGAATACTCTACGCTTTTGTACAACAAGGAACATCCTCGCGAAGAACCTCGGAAGTTGGAGAGATCGAGCATCCTGTTCAACATGTCACCGATGCTGGACAGCAACGGAGTGCTGCGGATGAACAGTCGCATAATTGCAGCCCCTGCTGTATCCACGGACCTGAAATACCCCATCTTCCTCCCGAAGGAACATCGGGTAATGGAACTGCTTGTGGACAGCTACCACATCCGTTTTCTACACGGAAACAAGGAGACGGTATTTAATGAATTGCGACAACGTTTCCAGATACCAAAACTCCGTTCGGTTGTATCGAAGGTAGCCAAACAATGTCAACATTGTCGTGTGCGGAAAGCGACTCCCCAGGAATCAGTGATGGCGCCATTACCTGAAATTCGGCTAACATCGTTCATCCGACCGTTTACTCATACCTGAGTGGACTATTTTGGGCCTGTTTTCGTGAAGCAAGGGCGTAGCACGGTTAAACGATGGATAGCCTTTTTCACCTGCCTGTCCATCAGGGCCGTGCACCTCGAGGTGGTCCACAGCTTATCAACGCAGTTGTGTGTCATGGCCATCCGTCGATTCGTTGCGCGCAGAGGGTCTCCCGCAACCTTCTGTTCCGATAACGGAACTAATTTTGTGGGCGCGAACAACCTGCTTCGGGAACAACTTCGTGCGATCGGAGAGTGCTGTGCAACAACATTTACGAACTCTGACACACGATGGCTTTTCAACCTCCCATTCGCCCCCATATGGGAGGATCATCGGAGCGCTTGATGAGGTCAGTGAAGGTAGCAATGTCGGCGATCGCAGAACATCCTCGCCACCCCAGTGACGAAGTCCTGGAAACAATACCTCTGGAAGCAGAATCTATCGTGAATTCCAGGTCACTGGTCCCGCTGGATCATGAGAATCAAGCCCTGTTTCCCAATCACTTCCTGTTATATGGAACGCAATGCATCAATCAACCAAGTCGGGATATTGAAGAGGAGCAGGCACCACTTAGAGACAGCTGGAAGTTGGCGAAGTATCTCGTTGATACTTTCTGGGCTCGCTGGGTCTACGAATATCTTCCCACGTTGACGCGGCGTGCCGAGTGGTTCCACCCAGTAAGGCCACTGCAACCGGGGGATCTGGTTGTCGTGGTAGAAGAAAGGAAGCGGAACGGATGGGTTCGTGGAAGAATAGTGGAAGTTCTACCAGGAAAGGATGGACAAGTCCGCAGAGCAGTAGTGCAGACGGCACGAGGACTGGCCAACCGGTCAGCAACGAAGTTGGCGCTATTGGAGGTAAAAGAGATGCCGAAAGAAGAGCCAGAAATACCGGAGTCTGGCGTATCGGAACTACACTGGCGGGGGGATGTTGGCGAACCACTGGGTAGTTTCGAACTCGATGAAGTGAGGTCCGAGTACGCCCTTCGTTTTAATCGTCCGTCAGCCGTTGACGGCTGATGGAGAATTGTCATGTACATGCAATAGGATGGGAGAAAAACAATTTCGACAAAGCATCGAAGTGAGAAGGTCGATTGACTATAGTTAAACCGAATTGTAAATTAAAATCGTATTTCTACTTATCCTAAATTGAATTAATAATACATTTGTGAACTCGCAGGTAGATATTCCTAAATTGATTAAATATGATACTTACAAATAACTTACAACTATTATCACAGATGAAATTTAGTACGGAGAAATCAGATTAGACAGTTATAACCTAAAACTAGTAAAGAACACCAAATGTAATGAACTATGAATTTGTCCTAAACCTAACATGCAAATAAATTAATAGCTTTGAAGCTGTGTCAAACGGACCCGCTATCAGGATTGTTCTTCCGACGTCCAAACTGAAAAATCTTCCCCAACAAGGACATTTTCGTGCAGAGTACTGCACAACGGTGTCTTGTCCGATCCCATCCGAGTCGTTGCTGGAGTGAGGTAAGGTTGTATCCTATCACCTCTACTGCTCCTCATCGTAATCGACGAGATCCTGGTTGGTGCGATTGACCGTGAACCAAATCTTGGGCTGTGGCAGCCCATTACCATGGAGCACCTAAATGACTTCGAACTGGCTGATGACGTTGCTCTCTTAGTTCAACGGCGCTCTGATATGCAGAGTAAGCTCGATGATCTTGCCGATCACTATTCGGCGGCAGTTCTCGCCATCAACGTCAACACGACAAAATCGTTGGATGTAAACACGGTCCACCCTTCTAGCTTAACGGTAGCTGGGCAAGTAATGGAGAATGTTGAAAGCTTCCAATATCTTAGTAGCCAAATGGCGGCCGATGGTAGAGCCAAGATTGACATAGTTGCACGGATCAAGAAGGCGAGGGCTGCCTTTGCGAGTTTAAGAAATATATGAAAAAACAATCAGATCAGCCGTCGCACCAAAATCCGAATTTTCAACTCAAACGTAAAATCTCTGCTGCTGCACGCCAGTGAAACTTGGTGTGTATCAGTGAAGAACACTCAACGGCTGCAGGTCTTCATCAAAAAAGGTGCCATTTCCAACTATGGAATTGCTAATTCCCAAGGTTTCTTTGAACACTTAAGACACTTTTCTTGCTGCTTTGTAAAAAGCTTGTATGGCCTTCGGGCAATGCCTCCGAGCCTTTGGTAAAACTTGAGGCCTAAACCCCAAGTAGGGTGCCTGTACCAGTTATCGCACTACCTAAGGAAAACTATTTCTACAAAAATAAGAAGAAGACCGACGAATGTCGCCGATATGTCAAATGATAGATTTGTTTTCATACTTTACAGGAAAAATATAATAGTGGAGCCAAAACCACTTTTAGTATTTATTGCGGCGTGTGCCAATGATAGGAACCCTGTTCCAGTTATGGACACATTTTGTAATTTCGGTTCCACTTCGCACTATTTACATGCATTCCTTATGGGATTAGCCATAACTGGTACACTATGGCGAAATAGGGTGCAAGGAACCCAAAATTTTAAGGAAAATGATTTATTTCTATCATAATTTGAGAAAATTGTGAAGCTTGAATGAGTGCAATCATCTTTAGTGAACGTGATCTGTTGTTCACATATTTTTTCTTGTTGATTTGTATCGTTAAAGGTTGAAAATCAACTATGGCGAATTTGAGGTACTATAGCCATAACTGGTACACTGAGCCTATATCAAACGGATTTACGCAACAGTTGTTCGGCCAATATTGGCCTATGAATGTCTTGTGTGGTGGCAAAAGGACGAAGTGAGAACGATCCGATCAAAATTAGGCCATTTCCAAAGGATGTGCTTGTCTGGATGGCGATGTCTGGAGCGTTCTCTTCAACTCCCACGGCAGCGCTCGAAGTTCTCTTTGACGTTGCCTTACTACACATTCATCACAAACAAGAAGTACTTTCTTGCACTTACCGCCTATGGGTACTCGGTTTACTAGAGGAAACTCCTGTGAACCGCAGATCAACACACACCTCGTTGTTTTCACTTTTGGTGAATTGGGGCAAAGTTGCTCCAAGTGATCTTACAATTGCTTGTAAGAGTAGACATCTGGTTATCTGGAGAGAAGTATTTCAGAAATGATTGTATGTTACACTGATCGCTCCCCTCTTGAAGGTCGAGCAGGTGCTGGTGTCCACTCTCGTGAGCTAAGGCTACATCAGTCTTACTCACATGGTTTGGTAGACACTGCGCCGTTCTTCAGGCTGAAATCTTTGTTCTTATGTGCAGAGTGCAATCAGCACTTCAGCAGCACGTAATGGGCTAAGTCATATAGGTACATACCTCTGTCCAGATAGCCAGGCTGCTATTGAAGCACTTGCTGCGGCCAATTCTAGGTCAAAGTTAGTTATCATTTGTCGAACTCAAATTAAAGAGCTGAATTCAGCAAATGCTGTTCACCTTATATGGGCACCTGGTCATTCTTCCATCGCTGGAAATAATGAAATGGCTGATGCGTTAGCTCGAACTGGAGCATCACATGACTTCATTGGCCCTGAGGCAGCTATTCCGATATCGAAGAGTTGGGTTGGGTTAAGCTTCGGATTGATATTAAAATCGTTAACTTCTTCATGATCGTACACGAGTGCATCATTCTATGGAACAATTAGACCTTAACCTATTGAATTCACTCTTGGTCGAAAATAGAATAAAAAAATCAGCCAAAGAAAGCTGTAATTTCCCCTAAGCAATATAACCTTAAAATAATGCACTTACCTTAAATTCGTGGAGATTGCTACCAGGTATCACTTAACCCAGAAAAAAAGTCCTCAACCTGTGTGGCCCAAGACACGAATGCCACTACCAAACGTGGTAAAGTGTCTTTAATAAATAATAATAATAATAATAATAATAATGTGTGGCCCAATCCCTTTCTGGAGTGCGATGCTGCCCTATTCAGCCCGCAGAAAAATCAAGCGCAAGACTCAACGGAAGCAATTACTGAGAGACACAACGGATTCGACGACGACGACGAGCGGCGACAGCACTAATGGAAGCTGACCCGCACTGACTGTGTGTGGCTGCGGCACACTTGATGAAAGAATAGCCGATGGAACACTGATACCGAGCCGGTGCATGCATAACAGTATTTATAATTCGGACGGAAACTCGATTTTCCCTCGCTAAGCGCCACTCCGGGTATAAGTTGTTCAATGTTCGTTCGTGGTACAGCTCGGCAAGTGGTTGGCATTCTTTTTCCCAGCATTTCGTCCTGGTGCTGCTGTTCTCCGGCGAGTATTATTTTGTGTTATTTTTCTTCCGACCCTGGCCACTGCTGGGCAGAGTTGAACGAGAATTGCAATTTACAAGCAGTAAACACGTGATGTATTTTAACTCCCATCCCATTCGTTGATAAGCGTTGTTTGTTGGCATCGGGCAGCGTGTGCAGAATGCTCTTGAACTGGCGGCGGTTGATGAATACGGGCGGAGCACAATCTACTTAATAATGTCCGGCTAGGGCACTAAGGTGATAAACATTTGCTGCATGGTCTTTCGTAACTTGCAATTTATCACATTTTCCTAAATAATGTTTTGCCAAGCCAAAAATGATAATCATAGATTTGTAAAATGTTCAGAAGCAAAATGTTCCGTAGCTCTCAGGCAAACATCAACAATGGAAATCTTGGATTTTTTAAAGTATACCTTCAGTATTTTTACTAAGATAAGACTGACCCCTTAGCCGGGGCCCGTGGCGTAGTGGCTACACGTTTGCTTCATAAGCAGATGGTCATGGGTTCGATCCCAGCCCCGGCACTTCCGTCAGTGGCTCTTTCCCCATGAGAGCAGCTGACACTGACCCTCTTCTGAGCCCATGGCTCAAATGAACCCGGATACTTGGACATCGGCGAACGGCAACCCATAATGGACTCCCAATCGGATTGGAAACAAGAACAACCAACAGCCACACATCAACATCCTCGAGCTCTTCATTCTACCATGATAGGGTAGAAAGTAAAGGCAGCGCAACGGCCACCAGTTCGATGTACAGTCAGGTCGCGGCCGCGTAAATGAAAACCCCATACAAAAAAAAAATCATCGTCTTATTTTTGCATGATTCGTCGAGAAATGGTGAGACTTTTTTTACGCGGTTTTTCGGATTTTGAACTCCGTTTTTTTTTACGCGGTACGTATCCCCCGCGTAAAAAAAAAACTGACTGTAGTACAATTAGAAATAGAATACATTTAGGCGCTGTACAAAGCGTATGTACAGCTTCCAATTGGAATCGCTCACGCAGTGCCCTAGTGGACAGTAGAGCTGAAAATTAGGATAAGTGATTGAAGAATAAAAAAAAAAGACTGACCCCTTATCTAGATAAGACTGAGTCAATTCTACCGCCAAGAGGTCTCGTCCTTAACCCTTAACATAGGTGCGGGAAGCTGCGTACGCAGCTCCAGCGTGAGAGATCCGGTCCACCCCCACAAGCCAGCCATTGGGGATACTGGATGGAGCGTGGTTGTTGAGGGCCATCAATCAAAACAGAGAATGACTGCCCGTAATCGAGATGGCTGAGCAGCAGCTTGGCAAGATCATCGACTTTGCGTCCACGAAGTCCAACATTAGTAAGGACCTGAAAACAACCCTGTTGCGACTTCGTAAGTCGGTGGACAATGCCAAGCAGGAACACTTGAGACTACGAAGTCTACCAAGACGGCGGCCTTCGCTTTCGCAGGTAGTCCAAAAGGTGTGGTGCTTGTGATAAGCACTCGCAGAAGCGGGCGAGGTAGCCGTCAGGTGAGGAGCTGTCTGGCAGTGTCCGCAAAGCCAGGCGAATACTTACCCCAAAGGTCGGCAGTAATGCCAGCATGTCGGACCCCTTCCAGGCATCCCGGAAAGCTGGGAAGGGTGGGCCTGAAAAGGTTCGCCCGCCCTGGAAGGATGGAAACAATGGGGTGTGACCTTGGCTGCGACCGTTGGTAGGCCCTCAGCAGCTACAAAGTAGGGCGAATCAGCTACAAAGTAGGGCGAATCAAGGGAAGGACCCCCTTGGACTAAGGTGTAAAGGAGTAAGTGCCAAGGGCGAGAAAGGCGACGCGCTCATCATCAATATCGAACAGTCGAAGTACTCGGACGTCTTGAAGGCGATGCGAAGCGACGCCAAGCTCGATTATCTGGGGGCCGACGTGCGCAATATCAGACATACTCGTACGGGCGAGATGATCCTGGAGCTAAAACGCGATAATGAGTGCAAGGGCGCTTCCTACAACAGTTTGGCGGAAGAGGTCTCTGGCGATGGGGTAGAGGTGACTGTGAAGGTGAAAAACCTAGACGAGGTCACCGAAGTGGAAGAGCTCGTCACGGCACGGCGGCAACAAATCCGTGAACAACAGGCATCCAACCACCCCCCCCCCCCCCCCTCCAATTGCCTGGCCTTCAAGAAAGCCGCAGTGAACAAATCACAGTGCAGGTAACGCAGGCAAAGTTGAACCACCGTGACGCGGCTCAGTAACTGCTTTGTCTGGCGATTTCTGAGTGGGAGACGGCTATCGCCGCACTAAGGGGCGTTTGGCCAATCTAGCTGGCCAATATTATTTTCAGGGGATTTTCACATATCTAATTCGCAATTAGCATTGAAACACTACATAAACGACATTTGAATGCAATTTGCATGATTCACACAATTACAAATGCCCTTTTCAATTAAATAATTGATATATTAAAGGAAGTCTTTCACCTTTTTAATGAAATTGCCTACCTTTAGGCGTAAATCACGGTTTAGAGAAATTTATTTATCAAATAACTTCAAAAGTGCATCACATGTAAGAATTTTGACAACAAATTCGAATTTAGGGAAGCTGCATTGAGTAGCGGTGCTCTCACGTGCGTGCGTTGTGTTTTCCGTTGGAAAAGTATTTACGTCTGGTTTGCAGGACCGGACACCAACCTCTAAAGTTTGTGGAGGACCATAGTGCGCAGTTGAGCTTAGAGTCCTTCACTGGTACTCGAACGTTGATCCACTCCTAACATAATCAACAAACACTTTTGTGGAAAACATAAACTCAGCGTTGCAGATGCAGTCTGCCAGTCTACGAACAAAATTCACCCCAAGGTTGGCTACCCGATCTTCCCTAAGCTTGCTTGCAGTTCAGCCGGTTCCACGGTTAGGTAGGGATTGGAGTTGCTGAGAGAAGGCTCATGATCTTATTTTTTTTTTGTTTTTTTGCTAGGTTTCTAGCTGCACTCTGAATGAAGTTGAAACCTCTACACTAGATAGAAAAGAGTACGTAATCTTTCAGAAGCAGTTTACCAGCCGTACGCGGAAAATGATATCCATTAAGACACTGTTGCAAACTGACTCAGAAAGTTACGGTAGAAGATAGGAAAGTTTTCAATAGGTCAGTCAGTCAGGATTTGCCTATGTAGTGTTATGGTCACACGGTTTGTATTTGTCTTCTTGTTTGGTTTTGTGGTATGGTTCAATATGATTTTCTGCTTTTTTAGTCAGTCGTCGTATTTTTATCGAATCATTCGAACCCCGTGCCGAATGTTAAAATATAGTCGGTCCTGTGTCAAATTGTTTTCTTGATTTCGCTAATCGTTTTCTACTTCTCTGTGTTCATCTCTTGTGTCCTTAACTGTCATCGGTCCAAGACCCACAGAAATATGTAACAGAACTCCTGGTATGTTTCTGTTGGTGTCGTAATACCATCTAAGAGATGAACAAAAATACACCAAGCTGATCAGTTGATTTCAATAAAATTTAAAAATAATAAAAATTGCTTGTCAACTGTTATGTATTAATCCCCCTACAAAAACTATGAAAAATATTCAAAATTCGTTCAATTGTCCTATCGGCCCTAGTTAGGTAAGCCATGCCATTTTCTCAAGCGTAGCCTAGAAATGTTAACCTATGTCAAAGCAGTCAGTTTTTGTCCAAAATGTCACGTCGAACGCATTGACGTCAACAATGCGTTTAAGTGTTCGCACGTTAGCTTCGAATCTATCAGCACAACTAAGTGCTGCAAATCTCCTTCCCACTATGAATTCGATGGTTGATTTTAATTCCCAAGAAACATTTTTTGCTTGAAGAAATGTTTCTTAAACCAATGTTATTAAGCTGCTAGTCGCATTATATTTGAATAATTTTGAAATAAAACTTTTCTTCAACTCTTGTTCGCCTAAAAATGAGAATCTATTCAACATCAACGGTTCTATAAGTACGATGAAATGAATGTTTATTCAATGATCGTACATTGGTTGTTAAACCCATGCTCAACATTTGAACCATCAGCTATTTACGCAAATATCATAAACTTTTCTTCAACGTTTATTAAACATCGTTGTTTGACGCTATTTGTTTAATTGTTTAAGAATGGCTTAAGAAACCATTTTTGGACATTAGCAGCAAAGTGCGTAATAACAAGCTTTCTTCACAATTTATTCCACCATAATACTGATGTTTTGACGTATCTCATACAAATTCCATTTCTATTAATAGATATGATTTTATAACTGCTTCAAAAACATTTGTTAAACGTTTCTTCAATACCATTGTAACAATAAAATGGCAAAAATAATTTTACTTTCCATATTTCTGCATTCGTATTTAATCTGAAATATCTCTTTCTAATCTTATGCCTAACATCACCACCTTTTTAATTTCCTTTTAATGGAACAAATCACATCGGTGGAAAGACTTGAACTCGGGACCTTCTGATTGACTGTCGTCTGCATTCGGTCTGCCTCAATCTGAATTACATGAATCGGCAGATTCGATATATATATCGCTAGAAATATGGTGTTAACGCTATATCGCAGAAATATGGTTAACAAACGTACATTTTTCATTGCTTGCAACATTTATTCGCTACTTTGTTCGACATATACACTTGTTCAACTGTCGACGCTTTTGTAGAACATTTAATCAACGCGCATGCTTATTAACGGTTTTGAATTGTTATAATTGTTTAAATAAAGCAATTGCTTTATTTAAAGAAAATATGACCAACATAGTCAAAATTTCATAGTCCAACATAGTCAAATGGCCCATATAGCCGAGGCGGTAAACGCACGGGTATTCAACATGACCATGCTGAGGGTGACGATTCCCGGTCGGTCCAAGATCTTTTCGTAAAGGAAATTTCCTTGACTTCCTTGGGCATAGAGTATCTTCGTGCCTGCCACACAATATACACATGCAAAATGGTCATTGGCAGAGGAAGCTCTCAGTTAAAAACTGTGGAAGTGCTCATAGAACACTAAGCTGAGAAGCAGGCTTTGTCCCAATGAGGACGTTACGCCAAGAAGAAGAAGAAGAAGGAGTCAAAATTTGAAAAAGCGACTATGACAATAATAAATTACTAATCAAAATCAACCGAGAAACATGAGAAAGAAAGCTCAAACAACATTTTGAAATCAGCTGGCTGTAAAAGGTTCCAAAACCTGTCACAAATCCTATAATACCTTTAGGCTTTGCAACGATCATCAAATCCAACCGACTTGGAACTATTGCTTGGGAATAGATTCTACTGAGCCCCGGCGGTTCCTCCGTGTTTATTGAGCATGCCTGATTCATATGATCAGCCATACTCCATCTGCAGCAGCCGGTGCGTGATAAACCGTTGGAGGCACATTAAAGTGTTTAAAAAGTGATGTTTCACTAAAGAACACTACATTTCAAAATCCAAGTGAAACTCCTTCACTTTAATACCGTCAACCCCTGCGAACTTGGCCAGGGAGGAGACTCATGATCTTAATGGTGTTTTTTCTTTTTTTAATTTCTTTGTATTTGTGAATTTTAACTTAATGCTAATTCTTCACACCTTAATGGTGTCTGTGTTATACGTTTTCAGACTTTACCGTTATTCGGATGACGATCATATGTTTCATTTCCACATCTTGCCTTAAGTTTAAAGCGCCATTTTCGACAAATGAAAGTGGCCCTCACGACGATCAATATCATTGGAAAATGGAAACCATGATTTTAAAACTACATACATTCAGCCTGAAACTACGTAAACTCTTAGGGAGAAGAGGGGGAGGGGTTCGACGAATGCCTACTAACGGTACTCGAAATTTTCGAAATTTTGTGTGGAAAAGAGTCTACGAGTGGTGTGGGGGATGGCCAAAAATGAGTCTACGTAGTTAAAGGGCAGCGCCTCACTTAAATTGAAACAGAAAGCCTGCCACTGTACCACGGCTCAGACCACTACCAGATTTCCATTCCCATCGATTGTAAGCTTCAAGAAACAGGGACGGAAAACCACTTTGGACGCTATCGGCAGCAGAAATCTTCGAATGTGAAATGGCACACTCGAACGGAGCTGAACTGGGCTATGACCTCCAGCAGCAAGGAACAATCCCGTCCCGTCCAACATTCATCCTTTGCCACACTAAACGCTCCTTAATTGTTGCTTACGATGCTTGCGCACTGCTGTTGCCTGTTTGGGGGCAAATCTTGATCCCTTGTCCGGATATTTAGGATTACGATGTAGGTAAGCAGACTAACAACATCCACTGACTGTACGAGCTAGAGCTAGTGTAATAGTAATTCCCCTCCGGAAACCGACCGAGGAAATCGGATCTCCTGCTGTGCATAAATTTCTCTATCGTCCACTTGACATTGCTGACGTCTCTCATTCGAACAGTTTTGAGCTGCGATTTGCAACGTCACTCAGTTCAGCACATGTGACTGTCGACAGACGGGTGGGTTGCAGCTTAGAAATTGAGAATTTCTTGACGTTCGTTTTGTGTACAAAGTCATCCGGATTGAACGCTCGTCATTGCTTCGACAACGACTGGAAATGGTCTGTAATTATAAGACGAGGCTTCAGGGGAAAATTTGTGCTTGAATAGTGGCCAAACGGGCAGGTTGTTGTTAGGAATTTGTATGAAAATCTTCCCACTGTTATTCTGAACGAAGAAACCAATTTCAGTTTGCAGAATAAACAGTGAATATGGTCTCTCATATCTGCGCACTGCTCATTCGTCTGAGCGATTCTATCTAGAAAAACCTATTGTACCGTGCCACGGTGTGCCAGAAACCGTTATCAACAAATAAAAATGTCCAACAAAATGGCACCCGTCATTCGAAAGATATAGGGTGCCTGTAACCAGTGTTGAAAAATTCATTTCGTCAAATCTAAATTCAATCACCTATAGCTCATTTTAGAAGCTGAACCTGAGAATATGGTACATGAAAAACTTGTGCGGCTAGACCAGTTCTGCAAGAAAGTCACGGAAAAACTGCTATTTCTCGAATATTTAAGGTAAATGTCACGGGCTACCTTCGAAAAATGCCAAATGATATTCACGGTGAATATCATTTGGCATTTTTCACAGGTAGTCCGTGACATTTACCTTAAAGATTCGAAAAATAGTTTTTCCGTGACTTTCTTGCAGAACTGGTCTACCGCACAAGTTTTTCATATACCATATTCTCAGGTTCAGCTTCTAAAATGAACTGTAGGTGATTGAATTAAGATTTGACGAAATGAAATTTTTTAGCACTGCCTGTAACAATTATGGCACTACCTAGGAAAATTGTTTGTACAAAAATAACGAGAAGACCAGCAAATGTCACCAATATGTTAAAAGATAGTTAAGTTTCCATACTTTGCAGGAAAAGTATAGAAACGGTACCAAAACTACTTTTAGAATTTATTACAGCGTGTGCCAATGATAAGAACCTTGTACCAGTTATGGTCATTTTTTAACTTCGGTTCCTTTTCGCATTATTTGCATGAATTCCTTATGGGATTAGCTATAACTGGTACACTATGGCGAAAAAGGGTGCAAGGAAACCGAAATGTTAAGGAAAATGATTTATTTCTACCTTAATTTGAGCAAAATGTGGAGTTTAAATGAGTGCAACCACCTTTTGTGAACGTGATCTCTTGTTCGCATTTTTTTGTTGATTTACATTGTTAAAGGGTGAAAATCAACTATGGCGAATAATTGGTACCATAGCCGTAATTGGAACACTTACCCTACTATTGTAGTATCTTCTCAGAAATTTTGAAAATGTTTCATCGAGGGAAACTTTGTCATTTGAACATATTGCGCTATTTCTATATGATTTTCTTATATGGGTAAATATGTTCATACCGTGTGTCTTTGGCCATTTAAGACTTCAACAAATATAGGTACATTAGTTTTTCAAATATTAATCAAAATGTATGGTATTCAAGCATACTTTCAAGTTTGACGACATTTTGTTTAAGTAAACACAAGTTACAGTTACTAGAATATTTTACCATAATTTTTTAATATTTTACCTTTAATCCAATTTCTAAAATGCGAGAATCAAGGCTGTCTACGTCATCAGAACAAAAATGTTAACCTTTTTAGCAATTGATATTGAACATACGTGATTGTTGAGCCTATTTGTGATAAATTTGAACCATTCTGATAAGTTTGATGATCAAACTGGTTCGGGGTAAGACGATCAGGTATCAGTAGGTATCAGTAGGTCGGCTCTAGAGGCACGTTCTCCTCCATTCGGGAAATTTGTGCCATCGCCATGAACACGAGCCTATTCATCATTTACCTGACGGAGAAGGGAAGGAAAAAGGATAGGACATGGGAAAGGACAGGTAAGGGAATAGGGTCGTCATACTCGCAAAAGCGTACCACAATGGGTTCACATAGCGTCCTGAAAAGGACACTGTAATAACGCATAAGCGTGCCACAATGGGTTCAAACAGCGTCCTGAGAAGGGCACTGTGATAATGCATAAAGCGTAAAGAGAGCCTATAGCTCTTTACCACAGCGGGTCAAGAACAACAGAACATCCTGAAGATTCAGGTTTCTGAAGTCAGTTTCACTTAATAAGTGTTTCCCGAGTACTCGGAAACGCAATTGCGCAAAAGCTGGACAGTTACATATTAAATGATACGAAGTTCCATAATCGGATTCACAGCTATCACATGCAAATGAATCAGCTTGCTGAATATTCGCCATGTGATAACTGAGTCGGCAGTGGCCAGTCAATGCTTTGACCAGCATGCTGCAATTCTGCTTTGACAGATTTGTTAGATACTTTGCCACCCCTAGAGATGGCTCAGTACAATACAATTTTGTTTGACGACATGACTCCAAACTATTCCAGTATTGTTTGTGCTGAGTGGCAGCCCAGGTGTCAATCTGAAGCTTCACCCAACACTTGGATACCGGAATAGCTGGCTCAGGGCCGATGAAGTCATGTGATGCTCCAGTGCGAGCTAACTCATCAGCCAATTCATTTCCAGCGATGGAAGAATGGCCAGGTACCCATACAAGGTGAACAGCGTTTGCTGAATTCAGCTCCTCAATTTGAGTTCGACAAGCGATAACTATCTTCGACCTGGAGTTGGCCGAAGCAAGTGCTTTAATAGCAGCCTGGCTATCTGAACAGAAGTATATTACTTTGCCCATTACGTGCTGCTGAAGTGCTGATTGCACTCCGCACATAAGAGCAAAGATTTCGGCCTGAAAAACGGTGCAGTGTCTGCCAAGTGAATAAGACTGATACAGCCTTAGCTCACGAGAATAAACACCAGCACCTGCTCGACCTTCGAGAAGGGAGCCATCAGTATAACATACGATGCCGTCTGAAATACTTCTCTCCAGATAACCAGATGTCCACTCTTCCCGGAAAGGGAATTTCGTGGAAAATGTCCTATATGGAAAATTACAAGCAATTGTAAGATCACTTGGAGCAAGGACAACTTTGTCCCAATTCACCAAAAGTGGAAACAACGAGGTGTGTGTTGAACTGCGGTTCACAGGAGTTTCCTCTAGTAAACCGAGTACCCATAGGCGGTAAGTGCAAGAAAGTGCTTCTTGTTTGAGATGAATGTGTAGTGGGGCAACGTCAAAGAGAACTTCGAGCGCTGCCGTGGGAGTTGAAGAGAACGCTCCAGACATCGCCATTAAGCACATCCTTTGGAGATGGCCTAACTTTGATTGGACCGTTCTCACTTCGCCCTTTTGCCACCACACAAGACATCCATAGGCCAATATTGGCCGAACAACAGTTGTGTAGATCCATTTGATATACTTGGGTTTTAGACCCCAAGTTGTACCAAAGGTTCGCCGGCATTGCCCGAAGGCCATACAAGCTTTCTTGATTCTGAACTCAACATGAGGTGTCCAGGAAAGCTTGGAATCAAGAATGACTCCAACGTACTTTACCTGTTCAGTCACATTGATTTCAGAATCAAAGAGACGTAAAGTTCGAACACCATTACGGTTTCGCTTTTCCGTGAAAAGAACAATAGATGTTTTACTCGGATTTACCGAAAGGCCATATTGGCGACACCAACCCTCAACTACCTGAAGAGCGTTTTGCATCAGGTCGAAAAGGGTGCTGATGCACATACCGACTAACAATGTTAGGTAGTCGTCGGCAAAACCATAAGTAGGAAAACCGCTATTATTGAGTTGCCTCAATAGCGTATCTGCTACGAGATTCCATAAAAGTGGTGATAAGACTCCCCCTTGGGGGCATCCACAAACACTCAATTTCCTAATCGCCGCTTGACGCAATGTCGAGAAGAGATGTCGGTTTTTGAGCATTTGGTGAATCCAATTGGAAATCATTGGAGATATACCATGACCCCGTGCGGCTTTCAATATGGCATCGAAAGGCACGTTGTCAAAGGCACCCTCGATATCTAAGAAAACACCCAAACAAGATTGCTTTTGAGCGAATGCCTTCTCGATCTCGTAAACAACTTTGTGTAAAAGAGTCACAGTGGACTTTCCAGATTGGTAAGCATGTTGGTTCACATGAAGAGGCACATTGGCCAGATGAACATCACGGATGTGATGATCGACTATGCGTTCTAAACATTTCAGAAGAAAAGAGGTCAAACTGATAGGTCTGAAACTCTTTGCTTCTTCATACGACGCGCGACCCACTTTCGGAATAAACTTCACAGTAATATCCCGCCAGGATTTGGGAATATACCCTGTAGCAAAACTGCAAACAAGTAGTTGTTTCAAAACATGTTTGAAATGATCAAATCCCTTCTGAAGCAAAATAGGATAAATCCCATCTGCCCCAGGAGATTTGAAAGGAGCAAAGCTATTAAGTGCCCATTCAATCGATTCTAAAGTTATGATACTCCGAGCCGAAGCTAAAGAATCATAACTACAAGAAAAGTCATCAGGTTCATCCGAAGATGTAATATCCACACATCCGGGGAAGTGTGTACTGAATAAACATTCTAAAACTTCCTCATCAGAGGAAGTGAAATCACCATTTGGCAAACGAAGTTCGTTCACTTGAAAATCCTTAGATTTTGCAAGGATTTTGTTCAATCGACTGGCTTCACTCAGACTGGAAACATTTGTACAAAGGTTTTTCCAGCCGGATCGTTCAGCAGACCGAAGAGCTTTCTGGTAGGCCTTGCGAGCCGACCTGAAAGCCTCCGATCCAGCCGAACGTCGTCTGTTCCAACTCTTTCTACATTGTTTCCTGAGCTTCGCCAGATCGGAGTTCCACCAAGGGGTTCCTCTTGTGGTCTTCACAGACCGCAAAGGGCAGGCTTCTTCAAAAGCTTCCATGATGAAGGCCGTTGTAGTATCAACGGCATCATCTAAATCACTTGGAGTGTCAATTGATGGTGAGTATCCATGAAATTTGGCTGCAACCAAATCGGTAAAGAGATCCCAGTTGGTTGACCGGGGATTCCTGAAACGCAAAGTTTGCGAAGTAACATTCACATGTTCAAACAAGATGTAACGATGGTCAGATAAAGATTCTTCATCTGACACATGCCAATTGGTCAGCTCATGACTAATTCTGCTAGAGCAAAGCGTTATGTCTAACACTTCCTCTCTACCAGATACCATAAAGGTTGGGCGGTTGACTATGTTAAGTAATCCAAGATCTGTACTACTCAAGTATTCCATCAAACTGGAGCCTCTCAAATTGATGTCTGAGCTGCCCCAGATTATATGGTGAGCATTAGCATCACTACCAACAATTAGCGGAAGGCCTTTTGAAGTGCAGTATGCAATGACTTGCTTGAAAGCATCCGTAGGGGATGGTTCATCATGCGGTAAATAAACCGAACAATAAACGTATTTCCTGTTGAGGTTTCCAACAGATACATCTATTGTGATAGCACATACATCTCTGGTAGTTAGTTCAGAGATGAGTGTAGCAACGATTGCGTTGTTGACAAGCACACATGCTCGAGGCATGACACGTGAGTTTGCCATTTCATTTTTACTGAAAGTAGCAAACACCGGATTCACAAGGTTTCCTAAATAGAAATTCCCCTTACGAAAGTAAGGTTCTTGGACTAACGCCACTTGGGCTGTACCATTTTGCATAAGTCTACAAAGATTGATCGTTGCTGTTCTTTTGTGCTGAAGATTGATCTGAGCTATCCTAACCGTAGCCACTACCCAAACTAGGCAAGAATAAACTCTTAACAATCACAGCACAAAAAAGAACAGCAACAATAAAGCCAGATCGGTATCGATTTGAGTGCGCCAAAGGCGAGGATGCACAGAATACACTGTGTAAAACGCATAATGCGAAACCATATAGGTGAAAATTTAAACTAATTAATAACATCTTCATAATCCCGCCCTTATTCAGCCTCAAGTATGAGATTGAAGAAGGGCAGCTGATTGTCTCGGAGAAACACAAGGTCCACCGCGCTATTGCTCCGGTTAGCACAGTAAGGGCAAATACTGTGGAGGGTGCCCTGGTACTCCACAGGCTCCGTTTGCGGTTAGGTTTTTATTAGACCCCCCTAGCCATTCATTCCTAGGCACGGTAAGCGTAAAGCCGCATAACACCATGAATTAGGGGTCACCTGATTAGTGGATTTCTACCACTGGAACAGGCGGTCCGTAGTGCTATTCTTAGCCAGTTGAACTAACCGCTACCGACACTACACAGCTATCTAGGCTGATCGGGAAAAGAAGTTAATATTGGTGATCAACTTCATACGGGCCCGAAAAGCCGTGTCTACGTCATCAGAACAAAAATGTTAACCTTTTTAGCAATTGATATTGAACATACGTGATTGTTGAGCCTATTTGTGATAAATTTGAACCATTCTGATAAGTTTGATGATCAAACTGGTTCGGGGTAAGACGATTGTAATCGGTCTAATGCTATCTAGGGATAAAAAAGTAAGGGTTCATATACCAACAATTGTAAAAGCATGGGTATTCAGCATAACCACGCTGCGGGTGACGGATTCGATTCCCGGTCGGTCCATGAACCTTTCGTAAAGAAAATTTCCTCACCAGGGTGCGAGACCGCCATTGTTAAGAATGCAACATCTTGTATGTAAACATTTGTGTATCCACAAAGCATTTCATTGTAAAATCTACGATAGATATTGGCTCCTGTCAGATGCATTAGGTGGGGGATGGGATTAGGGTTACCACATACGTGAATTTCCTTGGCTTCTGTTGATACCGCTATGTCGATAGCCCGTCGATCTTCTACGAATAGAAGTCTGTACTGAGTGCCTGAGAGTAAACGCGACTAAAATAATAGCTCCAAATTTTATCACAATATTTAATAATACTTAGCGTATAAAATCACGAAAATATAATGTTTCTATACATCGAAACGGGCTCTTCGAATTGTGGTGAAAATATTCCGATTATATCAGTGATAAGTTATTAAAATAGTCAAATTTGAAAAACTATTTGATAGAGCGACCCTATTGCGAGTTGATATGAGTACCACGTCTATTCGATACAAAAGATCAGCAATGGACGAATGCTCAGTATGTAACACTGAAGTCCAGTCTGGCGAGAAAAATGTGAAATGTGTGTATTGCAGCAATTCGTTGCACGTTAAATGCGCGGGTCTATCAGATTCTCGCTATAACAAGATTCAGAAGGGACATTGCTACTACTGTTCCGGTCAGTGTGAAACCTCGCATGCAAACAGCAGAAAGATGGACGAACTATTAACTAATATGAAGTGCTTGCAAACGTCGATGGACAAACTCAATCAAAAATGCGAAGAAAACGGTACAAATCAGAAGAAAACGGATGATGCTGTGAGAAAACTGAGTGCGTCCATGTGTGAACTCACAAAGTCTCAGAGTGACATTAAGAATTCGGTTGAAGAAGTGAAATCTTCACAAGCGTTCATTGCGGCTCAGTATGAAGACATCAAGTCCTTACACGAGGACATGAAGAAGGACTTTGCAGGGTGTGTTACTAAAGTGAGCGAACATGATGGCCACATTCAGGTCTTAAACAGCACTATCGTCGATATGAAGAAGCGTCTGCGCCTGGCGGAGCAAAATTTGTTGAAAAACGAAATCATCATTAATGGCATACCCAAGGAACTCACTATCGCAGAATCGACGATCATCACAAAAGTAGCGGCTGCCGTAGGGGTGCAACTGTTCTCTACTGACATCGAAAGAACCCTCCGGGCTAGGAACGGAATGATCCTGGTCGAATTCAGCAACTCTAAAGTACGAAATGACATCCTTCGTGCTCGTAAGGGTAAATCGGTGTATGCTGATGAAATCGACTTTGGCAATGCGGCGCTACCCACCAGCTCAAGGTCTTCTCCCAACAACAAGCGATTCCATACTAAGGTCTTCATAAATGAGAATCTGACGAGAGAAACCCGTTCACTGTTTCGAGAAGCCAAATCTCTCCGGGTATCTCATGGGTTCAAGTATGTGTGGTGCAACAACGGGAACATCTACTGTAAGAGAGACGACTCGGCAGATGTCTACATCATCGATTCCATTGAGGATCTCAAGAGATTGCGTTCATCTCCAAGGAAAGCTTGATCGCTCAAACTCTCTGCTGTTGTTGCTGGTTGCTGTTGGAGGCTGCTGATGTTGGTGTTAGTACGGTGTTTTCTGTTCACATGTATTTTCTGTCATGGGAACGAACGATGACGACGATTTTATTAGCAATGTGCGATTAGGTGATAACTTGAATATTGTATACCCAAACTCGAACGATATTTTTACCAATTCAAAAATCAACCTGTTGTTTATGAATATTAATTCGATACGAAATAAAATAGAAGATCTTATGTTGTATTTAGCAAAGTTCAAATCAACTATCCATATTATCTGTATCACTGAAATGAGATTAAATCCCGATGAGATCTATATGTGCAATATTCCTAGCTACAACGTAGTTTGTTGTCCACGATCCAATAGATTAGGTGGTGGTGCCTGTATGTTTATTCACGAATCTATGGAGTATGATGTAATGAAAAACGAAGAATTTCTGGAAGGTAGCTGTATTATTGTTTCTCTGAGAGAGCCGAGATTGGATATTGCAGTAGTGTATAGACCCCCACATGCGAATTTGAATGACACTATACTGTACCTAGATTCTCTGTTGGAATCTGCTGGGAAACTGATATGTGTTGGTGACTTCAACATCAACTTACTAAACACGACCTCGAATGCTTATGTATCAATGGTGGAATCCAATGGATTTACATTTTTAAACAGAGTCGATAACGATAGTGCTACACATGGAATAAACCCAACAGGAACAATAATAGATCATGCTTTTACGAACATATATTACCTAAACTTTGGATTATGTATCGATGACGTTAGTTTCACAGATCATAAATCATTGCTTATCAGCTTCGACTCGCAGAATAGTTTATCTAGAAGCAATAAATCAACCAATGTTGTGAAATACAATTACGCTAGCATTACTGCTGACCTAACGCATTTGGTGGAATCAGCTGCCTGTTTGAATAGTTTTAACAGTTAATTAGTTTACATGTAGTAGATATCAAGCTAAAGCGCCATGGATAGACGAAACAGTACTTGGAGAAATACGATACAGGGATCAGTTATACAGGAGAACGCTTCAATGGCCAGATAACTTACTAATACAGCAAAATTACCGAAAACAAAAGAACTACGTGACTCGTCTCATTAAACAAAAGCAAAAAACATATTATCAAAATCAGATAGTTGCGAATCGCAGCAACATTAGAAAGGTGTGGAGTATATTGAATGAAATTGTGTTTCGAAGAAAAACAAAACAAGGAAATTCAAGTATTTCGAAAATACTCTTGAATGAAAGGGTATTGGAAGATAGTGTGGATATATGTAATGCATTCAATAGTTATTTCATCAACATACCTCACGAGCTTTTGTATAATTTGGATCAAAAATTTAATAATGAGCCTCGAGATTTCACATTGAATAGATCAATTGCAAATTCTATTGTTATACTACCAGCTTCAGCCAATGAAGTAGGCAACTACATACGTAGCCCAAAAAAACTCTAATGCAGCAGGAGTAGACGGTATTCTGTCGAAAGTTATTAAACAAAATTTAGAAATAATTGTTCAAAAACTAACCTCTCTAATCAACCAACCGATCGCCGACGGCGTATTTCCTTATTGTTTGAAATCAGCGAAAATAGTGCCAATTTACAAAAGCGGCTGCAAAACAGGTTTAGGAAACTATAGGCCAATATCAGTCCTCCCGGTTCTATCCAAACCATTCGAAAAGATTATACAGCAAAGGCTGTGTAGTTTTTTTGATCGCCACAAAATAATCAGTAAAAATCAATATGGCTTTCAACAAAATTCGAATACCACCAGCGCCACTGTCAATCTAATAAATGAAATTCAGGTTAACTTAGACGAACGTAAATTATGTTCTGCAATCTTTATAGACGTATCAAAAGCATTTGATTGTGTCTCTCACACAATACTATTGAAAAAACTCCATCAGTACGGTATTAGAAACAAAGCTTTCTCACTGATTGAATCATACTTGAATAACAGATGTCAATGTGTAAGCATCAATAATCATACTAGTCGAGAATTGACTGTTGACTTTGGCGTACCACAGGGCTCAATCCTAGGACCATTACTATTTAACGTTTATGTAAACGACATTTTTGATCTTCCTTTGAAAGGAAAGCTTCAACTCTTCGCTGATGATGCCGCTTTAGTTTATAATGCAAATAGTTTCGAATCCCTTTACCAAGATATGCAACATGATTTGAATTTACTACAACAATGGTTCTTCAATAATGGATTAACGGTTAATGCATCTAAAACAAAGTATATTATATTCCGTAAGAACGATCAGTTAGATAACATATATTATGACCTGTGGCTTAGTGGAGAAAAGCTAGAAAGGGTTGTCTCTTTGGCTTATTTGGGTCTGATAGTTCAACAGAGTTTGCGATGGAATTTACATGTTGAACACATTCATAAGAAAATTAGTAAATTTCTCGGTATGCTCCGCCAAAGCAGCTACATGATACCCCTTAAAGAGAGGAAAAATCTATTCTATGCCCATGTTAATTTACAAATTTGTTATCTCTGTATAATATGGCAAAACGCTCCTAATTACGTGATTAGTCAAATCTCAATAACTTTGAACAAGTTCATGAGAACTATTTTTTGGGAAGATTATTTGGATCCTAACGTTAGAACTGTTGATTTGTACAAAAACAACTACATAATGAATTTTGCTCAACTTAAGTATTTCGAATCTGCTTTGTTTGTTTATAAAGTAAAAAATAATCTGATTAAACATAACTTAGAACTCCAATCATTGAGTGAGTTACACCGATTCAACACACGAAACATGATTAATATACAAATAAGAATGCCAAGTACTAATTACATTAAGCTTGGTTGCATATATCCTGCCTTAATTAACTACAATAACCTACCACTGAATTTGAAAACTATTACTTCAATCCACATATTTAAAAATAGTCTGAAAAAATACGTTATTGAAAACATTATATGATATATATTGATTATTATACTTAAATACTCTCATTTGCACTGAACTACCATCGATTAAAGACCTCCTAATCAGTCTTCGGACTGTCTGAGGTCTATCAAACAATAACTAAGCATTGTAATAAATAGGTTAAGGGAAGAAAGTTAGAATTAGAAATGTTTGTAATTTTTCTTTTGTATACTTTTTTGAAGGGGTTTTTACGCCTGGGATTGAAACTTATCAATATAAATGTTTCCATCCTGGCTTTTCCCCTTACCGAAAAAATGAATAAATAAATAAATTTAAAAAAAAAAAAAAACGGTTGTTCAGATATGCTTATTCACCGCAGTCGAATATCTCCATCGAGCTGTCACAGCTCCTACAGCTACGGGGTTGTTCATAAACCACCTAGACTTTATGGGGGGAGGAGGGCGGGGGGTCTGGCCAAAGTCTACGCTCCATACAAATTTTCAAATTTTTGTATAAACAAATGTCTACGAGGGGGGAGAGGGGTTTGAGATGACCAAATTTTGTTCTACGTGGTTTATGAACAGCCCCTACTGTCTTTATGCGATTCCACGTGACAAAAAAGTATTGCTGGTTGATGGTCAAAGATGGATTTTGATGCATTTCGCCGATCAAGCTACTTTTGTGCTCGAGCACGGTTGATATACTTACTACTTACTTTCAGTCCTGGGCACCCACGGTGGTGCAGAGGGCCGAATTGAAAGATTTCCAGTGTTTCGTTCAACGTTCAGTTTAATTTTACAGATTTATTGTTTTTTCACCGAGAAAAAACCAACAATTCTAAAAAATTAATCTAGGTGAGATAGTTTAAAGTATTTCGGATCGATGTTTTTTTTTAGAAAATAGTTATGATTAAGTTCTTGTTTTTTTTTCTGAGTAATGGTGTAATTTATAGCGAACTCCTGACAATATTTCACATATTCCTTGAATAAATTGTAGATGAAATGTCTGGAGAAAACGAGCAGACTTTAAGAAAATTCAAAAACTTGCGAAATTTGTTTTGTTTGTTCGGGAAGTTATGTATTATATCAGGAACCCATCATAGATTTCCGGATCAGCAGTGGGCGTCCATAAATGACGTAGCTTTTTTAAGCGATTTTTAATACAGCCCTCCCCCATCGTAGCATATCGTCACAAATACAGGTACCCCCTCTTTAAATGACGTAGCTTGTTAAACAACTCTCTTACTTACCGGTCAGGCTAAGGCCGGGGTGGCCTCTGCTGTACATAGTAGCCGCCTCCATTCCACTCGGTCCATGGCTGTTTGTCTCCAGTTCCGCACTCTGCGTAGGGTCCGCAGATCGTCCTCCACTTGGTCGACCCACCTAGCTCGCTGCGCTCCACGTCGTCTTGTACCGGTCGGATGACTCTCGAGAACCATTTTAGTCGGGTTGCTATCCGACATCCTGATGACGTGACCCGCCCACCGTAGCCTCCCGATTTTCGCGGTATGGATGATGGTTGGTTCTCCCAGCAGCTGATGCAGCTCGTGGTTCATTCGCCTTCTCCAAGTCCCGTCTTCCATCTGCACTCCGCCGTAGATGGTACGCAACACTTTCCGTTCGAAAACTCCAAGGGCGCGTTGGTCCTCTGCACGTAGGGTCCATGTTTCGTGCCCATAGAGGACGACCGGTCTAATCAACGTTTTGTAGATGGTTAACTTCGTGTTACGGCGAACTTTATTCGATCGTAGAGTTCTGCGGAGTCCAAAGTAGGCACGATTTCCTGCCACAATGCGCCTCTGAATTTCTCTGCTGGTGTCGTTGTCGTCGGTCACCAGTGAGCCCAAGTACACGAATTCTTTAACCGCCTCGATTTCATCACCGTCAATATGAATTCGGGGTGGCGGGCGCGGTGATTCCTCCCTGGAGCCCTTTGCCATCATGTACTTTGTCTTCGACACATTAATGACTAATCCGATTCGCTTGGCTTCACTCTTTAGTCGGATGTACGTTTCCGCCATCGTCTCAAATTTACGAGCAATAGTATCAATATCATCGGCGAAACCAAGCAGCTGAACGGACTTCGTGAAAATCGTCCCACTCGTGTTTATCCCCGCTCTTCGTATTACACCCTCCAAAGCAATGTTGAACAGCAAGCACGAAAGACCATCACCTTGCCGTAACCCTCTGCGAGATTCGAAGGGACTCGAGAGTGTCCCTGATACTCGAACTACGCACATCACTCGATCCATCGTCGCCTTGATCAACCGTATCAGTTTATCCGGGAATCCGTATTCGTGCATAATCTGCCATAGCTGTTCTCGATCGATTGTATCATACGCCGATTTGAAATCGATGAACAAGTGATGTGTGGGCACGTTGTATTCGCGGCATTTCTGCAACACCTGGCGGATGGCGAACATCTGGTCCGTTGTAGCGCGTTCACCCATAAATCCAGCCTGATATTGCCCCACGAACTCTCTTACAATCGGTGATAGTCGGCGGCATAAAATTTGAGAGAGTATCTTGTAGGCAGCGCTCAGTAGTGTGATCGCGCGGTAGTTCCCGCAATCCAACTTGTCGCCCTTTTTGTAGATGGGACACACGATACCTTCCATCCATTCCTCCGGTAATACTTCCTCCTCCCAAATCTTGGTAATGACCCAGTGTAGTGCTCTCACCAGTGCTCCCCCCCCCCCTCAAAACAAATTTCATGTCAAAAAGCAGTCTATCAGCCTAGGAGCTCTTCCGAAGATATTAGTTTTCTCTCTAATAAATATATTAAGAATAACAAATTGGTTTCATTTGAATAAAATTCACCACGATATTCGAAGGACTCTACAGGAGTTTTTACTAAAATTCTTTCAGTAGTCCATTTTGGAATTCCTCAAGGAGTTTCTTTCGGGATTCTCATTTTTGATTCCTCAAGCACTTCCTTCTGGAATATCTCCAAGAATTTCCTTAGAGATTCCATTTGACTCCTCCTTCTTGTATTCCTGCCGGAGTTCCTTCTTAGATTTCTCTAGGTTTTTTTTCTCTTAGGTTTTCTTAAAATTTAACCATGGTTTCCTTCAGGAGTTCTTTCAAGGTATTGTTCTCCTCTCTTCCACCAGCAGTTTCTTCGGACATCTCTTCATGGATTTTAATCGCAATTTCTTTCGAGATTTCATCAAAACTTCTTTCTGGGTTTCCTAAAGAAGTTCCTTTCGGGATTCCTCCACGAGTTCCTTCTTGGTTTCCTTCAGGAATTCACTCAGATATTCATTCCGAGATCTCTGCAGAAAAAATCTCCGGCATTCTTTCAAAACCCTCCCAGGAGTTGCTTATGGGATACCTCCAGGAGTTCTTTTTCGGATTCCCTCAGGAATTCCTTCCTGGATTCTTCTGGGACTCCTCGAGGACTTCCTTCTAGGATTTATCCAGGATTTTTCACGGTTCCATTCCAGGAACCTTTTCCGGCTGAAGTGTAGAATTAGCATTTAAGTTAAAATACACGTTAATACAAACAAAAAAAACCTTTTCCGGCATCCCTCCATTCACTCCATCCAGGATTCCTCCAGGATCTCTTAGAATTCCGTGAAGAATCCCTTTACGGATTCCGCCCTTAGTTCTTTCTGGAATTCCTCAATGATTTTCTTTCTTAGATTTCACCAGGAATTATATCCAGATAATCTTCCAGGATTCCCTAAAAGTTTTATTCGGGATTCCTTCAGAAATTCATTCCGGGATTCTTTCAAAAAATTCTTCCGTGTTTTCTTCAGAAATTGAATCAGGATTTCCTTCTGGGAAACTACAAATATCTTTTTCTGAGGTTCTTCCAGGAGTTTATTCAAGATTTCTCCAAAATTTCCATCTAGAAAGAACTCCAAGAACTCCTCACGTTTTTTTTTAAATTTTCTCTATAGTTTCCTTTTAAGATTCCTGAAAATCTTCTGGAAGTTCCTTCAGAGATTCCTTCTGAGTTTCCTCCAGATCCTTTTGCTGGAATTCCCAGTAGGAATTCTTGTGGAAATGTTATCCTTTTCCTGTTGGGGAAACCTATGAAGAACAACATGAGAAATTCCTTACAAAGCTACTAGAGGAGCTCCTTAAGAAATTGCTGGAGGAATTCTTCGAGGAAGTCCTGTAGGAACTACATAAGGAACTCCTGGAATAATGCAATAATGCCAAAAACAAACTTTTGGTCGTGAGAAGCATTCGAGCGAAATTATTTTTTGTCTGTATACACAATCAGAGTTTAAACTTTTCATTTTCTATGAGTGAAATTCATCGTGAATTTTGAAAATGCTCAACTGCGGGATCAACATAAAATTCCTTTTTTTTTTTGAATGAATTTTCTCACTTATTCATTCATATTCTGACAATTTCACTGAGAAATATAACAAGACCGTAACTCCCGATTATTCTTTCATTTACCTCAAAACTTGTGTATAGTAGTTAGTTAGAATACTAATTCGACACTAATTTTTCATTAGGGCCTCACTGTCATTTTTGAATTCTCTTCGTCGACCCTCTCTTTGTGTTATTACAAAATGTATATTGAGTTTTCTAAAGATTTTTTGGTTGAAATGCGAAAAAGACGACTACCTCTTGCTATAGAAACAAAAAAAATTATGATTTTGATTGTTTTGATCAAGTTATTAGCGAAAGAGAGAGTCGACGAAAAATCATTGTTATTATTAACTGCTCTATTTGTCCATTAAGTCGGATTGTGCGTCTGTCAACAGAAATAGGACATTTAACGACGTGCGAAAAAATATTCGTGACAGAGAATTAAATGAAAAAAGAGAGACATTCAGCTGGCAATGAATGTGGCCAAACACGAATGAAAAATGAGAATGTCAATCTTCATTTTCAACCTTCGATTTTTTTACTCACTGTACACAATACAATATTCTTTACGCAAGATTTCAAAACCATTTTCTCAGAAACAGTTGTTGTGTCCGATAGCTGCATGTCTTATGAAATGAAGTCGGTATTTATTTCCATGATTTTTTTCAATTTTCGATACTTAATGCAAGTAAAAATTTTTTTAATTGCGTAATATATTTTTCATTAGGCTTAGTGGAAAGCTACGTAGCATATCATAAACCCCTACCCCCTATCGTCACACTTCGTCACAAAATCACAAACACCCCCCTCCCACCCCAAAAAAGCTACTTCATTTATGGACGCCCCCTAACTCCATTAGCAGTCGCGTTAGAACTTTTTATGCTTCTTCCTAACTCCTACAAAAAAGTATCGTAATCGTAACCGACGTATCTCTAAAACTGCTTCAAGGATTGCATCAGAAATTTTCTTAGGAGCTTTCTTAAAAAGCGTCCCCTGTCTTGCGCTACAATTTCCACTAGAAATTTTCAAAGATTTCTGCTTGAAATTTGTATGTAGACTTCCTCAAGTGTTCTAATGCCACGAGCACAGGCGCTGTTTATAAACTACGTAGACTAATTTTTGGCCATCTCAGACCCCCCTCCCCCTCGTAGACTTTTGTTCATACAAAATTTTAGAAATTTCTATTTTCCTCTCATAGTCTACGTAGTTTATGGTAGGCCCCAAACAGGCGCGCGTTCTGAAAGGTTAATATCGTTTTCTAAACTTAAAATTGGATCACTGTTATGAATTGTGGGCACAGAAACAATTTCTAGTTATGCTGATTGTCCTAGATTGAAATTCTTATTCAACGAGATTAGTACTTTTTGTAAGAACTAATACTTTTCTCTTTTTGTGAGCAAAAACCTAAGCCTGATTCGGATCGTCCGCGTGCATTCGGATCGTCCGCATGCACGTCGTCGTCGTCGTCTATTTGACTGCTCATCTTCGTACGGGGCGATTTAGTGAGTTTTTGGTGGCAAAGTGTACAGGCCGCGTTTTCATTCGGATCGTCCGTCGTCGTCGTCGTCGTCTATTTGACTGTGCTCATCTTCGTGATTTTGGAGGCAAAGTGAAGAGGCCATTTTTTTTTTCATTTGGGCCTGCCGCGTCGTCGTCGTCGCAGATTTGGCTGTGCTCATCTTCGTACGGGGCGGTTTAGTGTGATTTTTGAGGCAAAGTGAAAAGGCCACTTTTTTATTCGGACCGGCTGCGTCGTCGTCGTCGTCAATTTGAATGTCTACATCGTCGTACCCGTGTGTAGTTGTAGCGGTTCAGTGTGATTTCGGAGAAGAGGCCAGTTAGTGGAAGATGCTGTAGCACATACGCACTGGACCCTTCGAAGGATGTTTATTGGTGAGCTCTTTCCATTTTATCATAATAATAATAATAATAATAATAATAATAATAATAATAATAATAATAATAATTAATGCTAAAGGATTTATACATTTCTGCTCTGGTTTTCGTGTATTTATCTAACAAATATTGAAAAGTTCGCCACGTCATGTATCGGCGGTAGTACCCAATGCACATTCAGTTGATAATAAATATATGTTTCTTTTATTTTTTCCATTTACACAAAAATTTGAATGGTTTGTCATCTTCGGTGTCGACATTTGTAATATTTTAGTCAAAATGAATAAATGTTTTGACTCAATAGTAAAGGTTGCATCAATTTCTGGAAAAAGAGAGGGTCGGTAAAAGATAGACGACAAACCATGCGGTAAGATCTTTCTGATTTATTTATCACGTGTTATTTTGTTAATACTTGTGAATTGATCGCGTTCAGCATTGTCTCGCGCGGAAACGCAAACTACAGATGCGTCGGTGTTTAGCATTGTGTTCTCCTTAGTTGCGAATGAATGGGTGAGTTTTGAGGCACAAAAGATCGCGTTCGTCGTCCAAGGTTTAGAAGGGTATTTCTTCGCGAGCGCATTATTAATCGCGAATCAAAACATTACACTCGTTTACCACGACAAAATCCTCAACACATCTCCATTTCCCCTGTCCAAACTCCTAGTGATTTCTCGTAGTAACGCAGAGAATTCCTCGGTTATTGGCCTAAGCGAGAATCATGTCATCACTTCCTTCCCTATCCTCAATTGACCTGCATTCGGACGCGGCCGGCGCTGGTATTGCTAATTGAAAAGTATTGGGATTCCAGCATTTACACAATGAAGAGAAAGCTAATCCCAAGCATCATCTGTTGATTCTTTGTATAAATGCAGTTGTCCTTGCAATAACAGAGGAGCAACCGCGGGCGGTCAATCATGCTCATGCTCATGCAAAAACCTAAGCAATGTGGCCCCGGGTCCCCACATTTGTAAATCCGGCCCTGAATATAAGGTGTCTTTGAAAGAATTTCGTGTGCAGTAGGTAAGGAAGATATAAAATTAGTTGTGCTATCATGATCATAGCAAATTTCAACTACTGAGAGGTTCACTATTCGTTTGAACCAGTTAAACTATCCTTAGGTGTTTTACTATTTTGAACTGTTGTTGAATGACCTGGTCTTCAAACAACATTACGATTATTACATAAAATTCAACGACACCTTTCAACTTATTGCAGCTCGTGACTATCACGCCGAGGACCTGGGATTGAATCCCACTCCCTTCAAACTCGCAGTATGTGAGTTCTTCACGTAGGTGGCAACCCTAATCCCACCTAATGCATCTGACAGGAGCCAACATCTATCGTGTATCCACAATGGATTCCTTTGTGGATACACAAATGTTTACATACAAGATGTTGGATTCTTAAAAATGGCGGCCTCGCACCCTGGTGGAGTTCTTCCTTCGGAAGGTAAGTAAAGCGTGGGTCCCGAGATGAACTAGTCTAGGGCTAAAAATCTTGTTAACACAGATAAAAATACTTGTTGCACTTCCAATGTATATGTGTTGTGATAATCGAATCATTCGGAGTAATTATCGCATATGGCTAGAAAATCGTATGTTGCAACTGTTGTCCCCCATTAAAATTAATCCTTTTTTAAGCAGTTGTCAACCATTTCACTCAACGGTGAGGATAAGCGGTCATTAAAAGTTTCGTAAATTGAAATCAACATTATTCTTTGGTCGTTGAATGCCAACATGAGTCGCAAAGAAAGCATAGACAAAAAACCTATCAATTCACATCAAACCGAATAGTATCCAATCGTTGTTGTTTTCCCACAACGAACGAACAATATTGATTCGCCATTATGCGTTTCGAAGCTAGCCTAGCCTGTGTGATGATGGATCGGTTCCGGTCGAACACCGCTGCCGCCGCGCGCGTGTGGAGCCAGCTCACACCGAAACGATTAATTAATTTAATCCATTTCTTTGGCCGGCCGGAACCGGACAAATAATGCGGACAGCGGACAGAAAATCCAAAAGTCCGCCCGGAACAAAGAGCGGAACAAATGTGTGGAAAAATGTGCAAATAATCCGTCATTTTTCGGTATGTTGCGTTGGCCCCCAACAGCAACGACGACGACGATGACGGGGCGTGCGTGCGATCAATCAGTCACGTGATCATCGGCTTGCGCTTTCGCGGAAATACCCAACGCCTCTGAAAAGTTAATTAAAACTTATAATGGAATAACGCTATGCGCTTCCATCAGAATTTTTGATGCACAATTCGTGAACCACGGTGAATGTTTATCGCGAGATTCGGAAACCGGACGCGCGTTGATTTTAAAGGAGGTGTATGGTTCTAGAGGGCTGCGAAGAGGTGAGTCGACAAGGAGCGTCGTCCAACATATCCCTGGTGCTCATAAGTTCCTACTTCATTCTTCCACGGGTCAAGCGATGACAAAGACAGCCAGCTAAGAAACGTGTGCTTAGCTGATAGAGCAGTCTGGGCACTGTTGTCCTTCTGACTTCAGCTAGATTGAGGAGGTACGACCCGAGCGTCTGTTCACCAAGGAGGAACGGTTCAAAAAGCGTCTGTTGTGGAATCCAGCGGCTGAGTATTAGGTCGTACCTTATTTTGCAAAAATTGAAAATGTTATAAGTTTGTTGTGTAGCTAAGAAATGATCGTGTCAAAATTTGAAGCCTGTATCTCAAGACTAAGGGGCCTAAAGGGGCCTATTCTACTAAAACTGGATTTTAGAACCTTAAAGGGCCAAAAACGTGCTCAGAATTACGATAAAGTTATTGACCAAAATAGGTTAGGTTTCCTTCGAAATCTAAAAAAAATGGTCCAAAAAGGTTAATTTTTCAGTTGTTTTTTTGTCGATTACTCAAAAACGAGTAAAGATTTCGCAATTGAGGGGGCTAGAAGCAAAGGGGTGTAAGTGACAAAAATTCAGTTTTAAGTAAATGAGGTTTAAAGTTTTTGAACATTTTCATCCCATGCAAAATGTGTGGAATTTCAAAATCAATCCAATTTTCTCAGATTTATTGTAATTTTTCCAAACATTATAGAATCAATCTTAAAAAAGTTTCTGAAAGCTTGAAATCTAAAAAAATTATGATGTACTTAGCTCAAAATCGACAAAATGGTCACTTACACCCTTTGATTCTGGGTCCCTCAATTCTAAGCACATTTTTGGCCCTACAGGGTCTTAAAATCACCAGTTTTAGTAGAATAGCATATTGTTTTTGTCGAAAAAAATTTCATGTTTTTTAAACTACTGAACCGATCGGTATGAAATTTTGTATGTAAGTATTTCTGGGGCCGGTGAAGGTACTTAGCTTGGTGTGAGACCTCTCCGCTCTGGAAGGGGGGGGGGGCTCCCATACAGATGACTTTGTGGGGGACGTCCCTATGGAGCTGAATGTCAAAAAAACACAGTACGACGTTTGCCGGGACAGCTAGTGTGTACATAAATGTGACAGTAGCAGTCCCAAAAAAAATCAATGTTTGAAAATTCAAGGTGCTCAACCCTTATATGAAAGATATGCATATTTGAAGCATTTTTGTAGAACATTTCAATTTTCTATAAAATCATTTGGAGCCTCTAAAAAAAGCGAGGGCGATTTTTGAAAAATGAAAATTCATGAAACATTTTTTTTCAACTTCTGAATTATTTCAATATTTTTGTATTTTTCTTTGGAATTCTTGGCATTCTTGAAGGGTATTAGTTATTGAGATATGTCGCCTGTATTGTCTTTATATTGACGGCAAAACCATTTTTGTGCTGATAAAAGGACTATTTTTTCAGAATTTTTCATCTAAATTTGATTAAAAAAATACAAGCTCAACTTTTTGTATTCAACCATGAAAGTTTTATCTAATAGAACTATTTGTGTGCATCATTTCTCTAAAAAAAGATTTAAAATATTTTGTTTAGTAGTATAGATATTACGGTTTTAGTGAATGGACAATATTTCAAAATTTTGCAAAAAATTGTATATTTTTTGAATATTATAATGTCTTTGTGACACTCTAATATACGTATATCAAAAGAAGTAAAGGCTTAAAATAATAGCTTTCCTCCAAGTTAATTTAAACATGGATTTTTTATTCTGGGGTGGTTGGCAGTAGATTCATGAAGAGCTTATATTTGAATAACTACAACTATGACGGGTATCATGGTAACTGGTAGCAACGCATTTAGTTCGAGATTATTTCGTGGAATTCCCGACTACTGCGCCCCTTTTTTCTGAAACAGAAACCATCATTCCATGCAGTGATCATATAATATAGATGAAATCAATAAAAAATAAGCATAGTTAAGTCATGATTAATACTGAAGACTTGAACTTGAAATATAATAGGCAAAATAAGGTTTTTGTATAGAAATACATTAATTTCTGATTCTCATGCATTGCAGAAACAATTCATATATTTTTCTTAATTTCTGTTAATGTAGAAATATAATTGCAAATAATTTTGATAGAATATGTTTGCATATAAATTACAAAAAAATGTGAATTTAAAAATGCAGTTTTTTGATAAACTTAAGATTTGTAGGGTTTTTGACCCCATTTCCGGCACTACAGGTAAACAAAATTGTACATTACCTAAATTCACAACAAAACGACCATTTTCATCCAGTTCTTCCATCTGAATCAGATACCTTATTGCGTGAACTTGTTGTTAACAGTGATTGTTGCGAAGATTTTCTGCCGGAAAGTTGATTTTGAATCGAGTTTACTGCACCTAGTCCAGCACCAATTCTCGGCACCAGTGCCGAACTTCCAGCAAAATCAAATGGGAAATCACTTCGGCACCCATCTTTGTGCTGCCGAAGTGCACTCTTCTGCGTGAAATTTTTGTTTTGTGCACTTGTGCGGCTTCAGAGTGAAAGTGTAGCTCATTGACTGTGGATCCCGTTGCGTTTGTTTTGCTGGGAGGTGCCGGGAATTGGAGCGGGTGCCCAAGTAACTGCAAACCCTAATCATTTTCAAATCACGACAAAGCAAATTCAGAACTATCAACAGTTTTGTAAATTCAATTTTCTAGCTCTAGCAAAACACACAACTTCAGATAAATCAGTGAGTGTCAAGGTAAAGGCTCTCGTCAAATTGGACAATTTGGTAAGAAACTCGGGGTACATAGTTAATCCACAGACAAACAGACGTAACACTTGCGAAATTTCCATCGACCACGCTTTTAACGATCATTTTAAATTTTCATAGTTGTGGCTTTCACAGCCAGAGGCGCGCGTATCGTTTTTCTATGCGTTTGACGTTTCACACTAGCGCCTTCTGTTGACGATATTGCACAACACAGTGATTCGTGCAACTTTTCCACCAGGTAATGGTAGTGTGAACTGGGCGATGGATTTCCATGAAAATCGTTCAAGGTGTTACGTCTGTTTGTCTGTGGTTAATCGGACAAACTTCGATTGTCATACAAAATTGCCAACTTTGAGATGGTTTAACTATGTTTCCTTTGATAAATTAAACTCATATTTTTAAAAGAAACTGACACGATGGAGATCTTTGCGTGTAAGAAATGAACATTTCTGATCACATGTTTGGGCGTAACAAGGTCAGAGCCGTAGAGTGCGGTTGGCCATATATTTCTGGTAGAACAGTAGACGTTCGGTCGGTGCAAACGGTTTAACTGCAATGCCAAGGGCGCCATGGGACCACGCTACGGCTCTGAACAAGGTAACCAAAATGTGCAAAACTGAAACAACACACGTGTAAATCAAAAGTCTGCCACTTTTACACATTTTGATTTCCCTATCGAGCCTAAGCCAGTGATCAGACACGATTTGTATTTCGTATATGCAAAATTCAGCATATTACCCGAGTAGAAGTAAAAATCAGAACAATATCATTATTTGATATTCCTCAGTGAAGTACTCAAGATCATAATTAGCTATTGGTTTGTTTGACATAAGAGATAAAAGATCAAAAATAAGATCAAAAATTAGTATGGGGAAGAACATAATAATATCTCATTTTGATGTTATAAGATCAGACCAATATCTGGGGAGATCTGGGCTGTAGCACATCTAACCAATATCATAAAATGATCTGACAGATGGATTAGAGTAAAAAAAGAAAAATGGCCGCGACCAGAATCGAACTTATGACCTTGTGATTTATGAGCAGTGACATTTGAGGATTCCTGAAAACCCCTAGAACTCAATTAAGTATTTTTGAGAACAAAATTCAGTTGAAAAATCCAGAAACAAAAATTCAAAAAAATACTGCAAGATTTGCTGAAGAAAATTATGCATCATTTATGTTATAAATCTGTAATGTTCGTACTTATACTCGTATAAAAGAAATAAACTCCGGAAAATTTTTAGGTGACTCCCATTGAAATTCAAAAAAAAAATACACGAATGAAAAACATTATAGGAAAACGAAAAAAAAAACGAGGGGAATTCGTTTCTTACAAACACTAAGTGCAACTTTTAAAGAAACTTGATGAACTTGAAACTTGAAAATGAATAACTACAAACTACAAACGAATAAACAATGCCGCGGGCCAACCTGGATGCTTGCCAAGGGCGCCATGGGACCACGCTACGGCTCTGAACAAGGTAACCAAAATGTGCAAAACTGAAACAACACACGTGTAAATAAAAAGACTGCCACTTTTACACATTTTGTTTTCCCTATCGAGCCTAAGCCAGTGATCAGACACGACTTGTATTTCGTATATGCAAAATTCAGCGTATTTGTAGTTTAGTGCCAAAATATTAGCTCAATTCATCAAAGAAATACGCGTTTAGGAATCATAAAATCGCATATTTACACAAAAGCTTAATTGTGTCTATTATTTATTTATTTATAAGTTTTTCAAAATCAATCTTTTATTGATGTCATCACTATTATTCAATCTCTGCACGTAATAATTTGTCCTACTTCAGAAAAAGGGGAGCAGTAATCGAGAATTCCACGACATAATATCGAAATTGATGCGTTGCTACCCGTCATTATTTTAGTTATTCAGATAAAAGCTCTTCATTGATCTACTGCCAAGCACCCAAAAAAAAACATTGTTTAAACTAGCTTGGCCATTTTTTTAAGCATAACTTCCCAGAGTGTCAGTGTCAGTGTCACAAAGACCTTATAAAATTCCAAATTTTAAAAGTTTTGCAAAAATTTGAAATATTCTCCATTAACTAAAAGCGTAATATCTCAGCTTCTAGACAAAATATTTTAGTTTTTTTTTATTGATATGACACATACAAATAGTACTATCAGTAAAAACTGTTATGGTTAAAAATAAAAAAAAATGGGCATGTATTTTTTATCAAATTTAGATGAAAAAATCTCAAAAAATAGTCCTTTTATCAGCACAAAAATGGTTCTGCCGTCAATATAAATGCAATATTTCTAAAATTTATACCCTTCAAGAATGCCTACAGGTTCATAGAAAAATACAAAAATATTGAACTTGACTTGACTTTTCGTACATCGATTTTTTTTTTGGGACAGCCTAATGTGACAGCCTCCCACCAAATTGTCTCCTAGTTCTTCTAAATCGCAGTGTGCTGCGCTGCTAGGAGACTCACGAAACGAAACTCCTGTGGGTGCGAGCTAGGCGCATATCTCCCGGGGAGCTCGTCTCATGTGCAGCGTAAGCTGTTGGTATCTAAGGCGAAAAACAACCTTTTGGTAACGAAGAACCTCAATAACTTTTTTCCCAACACAACTCAAGTGTCTGGTTGGTCTATGCTATACGTCTAGGGACTCTCAATGCAACGGTTAAGGTTTCAATTCTCGTTCGTTTAGATAGTTTTTGTCATGAAATTTTCCACTTTAACCAGCGCATGAGCTCAATGAGACAGATCCTGAGGAAAATGGGACACACAACTTCTTAAGTCTCAAAAAGTACAATGCTCCTGGGAGCTCGCTTGCAATGCGGCTCCCGTAAATGGGACTATAGGACGTGTGTACGTCAACTCTGGTGCGATATAAGAAGCGCAGCACCGGTAAGATAGCCAGCTGAAACCCTTCAAAAACCAAGAAAAGCAACAGTGGAGCAAACGAATTGATTCAACGACAACAACGAATTAAGGCCAACGAACTTTTAATGAATCCGCTCGTGTTGGACTCCTGGCTCGTGAACTGCAGAATGTCGGCGTTGATGTGGCAACTATCCGAGAGAAACGCTGGCCCTAAATTGAAGAGCGTGAACTCCGAGCGGTAGCGAGTTAACTTGGCAATTATGTCGGATCTTGGGTATTTCTCAAGCATTTTATTTTTGAAAATTACTTAGAAAATATTTTTTAATTTTTCTCCCTTGAATTTACGCAGCAACACCTCCGGCAATCCCCTAAAAAATATTTCGGTAACGCTTTTAGTAATTAATTTGACAATGCCTTTGAGGCAGATTTCTTTTGATATTTTTTCAGCAATTCTTCCGGTATTTTCTAGGAATGTTTTTTTATAATTCGTTTGCAAATTTCTTCATAAATATTTCGAAACTCCGTCGGAAATATCATTGAGGAATCTTTCGGTAATTTCTTTGGAATCTTCTCGCAAAAGAAATTGACAAAGCTCTTGTGTGAATTCCTTCTTTGATTCATATGAATTTGTTAGGCAATTTCGTCGTAGAATCTTTTGTAATATTTATGAGATTTCCTGCAGCGGTATTTCCTTTTAAAATTCATTCAAACTTTTCTTTAAAAAATTTATCAACAATTATTACTTAAAAAACTTCGGGAATTTCTTTGAAAAACTCATCAGCAATTCTTTTTTTTTTATTCCTTGTCGGGTACATAAGTCACTGCGACCAGTTTTTAGATCTATTGTGACATTGTGGCATTATGTCACAGTTCTGGAAATGAAGTTCCCAAGGATCTTGCTTGCATGAAATTTGCCAGAGATCTCTTCAGATATCTAATAACGGTATTGGCTCAAAGTGTCCTCCAAAAATCATTAAAAAAAAACAAAAAGTATCTAGGAGTTCTAAATCTGCGCATAATCTCAGTGAGCATTCTGAAGGATCTTGAACGAAAGTTTCTAGAAATGGATAGTAAGAAAATATTCCACGTTGAACAACTGTATCACTCGTACCTACTAAGCTCTGACAAGTTATGGATAAAATGCACTGTGAGAAAACAACTAATACAGGCGTCAGGGGGTCATTAAAAAAATCCGGCAACTTTTTTGGAAAACTTGAGAACGCATTCTTTGGCAATATATAGCATGTGCACCACGAAGTAATTTATTTCCAAAAAGTGCACCGCGATACACAATTTCTGAAAACCTCTGCTCCACTTATTTATTCAGTCGATATTTATTGCGCTTGTTCGCTTCGCACTCGGTAACAATACTGTGAGTAATGAATTTTATTCTTAAGCTGAGTGTACACAGGGTCAAATATTTGTCCAAACAGAAACCAATGCTCAAATATATCGACATTTCATTAGTGTCAAACAGATGTTGTTTCTTGAGGTAGTTCTTTGTCAAATATTTGACTCTGTGTACTTCAGGCCTTAGGGTTGTCCAAAACTCCAATCCGATGACTAAAGGCATATCTACAGATTCTATATTGATTGCTTGTGGTGAATGTCCGCATATTCTAAGGATTGAGCAATAGAATTAAATATATGGAGCTTAAAGTAAATGAAGACCCAACTAACACAAACTTACCTTTGTGAAGAATCAGACAGCGAACTTCTCAGCGTAACAAAAAGGGACTTTCGGATGACAAGTACAAACAAGCGAAAGGCCATAATTCATTAAAACAAAGGAATCAACGATTACTGCTCGTTTAATAAACACAACTCATTTAATGCTGCACAAGTTTCGCCATTGTTCCACATTTATTTTGTCTCCTCTGAGTCAGTACTCATCGCAAGAAACTTCTCTCTTGATTCTAATATATTCAGAGATGAACACAAACGAAAACCAGGCATTATAATTGTTTATCGTAAATCAGCCGCTCCAGCGCTTCTTCTATATGTACAATGTAGGAGAGAAACAACTTTCACTCAATTAATATAGAGCTTTATTTCATGTTTACTTCTTCTGAGCTGTTCTAACAGCATACTATCATAGTCCACGCTGTTGCCACTCGCGTCGCTCTAAAAAGTTCAGTGTGTGTCATTCACAATAAAAAAGGTAGTTAATTCACAAATAAGCTTGCACAGACACAATGAATCATCACATTTGCTTTAAGATTCTTCACTGTTTGAATTCAGTACTGCTCTGGCAGGGGACCTACTATTGGAGTCCTCTATACTACTCGAGTGACTCACGGATCCTTGACTAACCTCTTCTAGGTGGGAGGAACTAGGTGCTAGGCTGCTATTTACATCGGCAGCGGCGGTGGCTTCTACGACCTTGCTGCTGCCAGAATCAGTGGAATCGCCCTGGTGGGCAACACTCTCAATGTTGTAGATTTTATCGGCCTCGTTAGGGTCACTGACCGGACCCAAGCCGCTGGCTGCCAGCTCCTGATGCTGGTCCGACTGCTGCTGTTGCTGATGTTGAGTAAGTACTGCTTCGGGGAAAATGAAGTTGTTCGCTTCATAGTTCCGCTGATAGTTCAACCGAGGATCGACGGCTGATGAAGCTGCAATGTTTTCGCCACTCATGGCGCGCGAAGTTGCGTTGCTTGCGTTGGAGGTGTTCGCTCCGGTTCCCCGGGACACGGGATTTGGCCGAATGATGGCTGGAGATCGACCAACTATTCTGATGCGCAACGGGAGCGGATTCTGAACGTTTCCAAAGCCGAACCGTAGCCGCTGAGCGAAAAGGTTGTTATTGTTGTTCAAGTTCATGTTGCCCAGCAGTTCCATGCCTGCCGCCACGTTGGCTCGCAAACTTTGAACCAAGCTGTGCGCGACATTCCGTAATGCCGCGGGTACTCCATTGGCGAACGCCAGCGTTCCATTATTGTTGTTATTATTCATGTTCATTGACAGCAAATTGTAGTATCTTGGTATACTAATCAGGATATTCCTGTTGTTGTTATTGTTATCATTGTTACGCCGTTGAAACCGAACCGCATTGATGAGTCCGTCGAAAACGTTGGCTCGTTGTTGCTGCTGCGGCGGCCGTTGCTGTCCATTTTGATCTGGTTGCTGCGCTTGCTGACGCTGTTGCTGTGCAGGTGGAACTGGCTGTCTGTTGTCACCAGCTGGAGGTGGTGGTACTTGACCGTCACGGGTTTGCAGGATAATTTGCTGCAGCTGTGCTTGTTGTATTATCACCGGGAGCTCATAGTGATGGAAGAAGTAGATCATCGAATGCTGAAACAATACAAAGAAAAATGTGCTTTAGCTAGGATCAATCTATACCTGATTATTTCAATAATCGAGAAATGCCAATTCAAACGTTGTCGCGTAATTAACGGTATAGGAAAATAAGCTAGAATTTCCCACATCTGAGTGCACTAATATGCAGTTATATCTATACCGATCAGTGTGTGGATTTTTATCGCGAACCACTGAATGGTCCATGCTCAGCAAGTGATACATTCGCGATTGTAACATTTCATGAACCAACATGCTCGGGAACGCTCCCCGAAATGCTGTTCATTCTCTTGCCCGGTTCGATACGAGAGCGCAATCAAGAGAGAAGATGCTCGATGACGCTAATGAAAGCGATGCATTCGGTAAGAATATTTTATTGCCATAATTCTTTTTTTATTGTGACTACACAACCTGCAACGTCATGAATACAGTTAAATTAAATAGTATTTCACGTTTTTAAAGCGAAAACGCATTAAATACTGATGAAAATAACGATTATTCACAGTTGCCCCAAGCCAACGATGAGCGATCATCGGTAAGTGTTACACTTAGCGATGCCCGCTCATCGTCGCAGCTTGTTTATATCGGAGTATCCTCTTTGTGTTCCTTCGTGAACCATGCGACTCGACGAGAGAACATACACCGCTTGGTAATTGAAACAGAACCAACAGAAGGGAAGAAAAACTGCCGAGTGGTTCACTGATCACTTTTTCGTCCAAACACTGATACCGATTTCTAAAAAGTCTAAAAAGAGTATGGAGTCATAATTGCAAAATCAAGTTTTTATCTTATCAGTTTTAATGGGCATTAAGCTATAATCTCCCATGGTACATTTACTTGCAATTAGTTCACTTTGGTGATCTTACCAAGAAAAACTAAAGAAGCACATCATCCTAAAAGTATCCTCAACAACTGCTTACTTAGCACTCACAGTGCATCTTTTTGTCTGCAACAGAAGAATTACCCATCTGTTCCCTTTCTCAGTGTTGTTCAGATACACTCTCCAGTTATTAGCACCTGATGATGTATTGTTTTATAATTGGAAAGTGTTGGTTCATAATTTATAAATAGCATTACCGATGGCTTACGGATCCGCCCACTTCCATTATTGCATCGTTGCTTGTGTGTACCTTTCGAGTTTTTCCCTCGGCAATAAGGAGAAAAAACGTAAGTACACGCTGGAAGGGTGTAGATTTCTTCATTTTTTATGTGGGAAAGCATGAACACAAAAAAAAAAACAACGCGAAGCAACCACCACCCAAGAATATTGACGAACTTCCACCCTTATTATTCGTTTATTGTTTGATTAATGATGAAACTTTACTCATCCATTCAACTGGTTGAGAGCCACCAGTATCAGCAGTGAATGAGTGCGAGTGAAGAAACGGACGTAGGGTGCTTCTTGTGTCTATGTCTAGTGTTTCCGGAATGACGCCTGCTTCCTTCGGCGTCGGCCAGAGGATCGCGTCATTGTTTCGCTGCTCCACCTTGTTTGGAACGTAATTTTACAACATTAGCTCGAGCTCACTTGACGGACTAATTGGATTAGGGAAAAAATTGTTTTCTTTTGAAAACTGACACGATGGCGAATAGCTTGATTGGCCTGAGAAAGTGAAATATAGCTGTTTTTTTTTTTGTTCAACCGATGTTCAATAAGATAAGTATTTATCGTTGGGGTGCTACGGGTATTTTATCAATGGCAGCGCGAATTAAACCGCCTGGAAATAAGAATTATTAAAAAGCCTAATAATGTTCTGCCAAGTGCAAGAAGTTGTTCTTGTTCTTCTTTCTAACGAGACGTCCTAATGGGAAAGACCCTGTTTCTCAAATAAGCATTTTAATTCGAGAGGAAAATAAACCAATTGTTTATTTCAACTTACGTATTTCGTGTGACGGGCACGAAGATTCTCTATTTCATAGGAATGCAAGGTAATTTTTATTTTAGTAATCAATCATGAGTTGAACCAAATTTTAATCTAGAATTTAACTACTTGCGGCAGCTGCTCGAGCACACACAACAGCCAATTTCATGCTTAACAATTAAAAATAACATGGATCTGCTAACTCTTGTAGAGTTTTCATCTAATTCCCATCTGTGTAAGCACCGACCAATAACACTAGTTTACAAAATAAAACGAAAGTCGTGAACTTCTGTCAACGACCAAAGTTTTTGAAGTACAATTTAGCACTGATTTCCAAACCGTTGGGTGTTGTGTGCGACCAGTTTCGCCTTAAGATAAGACACGTCCAGGAACTTAAGTCGATTGATTTGAGATGGGATGTGGTATCCCCCGCCACATCCCATCTCAAATCAGTCGAGATGGTCCCACTTCTGTGTTTTTATTCATTCTATCGTATACAGATTCAATATCCCGAATACACATAAAAAAAAGCGAAGTGACCTGCCTCAAACTGTGCGCGTGGTCTCTTGTTTTCCTACTTCTTTCATTTGTATATATATATATATATATATATTTTTTAATTATTTTAATTTTATTCTTTATTAATCTGTATATTACAAGAAAGATTAAATCGATTTTGCGAAACAAGCATATAACTAATCTTTTACGGCACCATTAAATCGCGAAAAATGCTCAAATAATACGACAATGAATTATCAGAGAGAGAGAAAGAATCAAAGATTAGATACACGCCTTCAAATGTAATCTTTTGCAATAATGTAACAACAATGGAGGAACCATAATAAATGCTCAATAATTATAATCCCTATATATTAGTTTTCAGATAAGCGTACAATGAAAAGGTAAGAATTAGCATCTCTATCATATTATTCACTACACACATATACTTATCTCATCATATAATATACATACATGTACATATCTCATCATATACTGGGAAAGGGAGGGACCATCAGGGCACCCGATTGAAACGAAATGGACAGGAGCCTGGGACTGCCTCCTCCTTGTTGTTAACATTTCGTGGATTGAGGGCGGGCTCTTCGACCCCATCTATTGGGAGTATTCTGTCAATCAAGGGCTTGATTTTGCAGTTGTTCGTGAGAACTTTCTTTTGGAAGGAGATTCTTTTCCCCTGACGCGGGTTTCGTGCAAGTGTCTCTGCTTGCGGGTCCGCAAAACCGTTTTTGGCCCTTCATACAGGAGAATGGCTGACCACTAACAACAGCACAATCTTGATCAAATCGCTTTTCAGATTATTCCAGTGCTATAGGCAGACGCCTTGCTACAATAGATGGTAGAACAATATCATCATCATCAATATCAAGTTTATCAACTTTTAAAAATATGGAATTTACTAAAATTCAAATATCTTGCGTTTTGTTCAACCAATTACAAATCTTTTTCCATAACTTAAAAGCTGAATACAATACCATTCGATCATCTGAATGCAGGTTTTGCGTCAGATTGAAGAAATTCAAGATATTGGTGAGTTTTAGGGACGATCTCCTTAAATTTTAGCCAAATTTCCAAAAATATATGAAGAAATGTACTTTTTTCAATAAGAAAAAAACAATATAAAAATTCTTTCTCAACGTTTATTTGACATATCATATGTAGGCGAGTTACAGTAAAAAAATCAGCTCAATCGGAGCATTGATTACGGAGAATGAGATGTGTGAATAGAGTGACGTTGCTTAAAAATAGAACAAAAATCGATTTCAAATCATCAACCTTGTATGGAAAGTCGAAAAAATTTCCGCTCTACTGTAATTTTTTTCCTTCGAGTTTTCGAACTCAGGGCATGATTCTACACCAAAAATTATCATCAGCTTACCGAGTTCAAAAATGCCGTAAACTAGTGTAATGATCGGTTTTGTTCTTGCGCCTCGCCTATCGTCTTATTACCAATTTGGTATTAATCACTAATTTATAAATTAGCTTCCATATCATGTAAAAAAATGAAAAAGGACTACAATTAACTTAAACAATAAGATTTAATAATTGTCCCTCGAATATTGTTTCCGCCAACTTCACGTCTATCTCGGGCGCAACCTGAATTCAATTCCCGGAAAACCTTCTATGCAAAAAGTCGATCAAGTTCTTCGCAATCCATATCAAATCATGGGTTCAAATTATGATTGAGCAGACTTTTTTAAATTGGGATACAGGGGATGGCCAAAATGTTTGGGATAGGCAACTTTTTTTCTTCCACAAAAAAAAATCAACATGCTGCAACATTTCATTTAGTGCATTAAAAAATCTCAAATTTTGACTGTTTGTCAACCTATTATATGTGCATTATTGCACTATGGGGCGGCTCCATACAAACAGGTGGCCAAACATATTTTCACGTCAATTTTATTCGTAGGCTTTATGCCTGAACAATATGAAAAACATGTTGAACAGGTTGTTTTAACACGACAGTTTCAAACAGCATGAAATTACAAGGGCATTGCATACTTTTAGACGTTTAAGGATTTCTGTTCCTATTTACAAAATGGATTCCAATTCGTAAAAACAAGCTTCGCTAAGAGATCCAAGACCAGAATTAGGCTGCACTATAATTGATCTTGAGCTTGAGCTTGAGCTTGAGCTTGATTGACCGCCCGCAGTTGCAACTCCAGTATCGCCAGATCAACTACACTCACACAAGGAACCAATGAGATAGCTGCTTGGGACTAAACAGGCATCTTCAGTGTGTGAGCGTTGGTGGTCTTGTATTTATAGGCGACAATGGCGCCTGCTGCGTCAGAATGCAGGTCAATGGGGAAGGGGAGGGAAGTGATGATTACAATCGCTTGCCCACATCAGGCCGTTGAATCCTCTGCGCCTGCACAAGGTCATGCGGATGTTGGTGTGTTGGTGGGAAATGTTTATTTTTGGCACATGGATCATGCATTGGTGCAAGGGTGCCAGGAGTAAAGCGATAGATTGTGTGAAGATTACTGTGAAGCGGCACAGTCCGCTTGGTTGCATAACTTGCAGGCGTTATATGATAGGTTGACACTGTGCTGTGATGAAAGTTGGAAGGAAGGGAAACGGCTTTTTTTTTAATCCGTTTCTGGTTCTAGCGATCGCTACGAACATACGAATATACATGAGATGTATATGTAGGAGAGAGAGTGAGAGAGAAAGTAGATAGAAAGATACAAAGTAGGAGGAAAGGGACGAGCCAGGGATTGAACCCAGGACCTTCTGCATATGAATCAGAAGCGGTAGCCACTAGACCACCAAGCTCGTCTTAGGCTGCACTATAATTGATCTACCGATAAAGTGACCATGACGACCAAATGTTTCCTCAGAGGTATTTAATGGCCAATAGGGTGATTTTATATAGCAATATCTCAATCATCACCGACAACATGATTGGAATTGCAGAATAGCAGCTAGTAGCAGCCAAATTTGATTTCAATGCCTCCCAGGGATCCTAAACAAAGTCATAGAAATAGTCCCGAAGCGAAACTCAGCGAAGCTTTTTTGTATGGAACGGTTTGCATGGGAAAAATTTGAATTTTTCAATGTGGCATCATTTAATAGTTTCATAATCAGTATTTCTACGTCTGAAACGTCATTCTGAAGGTTTATAAGCAAGCTTTTAGAAACTACTTAAAAAGTTTAACATTTTTCATTTATGCCGAAGATATGCGAAGTTGAACATTTTATTAATTTTACCAAAAAATGCCAATGGTCACATTCTGCTGCCAATATCTCGATAAATATAGGGATTAGCAAACTAATATTCAAGGGTTTACTGGTCCAAGTGGTCTACTTCCAACTACCGAACCTGAATCTCAAATTGAATAAAGTCAGTTTTCGATTTTGTCCACCAGAATCCCCTTAGTGCATTGGTACAAATTTGGGCTCGATTGATTAATTTTTCGCGAAGTCAGAACCGTAGTGTTTTACTATTTTTTAGACAACTAATTTTTTAACTGTCATATCTCGGAAACCAGTAAACCGAATTGAATGATTTTTTTTAACGTTTATCAATAATATATTGATACTTAATACGACGTTATAAAATGTAATATTTTCTCACGGCGAATTAAGTTATTCCGGGTTGAAATTTTTATTCATATAGAGGAAAATAAGTGAAATTTACAATACCACACAAAAAATATTAAATGTGTTCTTCCTTCAATCTGAATAGGCTCTAATACAGTGTCGGACATAACAATAAGACCACCGCACATTGGTCGGGCTCCATACAAAGGGGCGGCCAAAACTCTCAAAAAACGAAATTGATATTTTTAAACCTTATTTCACCTTATATCAAAGTTAATGTATTGTACTTTTATGATTCTTAATTAAAAGCATACCAGCTTTTGTATTTCAATGACATTTTCACTGCCAAAGTGGCCTAAGTCATAAAATTGAAAAATGAATTATTCGAAAAAAGTAAAAGAATAATATTTTGAGATTGAAATAAATGTTTTAAGTTATCCAGCATATGAAAGCTTGTTATTGGACTGTTTGAATGCACGTATGGTGCAAAATTAATATGTTACAAAACTATTTAAATTTTCATATATTGTACCTGAGAAATTTTGGTAATTTTTAAGTTAAAAAACGGTTCGTGTCGTCGCGTGTCGCCGCAATTTCGAATAGTACATCTTAAACATCATGCTTAGGGCTGTCTAAAAACGTTTAAATATTTTGCAGAAATTTGCAGTTTTTCAAATTAGAGCTATTTAAAAAAGCCATGTTTTTTCATATATTTTACGTTATTTTTTCCATTTTATACTCAAATAAAATTTATCTCTCCACATTTTTCACACGTTTGGACATACTTGATTGGATTTGATCGAAAGATGATCATTTATTTAAATTCGAATTGATTTTCTAACAAAAAACGCAAAAATATGGGGTTTACTGATTTTCACCGTTTTTTGAAATTATTGAAATTACGTAATTTTTGAATACCCCTTTTTAAACACTAAAAATACTAAATAACATATCTAGGCAACCTATAACTTCGATTAAACACATAAAAAGAGTTTTGGCCGAACTTTATCTTTTTCCGACCATTGTGCACCGGTCCTATTTCATACAAAATGGCCAAGTTTGACGATATGGAACTCGGTTTCTAGTTAACCGATTTGCCTGAAATTTTGACAGCTGACATGAAATTACGGGAATTTTGATATGTATTAAATTGATTGAGTTCTGTTCTCTACTTTCAAAGTTACAGATATACGGTGCGACAAAATTCTAACACCAATTTTTTATGATGGTTATTTGTGGTTTATTAAATAAAAATGTCCTCAAGTTTAAATGGCATCCTTAATTTTAGTACTTGTTTATCAATCGTCAAGTATCAGATACTCACATATATCTTTTGGTAATTTCTTAGAGATACGACTGTGACTGGAAGCCATTACCCTGAATCTTTTGGTAATGGCAATCCGAAAGTGGTCCTATTATTTTGTCGTTTCGTGTATCCAAAACTTTAGATGTAGTGAACAGAATTCAATCCATTAAATACAAATCAAAATTCACGTAATTCCATGGCGACTGTCAAAGTTTCAGCCAAATCGGTTCTCTAGAAACCGAGTATCTCATCGTCAAACTTGGCCATTTTGTATGAAAAACGGGTGGTGGTCTTATTATTTTGTCCGACACTGTATATCTGATTAGAGATAACTTGAGAACAGAAGTGGAAAATCTTTGGATATCAACACTAAAATTTATTGACATTGATGTAAAAAAAATACATTTTTTCGAGAAAATCCAAAAAGTGTTAATCTATGATAACTTTTTTCAACGTTTAAAAAGTACCTATGTTTTAATGGTATGTGAAGCATTTACATATTGTTAGTGTACGTTCGTTCAATTTGGTTCACTGGTATCCGAGATATGGCAGCTCAAAAATGAGTTGTCTAAAGAATAGTGTTTTACCCAAACGGTTCTAACTTTGCGAAATATTAATCAATCGAGCCCAAATTTGTACCAACGATGCATATATAAAAGTTTGACAAACAGTCAAAATTTGAGATTTTTTGATGCGCTCTATGAAAAGTTATAGCATGTTGAACTTTTTTGTGGGAGAAAAAAAAGTTGCCTATCCCAAACATTTTGGCCACCCTGTAGATGAGCTATAGAATATCATCCAAAACATTAATATTAATATTTTTGTCCACCAGATCATAATACGCCATTATAGTGCAACGAATTAATTCTTTTGCTGCATTCTGCAGCAGTGAAAACCAACTTTGAAGTGACACAGAGCTTTTGTGGGGTGTGAATTGGAGGTTGGTTCATAAAGTGAATCTGGCGAAGTGAAAATTGTACGATGATAAAGACTTTTCTCTAGCTGTTGCTTAGGTGCGGTTGCCTTTGACAAATGCAAAACGAGAAAAAAGTGGTAAGGGACGATTTCTTCACCCTGGCTTATGCATTAAGCCAGGTTTAACTGTATGGGTAAGCCTGGCTTACCGGTTAAGCCGAGGTGAAGAAATCAGCCCTAAGTGGTGTAAAATTGTAACGTGAAATTTTGCGTACCTAATCGATTTCCAGTGCTAACGAGGCTGGTTATCGATAGTCTACACTTCATTTTGCTTCCATCAAATGTCTAATGAGATATTGGCAAAGGTAAGTCGGAATATTTGCAATCATTGACTATTTCCCATCTGATGTGACGGGAATTAGCGCATATGAAGAAGTAAATTTTTAATACCTAATTATTTGTCATTGGGCAGTGGATTCTTAGGTCAAAATGTTCGAAATTCCTCAGGAATTTGAAAATTTAATTTGGTATTTTTCATCCCCTTAGACTTTTCCCACCAATGCACAGTAAGTCGGTGAGTGGTAAATGTGTGCAAACCGGTTTAATTTCTGTTACTCACCGCGCATTCACATTATTTTTTGGTAAAATACCGCCGTATTTCCCCACCGGTGGTTCGTTAAGAAATCCCTGAAGAAACGCTCGGAGGAATCCATGATCAGTGCTGAAAAATGCATTTCGTCGTATCTAATTTCAAACACCTACAGCTCATTGCAGAAGCTAAATCTGAAAATATGGTACCGTAAACCGGGGTCAAATTGATCCCCGGGTCGAAATTGATCAGACGTTTTTCAGTTAGATTAAGGAAACTTTAAATAGTTTCGCCACGAATATTGAGCTGTTGGAATCGCATACTATACGATATTTGCTAGGAAACTATATAGAGTATGCTTAATATAATCGAAAAACGTCTGATCAATTTCGACCCGAAGATCAATTTGACCCCGGTTTACGGTATATGAAAAACTTGTGCGGCAAGACCAGTTCGGCAAGAAAGTCACGGAAAAACCGCTTCTTTTGGAATATTTAACATAAATGTCATGGGCTATCTTTGGAAAATGCCAATTGATATTCACCGTGAATATCATTGACATTTTTTGAAGGTAGTCCGTGACATTTACCTTAAATATTCGAAAAATAGTGGATTTTCCGTGACTTTCTTGCAGAACTGGTCTAGCCGCACAAGTTTTTCATATACCATATTCTCTGGTTAAGCTTCTAAAATGAGCTGAAGATGGTTGAATTTAGATATAACGAAATGAATTCTTCAGCACTATCCATGATATAAATCCTTGAAGGAATTCCCTGGGGCATCCCGGAAGGAATTCCCGAAGGCATCCCGGTAGGAATTCCCGGAGGCATCCCGGAAGGAATTCCGGAAGAAATTTTCCCGGGGAAATCCGGAAAGATGCTCCGGCGAGATTACCGGTAGGAATTCCCGGGGAAATCCAGGAGAGAATTCGAGGAAGAATTCAGGAGCGGAATTGCTGGAGGAATCCCCGAGTGAATGTTGGAGGAATCCCCGAGTAAATCCTTTAGGAAACCTCGACAGAATGCTGGAGGAATCCCCGGGGGAATTCCTGGAGGAATCCCCGAGATAATCTTGGAGTAACCCCCGAGGGAATCCTAGAGAAATTCCCGAGAGAATCCTGGTGGAATCCCCGAGGGAATCCTGGAGGAATCCCCGAGAAAGCCCTGGAGGAATCCCCGGGAGAACTCCTGGAGGAATCCCCTAGAGAATCCTGGAGCAATCCCCGAGAGAATCCTGGAGGAAACTCCGAGAGAATCCTGGAGGAATCCCCGAGATAATCCTGGAGGAATCCTGGAGAAGTCCTCGAGGGAATCCTAGAGGAATCCCCGAGGGAATGCTGGAGTAGTCCCCAAGGAGGAATCCCCGAGGGAATCCTGGAGGAATACCCGAGGGAATCCTGAAAGAATACCCGAGGAAATCCTGGGAGAATCGACGAGGGAGTTCTGGAAGAATCATCGAGGGAAATCCTGGAAGAATCATCAAGGGAATTCTGGAAGAATCATGGAGGGAATTCCTGGAAGAAACTGAGGGAATTTCAGGAGGAATCCCCGAGGGAATTCTTGGAGGAATCCCCGAGGGAATTCCTGGAGGAATCCCCGAGGGAATTCCTGGAGGAATCCCCGAGGGAATTCCTGGAGGAATCCCCGAGGGAATTCCTGGAGGAATCCCCGAGGGAATTCCTGGAGGAATCCCCGAGGGAATTCCTGGAGGAATCCCCGAGGGAATTCCTGGAGGAATCCCCGAGGGAATTCCTGGAGGAATCCCCGAGGGAATTCCTGGAGGAATCCCCGAGGGAATTCCTGGAGGAATCCCCGAGGGAATTCCTGGAGGAATCCCCGAGGGAATTCCTGGAGGAATCCCCGAGGGAATTCCTGGAGGAATCCCCGAGGGAATTCCTGGAGGAATCTCCGAGGGAATTCCTGGAGGAATCTCCGAGGGAATTCCTGGAGGAATCCCCGAAGGAATTCCTGGAGGAATCCTCGACGGAATTCCTGGAGGAATCCCCGACGGAATTCCTGGAGGAATCCCCGACGGAATGCCTGAAGGAATCCCCGAGGGAATTCCTGGAGGAATCCCCGAGGAAATTCTTGGAGGAATCCCCGAGGGAATTCCTGGAGGAATCCCCGATGGAATTCCTGGAGGAATCCCCGATGGAATTCCCGAAGGAATCTGTGAGGAAATTCCTGGAGGAACCCATGAGGAAATTCCTGGAGGAATCCCTGGGGGAATTCCTGGAGGAATCCTAGAAGAAATTCCTGGAGGAATCCTAGAGGAAATTTCTGGAGGAATCCCTGGGGGAATTCCTGGAGGAATCCCCAAGGGAATTCCTGGAGGAATCCCCAAAGGAATTCCTGGAGGAATCCGTGAGGAAATTCCTGGAGGAATCCCTGGGGGAATTCCTGGAGGAATCCCTGGGGGAATTCCTGAAGAAATTACTGGAGGAACCCCTGAGCGAATTCCGGGAGGAAACTCCGATGGAATACCGGAAGGAATGTCTGGAGGAATGATGTAGAAAACCCAGAGAAAATTTCGAGAAGAATTCCTGAAATAATGTCGGGAGGAATTCCCGAAGAAATCTTCGAAAAGTTCTAAGAAGAAACTGAGGGATATCCTGACGGAATTCCTGTAGGGATTTCTTGTGAATACTCCGATGGAATTTTTGAAGAAACTCCTAAGGGAAATTCTGACGAAATTTCTGAACAAATTCTTGAATGATTTCCAGGAGGAACTCCTGAAGGAATAACTAGTTCATATCAAGGTTATAAAAAAAATAAAGATAACATTCTGCAAGTACGCATCACGTAAATTTGATAATTTAAAAAAGACACTACATCGACCAAAGGTGTGTACGAGCTGAACAAGCACTAACATTAGGAAACGGACAACATACACACACACATGGGTGAGTGGCCCAATAAAGAATTTTCCGTCTTACGAAAAGTTTTCCCCGTTTACTGAACCCAACCGACTGAACCCACACACCAAGAGTTCCGAAACGCTTACTATACTGACGCTACTAGCCGCACGGTCACGAAGCCCACACTGTTATCAGGTTATGTTACGGAAAGCTGTTCAACACTTTTTACGGGACAATAATTGCCCAAAAAGTATGTCGTTTTAATGAATATCGAAATGTTTCAAATTAAGATTACAATTTGACTAGTTCAAATTATGATTTCTTACCATACAAAAAAATTCGTATCAAAAATCGAGCACAAACACCTTCAGCATGGTCTAGCTCTAGTTGAATTACTCTGCTTTGAGGTCGATATACGTATCAGTCATAAGATGCAAACACATAGTTTGAATTAAACGGAACAGCGTTTAGGTTAAATTCTACTAACACACTCCGCGAAGTAAACTAATGAAATTCATCAATCTACCTTATGAAATTTAGCCATAACTGGTTGGCGTTAAGTCAGAGAGGACCATGTGTCGTTTTCTTAATTTCGAGAAAAACGACTTTAAAGTTTACAACTTTGCAAATTTTGAATTTTTCAACAAATGTTCTTGATTTTGTTTTTCTTTAAATCTTAATAACTTTTCTTCAAAGCATCGCTCGGTATTGATCGCGATAAAACGTAAAATAAAGCTAGAAACCAAGAAATGGCTAAGTAATTGATTGTACTTGGCCCACTCTGACTGAACGATTTTTGGAAAACTTTCAACCAACTACAATTCATACTCAAGTTTTTACACATTTGATGAAAAGTTAATGCACAAGCGTTAACAGGTGTGTTGTATAATGTGAGCAGGAAGTTTGAAATTTGATATTTCTGGTATTACACTGAAGATTACCATTTTCAACTTTTATGTTCAGTCAGAGTGGAACAAGTACAACAGTTCAATATCACATGAATGGTAATAAACCAATGACCTATTTAAGAATTCTTGATTTGTACATTTAACAGCTAACAAATTTCAAACGTATTTTCATAGTTCGGTACCGTGATTTCGGGTGAAATTGATCAGTGGGGTGAAATTGATCGACGAGGGGGCCATTTTTATTTGTTAAAAATAACGCTTCAAACTTAAAACAATTTGTAAAAAATGTTCATCATCTGGCTCAAGAGTTATTGAATGATGAGTTTACATGTTTTACAGCCAATCAGTCACATATTTCTGTATAAAATTCAATATTTTCTGAAACTGTCAGGCAGGCGAACTTCAGACACTTTCAAACTCTTTTTACCGTAGCTGTATCGCAAATGTAATGAATATTCGAATAAATGTTTCTGGCTGAAAACTATTCGCTAAACCCGATTTTGTCATCAAAAGTTTTATAAATATTGAAATTTATGCATAAAATTGTAATTTTCCGGAAGTTATAGCATATTAAGTATGGAAATTGTATACTTTTAGGCGTTTTCTTAAAATTTATTAAACTTTAAATTTAAAGAATTGAAAATCTAGCAAACTCGTAAAAAATTTGCATAGATTTTCGCATTCCGAGATGGTTAATTTAGGAGGAAAAAATATTTTCAGCACTTACAAAAACATTTCACTGACTGATCAATTTCACCCCGAAATTATTTTTTTTTTGATTTTTTATTTCAAATGATGTTTTTTGTAATAAAACTATTTTCAGTAGAATTTTTAACCTCGTAGACTAATGAAAACCATGGTCGTACTTGTTTTAAAGCATTAAGTTTAACCATATCGATAAGTAATCAAAAATTATTCACCAAAAACTACGAAAAGTGATCAATTTCACCCGAAATCACGGTACGTTTTTTTGAATGCTATTGTTACACAGTTCATAATAAAATTTATTCAGAGGACTGGCGTTTTTTTTTTCAAATATTCATTCAGACAGAGTGAGCCAAGTACAATTCTTAAGTCATTGGTGAAGTAAACTTCTCCGTCAAACGGGTAATGATACATTTGAATAGGATGCTCAACAGCTTATAAACAAACATATTTTGATACAGATAAGATTACGGAGAATAAGTAGTTTCAACTTATTTTTCTCAGAACCAATTGACACAATTTTTGGAACGCGATGAGATACAGGGGATGGCCAGATTGTTTGGGATATGCAATTTTTTTTCTCCCACAAAAAAAATTAACATGTTGTAACTTTTCATAGAGTGCATAAAAAAATCTCAAATTTTGACTGTTTGTCAACCTATTATATGTGCATCATTGGTACAAATTTGGGCTCGATTGATTAATTTTTCGCGAAGTTGGAACCGTTTGGGTAAAACACTTTTATTTAGACAATTTATTTTTGAACTGTCATATCTCGGAAACCAGTGAACCGAATTGAATGAATTTTATAACGTTTATCAACAATATATTGATACTTATTACGACGGTATAAAATGTAATATTTTCTCACGGCGAATTAAGTTATACCGTATTGAAATTTTTACCCATATAGAGGAAAATAAGTCAAATTTACAATACCACGCAAAAATTACTAAATGTGTTCTTCCTTCAATCTAAATAGGCTCTAATATATCTGATTAGAGATAACTTGAGAACAGAAGTGGAAAATCTTTGGATATCAACACTAAAATTTATTGACATTGATGTAAAAAAAATACATTTTTTCGAGAAAAATCCAGAAAGTGTCAATCCATGATAACATTTTTCAACGTTTGAAAAGTACCTATGTTTTAATAGTTTGTGAAGCATTTACACATTGTTAGTGTACGTTCAAAATTTCATTTAATTCGGCTCACTGGTTTCCGAGATATGACACCTCAAAAATGAGTTGTTTGAAAAATAGTGTTTTACCCGAACGATTATAACTTTGCGAAATATTAATCATTTGAGCCCAAATTTGTAACAATGATGCACACATAATAGGTTGACAAACAGTCAAAATTTGAGATTTTTTGATGCGCCCTATGAAAAGTTATAGCTTGTTGAACTTTTTTGTGAGAGAAAAAATGTTGCCTATCCCAAACATTTTGGCCATCCCCTGTACGTATAGTATCTAGCCGTGTACAAAAATTCAAGTCAATTGGTTGACTGCGTTATAGCGAAGAGTGCCCTAAATACCGGCCGCTGCCCAAATGGTTCGCTATCCTATTTTGATTACTTGATTTCATCCAAAATACATTCATCAATTCTCTTGACATCAAACACTTAGAAATTTTTCGCAGATCAATCAAAATGAAATTGTGCTATAACTCTCCTTGATTGTAACATTAAGCTAAACGGGTGGAAGTACCATGTAGCTAATGTAATTCTTTATAAAATGCCTTAAAAATCTCTTTTTCATCAATTTTGTTACTTGTTCCACTCTGACTTAACGCTGACCAACTGTAAGTATGGATGCCATAAGAATACCTTATGAAATTTTATGGTGCTTGTTATGACCTAATTACATAAGATAAACTTATGAAAAAGTAGATAAATCGTAAAATGATGCAGACTGGAATCGACCCATGAACGTCGAGATCACTGATCTCGTGCCCAACCTACACGGCTATCGACAATATCGTGTTCGTGTTGCTGAATGCGTATAAAAGCCAAGCTGTGAGTCGATTCAGCGTTATAAAGCGACCTTATGAAATTCATTCTTGTCGTTATGAATTGTTTAAAGGCCATTTCATAAGTTAGACTTTATGATAATCTTAGGTTTGTTTGGCTGAGTTTTGCCTATAGGTTCATCAACTAACAAGTTATTCGGTTGTGATTTTTTTCTAGTACCCAGTTCTGATCGATGCTCCGATTTTGTGCTGCATTAATGTTGGAAGACACGATTTTGCGTAATCAGCATATTTGGAACAACTTATAGATGTAAAGATTACTGTTTGCTGAGTTGCTACAGGTCCTGAAACACTGCGTAGAAAACAAGGATACACATTCCTCTTCTAGCTTATTTGGCAGTCGAATCACATCCCAAATTCATCATTACTACTCGACGACATAAATTACATTGGTTGACTTTCCGATGTACATTTCATGCTATTCAGTGCAGAATTATTCATATCATAATCATGCAGCTCCAAGGACAAATCTACATCGTACCGTACGGAAACTGCTTTCCCGAAATACCCGTCAATGCCTCCCACCTTGATAAATGACACGGTGCGTGGCGGAAGCCAAACCAAAGAAAAACACACGCCCATGCAAATGACAGCTATTTGATGAGAAAAAATTTTACGTAACCGAAAAAGAAGAAATCTGATAGGTTTTCCCCTAAACCACTCGCCACCGTCTGTCATCTCAGGAAGCCGTCTCCGGTGAAGCGGTTGAGCCGTTGCTCGTTGCCTCTCAGCTTCCGGCTTCTGCTATAGGGTGAAAGTTTTCCATTTCCCTACAACTTTCATAATTCTCAACACCTTTGTGCCAGCCGTTCTAGGATTTCGTTCACGTAATCGTCACCGCTGCCACCGCACAAGCCACTGATGTCGTCTGTCGCCGGTCTAACGTATAATGAGAAAATGGAAAACTCTGCATCTGCCTGAAAACTATGTACATAACCAACCAATGAAAAGTATCACCCTGGCCGGCACGGCGGCGGTGAGCCACTTTCCTCCACGATCTGCCGCGCACTTGAACCGCTAAGAAGCCGCCTGACGACACAGCATCACGTTGCAGGATCTTTCGCTTCCCGGGTGGGGTGAGGTGAGATTGTTACACTCTCCAGTCAACCTTCTTGCGTTGGCTCGTTGTCGTACACATTCACACAGGTGCCATCGCATATTGAGTTATTTGAGACTAATTTTAAATTATATGCCAGCACCCCTCACCATGTTCCCATCACCTACCTGGTAGTGGAAGCAAAAGGAAACTTGTAAAGGAAGCTCGTTTTCCTGCATCTGATGCGGGCGCTAGTAGTGGTTCGTAATCACCATTCTCCTCCTTGGAGGTATGTTGGCATCATCATTGCATCCTGGGTTTCTTTCGAGAAAAACTGCACAAGCGATTGATGACTTTTGTGAATTAAAAGCACATCCATAGGTTGGAGAGAGCGTCTCCGATCGGGTGTACCTCCGTTTCCCTCGGGGAGACTGGGGCAGACACGGAAGCGTGTCACATAGAATTTCGTACACGTGAAGCATATAATTGAACCACGTGACGACAGTGCTTCTCCTGGGGAAAAACTGAAACGTTGCCACTGGTAAGAGTAGCTACATGGGGGCACACGTACCTACTATCGTCTTGCGATTACGTTTACACACGGCCAGGGTAGCTGGTAATGAGCATCGCAATAGCAGGTTTCTGCTAACGACGAACTTCATTTCGTTGTTATCCCGCAGAGATGGTTTATTACCGAGATTGGAAAGGGTTCGTTTTCTTGGGACCCAGGAAAAATGACGACTTTCAAGGGCAGTACTTTTCCTATCGCTAAGGCCAGTGAAGAGAATTGTCAGACAAAAGAGGCACAAAACAAGCAACAAAGAAGGTGCGACGATTACTCTTTATCCCTACTGGTAACAGATAATGACATGATTTCGATTTTTTTTGTTGCAGACAAAACGGAAGCTGATTTTGTTGCGTACTTTTCAACTCGTGAATAATCAATTATTACTAACCCAAAGTCGAAACTGTTTGATGATAGAGCTTCACCAGAGTTGCAGTGTTTACCGACTCGAAGTTACCGGCAGGGTGGCCACTAAATATCAGTTTTGAAATTCCCGTCTTTTTCCCGGTTTTCCCGGTACGATTTCTGAAATTTTCCCGGTTTTTTAAATGCACATTTTTTTTAGTAGGTAACGTCCAATTTTCGTATCATATGGATGATAAGTACCATGTAAAAATGCACTTGCAATCCTGTGAATACTATGTACTAGATATTTTTACTTTAATATTATTCTTGACGTAATGCATCTATGGAAAAAAAATGGAAGTAACTACCAATGATGACATAAAAGGCGTATGCTACACAATTACTTACAACATCTTTTCATTCAGCTACAAATAGTGCATAATTCAAGCTTTCTCTCACTCATTATTTTACTTATTTTCTTGTACTTAAAAACACAGGTGTAGAAGTGGTAGCTCACTATGACAGATCTATAATTATAATAGGTAAGATGTGCATATAAAATCAGCAAAGATCGCACTCGATTATCCGGGACACGGGAGGATAATCGAACCCTTTTTTTTCAATTTCATTCATTAGCCCTAACGCAACTTCATTGGTGTTGTTTCCGGGGATTCCTCCAGGATGTCCAACTGAGTATTCCCCAAAAACTTACATCTGGAGATTCATACAAAGTTTTGTCCGAAATTTCATCTTTCGATTACTCCAAAAATACTATCTTGGATTTCTTCAGTAACTTCTGTTAGTGATTCCACCTAGTATATCTTTTGTGGATTCCTCTAGATTCCTTAACCGTCCATAACTAGCGCGATTGGCCACCACCGCCAGCACCACACTAATACTGAACACAAAAAACGAGATTTTTTCAACGTGTTGTACAAAACACAACAGCGCGATCGCTCGAGGGTTAATGGATTTATTCTGGAAGAGGTTCCTTTAGGGAATTTACGATTTTAGTCAGTCTGTTGGCAATTAGGGAATACACTGAAACCTCCATTTAAGTCGATGCGTGGCTGATCAAAAATATTTTTTACCGTGCAAGCGATGACTAAACTATACTTTTTTATATTTTTTGACAAATCTCCTTTGTCATGCGAAGTGTTAAAAAATATAAAAGTCTTTAGTTTTGTCAATGCTTTTACGGTAAAAATTATTTTCGATAAGCCATGCATCGACTTAAATGGAGGTTTCAGTGTAGAACTTTTGGTCTGGGATCATCAATTCGATCTAGAGATTTCTCCTGGAACTCATGAAGGATTCCCAAAAGAATCTTCCACATGTCTAGAAGGTTTTCCAAGGAACTCTTGGAAGAGTTCTCGATTACAAAACTCCCGCAGTAGTTTGATTTTCAGGATTCTGGAGTATTTCCAGAAATAGCTATCGTAAAGTTTTTGTAGGAAATTTTGGGAGACCATCCAGAAGGAACTCCTGGGTGATTTGCAGAGGGAGCTTCTGAAGGATGCCCAAAAGCAACTCCAAAAGCAACTTTGATAAGCAACTCCTGGAGGTTTCTTTGAACAAACTCCTGGAGGGTGCCCAAAAAGAACTCTTGAAGGAAATGCAGTGAGAAACACTGGAGAAATTCCAAAAGCTAAAATAAAATAAATCTAACATTCAGCAAAATCTCTTGGAAGTTTTCAAAATCAAAGTTTCAGAAGGCACTCCTGCAGAAATCGTGCAAAGAACTCGTGGAGATGGATGAGTAACAGAATGATATCCTGGAGAAATACCAGAAGAAACTCTGTAAAGAATCCCAGAAAGAACTCCCGATTGATTTCTAAAAAAAAGCTTTCGGAGGAATTCCAGAAGAAAATTCTAGGGAAAGCTCCAGGAAGAAAAGGAAAAATTTTCTGGAGGGATTTCAAAAAAATAATCTGGGAAGAATTCCCGTAGGAAATTTTGAAGATTGGAGCAACTCCTGTTACAATTGCGGAAGGAAAATCTTGATGAATCTTAAAAGGAACTCTTGAATAAATTGCAATAGGTTGTCTTGATTAAAACCCAGTTTAGTGGTTATGATTTTCTTATCTATTAAAAAAAAACCAGAATAAACTATCACGCCGAGGACCTGGGATCGAATCCCACTCCCGACAAACTCGCAAAATGTGAGTTCTTCCTTCGGAAGGGAAGTCAAGCGTGGGTCCCGAGATGAACTAGCCTAGGGCTAAAAATCTCGTTAATATAGATAATAGAAAAAAAAACTAGTATAATTTTAAGAAACGATACGGGTTAATCCAAAAATAAACTTTTGAAAAAAATCTCAGTTGTAAGAAACTCTTTCCTCGAAAGAATCTCATTGAATTCCAAGAGATAATAGAGCGGTACAAAAACCTAGAGGAATTCTACAAGAAACTTCTTGAAGAATCCCAAGTTCTGTTTTAAGGAAATTCCAAGTGATTGCACAGGCGAATTCCTTGGGATTTCGTAGAAGTATCCCTGGAATTTTTTGGTTTTTCTTGGATTTTGCAGATTTTCAAATACATATGCACATCAAGTTACAATTTTCCCGGTAATCATTCCAAATTCCCGACTTTTTCCCGCTTTTTTCCCGGTCGTTCCGAATTCCCGTCTTTTTCCCGGTTTTCCCGTTTTTCCCGGTTCGGTGGCCACCCTGTTACCGTTCAAAAATCGCAATGCAAGGCTTCAAAATATCTAAACGCGTGGTGGACGATGTTAATCCCATTATTTTCAAGTTGGGACAAACTTATGTCGCATGGGTTGGTTTGTCGCAACAAATACAGGTTGCGACATTGTCATTATTGTTGCGCGATGGTTGAATTTTGATTCACTGGCTAAGGCATTATCTTAGGGCATAGCGAGATGAACGAATAGTCTCTGAATGTGAGATGCATTTTACAGTTCGAACATCTTAACATTTCACGGATGTTCAGGCCCGAACGAAGTTGATTCATAAACTATTGACTTCCTTTCTCTATCAGCCTAGAAAGCTATGTACCTACCTAGTGTCAGTAGCGATTGTCTCAATAACAAAGAATCACACGGTTCACCTGTTCCAGTGGCAGTAGTATCTACACTAACTTTCATCCAGCCAACGAACATTTTCCACCTTCGGAAAAGCACAAAAATGGTCATAACTTTTTTGTTGTTCAATGGATTTTGATGAAATTTTCACAACTTCCCGAAAAACTCTTCTAGTTTATGATGCCGGGGACATGGGTACCTGGTCCACATGGTTTCGGAGTTATTCCGGATTGTCTTGGGATACCAAAATTGGCCACATACTTTGCGCAACGTAGAGTAAGGTGGGGCAAAAGTTCGACCTTAGTTGAAAATTTAACCTTTTTAAAAAAATCGAAGCAGATAAAAATAAATAAATACCGTGCGGTGATTCTACCATCCATGAGCTAAAATTTTGCTGAACAAAGTTACGCCAAATGTCTTTTTAATTTTGAGTTACAACACTTTTTGTATGTGTGTGTTTTATTCGAACTCTTGCCCCACCATTGGGGCAAAAGTTCGAATCTAGTGTTTGTGGAATTTCGCTAACCGTAGCACACTATTTTGACACTTTGGTAATAGGAATACCTGAAACTACTTATTATTTGATGTTAGAACTGGAATGCACTTTAAAATTCGATCTGGATTTTACCCAAATCAGGCTTAAATTTACTACACCAAAAATTAGTAGTTTTCCACCAAAATCAGATAAAACAACATTTTTTTCAACTTTAATCGAATTTTCTCACTAATTCCATCACTCTTAGAGATAATATGTACATTTTGCAGAATTTTAGGTTTATACCTAAAGTTGCCACATGACTCGAACTTTTGCCCCACAATTCGAACTTTTGCCCCACTATGTGTAAAATATGATTTCCAAATCTTTTTTGCAAAAAGTTATACATGCTTGAGCATAGTTCGGAAATATACCTAGTTACGCCCCAAAATAAAATATCGAATTCGATTTCATTAAAATTCCATTCCATGCGTTGGAAGAACCATCGCATGTTACAATTTTTTGATCAAAAACCAACATTTTGTCATAACTTCTCGAAATATTGATCAATTTTCATAATTTTTGGAGTGAAAGACTCTTTTTCAAAAAGGGTTCGAACAACCTTGACACCCGAAAGAAACAATTTGAATTGAGCTCAAAAACTTCAAAAGAAACTCTTGCCCCACTCGAACTTTTGCCCCACTTTACTCTATATCTCGAGATCCCGATGAGGTAGAAGTATAGTGTCTTCGGCGAATTTGTTCAGCAGGTTAAGAACTAACTGGCAACGGCGACTTTGGTTCGCGATTCGGCCGTTAGGCGGCGCCAGTGTCAAAAATGTTCAAACCCTCATATCTCGGAAACCTGATAAGATAGAATGATGCTGTCTTCGGCATAATTCTCAGCAAGCTCAGAACTATCTGATAGTAAAGTCTTTAGTTTAGGATTTATCCGCTAGGTGGCGCATTGTGTCTGAAAAATTCTAACACGTATATCTCGATACCCCGATGAGGTACAAGCATGCCGTTTTCAGCAAAGTTGTTCAGCAGGGTAAGAACTATCTGATAATGGCGTATTTGGTTCGAAAATTGTCCGCTAGGTGGCGCCAGGGTCGAAAATCTTCAAACTTCTATATCTCAGAATCCTGATAAGATAGAATGATGCCGTCTTCAACAAATTTCTTCAGCAAGCTAAAACTGTCTGATAGTTGAGTCATTGATTCGTGATTCGCTAGGTGATACATTGTGTATAATATTTAAACACGTGTATCTCGTTACTGTAATAAGCTAAAAGCATGGCGTTTTCTGTGAAACTGTTTGGCAGGTTGAGATCTATCCGGCAATGGCGACGCTAGGTGACACCAGAAACAAAACATTCAAACAATTTAATCTCAAAAATCGGAAAACGTCCAGCAAATTGTTCCGAAAGTTAAGAGGAAGTAAGACGTATCTGTTGTCCTTGGTTCTTATATTATTCGATAGGTTCCGTCAAGTATTAAGATAATAATATTATTTGTATGAACACCCTAATGAACAAGAAGTATTCCATTTTCAGCATAATTGTTCAGCAAGCTAAGAGCCATTTGACAGGATCGTCTTTGAACCCCTGCAGACAAATTTTGTCGCCCTTCAATATTGCTCCTTTTGCGCCGTTTTTTCTTCTGGGAAAGTCTCCGGGAATTTCTACAGGAACTCTTCCGGAAATTTTTCCAGGAATTTCTCCGGGAATTCAAGCGGGAATTTATCCAAGAATTTCACTGGGAATTCCTCAAGAACTTCCTCCAAGAATTTATTCAGGAAATCTTCCGGGAATTCTTCTAGGACATCCTCCAGAAGTTCCTCCGGGAAATCCTCTAGGAAATCCTAAAGGAATTCCTGCGAGGATTCCTCCGGAAATTTCCCCAGGATTTCATCTAGGAATCTCATCATGAACTCTTCCAGGAATTCCTTCGGCAATTTCTGCAGGAATTTTTCCAGGAATTCCTCCGGACTTTTTTCCGAAATTTTCTCCGGAAATTTCACTTGGAATTTTCCCAGGCATTCGTCCATTAGTGCCTCCGGGATGTTCTCCTTGAGCATCTCCAAGAATTTCTCTAGGAATTTCTCCGGGAATTTTTCCAGGAGTTTTTCCAGAAATATATCCAGGAAATTTCTAAGGAAAACTGTCGGTTTTTTTTTTCAAGAAAATACTCTTGAAATTTCTGCAGGAATCTCTTTAGAAAGTCTACTGTATTTTTTTTTCTCACAAAACACTCGAGAATTTCTCCCGGAATTCCTCTAGGGCTTCCTTTACGAATACCTTCGGGAATTCCTCCACAAATTCCTCCGAGAAAGTCTCCGGGAATTTCTCCAGGAAGTCCTCCAGGAATTGTTTTGGGCATTTTTTCCTTTAAAAATATTGCAGAAAATTCTCCAGAAATTCTTTCATGAATTCCTCCGGGGACTCTTCTGAAATTCATCCGGGAATTTTTAAATGAAATCTTCGGGATTTTCTCAGAAAATCCTCTGGGAATTTTACCAAGTATTCCTCTGAGAATCCCTCTAGGATTTCCTCCAGGAATTCCTCAGGAAATTTCTCTAGCAATTCCTCCGGTAATTTCTCCAGCAATTCCTTTGGAAAATTCTTTATGGAATCCTCCTTCCTGGGGGGTTTCCCGAAGGAAATTCCAAGAAGAATCTCTGGAGAAATCTCCTGAGGAAATTCCTGGAGAAATACACGAAAGAATTCCTGGAAATAATCCCGGAAAAGTCCTGGAGAAATTACTGAAAGAATCATCGGAGGAATTGCTGATAGGAGTCTTAGAAGAATTCCCGGAGAAGTTCCTGGCGAGAATCATGAAGAAATTCCTAGTGGGATTCCAGGAAAATTTTGGAAGGATTTTCTGGATAAATTCCCAGCGGAATTTCTGGAGAAATTCCAGGGAGAACTTCCAGAGACATTCCCGGAGGAATTCCCGGAGAAATTCCTGGCGGAATTCCTGGAGAAAACTCTCAGATGCTTTTCTGAAAAAAAAAGTCACGGAAGACTTCCTGAAGGAAGACTTCCTGGAGAAATTCCCAGTGTTTTTTTTTTTTGAAAAAAAACCGGAAGTTATCCTGAAGAAATTCCCGGAGGAATTTCTGGAGGAATTTCCGGAAGAATTCCTGGACGAATTTCTGGAGATTTCCCGGACAATTTCTTGAAGAAATTTCCGAAGCAATTCCTGGCGGATTTCCTGAAGTAATTCCCGAGGAAATTCCCAGGAGTTTCTGATGTGGGTCCTAGAGGAAAACCTAGAAAAAAATCCGGAAGAATTCCCGGAGATATTTCCAGATGATTTCCTAGAGAAATTCTCGGAGGAATTCCTGGAAAAATTCCCAAAAGAGTTCCTGTAGAAATTCCCGGAAAAGAAAACGGAACAATATTATGAGGTGACAAAATTTGTCTGCAGGGGGTAAAAACGGTGTAGCGAATAACCTAGCGAATAAATCATGAATCAAAGACTCAACTATCAGACAGTTATTAGCTTGCTGAAGAACTTTGTTGAAGACGACATCATTCTATCTTATCAGGATTCTGAGATATAGAAGTTTGAACCCATTGTGGTACGCTTATGCGCTAGTACCCTCTTACAGGATATCTTTTCCTGATTCCCTACCTGTCCCAATCCCCATCCTATTCTTTATTTCTTCCCTTTTCGCACAGGTAGATAATGAAATGGGCTTTTATTATGGCGATGCACATTGGTCGGGCTCCATACAAAGGGGCGGCCAAAACTCTCAAAAAACGAAATTGATATTTTTAAACTTTATTTCACCTTATAACAAAGTTGATGTATTGTACTTTTATGATTCTTAATTAAAAGCATACCAGCTTTTGTATTTCAATGACATTTTCACTGCCAAAGTGGCCTAAGTCATAAAATTGAAAAATGAATTATTCGAAAAAAGTAAAATAATAATATTTTGAGAATGGAATATATGTTTTAAGTTATCCAGCATATGAAAGCTTGTTATTGGACTGTTTGAATGCACGTATGGTGCAAAATTAATATGTCACAAAACTTTTCAAATTTTCATATATTTTACCTTAGAAATTTTGGTAATTTTTAAGTTAAAAAACGGTTCGTGTCGTCACGTGTCGCCGCAATTTCGAGTAGTACATCTTAAACATCATGCTTAGAGCTGCCTAAAAACGTTTAAATATTTTGCAGAAATTTGCAGTTTTTCAAATTAGAGCTATTTAAAAAAGTCATGTTTTTTCATATATTTTACGTTATTTTTCCATTATTGATCGAAATAAAATTTATCTTTCCACATTTTTCACACGTTTTGAACAAACTTGATTGGATTCGATCGAAATATAATCATTTATTTGAATTCGAATTGGTTTTCTAACAAAAAACGCAAAAAATATGGGGTTTACTGATTTTCACCGTTTTTTGAAATTATTCAAATTACGTAATTTTTGAATACCCCTTTTTAAACACTAAAAATACTATATAACATATCTAGGCAACCTATAACTTCGATTAAACACATAAAATAAGTTTTGGCCGAACTTTATCTTTTTCCGACCATTGTGCGATGGCACAAATGTCCCAAATGGAGGATAACGTGCCTCTGGAGACGACCTTCTGATACCTGATGCCATGAATTACATAAAAATGAACGAGTATCACAAATTTTAAATTAAATTATAGCTAAACTATCGTTGTTACGACTTACAAAGGGAAATACTATGCAATTTTGGCCCACTGACGGTAGTAAAAAATGGCTTTGGTTATAGGACAGCCAAATGAATAAACCAAAATAGGCGTCAACAAATCGTAACCTGTTCTTGACTTGTCATCAAAAAGACGGACAAGTTTTTCAAACACATGAAAACCGAAGAAATAACTCGACAATCACTAGGACAACGGGAAAGTTTTGCTGTTGGTCTACCCAGTCGAACCCGCAGTGGGTGGGAAAACTTTTCAAGTGTCAATATTTGATTGCACTTTGATCGTTATTTTCGGAACTGACTTTTGTGTGGAGCTCCGTCTGAAGCTGTAACTCAAAGCAGTGCTTTGAGGCTATACTCGTTTAATTAAGAAGGCCTAAATTCATTCCATTTGGCTCGCCACCGTCGTTGTGTACTTTGCGAGCCTAGTACCTACTAAATGAGGTCGCACATTAAACGATTCAACCCGATTCTCGCCGACGGTCACCGAAAGAAAGTTTAATGCAGTGGTTTTCAACCTTTTTCAGTCCGTGCACCCCTTTTGGATTTTCCTCGGACCTTATTACCCCCTTCACAAAAAAAAATCAAATAATAAATTAAGAGGTTTAGACGCAAAGGGCTGTAAGTGATAAAAACCTGTTTTCGAGTAAATAAGGTTCAAAATTTTTCACCAATTTTTCATCCCATACGAAATGTATGAAATTTTAAATTCAATCCAGCTTCCTTCGATTTTAAAATTCTTAAAGCTTGAAATGTGATGAATTGTCTGATATCCTCAGCTAAAAATCAACAAAATGGCCACCTACACTCCTTTGCATCTGGATTCTGGACCCCTCTATTATGTTACAGTTGACAATAAAATTTCATTTGAAAAAAAAAACTTATTTTTAGTCATCGACAAGCAAAAAACACGTTTCTGATTTAAAAATGAATGCGAAATTTGCACCTGTACATTTTTAACTAGTAATTTGATGCTTGGAGCTGTAGTTGGCACAGTTCATATTATCTTCGATGTCCAGTCTTTTTCGATGATCTGTCTCTATCTGCAGTATCGTTGAAAATCCCAATTTGCACGAATGGCAATAAAACTCGCAAGGCCATTTGCCAAATGTTGGGGTGTGTGTCGCTTATGGGAACCCAGAACTTACATTGGAACATTTCTTCGAATAAGGTCTTCTTTGAATCGTCCTGTAGTTCGATGAGCACATCTTGGAATGAGCTGCGTTCTAAGTCAAGATCTCTTTCCTGGACGTCAGGAAAATACCATTTGAATTTATTTCTAAGTGCTGGCAGATGTTGAAGAATTTCATCCTTTATGCTTCTGGGGAATGTTTATTCTCTGTTCGTTAATGAGTGACCATTCAATTCAAACCGCTGGATTCAACCAAAATAACAATCTATACCATTTGATCCAATCCAAACAAAGCTCAGAAATGTTGGTGCTTGACGATGGATCATAATGCAGTGTTAAAATTGATGAAAATAAGAACATATTCTTAGGTTGACAATTCCCCCCCTAGGAGGACAAAATTCCCCCCTAGGGGGGAATTCCCCCCCGGTTGAAAACCACTGGTTTAATGGGTTTGGGCTGTTCGGGGAAGCGCTTTCGATTTCGTGCGCCCATTATTGCTGGAAGGGTATCGAGGCTCTTTAAATAATTAACGCACCTTGATGATGGGAAAAACGTTTGAAGTCAGCGAAACGAGCAAAAATCTTTCAATCGACAGTGCTCATATTTTCCGATGGAACTTACCTGAATAAATAGCCACGATGTGAACAGGCACAGATTGCTGTACTGTCCGTTGAACCGATAGTGGTAGGCGTAGAATGAAAAATGGTACAAATAGAAGAATCTGAAAAGAGACAAAAGCAAGGCAAATTTCAGTCAAATGTGATCCATAAATAATCGAGAACTAATTTTGCGTTCGAAATTGACACTTCTACAGCCACCATTCGAATTTATCGCTTCCCCGTGAAGATACAAGTCACTCTGGCGGAAATCCATCTCACCGCACCGAAGCACACACGCTAAATTGATGGGTTTTAATCGAAAGGATTTGTGTTATCGGTCCACCTGGATCCGTCCGTCCGTCCGTCCGTTCGTTCGTTCGCTTGGCTTGGAAGCTGTAATGTGCAGGACATGGCAGGGAAACGTTCATTTTCCTCTCCGTTTGCAGCGATAAATTGAGCAAATTTGAATTTATAGCTTGCTTGATTGCCGATTCGAAGCTGTTTGTGTCTTTGAACGGGAGGATAGACACAAGAGCGGGACGCTTCATCACGAGATGTAATGCTCGATTGGTGCAGGCCAGACAAACCGCAGGTGGTTATAATTAAGAGATCAATGAAATCTTAAATGACACATTAAAAAACAGGACTAATGTAAAATTACTTTTACGAAGCCGAGGAAAAGGAAAATCAATTGAGCAGGACCCAAAATATCAGGATTCCGGTTTATAAAGATCACAATTGTAGATAGAAATTTGGGGTATTTCAAGACAATGTAGCAAAGGGAGGAAAAGTGATGATGCAATTGCTTGCACAAGGCATACACCCGATTCTTTTTTTTTTTTGCACGGGTCGTTATTTTGCTATAACTCAGTCAATTAAAAAAAATACACTACACCGTCTTCAGCCAGAGGCTGCACAGACTGGACTGAACATTACACTAACACGAGACAACGGACAACACACATAACACCCAGTGGCCCAATGAGGGATTTTCCGTTTGACGTAAAATTTTCCCCGACTGGAGCGGGAATCGAACCCGCACTCCGAGGCTTACGAAACGCCCAGTACTAATCGTGCCTACATGTGCACAAAATGAGAATCGGTTGAAAATTAACAAAGTTATAGCAAAAACCAGACCCGTGCCAAAAAGAATCAGGTGTACTGTACATGCCACTGTACCTGGGCAAGCTCGTAGGGATATCGGTGTCCGGTAAATAGTTGTTCGCCAGATGTTCGCGTTGGTGCTAGGATTGATACTGTAATGTGACTTTGGAATTAGTCAAATCGGATTTTTAATCTGTTTCTGATTCATACGATGGCAATAAACATGAGTTAAATAAAAAGGAGAAAAAAAAAACAGTTAGGGTGCCTGTACCAGTTATCGCACTACTTAAGAAGAACTATTTCTACAAAAATAAGAAGAAGACCGTCGAATGTCATCGATATGTCAAATGATTGATTAGTTTTCATACTTTACAGGAAACGGGTCAAAAACTACTTTTAGTATTTATTACGGCGAGCGCCAATGATAGGAACCCTGTACCAGTTACGGACACATTTGTTAATTTGGGCTCCACTTCGCACTATTTGCATGCATTCCTTATGGGAATACATAGTCATAACTGGTACACTATGGCGAAATAGGGTGCAAGGAAGCCGAAAAATTAAGGGAAATAATTTATTTCTATCGTAATTTGAGCAAATTGTGAAGTTTGAATAATTGCAATCATCTTTTGTGAACGTGATCTGTTGTTCACAATTTTTTTCTTGTTGATTTGCATCATTAAAGGTTAAAAATCGACTATGGCGAATTTGAGGTATTATAGCCATAACTGGTACACTGAGCCTAGAAGTCCTTTTTTCCCCGGCGGTGCATGCTATTTCAGAATCTTTTACTACCTTTGTAACAGCTGCGTCTTACTAGAAATATCTACAACATCGGACCATAGATTGACAGTGACGGAGCACTGAATGGTTTTTCTTCTCAAAAACAAAGTGTATACTTTATTCCTATTTAGCTTCTTTTGCGGTCGAACGTCAATCCAGCGTGGTGCTGTTGGATTGTTTTCGTGCCGGTTGATCGATAATTGTTGATCATCCGAAACATTTCTCATAGGTAAGCCGTTTCATGTTGCTAACAGTTCTCAAAGATTGACTTTCCGAAGATTACAAATAAACTACGATTCATTCAATGCCAACCTCCATAGAGTAAGAACCTACGTTTCGCGTTAAGTTATTTTTATCCAATAACAATAATGAGACCTACAATATGTTCTTTACCTACACGTGTGCCCACACCCTAACACAGAACGAATGTTCCGTAACACAAATAGGCAACCACGGACGGACACCCTCGCAATATGCAGCGACATTTCGAAAGCCGGAAAGCAAACAGAGAAATATTAATTCGCTCATGGGTGTGTTTTCCGTACCCACCGCACCGTGTAGGTAGGTAGCTATCTAGCTAGAGCCTTACTACAAAGTTCCGGTGAAGCAACAGAGGTGCCTTTCTGGCTCTGCTTGGAAATAAAGAAATTAAAATTGATCATATTTTACGCAAACTGTTGAATTCATTTGCCACCTCGCTCAGTCCCGCACCCAGTAGTTCTGCTTTAGCTTCTAAGTCTGGTCTGGCCTGGCCAAGTTCTGGCTGGTGGCAATACGGTGCAACCTGTGGAATGGACGAACTTTTGTTCTGAATAGGGGTGCTTGGAATAATGTGAATCAATATCTGTATAATGGCAATTCATTCGCTGTATGGCAATTCATTCTTCGTAAGAGGCATTTCTTACTGGAATTCTTTACCCATTGATATTACCTTAGAAAACTCTTCATTAGCTTTTAGGAGGAAATGTATTGAACACTTCAACAATTAGATTATAATTGAATTTTGGATTAGTATAATGAATTTGTAATTCTGATAATGAACTGATGCATCTTTCTACGCTTGTTTTGCTTATGTAACAATTAAAAGAGACAATAGTTCTATGTTACTGATTGAGAATAAATAAATAAATAAATAAATAAATAAAACATGAACTCCTCATCCTCGATGGACGTAAACATCGTTTGTCTGAACAAAAAAAAATCTATCACCAAAATCATAGGCAGACTTACCATTTTTATAATTGTGTACAATTCTATAAATTGTGAAAATTCTTCAAAAAATATAAAATATTAAGTTTGCTCATTGTCTGTTCAGGGCAGCTATCACTTCCAGGTTCCATTTTTCAAGTTCCGGATTTTGTCACCTCGTGACTCCAGTGCACAAAACAGTGATGAGATTTAACGTTTCTCAGGGTTTTCAAAGGACTCTTCCAGCCATGGGTTAAAGGACTTTTCTAGGGACTCAAAGATGGAAGAGACATGAGATCTCCCAAGCATAATTTAAGGAAATTCCCTAGACAAAAAGATTGTATCCGCATTACTTTTAACACGCAAATATGCCAGTTACTTTACGTTGAAAATGCTCAAACTTGGCCTGTGAATATCTAATACCTATGTGTTTATTTCTTTTGAAACAGCATAAAGAGCGCCAATAAAATTTCACAACACTCATTTGCCAACACTGTAACTTATAAATTTAACAAATGAAGTAGCTGACAATTTGTTTTCAAAGTTTCGGCATTTAATTTGCTTAGTATACATTATTTACATTAGCCATGTATTGGAAAAATCGTGATTTTTGGCCTTTATACAGCGACTTCTGTATATAAAGTTTTGCTTTACTTACAAAAAATCCTCCGAGAACACCTCAAGGGATTCATCGCGGAATCCTTCCAGTGATTGCTTCGTATACTCTTCCTCCAGGGAACTTCTCCATGGATTACTTCAAGAAATCCTCTAGGAGTTCATAAGAGAATGTCTCTAGCGGAAATATCTTCTGAGTATGCACCGGAAATTGCTTCAGGAAATCCTTTAAGAGGGAACTTCCAGAGATTCCATCAGAAATTTGCCCAGTGGTTACATCAAGAAATCCCTCGAAGATTTTTTCCAGAGATTTTTTCCAGCTCTGGAAACGCCTTCAGGAATTCCTTAGAACTTCTTCAAAGAACTCCTGTTGGATTTCCTCTGGGATTTTCTCCAAAGATGCATTCGGGTATTCTCGCACTGGTCCCTTCGCGATATTCTCCAAAAGTTCCCTCGAGAACTCCTCCAGTGATTTCTCCAGGGATGTCATCGGGGCTTCCTTCGGGCATTCCTCTAGGGATTCCCCAGAAAGGGCTCTGCCGCCACGCCGTTGCAGTGAGATAAGGATTTACTTCGGTGGATTGCTTTTGAGAATCTGTCGAGCTTTCTTTCGAGCTTCAGAGATTAGCTTTCTATGGAATCAGACAGAAAGCATAATATATTCCTCTGAGAATTCCATCAGAATTCCTTCGGGAACCACTATAAACTTTTTGCAATCGTCAAAAATCTCTTTTTTAACCCTAAAAGGGATACCTGGGGTCCATTTGGACCCCAGGCGCCTTTCAGAGCTCGTCTTTGATGGAACACACTCAGCGAGGTGACGAAACTGAGGCCATGAAGGTATCCCTTTTAGGGTTAATTCGGTTTCTTCAGGCCACAAAAAAATAGTACAATGTGTACAGGCTTAATTCCTAATGCAATGCCCCCAATGTAATGGAGATAATATAAAGATTTTTCCTGCTACATTTTTCAATTTCCTGTGTATTTCCCGGATCTATCCCGGTGAGTTCAAAGTTTCAAATTTTCCTGGGTTTCCCGTATTTTCAAGATGAACGGACACACTGGTTTTCAGTATAGTACAGTTTCGATTCCTGTACCGCGATTAACTCAACCAACTGAAGTAGCCGAAAGTAACCACTACAAACGCGCCACATGTTGAGGTAATACAATCGCAGGACAACAAAGATTTGTAGATTGTCCGCTGAAGATTTATTCGATTCTTTATCAACATTATTTACCAGCGTTATTCTTCTCTCAACATAGCATACCATCTCAAACACTCCTAGCGACAGACTTAGGCAAAGGAGCGACTCATTCCACTCGTAGCGCCGTAACGAGCGTTATGAGCTATCCACTTATACCCAAAACTAAAGCCAGGGATTATGAGGACTGGGAATGGATCCCTCCTCCATCATCTCCACCACCTCGGTTCACCTGTTGAATGCCACCCAAACGGAAACAGGCGAAAGCCACCACAAATGAAGAGAACACTTTCCATCCCCTATTAGAGCGGCGGCACTAAAACCTCACCCACAAACGAGCAATAATTGTGTTCCGGTATGGATATGGGCGTGAACTGCCTGCCTGTGTCGTCCGGACTAAACGCTGCACACAATCGGCGAGAAAGGAATCGCACCGCCGCACACCGTTCTCACTCTCAGGAACACAAGGCGACGAGGAGCAAAGTTTATGAACAACAATCACCTTTCCCCTCGGTGGTGGTGTTGCCGTAAAACCCTTGCCCTCAGCTCTGATGCCGGCCAGGAAAATTCTTCCTCTGCACTCGACGACGACGACGGGGCGATGTGAAGTGCGACTCCGAGGGAAAACTAAACAGAAATAACTGTGTATATCGAACAATTCAATTAAAATTTAAATGCGATGCGATAAAGGTTGGGAAAATTATATGCAATTTATATCGATTTTACGGGCGCACACAAAACTTAATTGCGGTGGTTTTTGTTTGTCGCCTTTATTATCATGGCTTGGTTCCGGGTGGAAGGGGTCTCTGGTTGCTGAATGTACCACCACGACAATTCGCGATTGGTTCAGCGTGGTGGAGGTTCCTGTTGTTGTTCCTCGTACGACTGTTTTCTCGGGAATCAACAATTGCAATGATGGTGGCAGCCAGCAGCGGTCGGGTGCAGCACAGCACTCAGCAATTCTCGGATACTTTTTCAAAACGACGTATAGTATACGCAAATCCTATGTTGATACGTCGTTTTGAATAAGTATCCGAGAATTGTTTGCTTGCTGGGGCGACAAAAGTCGATTGAAGGATTTGTGGAAGCATTTGTACCATCAAGCACAAAGTAATTAGTTGCTGTGTTCCGGCACCGTTGCCGAGGTTGTGCAACAATATGTCTTCGGAGCTACCGATTGGAGACGGAAATTAGGAGGATGTCTGTGCTAAAATCTAATGATGCGGGCTAATCTCCATTTGGCATAATGCCGAACACCAAAAATCATCGATTTGGAATGAAGAAGTATAACAATAGTTTACATTTACAATAGGGTAGTGGAGGTATTTTGGACCGGGCAGGTATTTTGGCCCACCTAGATAGTTTTATGATATTTATCACATAATCTCTACTAAATCTTTGTAATTTTTACTGGAACAGGATAAGTATTCAACTATTTGATGACCTTCATTTTGGGTGTCGGTTAAATATGCTGTTCAGTAACAAAAATAGAGAAAATGTTTTCACTTCCAATGAAACGCACGGAAAACCACCAAAAACAAAGAAGGTGACAAATTTGTAGTCAGCTTCGAAGAGGTATTAAATTTTACAAATAAAATTTATTTCATGTGAATGTAGTTATGGCCTTGTAACTCAAAATAAACTGTTCTTAAGCTCGGTGGAGCGATATTTACTAAAATGGTGGTTTGAGGTATGGCCAAAATATGTTCAACATAATCAGATGCGGACATATTTTGGACCACTTGTCAGATCCATCTCTCCAGTTCCTTCTAAAGGGAGAAAACATTCATGCCAATGTAATGTTCTCTGAAAACAGATAAATAGAATAAGTTGGGACCTTCCGTGATCTGGGTTTATTTTACAATAAGATGTTATGGGTTCGATTTGTTCTAACAACTTTTCGCCAAGTTAAAAATTTCAGGTATTCAGTCATCCAGTTTAGAACAGTTATCCTTCTCGCAAATTAGTTGATGATTGAGACAATGTGTTATCTAATGCATATTTGACAAATTACGTACCATTGAAATTACTTTATTTTTGATGGCTTTCCCACTCATTACAATATGTGTGATATACCCTTATATTTAACAAAATCACTAGAATTTCACACTTCCTTTGAAGCGTTACGTAATTTATGCATGGTGACTGACGTCACCAACTATTGGTAACTTTTGGTAAACTAATTCACGTTTTGCCTTACATTTTTTATGAAACATCATACTACAATCGGGTGGGGCTAATTTCAAAAAATCTCTCCGATATATGATTGCCCATGTGGAAAGCGATCTACTAGTCGAAATTAGTCAGCTGTATAAAAATGAGCGAATTCTGTTGATATTTAGGGATGGCGCAAATTTTTGCTAGAACAAACTTTCAAAAATCATTTTTAATTTAATTTTCAAACTTATTTTTTCTAGACTAAATCGGTGATTCTAGAACCCAATTGGGCCAAATTTGTGCTCAAAATTGCGATATCTCTACTGGTTTTCGAGATATTTGAAAAAAATGTCATATTTTGGTACCCAACCCAGAAAATACTGAAAAACGACATTTTTTTTTTCAAATATCTCAGAAACCAGTAGAGATATCGCAATTTTGAGCACAAATTAGGCCCAATTGGGTTCTAGAATCACCGATTTAGTCTAAAAAAAATAAGTTTGAAAATTATTTTCGAAATGTTTTTTGAAAGTTTGTTCTAGCAAAAATTTCACTTGAACCCTTTGCGCCCTTTGCAACCGAAATCGCTCATTTTTGTACAGCTGACTTATTTCGACTAGTAGATCACTTTCCACTTGGGAAATCATATATCGGAGAGATTTTTTGAAATAAGCCCCACCCTAATACTACAATGTGTAAAAACTGGCGATTGCAACAAAATTTCATATTTTTTTTAACGTTACGTAATTTTTAAACATTCCCTGCCTCAATGAGCGAAGGGGTTAATACTCACGTAGTTTTAACTATGTGTAAAATTTTGCTGAGGTGTCTTCATTTCATCATGCAATTAAAATTTAATGAGGTGGGCCTAAATATGTTCACTTGGTGGTCCAAAATAATGTCAGGTGTTCCAAAATAGAAGCAGGAATTGGCGGCATGCACCGTGCGGTGCGAAAAAAGCGTGTGTTTCACACAATCGCAAGTGCTCGTCTCCCGTTTTTCCGAGAGACAAGAGACGTATGAGTGAGAGCTTTCGTAATTGTGCGAGAGACAATCGCAGCACTAGCTCTACGGCGCAGGGAGTAATGCACGGTGCTTGGGACTGCGCTTGTCTCCAAACAGAAAAAATCAATTAATAAATTAATTGAAGAGTTTGTGTTTTCGGCAAAGTTGTTAAGCTTGTCAAGGGCTGACAAGTGATGGGTCGTTTGATTCGAATTTTTTCCAATCATGCGTAGTACCAAGCCAAGTGTAAAGCACGGAGACATGCACCGAGAGAGTGCATACGACAGAGCGTGAGAGACAGGAGAGCTCCAGCGCGCCGCAAAATAAGCGAGCAACACACAACCGATTGCGCGTACTCGTCTCCTTCTAGTTTGTTGTGCTGTCTCGTAGTAGAGTGTGCGGCACGCAAAGAGTTTTGAGTCGCACCCTATCCCTGAATAGAAGCCCGAGATTCTTCAGGAGTTTTGATATTTCTTGTATTTACTACAACAATTTTGAGTTCTGGTTGGCCTTTCTCGACAGAACACATGTTGCTCTAAGTAATGCCTACACAAATCATCCATGTTTTATAGTGAAACCCTTATTTTTTCATTGAATTGTTCATCCACTTCCTAAAGGGGTCCACAATATCTACCTTACCCTATTTTTGAACTCCGTAAGCTGAGGATCATTCATAGTTCGACCTAAGTTCGAAAACGCGAAGGAATGAATACCGTCAAACGGGGTTACTTGCAACTGCGGTGTAACTTGCAACACGATGACATACACTAAATGTGAAGCATTTTCTAATAATAATGAAAACTAGTATGTTCTACTATTTCGGTTATATAGATCATGTGTATCAAAGATCGATTTAGTATAAAAATTAGCTTTGTTTCTTTGTTTATGGTTAGCTACACTGTTAAAACGGATTGCTCATTTTATGCCATAAAAACCAGTATGAAAATCGTGCTTGACCTCTTCCTTATGGTAAGTGCGATAAGTCTGATGATCTTGCTTGCAGTTAGGGTACCTAATGGTAAGCTTAGCTAAACGATAAAAGTTTCATAAACTTATCGACTAAGTAATGAAAAAATTATTATTATATTCGACAACCACTATGGGGTAACTTGCAACAGTTGAATTTGACGAAACCTTCTATTATTTCTTCATTTCACGATATATTTGACAGAAATAACCGAAATGGATCATTTGTTGATTACGTAACGCGTTCATTTTCAAATGACAATTCATTATTATATTTTTTTGCACGTGACCTTCAAACATTGTTAGGAAATACCACATTTTGAAGTTTCATTTATGTTTCAACATGTTAAAATTTCAATTTTTGTTTATGAACGCTGTAAAGCAATCACCAACATCAATTCTGAACCTAGATGGAGTAAATTAATTCAGTTTAATACCCAAATTAGCGAGTTTGACATTTACAAAGTAGAATAGGTGTGTTTCAATCATGTTAATTTAGCTGAAATTGCCAATCTTTTGGATTCGACTGTGATAGATTTAAGCTTGAAAATAACTCTTCCAGTCTTGACAAAATTCAAATACAGCTATTTAATCTTGTCTGACGTTTCGGTCTCATTTAGGACCTTCTTCAGGGACTCAATTATTGCCGATTTTTCGTCCAGTGTTGTTTTATCGAACAATGATTGTCGGACGGATGGAGTTTTCCCGCACAGCAGTTAACGGTTGGGATTCGGTAACTGTGGAAAAACCCTTCCGGAATTTTACCGCTCTGGAACTTGACACCTTGCGCTTGATCGATCACCATTGCTTTACAGGTCCTTAATGAGACCGAAACGTCGGACAAGATTAAATAGCTGTATTTGAATTTTATTAAGACTGGAAGAGCCATTTTCAAGCTGAAATTGCCAAACACCACTTCAAACTGAAAGCTTCTTGAAGATGACTCACTCTACCTTTTCAAGAAATGACAATAATCATTGTTGACATTTTGTAATGAGTGCTAAGTCACGAGAATCATATATATATTTCGTGTTTGAGGGACGTGAGACCTGTTGCTAAACGATATACTCTCGCTAGCAATAACTATCAATCCTTTCATGAGAAATTATATGTCAATTGGATAGTGTACATTTTTTCATGGTATGTTTCATGCATGACATCAAAAATTCACAATACTACTAAATACTAGAATGTTAGTGCTGTTTAATGATAGCTAACTTAACTTCATGTCTTATGTTGCAAGTTACCCCACAGATGGGGAAACTTGCAACAAGCGTGTATTTCGCACCTCCTGATTAGGTGGCAACGTATTTTGGTAAACCAAGTGCTGCATAGTATTCTACTCGGGGTAATTAGCGTACACGATGCTTCACAGGATGTTTCAAATGTTTAGATATTTAATGATATTGCTTCAAAGTCGAAAAGTGTTGCAAGTTACCCCATTTGACGGTACATATAACAATGGAGCGGACTTGTTTTTCGACTTCTCATACAAGGTTGGTGGTTTGAAGTTTTAGTTTTAGTTTTAAGGAGAAACTTCAGAGAGTACCAATATGGCTGACACAATGGCCGACTTGCACCTCTTAAAAATTCATAAACAAATGCGGTCGATTTTGAAAAGTTGCCTCTTTTTGCAAGTGAGCAAAGCTAGGATAATCAAATGCGACTTGTTTCGATGCTTCGTTCGTCAGATTCGTGCCTCTAAAGTTTGTGTGCAAAATTGCAATAGCTTTCTTGATGTTTCACCTTAAGCAAATATGCTTATGTGTGAATTGTATTTTCCATAATCAATGCTTTGTTTATTTTTAATGTATCTCGCTAACATCTCATATTCTAAATGTATGCAGAGGAATAATGTTTAAATAATATTTTCCCGCCAAAAAAATCCCTTTTTTGATTCTTACAAATATTGTATAACACATATACAAATATTGTTAAACAAGCAACCTGTGGTGGAATGGATCGTTTTTCCTGTGTAGTGCAGCATATGACGAAGTGGTTCCTGCAGCTCTGGAGGATGGGGAGATGCCTGAACTGAAGCCTGCAGTATCTGTCGTAGCAACTGTATACGAGGAGCTACCAATTTTGACAAAGTTTGAGTAATTTCAGAAGACACAAAGGATTATCGCCTACGTTTTAAGGTTCACCAACAACTGCCGTAAGGTTGGTGAACGAAGCACTGCAACGACGCCCACGATTTCTGAATTAAAGGAGGCAAACAAGCGGATCATTCAAGCGATCCAGAGGAACGAACTTCAGGATCAAATCAATCGCCTGCAAACGGGCGAGCCATGCAAGAGAATCGGCAACCTAAACCCTTTCCTGGACGATGGATTACTTGGACGTAGAATTCGTCACAGCAAACTGGCATACGAGGTGAAACAACAATGGATCATTCCGGACAAGCGCCCCGTAACGAGAGGACTCATCGCAGCGGTACACAGAGAAAACCTGCATGCTGGTCCGAGTAGCGTGCTCACAGCCCTAATAGAGCGCTACTAGATACTGAACGCCAGATCGACGATACGAAAGGTGACGAGAAGTTGCATCACTTGCTTCAAATCAAGCCCGAAGCTTGCTGAGCTGTTCGTGGGAGATTTGCCGTCGTATCGCTGCACCTACGTTTATGAAAGTTGGAGTAGACTTCGCTGGATCTATCTACATAAAGCAAACCGCCAGGAAAGCAGCTCCGGTTAAAGGCTACATGTGTGTATTTGTCTGTATGGTTCCAAGGGGATGCACCTGGTGGAGAACCTTTCCACTGAAGCATTTTTGGCAGCAACGGTTCGTTTCCAGAAGACGAGTACCCGAAGAGGTGTATAGCGACCACGGAACGAATTTCATCGGCGCGCGATCAGAGCTTCGTGAGTTGTACGAGCTCTGCAAGTCCGACCGAATCAACGGTAATCTATCACAGTTCTGTTAAAACAAGGAGATTAAATAAACCACGATCACCCTCAAACACGCCTCATTTTGGAGGGCTATGCGAGGCGGGCATTAAAAGCGTGAAGTCTGTTCTGAAGAAAGTCTATGCGTCCGCCTATCTGACAATAATGGAATTTGTGACCTTGTTGTGTCAAATCGAAGCTATTCTAAGCTCTACCCGAGTTGGTGAGAAAATCTAACGAATAACACATTCAGTTATTAATAATTGAATTACTGAAGAACAAAAACTGATATTGGTTTGATAGAGATAAGAGGTAAAATATCAGAAATAATATCAATATCCAGTATTGAGAAGTGCTCAATAATAGCTTGTTAATATACATAAAAGATCAAAACAATAGCAGACAAGATTTGTCGACATTTTTCTTGAAAAAAAAAATGCCAACATCCAGCATCGAACCTACCACCTTAGGATTCACAGGCGGTGATGCTTACCACTCAACTGCGGCTCACTGTTGTGAATATCATGGCAACAAGAGTATGTGGTTCTTCGTTTCCCCCAGCTCAGACATTGACATTTCACTAACATTGAGCCATCTCTATGTGTGTATGTGTTCCGTTTCGTGCAGAAGAGCTAAATTTTTGTTCTTATGTATCTTTCAGATATTTCAACAAGAACAAAAACTGATACCTATATATCATGTCACTTTGAGTTATTGGTGCGATATTCTTTAATTTTTTGAATAACACATCAAAATCACATCGAGCTATGACAGCAAAAATTGTTCGATTTGAGATTTGATTCAGATATTCTCGTCTGCCCGGGTAGACATTTTTTTGTACATTCCACTGACCCCAATGACCCAACCGTTTTGACCCCTGGCCATTTAATGATCAATAGATCTTTAACTGCTATCCCTGAGCCTAGTCTTAATGACATTCCACTCAACCACCTGTCAAAATGGTAGCACATTCAGCTTCTTCGACAGCACTTCTGATTATGCTGGTCGGAAAAATAATTGGTAGAGCTTTAATGGCGTTCAAAGTGGACGAAGAAGCACGTCAATGTACAGGGGGTGGCCACAATGTTTGGGATAGGCAACTTTTTTCCTCTCACAAAAAAGTTCTACATGTTGTAACTTTTCATAGAGTGTATCAAACATTCTCAAATTTTGACTGTTTGTCAACCTATTATATGTGCATCATTGGTACAAATTTGAGCTCGATTGGTTAAACTTTCGCGAAGTTAGAACCGTTCTCGTAAAACACTATTTTTTGGACAACTAATTTTTGGGCTGTCATATCTCGGAGACCAGTGAACCGAATCGAATGAAATTTTGAGCGATCATCAACAATATTGTTGAGAACCACTGGACTGCCTCTCATGCTCTCGCCTTTCTGCGTGCTCGCCGATAACATTTTGTGATGCTTTCGGTCGATGCACAATCGCAGATATTATTTAGAATAGAAGTAATGTAGCCTCCATGTAGCAACGTGTCGTGTTTGTCATGTAATTTTATTAGTGTAAATAAAGTTATGTTTTAATCTGTTATTCGCTACGCCTGGGAGTTTATTAATAGACAGTTATGTCTCCCGGCCACCCCGAACTCCAGGTCGTAACAAATATATTATTGTTTGAAAAATATTTAAACATAGGTACTTTTTAAACGTTGAAAAAAGTTATGATGATTTGACATTTTCACCCATATAGAGGAAAATAGGTCAAATTTACAATGTCGCACAAAAAATACTAGTTGTGTTCTTCCTTTAATTTAAACGGGCTCTAATATATCTTATTATAGATATCTTAAGAACAGAAGTAGAAAATCTTTGGATATCAAAAATAAAATTTAATGACATAGATGTGAAAAATTAACATTTTTTTTCGAGAAAGATCCTAAAATTGTCAATCCATCATAACTTTTTTCAACGTTTGAAAAGTACCTATGTTTTAAAGAATTTTCAAGCATCAATATACTGTTGATAAACGTACATAATTTCATTCAACTCAGTTCACTGGTTTCCGAGATATGACAGCTCAAAAATTAGTTGTCTTAAAAATAATGTATTACGAGAACGGTTCTAGCTTCGCGAAAGATTACCCAATCAAGCTCAAATTTGTACCAATGATGCACATATAATAGGTTGACAAACAGTCAATTTTTGATGCACTCTATGAAAAGTTATAGCATGTTGAACTTTTTTGTGAGAAAAAAAAAGTTGCCTATCCCAAACATTTTGGTCACCCCCGGTAGTCCCTAACATGATCGTCTTGTTGAGCGAAGACAACGTGCCACCTCAACAGTGGAGAATGGGTAGGATTGTCAAAACCTATCCAGGTCCCGATGATCTCACTCGTGTCATCGACGTTCGTGTGGGCAACAGCGTTTTCAAGCGGCCAATCTATAAGTTGGCACCCCTGCCCATCCTTGAAGAAGAACAAGTACGCTCTACACATCAATACGAAGATTCCAAGGAGCCAGCAGTGTCACTCTTTTCCCGGGTGGCAGCATGTTCAATCCGCAACAACGCTGCGAAAATAAAAAGTTATGTAAATAGTGTACGGCCAGTAAATTAAAATGAATTAGAACAAAATCATTGTGTGTGTGTGTCCGCCAGTCGCTTGCGTGTCCGGTTGAGTCCTTTTCAGGGCTAGAGTTATTTGGAGATGGTTTTCCCATCGTTGGTGAATTCGCCGCTGGTCCTTCGGTCGCTACATGGCAGTTCCCATACACCGATTCCACTTGGGGAATCGGTGAGACCGGCGAGCACGCTGCAATGAAGGCAGCCTGAAGAAGAAAAGCAGTTTTACAGTCCACTGCAACACGCAGCAACACCTAGAGAAAACCTCAGGAGAAACTTCTGGAGGAATCTCCAAAGGAAAGTCCTAGAGAAATAACTGAAACGAACTCCTGGAGCAAATTTTAAAGGGAGCTCTTAAAAAACCGTATTTTATTTTCGAGTTTGTTCTTTTTTCATGCGTTGGCTGTTTGAAGATATCATTTCAATTCAACAATCCATTTCCGAGCTATATATTTTAAAGTACCTAAAAAATTAGGTTTTCCTCATGTACTCTTATCAAAAGTTATGTGAAGAATATAGCAAAACAAATGAAATGAAAAATATGTTCAGATAGAAAATACATTTGCAAAATTTCACTTGAGTTGTAAAAAATCGCGTTTCGTTCATCTTTGCAACTTTAACCACGGGTATGCCTGCACAGTGAAACTCAGTAAGAATATCATAAATAGTTCCAAAGTGAGGCCATCCGTCTTAGCCCAATGGATACATCACATAGCAACAACTTGAACGTTCAATTGGGTGCGAAAATGTGGCATATTATAGCATAGAGCAGGTCGAGCGTTGGACAGCCAGTAGGATCCAATTCTCCTTTCCATAGTTCCTGCAGCAAGGAAGGCACGTTTCATCCATTCCGTATGGCAGCAGAGGTATCATATCGATCGCAATACAAATATTGGGTGTGTCAATGATGGAGCAGCAGACTCTACTCATCGATGATGACGCATGCGACTATAACTGCTCCGAGCTCGAGAAGGAAAACGAAGAAAAAGAAAAAGATGACGAGCTTATAAATTACGAAATCCATTTCAGAAAGAGGTTGCTAAATAAGTCAGGAAAATTCTCTGCTCCGGCAAAGGAGTTGCGAATGCCGTATCCGCTTTTCAAGATTTTTTCCTGGTTGGAAAAAGACGAAGATTTGAAATGTGTGTTCCAAGAGGCGAAAGAATGAAAGACTACGTGTGGGTTGTAGAATGGGGGTAATGTGTATTGGAACGAGCTGGCCGGTAAGTGGATCGGAATGATTCAATATTTGCTCGAATAACATGATTTTAAGAACAACAGACGGACTAGCTCCATTGGGCAAACCCGCCCCCCTGCTCATTTTTTTTCCTGTGGTTTTTCTGGTTCCGGTTTATCCATTCCATATGTCAAGCTTCAAGGTGAAAGGGGAATTTATGGCTCAAAGACAAACATTATATTAAGAAGTAATAGGAAAAGTGCTTGAATAAGAAAGGGAGGGGGCGCAATAATATTAAATTTTTGTGTGACATGCTAAAAGAATGCATTTTCCAAGGTAAGAAAATTTTATCAGATAGGAATAAGAAAATGGATACAAAAACAAGAACTACCTACTGTTCTTCCAGAAAGGTCGAAACATTTATGCTTAAGATATCTAATCTTCTTTTTCTTGACGTGACGTCTGAACAGGAACACAGAATGCTGTTCAGGTAATTGTTCTATGAGTACTTCCACAGCTAAGATTGAGAGCATTTTTTTTTCTAATCGAATAACATCATGGATTTTGAGATACTCTGGGTGTCGCTAACCTTTTTAAAGTGATTAATTTTCGCAGTATTTTTATGAGTCCATGCTTCATAGATGTCGGATAGTGCATAACCCCCAGTCGGAATTTGATACTATTTATCAAAACGTCATTTATACTTCCCAGTAATTTGATAATCCACGGAAACATATCTTCGCAAAAAAAAACGGAATTACGCTTGGCGTAATGCTATTTCCAAAAGCCAAAACAATTTGTAAACAAGCATAGCAATTTTAATTTTAGATATTTAAGCCCAAATGTCTTGAAGCGGCCAGCAGCTTAGCTTCTAATTTTGATAAATGAAAGCAAGCATCGGATACCACCCGTGAAGTGTCCTGACAGTGCCATGGCCTTCGAGCAGCAAGAAAGAAAGAAAAAAACAGTCCAGGACTAGGGAAAACACTGGCAAATTTTCCAGAATGTGTGATCTACTTTCTCAGTGGAGCGTCTTACTTTCTTTTGCTTTGTGTAAACATACCTATCCACCTACGACAAGGCCTCGTCCTCCCACGCAAATTCATCACACAGCCAACAACAAGAGCAACGTCAACGACCGGGGCAAGGTTTTGCCTTACAGCTACTGAGAAAGTTGCCTTCGAGGACGACTTTGGTTGGACGTTAGCCGACACTCTCTGTGAACGACGACGGGTACGGAGCAAACGTGTTTGTCAGAGTACGGAGGAAGCTGGATTTGTCTCCTGCATGAATCAACTTTTCCTATTTTTCCACCACATGCTGGGATCTGGGCGAACCGTGAACTGCCGGATACCGGAATAGAAACAACGGACAAACCTACACCTAAGAAGAAAGCCGTTTGGTGATAGGAAAACAGTTTCTTCGTTTCAATTGTGATGGGGAGTGCAATACGATTTCTTGAAATATTGCTGGGATTGGTCAGCAGCAATTATTTTGGTTCCACCCATAATTTCTTCCAAAACTTTATACAAGAGTTACGCTATAATTTCCTTTAAAACTCTACAGACTTTCTGATGGGATTGTTCCTGCAATAAGCGTAAATTCTAACAATTTCGAGAAGAAATTTTCAAAAACAAAATTCTTGAAATTATCTAAGAATTTCTTCAGGGATTCTTTCAGGAGTTGCTACAAGGAATCCTCCAAGAGTTTCTCCAGGGACATCTTTATGAACTTCTTCAGCAGTTCTTCCGGGGATGCATCCATGAATTTCTGCAGAAATTCATCCAGGGTTTGTCTTCAGAAGTTCCCAGCATGTTCTTTTGAGAAATATGAATTTAATCCTTATGTTATGTAGCTGTACTAACTATTGACTTACCCTACTTCGTTAAGATTTAATTGTAGAAGGAAACAATAATAATTTGCATGAAACCTTCCAAAATGTTTACCTGTAAATAAATATAAAAAAAAGATATTAATACATTATTCTGCTGTTCTACAATGATTGAATATGCAAACAAAATCATCTACTGATGCTAAAATTTCCGCTTTAAATTTCAGATAGTTTTGTATACCCTATTTCATCATATTTTAACAAACAACAATGCTCAACCTACAGCAGCAGCAACAACATCAGTCGAAGCAACACTAATGGGGTATCGTCATGATCAGCGAACCTATTCTATTCCCAGAGTCCATGGTCTGATTACCCCGCTTCTCCATGTGTGTAACCTACTGGCAAGCCAACGTGCGCTCTGAAAGTGAAGCCTACACGTCCGTAACAGATTTTGTTTTGATTGCCCCAGCAATGGCACACACAGAGCAGAGCTTGGAATAAATATCGGTTTTAGCCTATCCGAGTCATCTCTCACGTGTGTGTCTATCGAACAAACGTGTCCTACTCCCATAGCCCGACCGCAACCAAGAGCAAACCCGTAAGATCGTAAGATTTTGTGTGCAGCACCCTTTCCATCATCAGCATCATCATCATCGCAGACGACGACGACGACGACGACGTTTGCCTCAAATGTGAATTGCCGCTTCGTTTTCTCATGATTATCCTCGGGCCATAAAGAAAAGCCTTTCACCTCCTTGAAGAGGTCTTGTGGCATCGTCTGTCTGCCTGCATGCCTGCCGCCAACTTCCGTCACCAAACCACCCCACCATTATTGCTGCAACACCAACCACTTCAACTGAATTTGAACCGACCAGCCAGCAGTCGGCGTAGTCTTTTAAGCTCAATCTCGAACCTTTTTCTCCGTGGCTCGAGAGTTGATATGTGTGGCATCATAACAACAGAGATGTATTGTCCGAAACGGATGGTAAGAAGACCTAGCAGAGCTTATTTCTGAGCGCTTCTTGATATTTTATCTCGACGGTGTTGTGTGATGCCGTTCCATGAGGAAAGTGTTAAACAGTTTTGCTGGAAACATATCTGGAATGATTTTTACACTATTGAAGAAACTATGAAAAAAATAAATGAAACAAAACCATTGCCGTGACGAAAGTGGTCAAACGTTCGCTTCATAAGCAGATGGTCATGGGTTCGATCCCAGCCCCGGCTCTTCATCAGTTGCTCCTCCCCCCGAGAGCGGCTGGCACTTCACCCTCTTCTGAGCTCTCATAGCTCTAACGGACCCGGATAATTGGATATCGGCGAAATGGCAACTAATAATGGGCCCTCAATCGAACTGGAAAAGAAACAGCAGCCACACATTATCATCCTCGTGCTCGTCATTCTACCATGGACAGAGTAGAAAGTGAAAGCAGCACATAGGCAACCAGCTCGATATAGTAGAATTAGAATAGAATAAATTTAATAAACTGTAAGGGCAGCTGTCAGTTGAGTTGTAATCGCTCTCGTATTTAGTGCCCCAGTGGACAAAAGGGCTGTAAATTAGGTTAAGTGGATAAGAATAAAAAAAATACGTTTTAAACCCAAATGATGTACACTCCCGTTCAAAAGTTTGTGGTCACCCCCTCAAAAATATGTCATTTTTTTAGGCCCATATCTCCGCCAATTTGCGTCCGATTTCGAAACCCTATGTTTCATTCAAAAGATAATAAGTCAAACAAACTTTGAACACGATTTAAAAGAAACTTTTTCAAAAAATGTTGTATGTAAACTTAACCCAAAGTTGCCAAATTTTCTAAAAAATGAATATAAACTTACGGCAGTGTCGCTGGAAGTTGGGTCGACCAAATTTTAAGATGAGAGCGGTAATATGACTCATTTTCTATTAGCCTTCAACTGCTTTTTACAGAACTTAGCTAAAAAATCTAGATAAAAAAGTTATTAAGTAAATTAATCCTTGATGTTATCGACCAAAAGTTTGGGCACCCCTCAATATGATGTATCGGCCAAAAGTTTGGGGTCACTTTCGTAAAACATGTAAAAGTGATTTGGTGATATCTTTGTCATCTATAGTTCAATTTTAATTATTTTTGGCTCATTTCAAAGATAATTAACTAAATTTACGTTTGATGTCTTCAACTTAACGTATTTAACGATTTTTGTATATAAAAATGTTATGTAGAGTTAGCACAATTTACCACGCTTCAAAAAATGAGGCAACTTTACGTTAAGTTTTAGTATGTAAATTTCAACAAATATGTGTGGTTCAATGTCTATGCAGTAAGTATCATTCATTTTGTTTCAAATAAGCCAAGAAGAATTAAAATTGAATGAAAGATGACAAAGATATCAACAAATCACTTTTCCATGTTTTACGATAGTGACCCCAAACTTTTGGCCGATACATCATTTTGAGGGGTGACCCCAAACTTTTGGTCGATGACATCAAGGACTGATTTACTCAATAACTTTATTTCTAGATTGTTTAGCTAAGTTCTGTAAAAAGCAGTTGAAAGCTAATAGAAAATGGGTCATATTACCGCTCTGATCTTGAAATTTGGTCGACCCAACTTCCAGCGACACTGCCGTAAGTTTATATTCATTTTTTAGAAAATTTGGCAACTTTGGGTTAAGTTTACATACATTTTTTTTTAAAAAGTTTCTTTTAAATCATGTTCAAAGTCTCTTTGACTTATTATCTTTTGAATGAAACCTAGGGTTTTGAAATCGGACGCAAATTAGCGGAAATATGGGCCTAAAAAAAATGACATGTTTTTGAGGGGGTGACCCCAAACTTTTGAACGGGAGTGTATTTGAAACGTTAATTTGATATATTTAATTTTTGCATATTTTTATCTATAGTCTTTTTAGAAGTCATATCATCTGTTGCAAGGTTAGACAAAACTAAATAAACATATAACCACAGACAGGGATGGGAACACTCACTTGCAAAGAGTTACACTCATTTGCTATTTTCTCAGCTCAGAAGCGTGTAATCAAAAAACGATGTATGGCCGACTTTTGCCTTGTGGTTTTGTCTCAAACTTTGCCGAATTGAGTAAAGGTCGCACACGTATCCCAAAGTCGTTACAGAGCTGTGAAAGTGACTCTCCACAAGGTGAGTGTAATTTACATTCAACTCGTGGAGAGTTGCCTTCGCAGATCCTTCACGACTTGGGTATGCGTGTGCGACCTGTACTCTATTCGGCATACTTTTAGACAAAACCATAAGGCAAAAGTCTTCCATACATCGTTTCTTGATTGCACGCTTCTGAGCAGAGAAAAATGCAAGTGAGTGTAACTCTTTGCAAGTGAGTGCTCCCATCCTTGACCACAGACAAACAGACATCACACTCCGCTCGCTTCCCATCGATCACCTTTTTGACGGTTGATTCAAATTTTCGGTAGGAGGTTGATTGACCACTCGTTGCGCTGGCGTTGTTTTTGCTCCTGTTTGACGTATGCTCACTACTGCCACCTAGTGATGACCCGGCCAAGCACAGTACGTTTATCATTTTGCGGTTATGTTTTGATGATGATGTTTTTCAATGAAATTTGTTCTAAGAGTTACGTCTGTTTCTCTGTGATATAACTAAGCAATTCCAGTAAAGTCCAATCATAGTATGTCATTGATATCAGTTTTGAAGTGATTGGGTGCCTTTTAAATTATATACAGATACAGTTTTCTAACGAAAAAGGAACATTCTTGGCAAAGCTTTTTGAATAATTTGCATCAAAAACTTTGATATAAATTCTGAAGAAAAGTCAGAAGTAAATCCTAGAAGTCTTTTCGCAAAAATACATGAATATTTTTAGAAATTTTTAGAAAAATTGAAAATTATTTGTAAAGGAGATTTTGGCTTTCTCAGTCTAGGGAATCCAAACGATTAAATTGAGGGCAATGCCAATTTAATCGTTTGGATTCCCTAGACTGAGAAAGCCAAAATCTCCAAAACATTAAACTTCCAGTCGAAAATCTTACGCATTAATTGTAAAGATACTTTTTTAACACGTTTGACCCCAGGTAAAAATAAAAGTTCCAAAAATCGAAAACAACTTATTTTTCAACAGAATTCAACCAAATTTTGGACACAAACTCGCACAACACTATAGTTTTGGAAATATACGGGATCAGCATTTTCTTGGACTTCTGGACGGAGTAAGGCCGGTGGGTCACTGGGTCAAGGCGGGTATAAATAAGGCCAAGTACGATTTGCACCCCCTTAACTTTCTTCTTAACGAAGTTTTTCAATGGGAGTTTGCACATTCCGTTTCCTAACGATAGTTGATGTTGCTACAGGTTCGAATTTCAGATTTTCCGATAGGTTTCTTTGAGTTCTTGAGATATTCAACATTTCTAAACCATCCAAGTCTTCATTTGAGTTTGTTGTTTTCAAATGAAATTAAATATTAGACATTATTCCCTTATTGAACCCATAGGTCATCGGAGACATCTTTTGAACATGTGTTGCCCTTGTAGTACTATTAATATTTCCTGAATATCTCGATGGATAGTCCGAATCCGTCCTTACAAAACATGAACACTCGAAATAATCACCAAGGATTATTTTCAGTTTTTGAATTAGGTTTGACTGTAGAATGAACTGTTTTCGGGTGGCTTTTCAGTCTAACGTAAAATCAAGACAAGTGCTACTTGTTAGTCCGACGTCGAATGGCCGGCCAATGGCCGAAACGTCGGAATTAAACAAGTAGCACTTGTCTTGATTTTACGCTAGACTGAAAAGCCACCCGAAAACAATTATTTTCAATTATTTTTATCGCTATAATGTTTGTATAATGTTTGTTATATCAACGAGCAGAAGAATTTTTGGACGATCTCACTGAAGTCGTGTCTTGACTACAGAGAACCGTAGATGGACTACAATTAGACAAATTTGCATGCGGAAAACAACGGTTAGCTCCAGAAACCAATACTACATCGAACAGGAGTAAGTAAAAGCCTCGACTAGATTCCCGGGATGGCCTGGCTGAAGTCAGGCCTTGAGTTCATTGAGCTGTAGATAAACTGTAATATCATTGTAACGTGAGAATACAACTTGCGAACCCCTGTGCACGTATTGAAAGTTGTTTGTGTCTCCTTTGTGTGATTTGTTTTACTCATTACGGTAAATAATATCAGACGTAGTGAAAACATGAGACGGAATGCATGTATAAAGAAATCACCGAAGTTGTAAGTGTCCTTTTATATAAATGTACTATTTTATATGTAAATAAAATGTTTTAGCTTTGTAGCATGCGGTTTAATAAGCTGTGTTTTATTGGCCCTGCTGGAAGAGCGGTGTTCCCGTCCTGTTTTCAACATAGCGTTTCCCGGCAAAATAGTCCACTATGATTTTTTGAATTCCATATGATCATATATCCGCGATTTCTAGCACTGGTGAAATTTTCATTGAAATCGGAGACCCTTCGGCCCAAACCTGTTTGGTAATAAAAAAAAATCCCCTTTATACATATGGCACTATGCCACGATGCTCTGGATGTATTCCCACATAAACTCTCAAACAAAGAGGGCGGAATTAAATGGTACAATAACTAATTACACTCATTCGAAGAGGGTATTCTGCTAAGAGGGTTCGAAAAGTCGGTACAAGACAAGATCTAAACAAACTTTGAATTAGTCTAGCACCGACCAAATGCTAACGAATTTAGCTGAAACTTAGACCAGAGCATCATAGGGTTCATTCAAATATTACGTAACGCAATGGGGGGAAGGAGGGGGTCTAGGGCGGTGTTATGCTTCATACAACATTTCAAAATCATCCATACAAAAGTTGTTACGTGAAGGAGGGAGGGGGTCTAAAATTGTCATATTTCGCGTTACGTAATATTTGAATGAACAGCGTCATATGAAATGTCTCATTTAATTTTATATGACGCTTACGATGCTCTGGTTCAAGTTTCAGTTAAGGCTAGAAAACCAATCGAACTTTTTGACATGTGGTATTTTGAGCCACGCTACTGTAGATCCTAAATTCTGAACCAAATAGTGGTTTGGATGGCCTAGAACATTTTAACCTTCTATTGGCATTAGGGTCATTTTTGACCCCGTACACTACCTCAGCGAGCTGCTGCCAACGTGATGCAAAAGGAAGATTAACTTATATTTGAACGTTTGGTAAGATAAAAATAATCATAAGATTTATGTAAAAAGTTACTATTACACTCGTAGACTTTACGATGAAAACTCAAGGATATGACCTAGCACATCAGACAAATTATTACTTTACACCATTTTTTGCCATTTTTAATGTTTTGGACACGTGTTTCATGAAATTGCAGAGATTAAAAATCCTGTTATGATAATTATTTTTAAGTATACATATCCTGTTCGAAATACACTGAAGTTTTTTTTACGACGGTAATGGTCCCTCGTAAAAAAAACCGCGTAAAAAACCACGTTATTTTAAAAAACGTCGTAAAAAACACGTTAATTCAAAAAACGTCGTAAAAAAGGTCAAGTCATGGTAGATGTGGTCCTAACTATTTTGCGCGTGTTTTAAAAAAAACGCGGATTTTTTTTACGACGGTTTTTGAAATAACGCGTTTTTTTACGACGGTTTTTGAAATGACGCGGTTTTTTAGGACGAACCGCGTAAAAAAAAACTTCAGTACGCTTTTCGTGGATATACATACATTATCGGACAATAAAAATGCACCAAAGCCGTTTTCCCATACAATTCACTTCAGATTGTCATATCTCAGTTATTTCTCAACCGATGGTTTTCATTTTTCTGTGACGAACTACAGAACATTTCAATTTTCAAAATCTATTGAAAAGGTCTGTAATAGCTATTTATACAAAAGTTACAGATAGGTTGAATTTTGACAATAAAAATGCACCAAGACATGAAATTTAATGGCAAAAAATTGTTACGTCATATCATTATTGTGTCTTCGGCAAATATGTTTCTCGTGTGATGACAAATAAATTTGCTGAAAAGACCAACATGATTTGACTTCAGCATTTTTAGATATAAGATTTTTGTCTTGGTGCATTTTTATTGTCAAAATACAACCGTCTGTAACTATTGCATCAATAGCTATTACCGAACTTCAATAGTTTTTAAAAATTGAAATGTTTTGTAGTTCGTCATAGAAAAATGAAAACAGTCGCTTGAGAAATAACTGAGATATAGCAATCTGAAGTTGACTAATTTGTATGGGAAAACGGCTTTGGTGCATTTTTATTGTCCGATAATGTATGAGAGGCTCAGAAGCAAAGACGGGTAAGTGACGTTGTTTAGGTTGATCAGATAAAACACACGAGCTCTACCTTGCTGATAAATTGATTTTAGTTTTCGAATTTATATTTTCAACAGCGCGTTGGGGATGGAGAACAAGGATGCGATAAAATGAAGGAATACAATTATTAAATACAAATCATAAAATAAGGTATTAAACTTTTTTTCTTCAATGAGATTTAAATTCAAATTTAAGTAAAATTTCACAAATGCTGTAGGCCTGTAGCTTGCACAAAGCTTCCGATATCGAGAGAATTTTTTATCCCAAACGATATCCCGCTTATTAACATGTTGAATAAGCTAAATTAATAATTCTTCGACATTCTTCGACAAGGTGTCACGTATAAAATCTTCTTCAATATGCCCTGGAACAACCAAACCGGTCCCCATCGATAAAGAGCCAAAGAGCGGCACGGATAATTCCAGGACATTCGATTCGAACTCGAACGGAGGAAAAATCCGGAAAAATCGGCAAAAAATATGTGTATACATTTCCATTATTTGTCTGGAAATATGAAAAACTCACAGACATAAATGGTAAACAATGGGATGCTCTCGGTGGCCGGCTGCCATTGCTACCGCTGCAAATACACTTTCCGGTGCGGACACAGCATCCAATTTGACCCTTTCTATGCGGTAGGTAGTGATGGACTGGACTGTGAAGCTCGACCATTGAGAAGTAGTAGGTACGTAGGTAGCAACCGCATCAGAGATCAACGAGAACAGCAGTGAGGCTGAGGAGGCGACTGCTGCGGCGTGCTCGCATGGCTCATCCGTATGGACCAATTCCGGTGGTGAAATGGTAACATTGTTCCACATAGTTGCGGACACAAGCGAACACCAAGTGCCGGGATTCAGCATCGGAACTGGTCGAATTTTTATTGTGAGTATCGGTCGGCATGCAATTCGGATACAGCCAATCAGTTTCGTGGGACGTGAAGCTGTTAGGACATGTGGGAGTATGTGTCGATATTTGTTGGAAGCGAGGGTCATTTGCGTTACGGATTGGGAAATACACATATCCATGGTGGATTTTATCGGTGCTTGGACTCTTGGTATTTTTTTTTGTGCTTTCACTTCAGGAGCAAACTATTTGGATTGAATTGATGAACTCTTGGAAGGCACGAAATTGAGTGTACATTTTACAAGTTTACTTTGAGTGATAATTGGAATTTGGTAGGGAATACGAGATGTTGATTGTTGTCTGAGTGAATAAATTTATCGTTCTTTAGCAAGTAAAAGGATTTCAACGTTTTATTAATTTTATGGAGTATGATGAGGTGGATTGGATTGCAAGTGCGTTACACATTTTTTCATAGTGAAAATAAACCTGGTTTTCCTGGAAATAAAATAATTTTGGAGCATAAAAGAAGACACATCGTCATCCGTTACGCGGACAAATCTCTTTATCGTGGTGCGTTACGGCGTAAGATCAGCACAACCGAATCATAGTCTTAACTGATTCCAACTAGATCAATAGCATGTTTTAGTAAGGGCCTGTCCATGAGCTACTACGTAAACTCGAGGGGGCGGGTCTGGCCAAAATCTGTGGTCCAAACAAATTGCAAAAAAAAAATGTATGAGCAAAATTCTACAACGGGGATGGGGAGTCTGAGATGGCCAAAAATGAATCTACCTACAATGTACATAGTTTATCGACAGCGCCTAGAGGAAAATACTTTGATCCTAATTACATTTCATACTTTGTTAAAGTGATAGTCTTTTGGAGTTGCCAAGAATGATTTTTTTTTTTTTATTTTATTATTATATAAAATTTAGTTTATTTCTTTATAGCGTAAAAAGTAATTACAATGATAATTATTTATACACAATTGATTTCAAATTCTAGCGCTTGTATATCAATAACATTGTTACACTTCATAACAAAGATGACATAACCGATAAACATTTTTAGAATCTTTATTTTCTTATGTTTTCCTACACCTCGTAGCTCTGGTCGCACGAGCTCTTCTATCGTCAGGGTACGCCATCCATTCAGAACAGCAGAAATTTTCTGCTGCAAAAGCCTCCAAGCTGCAGCAACTCGCACGCATCCGCCCAGCTTATGTTCGAGGGTCTCACGTGCACAATTGCAGTACACGCAGTTTTCGCTGTCCACTCTATTCATACGAAACATCAAGCAGCGATGCTCTAGTTTCGCGTTCACCAACAAAAAGAGAGTGCTTCGTTGGTCAGAAGGCAGCTGCCGCATCGCAATGTTTTGCCAAATTTGTCGCCAATTTTCTGCTGGGTATTTTTGGCATATCTTTGGTGTATCGGTCTGCTCAATGTAATAACTGTGGATGCCGCCGGCGGAGGGAGCATCTTGTATGAGAGGCGGGAGAGATGGAAATTCGGCAAGTATGATTTTGAGGCAAGGACAGTCTGCGGGGGGGTTAGGATTTACTTGGGTAAGGAAGGATTTGTAGAAGGGTAAGGATTCGATGTCTTGCAAATGACGATTCAATAGTAAGGCTTTGAACTTCAAAGCAGGGAGATGTAACTTTAAACCGCCTTCTTCTTTGGTACGAGCCAGCTGCTGAATTGGAGTTCTTGCTGATAGACCTCGCCACAAAAATGTTCCCATCGTTGCCGTCAGCTTTGCCGTCTGAGCAGCTGATGCCGAGAGTACGGAGGCGAGATACCATAACTTGGAAGTCAGGGCAGCAGGGACGAAAGTCCTGGGGCCTGACGCACCCCCCCGCTTGCGAGTCAGCCGCGTAGTCGCCGGCTAAGAATAGGACTACTAACCCCAATTCAAGGTGTCAAGCGACCCGTGCTGAGGAATGAGTGATCGAGGGGGTGAAAAAGATGCTCGATCTTTAACGGAGCCTGTGGGGTACCTGGGCACCCCCCACAGTAAGCTGTCCCTTACCGCGTTAATGCAGGGCTCTGGCGTGGTGGACATTCTTTCCCGTGCGACTCGTGGGATTAATCATGAAATCAAACAAATCAAGCAATCAAAATTCAGGTGGAAGTAGTGGTGGGATCAACCCCTTCGCAAGAAGCGGGTTGATGAGATCTCCGACAAGGAGAAGTGAGGAGATAGGCGCTGGGAGTTGCGTACGCAGCTCAAGCGTGGGTGCTCCAGTCCACTTCCCGGCAAGCCAGCCGGTGGAGGTTATGGACGGAGCGTGGTTGTTGAGGGCCGTCAACCGAGGATCCAAAGGACGGTCCGCAATAGAGGTGGCTGAGCAGCAGCTTGGCAAAATCATCGACTTTGCGTCCACTAAGTCGAACATAAGCAAGGACCTGAAAACGGCCTTGCTTCGACTTAGGGCGTCGATCGACGATGCCAAGCAGGAGCACGCGGCACTCGCGTTGCTGACTGCTGCAGCAGCGGAGCCTGCAAATGAGAAAGTGCCGAAGTTTACCCAAACGGAAGCCTTCTCCTTCGCAGGAAGTCCAAATAAGGCGGAAGCGACTGCTCGCGACAAACGGGGCAAGCAATCGCAGAAGCGGGCGAGGCAACCGTCAGGCGAGGAGCTGTCTGGAGGTGCCCGCAAGGCCAGGCGAATCATTACCCCGAAAGTCGGTAATAATGCCGGAAGGTCGGACCCCAGCCAGGGTTCCCGGAAAGCTGGGAAGGGTGGGCCTGAAAAGGCTGGCCCGTCCCGGAACGATGGGAACAAGGGGTTGCGACCGCTAGTGGGCCCTCAACAGCCACAGAGTAGGGCGATCCAAGGGGAGGACCCCCCTTGGACGAAGGTAGAGCGGAAGAAGAAGAAGGCGAATCCGCAGGTAGTAGCGCAGGACGCCAAGCCAAGGCGTAGGAGGGCAGGTGCCAAGCGCGAGAAAGGCGACGCTATCGTCATCAAGACGGAACAGTCCAAGTACTCGGACGTCTTGAAGATGATGCGAAGCGACGCCAAGCTTGAGGGTCTTGGAGCCGACGTACGCAGTATTAGACGTACTCGTACGGGCGAGATGATCCTGGAGCTGAAGCGCCAGAAGGAGCACAAGGGCGCCGCCTATAAGAGGCTGGCAGAAGAGGTCCTTGGTGAGGGTGTGCAGGTGAGGGCTTTGACACATGAGGCGACTCTGAAGGTCTAGGACATCGATGAGATCACCGAAGTGGAAGAGCTCGTCACGGCACTGCGGCAACAGTGCGATGTGCAGGTGGCCGCCGCAGCCGTTAAGCTACGGAAAGGGCCAGCAGGGACACAGGTAGCTTTGGTTCAGCTACCTGTGGCGGACGTCAAAAAGTCCGTTAAAGTAGGGAGCATAAAGGTGGGCTGGTGTGTATGTCACCTGACATTCCACGAGCCACCAGAGGTTTGCTTCAGGTGTCTGGAACCAGGACACAAGTCGTGGGACTGCAAAGGCCCCGACAGGCGCAAACTGTGCAGGCGATGCGGCGCTGAAGGTCATAAGGCCCAAAGCTGCACGAGTCCGCCCATCTGCATGATCTGTACCGGGAAATCCTCGAACAACAGACATCCGATGGGTGGTCCAAGGTGCCCGGCCTTCAAGAAAGCCGCAGTGAACAACAAATCACAGTGCAGGTAACGCAGCTGAACCTGAACCACTGTGATGCGGCTCAGCAACTGCTTTGTCAGGCAGTTTCTGAGTGGGAGACGGATATCGCCATCATATCGGACCCATACCGAGTACCCGCCGGCAACGGCAACTGGGTCGCGGATGGGACCAGAAAAATGGCGGCGATATGGACGACGGGTAAATACCCCGTTCAGGAGTTGGTGTCTACTACCTATGAGGGCTTCGTGGTCGCCAAAGTAAACGGGGTCTTCTTCTGTAGCTGTTATGCGCCTCCGCGGTGGCCGATCGAGCAGTTCACGCAAATGCTGGACCGCTTAACGACCGTGCTAACAGGGCGAAGGCCGGTGGTAATAGCGGGCGACTTTAATGCCTGGGCCGTGGAATGGGGAAGCCGTTTCACGAACCAGCGGGGTCAGATCCTGCTAGAAACACTGGCCATCTTAGATGTCGACTTGGCTAATGTCGGTACCAAGAGTACCTTTAGTCGGAATGGAGCGGAGTCAATTATTGACGTGACCTTTTGCAGTCCTGGCCTAACAAGTAGTTCGAACTGGAGAGTAGATGATGGCTACACTCACAGCGACCACCTGGCGGTTCGCTACAGTATCGACTACAATAACAGCAGACAGCGGATAGAAGAAGAGGCGGCTAGGCCAAGGCCAAGCCCTCGCAGGTGGAAGACATCATACTTCGACGAAGGGGTATTTAGGGAGGCGCTCCGCCGTGAGCGAAACTTAATCGGTTTAGACGGCGACGAGCTGGTAGCGGTGCTCTCACGTGCGTGTGATGCGACCATGCCTAGGCGAGTCCACCCTAGAAATGGGAGGCCACCGGCTTACTGGTGGACCGACGCGATTGCGGACCTGCGCCGCGCCTGCCTACGGGCTAGGCGGCGGATGCAGCGAGCACGATCAGAGGAAGAGCGAAACGAACGGCGGGTGGTGTTCGCCGCTGCAAAAGCCGCGCTTAAGACCGAGATAAGAGCAAGCAAAAAGGCCTGCTTTGAGGGTCTCTGTCAGAGTGCCAATACGAACCCGTGGGGTGACGCCTACAGGATCGTTATGGCCAAGACGAGAGGTGTGATGGCTCCTACAGAGCAATCTCCAGAGATGTTGGAGGGGATCATTGGAGGACTTTTTCCGCGTCATGATCCTAGTCCTTGGCCTCCTTTCGTAGGACAGCCGGGGACTGGGGCTGGCGATGAGGAGAGGGTCACCGATGTGGAACTTGCGGGGATAGCTAAGTCCCTTAGCGTAGGTAAGGCCCCAGGTCCGGACGGAGTTCCGAACCTGGCCTTAAAAGTAGCTATTGCAGAGGCTCCCGAGATGTTCAGGTCTGCTATGCAGAAATGCCTGGACGAGGGAGTTTTCCCAGAAGCTTGGAAGAGGCAGAGCCTGGTACTATTGCCAAAGGCGGGGAAACCACCCGGAGACCCGTCGGCATATAGACCAATATGCTTGATTGACACGGCGGGGAAGGTGCTCGAAAAGATCATCCTCAATAGAATGTTGCGGTTCACCGAGGGCGAAAATGGTCTTTCGAGTAACCAGTACGGTTTCCGGAAGGGGAGGTCCACCGTAGACGCTATCTTGTCGGTTACAAAAACCGCCGAGAAAGCACTCGAGCCTAAGAGGAGGGGAATTCGCTTTTGCGCGGTAGTGACTCTGGATGTAAGGAATGCGTTTAATAGCGCCAGCTGGTCTGCTATTGCCGATGCGCTCTTGCGTCTGGGGATACCGGAGTACCTGTACAAGATTCTCGGAAGTTACTTTCAGAATCGTGTACTAGTCTACGACACGGAGGTGGGTCGGAAGTGCTTTCACATAACCTCAGGAGTCCCGCAAGGTTCCATCCTGGGTCCGGTGTTATGGAATGTCATGTACGACGAGGTGTTGAGGTTAGAGTATCCAGTGGGAGTGGTGATTGTCGGATTTGCCGACGACATTACGCTCGAAGTCTACGGTGAAACGATCGAGGAGGTAAAGTTGACTACCAACCACTCGATCAAGGTTGTGGAGGCGTGGATGCGGTCCAGGAAACTGGAGCTGGCTCACCACAAGACAGAGGTGACGGTTGTTAACAACCTGAAGTCGGAGCAGCAGACGGAGATCAGTGTAGGAGACTGTACTATCCTGTCAAAGCGCTCCGTCAAACACTTGGGCGTGATAATCGACGATAAGCTTACTTTCGGTAGCCACGTCGATTATGCCTGTAAAAGAGCCTCCACAGCTATTGCGGCACTGTCCCGGATGATGTCCAATAGCTCTGCGGTGTACGCCAGTAAGCGCAAGCTTCTGGCTAGTGTTGCTACATCCATACTTAGGTATGGCGGCCCGGCGTGGGGCACCGCGCTAAGTACTAAATGCTACCGACGGAAGCTGGAAAGTACTTACAGGCTTATGTGCCTGAGGGTTGCGAGCGCGTACCGTACCGTGTCACACGACGCTCTCTGCGTCATTACTGGTATGGTGCCTATCAGCATTCTTATCAGTGAGGATATGGAGTGCTTCGAAATGCGCGGCACAAGAGGCATACGCAGGACTGTCAGGATGGCCTCTATGGTCAAATGGCAGCGCGCGTGGGACAGCTCCACCAAAGGAAGGTGGACCTATAGGTTGATACCGAGGGTAGATAGTTGGATTAATAGGCGCCATGGGGAAGTCACATTCCACCTGACACAGGTCCTCACAGGTCATGGTTGCTTCCGACAGTATCTACACCGTTTCGGGCATGCGGATTCTCCCGAATGCCCAGTGTGCAATGGTTTAGAGGAAACGGCGGAACACGTTTTGTTCGTGTGCCCGCGTTTTCGCACAATGCGTGACCGCATGCTTGCCACATGCGGGGAAGACACAACTCCGGACAACTTGGTCCAGAGGATGTGTAGGGATGAGTTTGGCTGGAACGCCGTTTCAACGGCTATTACCCACATCGTCTGGGAGCTACAGAGGAGGTGGCGCGTGGACTCGGAGAATGGCTAGTCCAGATGCAGTACAAGAGGTGGTCCAGGGGTTCGGAGTCGGCTTCGTAGGTCATACCGGTGCCCTGCGGTCGAGATCGACCCTTACAACGATTAAGTGGCCGCGGAGAGGAAGTCCCGGTAGCGGTGCTGTCGTGGCGTCGGTCTACTGGGTTGGATCCGAGCCCGCGGTTGGAAAGGGGTCCCCGGCAAGGGTCGGGGTAGGTGAGATCCTGCTGTCTGCAACCTACGGGTGCATCTGATAGGGCCTGAAGGGTAGTGATACCCTTCCTTGCGGGCAGGTCAGATCGGGTTGCACGTGGGCATCAGTTCTTGATGTCCGCTCAGCAGTAGGGCGCGGGCGGGGTTGACCCTGCCCGCCTTCCGAGGACAAAGGGAGTGGCGAGGACCACTCGGGAAACTGGCTAAGCGCCAGCATGCTACCGTGATGGACTCTCCAAAGCGAGTCATCGATGTTCGTTGCTGCAGGCTACGCAGCTAACCTTGTGGGTGCGATGTGCACTAGCCCCTCTCTGAAGCAATACCTTCTTGGTGGTTCCGGAGAGACGTAGGGTTTGGCGACCATAGGAATGGTTTAGTGGGTACGAGGAGAGAGTAGTCCTGGATTTTACTTTTGTTGTAGAAGACGGCCTGTCAGACCTACACTACCCTAACCTTCTGTTAGGGTGTCTGTTGAGCAGATTATCCCCCTATGGTTTAGAAGGAAAAAAAAAAAATAACTTGGAAGTCATGAAAGTATTCAGCAGAATAACTTTCTGGTGCAAGTTGAGTGTTCGCATAGCATGTAGGTAAGCTAAACGAGTAAACTTTCCTACAAGCTCATCCCAATTCAACTTGCTCATTAGGCGAACGGAGTTGGCGAAAGTAATACCCAAAATGCGTACAGTATTTTCGCACCGCAGCCACGGTACGGTAAGGGCCAGCTCGTCAGTGTAACCCACCGAAATCGACGACGATTTCTCCAAACTCAGCTTCGCACCAGATACACGTTCAAAGCCTCGGAATGCCTCTCGCATCCGTTCGAGTCTGTCGCTGCAGGTAGAAATCACCGACACGTCGTCGGCATATGCCACCACAAGATCGGGTCCTCCTATCTGTTCAAGTCGTTTTATTAGAGGATGGAGATAGAGCACGAAAAGATGCATCGAGAGAGGATCCCCCTGACGAACCGACCTCTCGATTGGAAACGCTTCGGACAGACGACCATTTACCAGAAGGCGTGAAGAAGATAGTGCACCTATCCTGTAGAGAAGACGAACGAGATCCGAGTTGAAGCCGAGCGAGCACATGTTCCGATAGAGGAACTCACGATCCACCAGATCGAAAGCGTGCCGAAGATCGAAGGAAGCGAGCAGACCACGTTGTTTATGTTTTTTCAGCTGTGCGATACGATCCTTCAAGGCCAGTGTCGCTTGAAATATATTTCGGCCGAAGTTGGAGCATTTCTGGCTAGCACTAACCACCTGGTGGGTACGCATAACATTTTCAAGCCTCATCTTCAAAATGCGAGAAAAAATTTTATAATCGCAGTTGAGAAGCGAAATTGGTCTATATGCATGAGCCGTTTGATCGTTTCCCTTCTTTTTCACAAGAATGATTGAACAAGAAAAAATGAGTTAGTATTACTAATCTTCTATTGGGTGTTATTTAGTTTGAGTCAGAAAGACTATCCCCACCGGAGGGCTCTACAGTGCTCACACAGTAACCCACGACCTAAATTTTGAGTACCGAATTCAATAGTGTTACATATTAACCTCGTCAATTCAATTCCTATCGCTTCATTTTCATAATACCGTTTTGTAATTATCCTTCTGAATAGAGACATTTTCGAAGCAACAATCCAAATTCAACTAAGACTTCCACACAAGGCCAACAAGGCCAAACCTTGATTGATTCCAGTAAACAGCAAAAAAGAAAGCACACCGTCGCCCGTGGAAACACCTCCAAGAACGGAAGCTCGTGAATTGCCTCGGCTCAAACGGACAAGAGAAACCAATCGAGGATGTTTCGCCCTGCCTTGCCCGCTGCCAGTCCCACGGTTGAGCAATGCTATCGGTAACAATTTTGATGAATAAGTAATCGTTTTCAATAAAGTCATTATAACTCAATATGACGACAAGCTCAATAAGTAGCTAACATTCCGCCGGGCTCTGCTGTTGCCCGTTCCCCTCCTACCAGATTACGAACAATGTTCACGCTCGCGGGGCGATGGGCCAATCAGGGACGTGAGTTGCCACCTTTCCCTGTAATAGCCCAGTTGTACGCATAATAGCACCCACTACGGCGGTCGTTATGTCCTTGCAAAGGTTCCGCAGTTGACTTCGGGGACCATGAGCGGCTTCAGGAGACTGGTGTACTAGAGCAGGGGTTTTCAAATCTTTTGATTTACGGTTTATATATTTTTAATGAATTTCTGACTGGATCACTCGTTTATTAATTCCAATAAGAAAAAATATGATTAATAAAAAATAAAACTCATGAACTCAAAGTGTCCTATGCGCTATTCATTGGTCGTAGTCAACTATGAAAATGCAGATTATTCGACTTTCTTGCTTTTGTTGATGGTCATGGTAAAAATCTATTCCCGAATTCATGACCAACATGTTATGAAATCATAAAATGTGCTAATTCATTATATCATGACTACGAATCACGATATCATGATGTTAAAGATGATTATTATGTTTTTCCCTATCCTTTACATAAAAAATAATCATGGTTGTCAAAGGCGTAACGTTGTTTTCATTTCTCATGAAGCCGATGCATTAGAGGAGGGAACATCCAAAAACAAAAAGAAATATTCGGTAAATTATTTAATCAGTATTAAACTGTTTCCTACCAGGACATTCTACAATATCTTAAACACAGCGGTCTTGTCATTTAGCGAAACAATTGCAACAGAAAGTTAGACAATAAGTTATAATTGAAGCTGAATCAGCAGAAATAACAAAATAATAGACTACTGGAAAATACATCATTTATCGCCCTTACGACTGCCATTGAGTTCCGCGAATGGTAGATTTAGTTCCCAGAAAGAAACGGAAAATCACCCAGATTGACATTCCGATTCCATCCTCAATATTATAGGGCCGAAATAGCAGCAGTACACAACAAGAGCATGAGCTTGAGGGAGGAGCTGCTGGATCCCTCTATTAGCCATCATCATTCGCTTTACGAGCTTGTTCAGTGGGGCTATATAAGAAGCAGAGCGTTTGATTGCTTCCATCCAGTCGTCAGCGTATCACTTTATTATTGTTGTAATTATTGCATATTATTTCGTTACGATTATAATTTCCCATTACAATACCTAAACGGGCCATGAATAGGTTCTCCTTTTATGGGACATATTGCGCTAGTGTAGAGTGCCATCGTAAAGCAGCTGGGTGTTTCAGGGAACTACTTTGTATCGTCCCCACAATGAAGGAGCTTTTTTTTTTTGAATGGAACAATCTGCCACTCGTCGTCGTCGTTGCCGCCGGTCTGATCGAGTTGATGGGAAAATTATGGCGAAGTCGAAAATATTTCATAAAAATGAATTGATCCCCTAGTAATGCGTTTCCCGCATCCGAAACGGGGATTTCAATTCATTGCATTGGCGGTGGCGAAATTATTAAATGGTTTTTCCATTTTTCCTCACCGCAAGAGAGCTTTTATTCCCGCGTCCTGATAGGACTTCGCACGCTCAATGGAACACGGTGCGCGCGTGTGTGTTTTGTGCAGTCGACTGTTCGATTCTGTTTGGCATAAAATTTGATTTGGACTTTGTGTTGTTCCCGGTAACACACAAAAGGGATGAATTATTTTTTTCCAATTTCCATTATAATAGTGATTGAGCAGTTTATGATGTTGAATATGGGTTCCCAAATAATTATTGTGTCTTCGAGCCGCGTGAATGTGACAAAAAAGAGGTGGCTTAAATCGTATAAATTTATAATAAGCCCACCATTATTGACATACATTTGATGGATGGAAAAAGGATTGCCCTTTACATGAAGGTTGCTCATTAAGGTCGTTACTGATTACATAGAATTTTTATTTCTTTCATAAAAACCTATGACATTTTTAATGGATTAAATGCAATTGTGCGGCTTCCGAAACGCGTGTGAAGAAGACCTTCAATGTGACATAGCGCTGGTAAAATAATCATCAATTAAAATTGATCTTGGTTGATTGAGGCTGAATCATGCGTACTGTATTGGCATTTTGCGTACCTGAAGAAAGGGTCCTTATCTTCCTTCACAGCAAAGCGCTAGTAACAGTGTTCAATGGTCCGTGGGCCGTATAAAAAAGGAAAAAATATTTACGCCTAAATTATTAGTTTTAGCTATATGTTTTCTTCACGAAAGTTTCTTAATATTTTTTGAACATTTTTTTAATAATGTGAAATTAGGGTGATCCAAATTGTTCTCAAGATCAAAATGTCAACTTTTCATTGTTACCATATAAAGCAACAAAATGTTCTACAAAGTTGAAAAACACTCAACTGTACAACTTTGAGGCAGTAATCATATTGCTATCTCTCAAGGTTTCAATATATTATTTGTTGAAGTAAAAATAATGGGCTGAAACAAAAAAAAAGTAGTACATTCAATATGCATTTTTTTTTCTAGGACGCCACATTTTTATATCCTTAAGTTAAAAAGTTTTTCAGGATTTTCTTCTAAAAATGACTTTTTTTGACACTCAGAATGGCGCAAGCCAATTTTAAATCTTTTAGTCTTGTTCGAAAGATCTTATTTTCATCTTTCAATGGTGAAAAAACGAAAAAATTGGTGAAAAAAACGCTTCAATTTAAATCAATTTTGAAAATATGTATGGAATTTTTCATAGAAAAATGGTTCTAAGAACGAAAATATAAGAGATATGAATTTGTTGTCTTCGACAACAATGTTTGAAAGTATAAGTATAAAAAGTGCTCAGAACAAAGTATTCTGAAAAAATCACCAATCAAAACATGTTGGAAGAAAACCGCTTTTTCCTAGGAAAACCGACGAGGAACTAAAATCTCTTTGAACCGTGCTTCTCCAGCTCCTCGACGAAGGACCTTTTTCCACAGCGTCTTCCAGTCGGCGTGTGTTGAACTTCCATTAATAGATTCCCACTTCATGAGTGCAAAGTGGGCGTGAGCGCTGGGCAGATAATCAACTCCACGGTGACGGAGAGCGTGCTCACCATGTAGGCTAGAGCTAGAGCAAAGCAGAATTTGACCCGATGCTCATCAGTATTCTCCAAAGTTTGGGCAACTGACTTCGCTCAGTCCTAGAATTTCAAGCTTCATACGGCATGTCTCTGGCTAGTTGTGCCAGTTTACCCTGCTGGGTTAGTACATTCCAAGTTCAAATTCTTGTCTGTTGTTTCGCGCTAAAAGTCGATGCCGTTGAATCAGTTCGTAATCATCCATTTACGGTTTCTGCAACGGTTCGTGAACAGTAGGTTGTTGATGGACTTTCGTGCTTGCTGTTTAACAACACCTTAGAAGATGTAATAAGGAGAGCGGGGATAAACACTAGTGGAACGATTTTCACGAAGTCCGTTCAGCTGCTTGGTTTCGCTGATGATATTGATATTTTAGCTCGTAAATTTGAGACGATGGCTTAAACGTATCTTCGACTAAAGAGTGAAGCCAGGCGAATCGAATTAGGCATTAATGTGTCGAAGACAAAGTACATGATGGTAAAAGGCTCCAGGGAGAATTCACCGCGCCCGCCACCCCGAATTTCAATCGACGGTCATGAAATCGAGGCGATTGAAGAATTCGTGTGCTTGAGCTCACTGGTGGCCGCCGACAACGAAACCAAAAAAAAAAATTCAGAGACGCGTTGTGGCAGGAAATCCTGCTTACTTTGAACTCCGCAGAACTCTACGATCGAACAAAGTTCGCCGTCACACGAAGTTAACTATCTACAACACGCTGATAAGACCGGTAGTCCTCTATGGGCACGAAACATGGACCCTACGTGCAGAGGACCAACCTTGGAGTTTTCGAACGGAAGGTGTTGCTTTCTATCTATGACGGAGTGCAGATGGAAAACGAGATTTTGAGAAGGCGAATGAACCACGAACGTCATCAGCTGCTGAGAGAATCAACTATCGTCCACACCGCGAAAATCGAGTGGCTACGGTGGGCGGGCCACATCATCAGGATGTCAGATAGCTACCCGACTAAAATGGTTCTCGAGAGTCATCCGACCGGTACAAGAAGACGTGGAGCGCAGCGAGCAGGGTGGGTCGATCAAGTGGAGGACGATTTGCGAACCCTTCGCAGAGTGCGGAACTGGAGACACACATCCATGGACCGAGTAGAGCAGGGGTTCCCAACCTTTTTGAGGTGGCGACCCCCTTTAAAAATTGTCAAAGCATCTGGGGCCCAATCAAAATTTTCAGAAAAAAATATGAATTGAATAAACGAAGCCGAGTTATTTGGGTACAGTGGCATAGACTGAAATTTACTATGGTAGGGATTTTCGACGATCAATGATACTTTTTTTTATTTGATACTCACATTTCGTCAACAATGACATACATGTCAACGTCTACATTTAGTAATTGAAGTCGTGGTTTAAAAATAGCGGCGCAGCCGAAAATTTTTTCTTCTAAGAGCGTTTTATGCTGAAAATTTGTTCCTCAAATTGTGGCTCTTGGGGTTTTTTTGATAACATTGCGGCCCCCCTGGACTGACTTCACGCCCCCCCAGGGGGCTGCGGGCCACCGGTTGGGAACCCGTGGAGTAGACAGAAGACGACTCCTACGTAGAGGACACTCAGACCTCAATCTGACCGGTAAAGTCAGGTAAGGATGTTGAACTTAGGTCCTCTATCGACCGTGGTGGGGCTGCCAGCTTAAGTATAGCTTCCGGTGGAGGAGAATGTCATATTCAGCCGCTGGATGCCAGAAGAACAGACGTGTGATTCAATCCTTACTGAACAGACGCTCAGGACGTATCCCCTCAATCTCCTGAAGTCAGACAACAGTGCCGAGGCTGCAATACCATCTAAGCACACAACTTTGCTGGCGGTCTTGTCATCGATTGACCCGTGAAAGCATGAGGTTGGAACTTGTGAGTAACAGGGCTATGTTGAACGCTTCTTGACGACCCACCGTTTTGCAGTCACCAACATAAAAAAAATCATGTCAATCGGTTTGGAACTGACTGCCTAACAGCAAAAAGTGCCCAAAATATCAGTCACTGCCCAAGTGGCTCGCTACCCTATGCACCTCTGTATGTAGACATTAACAGTAACAAAAGTAGAGAAAAATCTATAAACGATAAATGCTGATGAATGCTTTCATCAACCCCTGTTGGTGACAACTTTCAAAGAACGTTCCACTTAATATGTGATCTTTTGGAATTTAAACAGCAAACATGCTTATATTGGAATTTTCATCGTCTTTTATGCTCGGTTTCTCGATTCATTTATTTCTCTCGGAGGTTAAAAAAATAAAAATCCGAAATTGAATCCATCCATAGAATACGTTTTCCATTGTTGACATTCAATCTTCCTTTCTATTTTACAGCCAAATAAGATTTCGGAGCGAAAAATCACAATATTGAATTATGGCCATAAGAACGCTTGAAGATGCATCATAAATTTTTCATACACGACGTGGACAAAGAGCACCAGAAACAACTTTCCATAAAAACTCGGCATCCAAACGACGCGTTACGTTTCCTGCTACCTTAGTTCGTTGCCTGGGCTAAAAGTATACCTCACTGCAGACTGCATAGCTCCTGCAGCATCACCAGCGTATTCTAACAAGAGAGAACAGACTGCATCTCGTCGCCGTGCAGCCCTTCATCGTCATCTTACTCCGTGTCCGTCTCTGTAGTCAAGTTGCCACGGGTGATTTGATTCTTAGCTAGAAGCTAAAGTCATCACCACCACCACACGGACTAAAGTCAACTGACACTCTGCCTTGGCTAGAAGTTCGTGCTCCGTCCCGTCCGTCGTGATGGCAGTAGCATCCTCCAAATGAAACTAACTTTGGATCCCATCCCAGTCCCACCGGAGGCACCCGAAAGCAACAAGTAGCAGATTTAACTTTTGAAGACAAACTACAACCATCGCATCGCAGTTGAGCTGCCCCCGTCTCTACTTCATCCTTTAAGGGGCATTCCTATGCAGATTTCCACCCATTCAAAATATGGCACCCCGGAGTCGGAGAAGCTGAATGGCAAACAGAAAGTGCTCGTGTGACAACAGCGTGTGACTGGATGAAAGGTCCGTCACACAAAGCTGCTAGAGCACCAACTAGAGGGAAACCTTCACGGTCTGCCACTACACCGACCGACCGTCCGTCCGTCCACACCCGCGTCAACGACGGCTGTGGGCACTTGGAGGAACCAAGTCGGGCTTCCACCACCGGGCAATGCGAGAAGATAGTTTTGGAGGTATAGCTACCGACAAAAAACACGGAAACGAAGAACATTATTTCACATTCATACATTTATAAACCTGTTGCATGCTTTGCTTGCTGCCTTATATGCTGACTAGTAGTGCATACGAGGACGACGACGACGGTGACGACAAGAATGGGGGACATCCTACATGAAAAGCTTTAGGTACCACCTCGACGTTGGAAGTCGTCCCGGTCCATATCATCAGATTATGCAGCGTTGAAAATCTCAAATCTCTTCCGGAATACTTAATCAGATGAAAGTCAGTCGGGACTGACTGAGGTAAGCTGGCGGAATGTTATGCTCACACTCCAAATGGTGCTGGCTGAGTGGCGAGTGGACTTAGAGATTTTGGGTGTATAGTAGACGATTTTATTGCTAGCATTTAAAATGTGTTGAATGTTCTATGTGACTTACTTTATTCATTTTCTCAATGAAGCGACACACCAATTTTTTAACAAAGCAATGGTATCGGTTGACATACAATTGAGAAAAAATATATCCGTATAAAACACTAAGCATTTTTTTCTGAACAGCAAATTAGAAATGCCTTAGGCATTTCAATAGCTTAAGCTTACGGGAGCCGTAGATCATGGTCAGCATTTTTGAATTTGCTAGTTTAATGCAGCAGAGCTTGAGTTCCATTAGCGGGTTAAAAACTCTTTTCAATTTGGCAGGACTGGGAACTATTGAGAATCCTGATTGCAATCAGGATCAGGATATTGTAATATTTTTCTCAAGTACATTATACATAATGAGAAGAAGTACCAATTTAACACAAAAGAAAACAGACCTGAACGCTGGTTCGAATTTGTCTTACAAGATCTCGGAGGAGTATTTGTCAAGTATTTAATTTAGTTTCTTTTAACAAATAAAAGTAATCTAAATAGTTTGAAATAATTGATAAGGCAAAGTTAATGTTCCAGGGAGAAATATTTACTGCACGGTACTAAGTGCAATAAGTGCCAAGGGTGGATTCGCCAACAGCGATTATTCGATGAAGCACTAAACTAGAAAATTTATATGTTCGGATTTTAGGGACAACCATAACTAAAAAATGTGAATCTCGCGCCTGGCAGAAGAATGGTGAATCGTACGGTTTCAGTAAGTAGCAATTCTTACAACATGAATTCTTTCATTAATGGTTGATTAATTCCCACACCAATCTGCAGATAATTCTGTTTATTTTTTTTTGCCAAATCTGTTTTTTTTATTTTTTTTTTTCAAAGTGATTAAGGCGGTGGCTACACTGTGCTGATGTTCCACACCGCACCCTTTTCCAACGTTTGCTTCTATGAGCCTTTATTTTTGTTTCAATACACAGAAGTACGAAGGCAGAATGTGGCCTAAATCGACACTGGTTTGGCCTGCGTTGAACAAACATAGTTTTAATAAAAGTTTCCCCTTTTTTGCAAGTTTGTTAGGTTTTCATATGGGAAGGAGAGAAAATGCTAGAATCTACTAAGCCCTGGCGGTACCTCATGTTCATGAAGTATATTTGATACTTTGCCTGGAAGCAGCCAATCCATTCTGGATTGTCAGAGGCGTACTACAGTGCAATAAAGGTGATATATTCACTAAAGAATACTTATACATATTGTAAATAACTAATAATGCATTTGCACTTTAGTTTTGACAATCCCATGACCAGGCCAGGAATTAATCGTCAAATCTGTATACAATCCAATATTGTTTTATTTGGCAGTGCAGCAGATAACAACTCATGTTTTCTTCTTGCCAGCAACCGCATGCTGTACGATTTCTACATATGCCTTTGGGAAAGCGTGGCTCAAAATATCACATGCCAAATACTTCAAAAGAGTGTGTGGTGGTGGTACCAAATGTAATCTACGGCCACTGGAACGAAAAAGCTGACTTATTGTAGTCAATTCGATTACTTACGATGTCGTAAGCAAGCAACCTTCAAATGATTACTCAGCACGCTTGGGGTTCAAGCAGCTAAATGGGTTTCAGGGGGTTTCAAGGATTCAGAGGGGTTTCAGAGGTGTTTCTTATGGGCTCCAGCGACTTTTTAGGGTTCTACTGGGTTTCAGAATTTTCAGGGACATTTTGGAATTATATACATAGGAATTTCTGGAGCTTTTAAGGGGATCCAAGAGAATTTTAACTAGGTGTATTTAAAAGCGTTTCAGGGATTTCAGGGAATTTTAGGAAGTTTTAGGCGCACAACAAAGGGTTTGAGAAGGTTTAAGGGGGATTCCAGAAGCGTTTCAGAATGGTTTCAGAGAACTTGAGAGGTTTCATCAGCGTTTCAGGGGGTCTCAGCGGATTGAAGGGGTTTTTAGAGTTTTAAAGGATCTCGAGACGTTTCAGAGGGTCTCAGGGTGTTTCGTGGATTTCAAACGATTTCAGGGGACTTTCAGATGGGGTCCTGAAGTTCTAAATCTGTCTGCAACGTCTGTGTCACAGGATACTAACCCCGTTACGAACTTCGTAAAAGATCAAGTACTGTGTAGAATGGGGTAAAAAATGCATACTTCCACATTCATTGTTCAATAACTTTTGCTTCTTATTTTAAAGCTCTTTTCAATGATTTATCAAAACAAAATTAAATGCTCTAGAAGCCTAATTTTTGACAGTAACTGCTGGCAACTACGAGGACACCAATTAAAAAAAAAAAAAAAGAAACGGACACCGTCTTCTACCAGAGGCCTCACAGACTGAACGAAACTTAACACTAGACAACGGACACGACACACATTACGAGCACACCAGTGGATTCGAAGAAGAAACATTTCTTACGAAAAGTTTCATCATTCGGAGCGGGAATCGAACCCTCACCCCATGGCATGGTACATTTATACGCTTGGTGACACTAACCGCACGGCCATGAGGCTCCACAATTTTCAATATTCGCAATAGATATTTCAGATAATGTTTTGACCCTTTATCACCCCCAACGACGGTATCTTTTAAACCCTTGCACGGGTCGCATCCCGACTAGAGGATCATAACAAGAATATATCATAATTATATTTCATTGTGATATGACTAACAAATTATGTTATAATTTTGTTATGACATGGGCTGTTTATTACTTTTTCGAACTAAATTATAACAAAATATATTATAATCTTTTGTAACTAATTTTGTTATAAATAATTTAAAACAAACTCTATTAAAACTTTGTTATTTTTACAACTGAATAAAATGATTCGTTGGAAAAATAACACAATTATATCAGAATATGAAATAATTTTAATTTTTAAATGCATTACAAAAAATAAAAATAAAAATATTATGTATTCGTTTTTTGTTTGTTTTTTTTTACTGCGCTAAATGCCGGAAGCGTATCCGAGTACTCTCAAAACTAAAAGGTACTCTTATTTTTTCCAACTTTGAACCGATTTAAGTGAACTTCGACTCGTTAAAATAAGAAACTATTTTTATTATTGATAATGCGAATAGAACGGTTGGGTCATGCGGTATTACCAATAGTACAAATTTTCTGGAACATGTCCTTATACTATTGAGCGGCCCAGATGCAAAGGGGTGTAAGTGACCATTTTGAGCTGAGCATATAAAAAAAACTTCAGATTTCAAGCTCTCAGGAACTTTTTTAAGATTATTTTTATGATGATTTGAAAAATTACAATATATCAGAGAAATTTCGGTTTATTTTTGAAACTCCATACATTTTGTATGGGATGAAAAAATTAATGAAAAACTTCAAACCTCATTTACTCAAAAGTGGGTTTTTGTCACTTACATCCCTTTGTTTCTAACCCCCTCTATTCTAACATCGGAGTTGGAGTTAGCTTATTGAAAAGACATGGTCTCTCGGGAAACATGTTCCGTAATGATTACTTTAAAATCAATGAACACGTACTGTATAGTAGCAAAGGTTTATTGGCTGGGACTCTTATTCGATTTGCACATCTTCCGGCAAATCTTCCGGAGTTAGATTTAAGTGCTATAAAAGCAACCCAAATAATTTTACAGTATTTGTGTAGTATCTACATATATATCCCGCTTCAAGTTAGATTTGACAATAATATTTACATCCGACAAGCCTTGTTGGTATACAAACAGTTTCTTTAGTACAGCTTCTAGCTGTAATGATATCGCATAACGGCCTTCAAGGCGCTGCTGGTTTGTGGATTTGTTAGTATTACGAATTGTACTATATAGTAGCAGCTGTTTCGTTAATGGGAACTCCTACTAAGTTTGTTCAAGTTTTCACATCTTTTGGTGTTCCCGTATTTGATATTTGCATTTCGAATGCCCACAGCAATAACTATTACTTAATTGATCTTCTTAACTTTATTTACTGCTGCATCATATTGAGTAAAAAATAAAGGCATTGCACCTTCTACAAATTTTATCAGACTCTTTCGTATTTATTATTTTACTCAATGCTTCAAATTCATTTTTTGGGTTAATATAGCATCATAGCTGCTGATATGTTTAATCTAAGTTTTTCCTTCATTTAATATCCCAGCCCCGTTACGGTGCAAATTCCTAACACTTTTCCACGATTCCCAATTTTGACACGTAAAATGTCATAAAAAAAGATAACGATTCCCAATTATTTTAGACAAACTTTTAAGCTTTTAGATTAACAAGAATTTGTAGCTTCAAAGCGTGAAACATCTACACGGAAAAAAGAAGAAACCTAAACATGAGTTTTTTTTTAAATCTCAAAATTGAGTAAAGATAGTTGTATTTGTATGTCATATTAACAGTACTGATATTCTAACTTTTAATTATAACGTCAAAAAGTACCGAATATATAGTCTATTAAGAAGTAATGGATGTTATTGAGCGTGGAGCGTATGTTATACGGTACTAAATAATCCTAAACAATACAAATGTGAATGATAATTCTGCTCAATTGATCACTGCATTTCTCTATTGAAACTTTTTTTTATTACGACCTATGTATTATCATTCGACCATATTTGCTTTGACATTATGTCAACTTTTTCATTGCTAAAATCATCTAAATCTTAGAATAAAACTAAATAGCATCTGCAAAAGTTATCATATCAGTCTATGATATAATTGTGATCAATTAAAACAAAGCCACATTTTACCTTCGCTCATGTAGGTACGTGTATGATCGTCGGTCTCACATCGCGAAGAAAAAACAACCAAATTAAATCATCTCCGTCCGTAAAGAATCACGACTACAGCAACTTTGACGCCGCCACAAGGCACCCCATGACAAAGCTCAATCATAAATAGTCGACTGGCTATTTTTTCGTCGTTCTCTTTGTTCAACAAACGACGACGGGCCATGCGCACGCCACCACTGATATTAGTAATTCAGTGCGCATGTCTGCGCACCGCGATAGCGCTGTTGGTAAGGGAGAGAGGTTCATTGTTTGATCTTGCATTCAAATCTCTGTCTATTTTTGTTCTGCGACTGACAAACAAGAGATGGGGGAATAGGGAAACTGGCAATACGTAGAACCAGTAAAGCTTCTTTCGCCACTCACATCAGGTGCTGTGATAGCCTCATTGGTAAAGGCGACTGAAAATTAACGATGGCAGGATTATTGGTTCAAATCCCGTCCGGGTTTGTAAGTTTTATAATGAAATCGAAAGTTTTTTTTTATGTGACCTATTATTTTCTAAAAATAGAATAACACACTTAAAATAATTACCCAAAAATGTGTATAAAAATTTAGTTTTTACCCTTTTTGATTTTTACCCTAATTGAAAATATCAAACTGTATTATAATTTTGATATATTTTATCAAAAACTTAGAACAGGGCTTGATATATTTTTGATGTATTTGTAACAAACTCTGATACACTTTTGTTAGAACCCTTATGATTTTCAGTTAGAATTTTTGTTATTTTAACAACATCCTGCATCTAAATTATAACTGCCTATGTTAGAAAAAATCTGTGTAACATAATAACATATTATGATATAATTTTGTTATGATCGCCTAGTCGGGATAGAACTTTGGATTGAGGTTCCCTGTTTGATGGATTTTTGCACCAGCAACAAGGGGTCCCTAGTGCTATTCTAAGAGGCATAGTCTTAGTATGGTTCCACTAGTTAAAGAGAACATCAGGTTACTTGGAAATTCGAAAACATTCTTTATTTTCGAAACCTCAGTATCACGGTTGCAAAAATTCCGAAGCTCCCAACGAACGTGAGTTTTTGTTTTTGTCTTTTCATCACACCGCTTCTGACGTTGAAGCCCCTGTCCTTCGCGGAGGCAATTGAAAAGAGAATAAAAATTCTCTCGTCGCTCACACTGGGGAGACGGCGAGGTTCAAAAGCAACATTTTTCTTGTGACCGGCACTCAAACGACAAAAATTCACCACGCTTGCTTAGACCAAGCCCACCCGTGGGCTTAATACTACACACGCAACAGCACGTCGTTAACGATTTTTAATTTCGTTATCAACCCATTTTCGCACCGGTCGTTCGTTTCCATGTGAGTAAAATAATGATCGGTCGCCTTTGCGCACCGGTGGTCTCTATTCTCTCCGTACCATCGGCTTTTTGCACTTCTGTAAATCATCGCAATATTTTGTGTATTTCTATGGGGTTATTGCAAATCTTATTCAGTATAATAATTTTTGCTCATATTATGAAAGATGGGGTTTTGGATAAGACTGAAAACTGTTAGTAAAAATTGAATTCAAATAAATAATTCCCTTGGAGATTTGTACCAGTTTTGGTGCGTTTAAAGATATCATTTTCTCAATAATTTATTATTGTATTTAATCCCGGAATTCAAGTAATCTTTTTTTAAATTATATGTTTGTTGCTTACTGTATGACTTGTAGGTTGAATTTTTATCTAGAATAATATCCATCTCTTCAATATTCATGTTGCCTTTCTCGCAAGAAATTTATCTGAATTTGAGATTATGAGCATCTTTTTTAATAATTAGGTTTATTGAATAATTACATCCCTTGCATTTCCAACACATTTATAACGTAGTTGTCTCCTTTACAACTTCGCGTAGGTCAAGATTCTTGAATCCTGGTCATAGTAGAAGCTGTCTTCTAACAGTCTGCGATAAGTTTGCGCAACCTTTTTTCATTAATTGAATTGTATTTTAACGTCAGCTTATTCTATACTCTGTCACAACCTTTTAGTTACAAAGCATCAATCGGAAATCTTAATATATATTGCGATCCTTTGGATGCTGGTATATGAATATTTTGTTGGAAGCAGATTCTATGCGCTTGAAGTAGACTGCGTATTTGTCAAAGTACATAATGAGCCCACTCTTCTTTATGGCACTTCATACAACAATTGTTGTATTTTAACATCCAACGTCTTGCTTTTTCTATAACGAGGAACCTACAATATGGCAGTCCTGCACACCGCCTATTTTAATTGGTGAAACTTGGCAGCTCGACTACATTTTTTAAGATTTTTATCGGTATGATTTAGTTTTTACAAAAAGAAATAACTGTAGTGTTTCTATGATATCTGAGTTGAGTTAGGTACAGTCAATGTATCTTTGAAAAATCGTAACTACTCTTATCTAATCTCATACATACGCGGAATCACCCTGGAAAGCAATCGTGTTACTTTTCTTGTCAATACTGATGCTTGCAGTATATCAGAGATATGACACATGCATCAAAGCGGCCTGGTCTACTGCGTTGTATTTACGCGCAAAGATGATTCTTCGAAATACTGGAGTACAGAATATTTTATTTCGGCAAGGTACTTCTCGAATTTACAGGGGAGGAAGGATGTGTGGACGGTGAAGTTACCCATTTCGCACACTTTCTTCCTAATGTCTCGTTTATTTAATTTATATTTTTGAATTTATATTTAATAAACCACCCACTGACGACCACCATTTTCAAAAACAGCAATCAAACCAAAACTCTTTTACCTTTTTGAAATATACACGACAAAACGAAACGCGAGGCACAGCTCTTTCAAAGCGGAGGATCTCAGCCCGGAAAGTGAAGAAAGAAAACCTTGTGGTCACTTATTACCGTCAAATAGTTTCTTTTCGGGTTAGAAAATACGCACATCTTCTCACCGGAATCTGCGTCGGATGACGATAATTTTGAAACATGTCGGAACGAACTTCGCGAGTTATTTATTTGGACATTTTTTTAAATGTGCGAAACTAAGCTATACTTGCTGCGTAGAAAACCCGGCTCAAACACGTACGTGTTAAAATAGCAAACATTTCTTCAAATATTAGTTTCGAAACGATCGGCCGAATCAAAAACTAAAGGTGCGATTATGAGCAATCGTAACTATTTTTAAGAGAAAATCAATACATTTTCGATATGCATGATCCTAAAATTGGCGAAGAAGCGATAACTTTATTCATAACATACTAAAGCAAAGCTTGTTAATTTAAACCTATTATTTTTATGCGTTTGTATTGTCACTCTATCACAACTCTATGTCAGACAATTCGTTGTGTTATTCGTGTAACGATCAATGATAATGATCGGTTGAAAATTTCAACTATTTGATGCAAACTAAAATAAATTCCTACCTATACAAAACAAGAAAATCATTCTCTAGAAACTATATACCTAGCAACAAATCCATACTCATGTTCTTTCGTCTCCTCTTTACGCTACCCAGAGAGCTAAACGCGAGAGAGCGCACGAGCCTACGGATAGAGACCGTACTTTGCGTGTCTCTATATTCTAAGCCCTGCTACGAACCGTACGTAAACTTTTCGCTTTCGAGCCCTACTTAGCAGCGACCGGTGCGGCTCGCTTCTTTGTTCGGGGCTCTACTTAACGTTAAAACGCTTGATTGAGCCCATGAGTGGGCTTGGTCTTATGGGCGAGTCGCATTCATGCGGCCGGTGTTGACATGAAGCATCCATCAGCGCAGAGCGTGTGTTGATGATGGTGCAGTCCTTACCTCCACAAAGTAGGGTATCGCGCTACTTGGGCGGTGGCTTCTATATTCGTCTGTTTTCCACTATAACTCAGTCAATTTTGAACCAATTGACTTGAAATGTTGTACACGGGTTGATACTATACCTATCTCACCACATTCCAAAAGTTGGTTCAATTGGTTCGAATTTGACTGAGTTATAGTGGAAAACAGACGAATATAGAAGCCACCGCCCAAGTAGCGCGATTCCCTAGTTGAATTTTTCTGCGTTCACTTTCAAGTATCTCACAGCGGAGCTGAAAATGAATGTCAAAAGCATTCAGTTCAGCAGAAATTCATTCAATTGAATGAGATTTTTTCATCCCTGCTCAGTATACACTGATTTTTCAATTTTCTAATTTTTATTTTTGAACATCCCCACTTTTCTATATTTTTCCTGGAAGCCCATTTAGGGTACGAATTTTTTGAGATGAAAACATTTTGAGATTTTATGATTATTGTTGAAATATTTTTATTTGAAATTTTTTTCAAAGAAAATATTATTTTCCGTGTAATTTTAGGGAAAATAATTTTACAGTGTATTCGATTCCCTTAAACTATTAAGGACATAGTTGCTGGAGTACAGAAATGGCCGTCAGTATGGCTGCCACTTGCTCCCTTCCCTCTCCCTTCCCTCGCCCATTAATCGTCGAAAGCAAAGGTTGACGAACTAATTCTTCATATTTTGTTGTCTTACCTGCTCAAAATACAACGATTTTGCTACTTATGATCCCTTACTTTATTTCATTCACTTTGGTAAGCACTTCTATTAAATATTCACAGTAATACGAGATGAACCAGCCGAGGGCTGAAAATCTCGATAATAAAGAAAAATAATAATAATAATAATATTCACAGTAATTTCCCAATAATGTGCAAAAAACCACAACTTGCACCAAGGCTCGCATCATATTTTTCCAACGACGAGCGCGACACACTTTTTTTTATTTTCTTTCATAAATTCACTTCTCCACTCCCAAGCACTTAGAAAAATTGATCAATTATGGGAAATTGTTCACATTTTCACTTGGTTCAAAGGATATCGTGAAAAAATCGCGTATTTTTCGTTTTTGTGGTCAAAAAGACCGACACAATTTCGATCGCGGTTCATTGGAACTGAAAAACGTACCGTTAAATTGTGTTATTGTTCAGCGCTGCGCTAAACTGATCAAACCGAACAACGTATACCACAAAATAAGAACAGATTCATTGGAAATTACTCGCAAAAATTTGGATGTTGTGTGCGAAATGCATGTAAACGCGAAATCAAGATAAAATATAACATAGTTTGCTGTTTAAAAATTCAGGCCAAACATTTCAATAGGTCCTATCTGCATTTGAGAGGCTCTCTTTGTTCACTTTCTCTTTCAATTATTGTAATGTAATGGTACGCTTTTCAAATATTTTTGCAGTACATATCAAAAGACGATTGTTTTGACCATCGTTCAATGCAAGCAGTCAATCATAATACAAATAAACAGCTGAGATATTAACGAAAGAGAGGGAAACCAAAGAGAGCCTCTCTTCTGCAGATAGGACCTTAAGACATGTTTGGCCTGAATAATTGTTATTGCATTGGTCAATCTTTCACCGTTTTACTGTAGATCAGAAAGGAAAGCCGTGAGAGAAGAGAGGAAAGAGCTGTCAGAAACATGTAAATAAAACAACGCATAGTGTGATAAACGGTAACAATACTGGTCAAAACGGAAATTAATTAAGGATTCACAAATGGTTTTGAATGGAGTTTTACCAATGAGTTGACAAAATCAATAGTGATTAGGCCCGAATCAATCCAATCATAAGTGTAAAAATTATACTGCTTTCTTGAAGTAGTTCAAATTAGCAGAAATATGTTTCTTTGGCCAACATATACTGTACTGTGCGTCGCAGGATTTGTTTGACTTGAGTGGGTGGCTTGGTTGATCAGTCCAGTGGGATACAGAGGATTTGTTATGATTTCAAGCAACCTTCACCTTAAACTAGGGTAGAATGATTTGGGAAAAAATTAAAATATGTTAATTGTAGCGATTCAATTCAAAATAAACAATGACTTCTAAGAGGTGACTAGAACATAAGTTTTTCAATGATTTAAAAAAAATGTAAATACGCTTTAAAATACACCAAAAACCAGTTTGAGATATACAAAACAGTCCTAAATATCAGCCAAAAATATAAAAAAATGATTTTCCACGAAACAAAAATTACAAAAATGCTCAAACTATACCCCGTCTAAAGGCGGGGTTGGGTATTAGAGGGTTAAGTGAAATTGTAATTTGGGGGTATCGACTGTGGAAACTTGTATTGGAATGGTTTTCGGCTTTATACAAAATCAACGTTTTCGCTGGTCTTCACACTGCAAAACCCGAAAACCATATAAATGAAATGAAATCTTTTATTACAAAGTTGAGGAATATAAAAGCTGACGACGGAACTTATTGCTTTCTCGTAAAAAAACTTACTGAAACTTTGAAACTTTTTATCGCATAAAAAAATCTCCAAAGCCCACTGGATGTACCATTTTTTTTTGTTCAATGTGATTGTTAGTGTTACAGAGAGATAACAACTGCATGGCAATATGTTTTTGAAGAATTTTAACCGCCCCCGAACAGTTGCGTCTTCGACTACCTTCAGCGACACCACACTCATACTATGTACCAAAAGCGTGTTTTTATCATGGTGCGTGTACTCAGTACACGGCGCCACCATTCCCGGGTTGATAATTGCCATCGTATATTTTGTCAAATAATGATGGTAGTACATAGATATAAAAATTATCTAGATTTAGTTGAAAAATGTAATATCTCTATAAGAGATGGATATTACTTAAGCGTAATCCAATATCAAATATTCTAGGAAACTATTCACAGGTAGACACAAGCGTGCAAAGAACTACCTTCGTCATCCACCGGGAGATGACAGAGGTTACATTTCCGGGTAGTGCCAGACTAACACAATTTCTACAATTGACGATTTACGTTCGGAATAGCTCCACGAGTCCGCAACTTGGCAAAAGATAGAAGTTAGCTTCCCGTGACTTGAATTATTCACGTGTCAGAAGCAAAAAGTGAAAGTTGTCACACATTTATAACCGATCGCCAAGCGTGAAAGAATTGAGAAAAAGAGAAAGTCGCATTTATTTTTGATGAGACAATTTCTTCCCGGTGATGTCTGCGAACCTGCAAAGCCGACGGCAGAACTTGACCGTTCGAGTCCCCCCAAGAAGTGAAATCAATTTTACCTATATCGTCCTTAACCTGCCAATAAAGTTGTCTTGACTCACCACGGGCGGTGGGTTAGTGTTTTATTTTATTTTTTTCTCTCCGCTTCCAGATAAACTCCCCAACCACATATGCAGTGGGCTCAACCGATAAAAGGTTGGATCATCCGAAAATATGCGATAAAGCAGCCGTAATTTGTTCGACGCAATCCTTCTCGCCAGGCTGTATGAAAAGGGTCGCTACGGTCACGACAAGTCATGGAAGAGGACCGTGCTGTAAAACCCTTTTTATGGGTCAAAAATTTATTCGATTTGCTCCATATCGTCATCGCCTGCCGACAGCAGCGCAGCGTCGTCGTCGTTCCCCAATATCACCGTCATCATCTTCATGGTTAGAGTTATCATCTCCCCGGTTGAGGCCGCCTCCATCAATCGACGCAGGCCACCTTGAAGTGTGAGATAGATAAGTGAACGTCTTCTTAGTTTTGCGTCCTTACGGAGAAGAAAATTTCCCAATTGAGTTTTTCCGCGTAAAGCACTTCTTGAAAGATTGAGGACTTTAAGTGAAAAAATATACCCGGTTACGGGAGTAGATTTTTCTCACGTGATATGTTTTAATGGTTTTCGCTTTCATGTAAACTGTGGTCGGAAGCTTTTGAAGGTTGCTGTTTTGAGAGATCGCGTGTTTTGTCCTGTATCAAGATAGGACGTTTTGCCAACTCACTTAATTGAACCTTTTTATTTTAGAGGGAATTCTTTAGATAGCAGACTATTTGTCAAGAAAAGGTTAACTTGCTGCCGAGAATTACTTTAGCATTAGCACTAGCAATTTTACAACGTGACGTCTACAAAGGGATGGACTATGCAATTTCGGCCCAATGACACCTACACTGACGCTGCACGTTTCAATTGAATTAGATTAATTTATACACTCAACGATTCTTGAAACATTGAAAACATTTTATCATGCTTACAATAATGATGGATCACACAAAGCAAAAGCATATTATTAAGATTATGTGTACTGTACAACCGAATATAAATTTGATACATATAATTAGCAATTCACACTTCGACTAAGATCATAATTAACCCAATGCCATCGTTAATACGAAAGGGCACGCATTTATTCGCAACCAGCCTAGCATGAAATGCAGTGCCTGACAAGAGAGAAGATGAGCCAGAATGAAACTCAACTCTACTTTGCTCCGGCTCGGTTGGCAAACGATCTTTTCACTTTCTAAAATTCTAATTGTCAGGTTCATGTATAAAAAGTAGCCTGTCGATTGCTTGAAGACATCAGTTAGAGTGGTCTGTTTTATCTGGTTACATCTGCCACAGAACATTCAGTCAAAAATGAATGCAAAGGTAATTAAAATCTGTGGCGTTGTGTTCTGTCTAGCAATTATAATTTGTTGATCTTTTCTCAGTTTATCATCTTCGCCACATTGGTGGCTTTGGCAAGTGCTGCCTCCCGCCGATACGGCCACCAGCCTTCATCTTCGCAATCGGCTCAAGATTGGGATCAGCTTCAACAGCAGCAGCAACAACAGGAGCAAGTTGAGGACAACCAGCACTCGGAACCTCACTACACGTATAGCTATGCCGTTCGGGATGACCGAAGCGGAGATCGTAAGAGTCAACACGAAAGCCGTCATGGGGATCAAGTGCGAGGCCAGTACCGAATGATGGAGTCCGATGGCACGGAGCGCGTTGTGGACTACAGCGCAGACGATCGCAGTGGTTTCAATGCTGTGGTTCGTCACCATCCGGAACGGCGCCAGCATCCAGTGCCGGTGCTTGTGGCGGTACGTGCTGTTCAAATTCCGGTGGATGTTGCCACGGCTGGAAGTGGAGAACAACACCGTCAACAACTCCAGGAAGCCACTTCTAACATGCGCCTTGTTCAGCACTACGCCACGCAACCGTGGATGATCTCAAGCCACATTCGCCATAACTGATCAATGGATATCGTGGAGCTGAGTTTGAGCTCGACAATGAAACAAAGGCTGTGAGATGTAAGAAATAGCAACTATTAACTTGTATGAATAAAGAGCAAATAAATGTTCAGTGATATTTAACGATAACAAGGATTTTTATGTGGATATGGGCCTGCAATGAAACTTAATATTCATAACAACTAAGACCAACTTAAAACATGTGGGGTAATCTAAGCCTTTCAGGAAAGAACAGTATGTAGAGTCATAGTGCCGACGCTCGCAAATTCATCCTATTCGAAAGTAAAGCGATTACGACACCAATTGATTTCATTATCTTTTGTTAACATCTTTTCAAACTTCTTACATCTATCTATATAAATAAAAATGGAATGGTGTTTGTTTGTATGTCACGAATAGACTCGAGAACGGGCCAACGGATCTGAAAATTCTGATTGTCTTCAGCTTCAGGCGCCGCCCTGTAAAGATTAGTGACCAAAATGGGGAAATTTTAAATAACCTTTTCAGAAAACTAGCCTATCAGAGATCATGGAACGTTGAAACATAGATTGGTTAACGTCAAATGGACGAAAACGAGGTTTGAAGTTGAAAAACACTTTCGCATTTTTTCCTGCCGCATACTGTATGTCATTCTGATAAAGTTACAACATATTTACATGAGCTAAATGATCCATGTTAAATATTCATAAAAATCTCCACGTCTGAAGTTTGGCTTTTTCATCATGACAAGTTAGTGCCATTGTCTGTATCCTTGTTTTGAAGCTCCCATTGCAGTATAACTTCTTCCTTCACATTGCCAATGATGCGCTATGATAAAACATCATTCACCAAGCAGACCCTCATATCCGTCGTATCAAGTCGTCCAATGAAAACAACGGCCACTGGGCTAATATACAACATTACAACACACCTTAATCGTCAGCGTCAAGTGATAAAAGCAACGGAAAACACTCCAAAAGTAGCCCGAGACGCGATAAATTTCATAAGAGGCGCGTAATTTAAGTTGCTAAAATGTTTTCCCATCACTTTGGTATTCGCGTGGCCCCTCTGGTTTCGCCGTGTTTTCCATTCGCCCGTGGACTCTCATGGCTGATCCATGTTGGTCGTGGTGCTCCACATTGCTCGCTGGAAATAAATATTGGGGGAGTTGGCATAAAATGTGTCGTAGGAGTATAATAAACGAGTTTGAGCTTCATTACCCGCCCGTAGTTTCCACTCCAGTACCGCAGGAACAGCACACTTGGTCAAGGCGAAAATGGTGCTTACTACGTCAAAATGTACACAGAAAAAAAATCAGCGAGAAATCATGCACATAAAGGGAATGTTAGAGTTAGTGCACTTTTACATGAGATATAATGTAAAATTACATTACCATCGTGTAAATTTCCGCTAATCATCGCGTAAACCATCATGGACTCCAACCGGTTACGCGACCATTAGCGGAAATTTACACGAACGTAATGTAATTTTTCATGATATCTCATGTAAATATGCACTAACTCTAGCATTCCCTTTATATGCATTATTTTTCGCTGAATTTTACATGAATATTTTTTTCTGTGTAGGTCAATGTAGGGTAGAGGGAGGAAGTGACGATACAATCGCTTTTCAGCTAATAATTCTCAGAGAGCGCATCGCACCCCACACTCCTCAAACAGAATAAGAGATAGTATGACGCTTCAACGCGTTTGTTTGAAGTTGTTTATGAAACCGAGTTTCTTTTCGCGCGCGCGACATGCTTTCTTATGGCCCCCACTGTCATATTTTCTACTATGTAGGTAGGTACCTACTTAGTTTCAATCGACAACGATGCGACACTGACGACGACGGTGACGGGGAAAATGGGGTGGGAGTGGCGGCTTAAAGAAATCAAATTTCAAAATATTTGTCAAAGAGATTAAAAGTTAATTATTGTGCACACCGTGCTTGCTGCTATTCATCGTTTTTTGGCGTCATCATTATCATCGTCGTCAGACAGGATGCTGTTGCTGGGTGTGGCGTTAACAATTCTATGATTAGGAAAGTTTTCTGATGGTGTTAGCTATGATGACCTAAATGTGTTCGCAATAGACGAAATATCTGGTTTGATCATTGTAATGACGATTTGGGGAATCGTGAATTGTAAAAGTCTTAAATCCACGCTTCTCGTGCTTCTTGAAAGAATACATGCGAACAACTTCTGGTAGCTAGAGAGCCGTACAGAAGATGACGTAAGTTCCTCGACAAGATTCCTGAGTAGCCGAGGTGACCTGGTTGAAATCAGTCGTTCAAGTCATTAAGCTGTACTTAGAATGAGTTTAATCAGTTTATACCTTCCTGCTTAGAGAGGGTTCGGAAAGTCGGTACAAGACTAAGCTGTAGGTGTACAGTACAGTCATCAAGGTTGCGACCATTCATTTACAAAGATTTACATTCATTTGCTATTATCTCAGTTCAGAAGCATGCTATCGAAAAACTGTGTATGGATGAATTTAACCTTGTAGTTTTAATTGAAAGTTTGCCGAATAACATTTGGGTCGCACACGCATACCAAAGACATTACTGGAACAGGCGTTTGCAGTCCAGACAGGGATTGATGGGGAGATCCGGAAAACCTATGGTTAGGGCGAACCGAAAAGACCAGTACAAATGAGAAAAGCTTCAAAAGGGTGGAAATTGCTGGAGTTGGCGAACAGAATACATTACAGTAGCGCAATATACGGACTGTGCATGATCCAGGACTTCCCAGTCAAATTCCGAGCTGTCAAGATCCTGCCAATGCCTACGAGGTCTTCCAGTCAACAGTTATGCGTATGCGAAACCCAGTATGATCATCGCAGCTTCTTAGCAGTTTAAAGCTTCGTGAAAGTGGATGTGATCCATTCGCAACAAAAACTTGCTTCGGTTAGTGTTTCTAAGAAGAGAATTCTAGATGCGAAGGATCCGTGGAACAGCTGAAACTACATATCCAGTAATTTCTTCGCGGGTGTTTAGTGGATTGACATCTAAGCCGAAAGAGAGATGAACTGTTTTGTGGCTTAGTTGGTGAAAGTGCCGTTCTAGCGGATACGGAGTCGTGGGTTCGAATTCCACCAGAATTTCTTGTATGGAATATTGAATGCGAGCTTCATACTGAGAGAAACCTGTAAATTTATTAACTGATGGAAAAATGTGTGCGATATGACGGGGTCCTTTTATTACAGCACAGTTAAAAATTGTTACATTGAGTTCGCTGTAACAAAATGACCTCCATTGTTTTCTACACAATTCTCCATCGTATTGTAAAATTGAAGCTTTTCTGCAGTATGGAGCTTGCTTACAACTTTGTGTACAAGACATTCTTTCATGTAAAATCGAATGACATGAAATGGAATTTTATTCGTTCTAATATTTACGTCACGTGTAATTTTCAGAATTTCTATCTGTGAGGTTATACGATGTAACATTTTTTAACTGTCATGTTGTCCAAATCTTCAGGCAATTGAACAAAAAATATTCTTGAAGTGTTCAAATTTGCTTTATACCAGTGCAACAGATATCAATTTTTTAACCATTTTTTCTTCATTGTGAACTTTTTAAATGTCTCAGTTAAAAGCCGTGTGCAGCATACTTGTCCCATGTTCTATGGGGATCCCTATTAACATGGGACAACTATACTGCACACTAGAGTAAACATCATAAATGCAACATGGATATATGTTATGGAACTCATAGAAAAATATTTTGAACATTCCTAGTACTCTCGTATTATGATCAAACTTAAGCTGTTACAAAATATTCTGTTAGCTATATCTCAGCGATGGAAATTTTAATGAGTTGACCCATCCGGAACAGCGTAACAGATTCCGCAAGGTTTTTGTTGGGGACACTTCTGACTTTCAACTAAATCATTTCGTGTGACGTATCAATCTTCATGATTTCGAAAAAAAAATGAGCCAGTAAAGGTAGGTCAAACCTAAAAATCTCACATAAGACAAAGTCATGTTCAAAAAGTGGCAACATTCAACGATTTATTAACCTGAGTCACAATGCCTGTATATTATTGCTGACATTGTCAACAAGCTCAGTAGATACGGAAAGAAGTCCTTGTCAGGGGGGTCGAATATTACACCATCAAGGTTCATCAAATCTTCAAGATATCCACTTGAACAGCTCACCGATTTTTTTTTCGAGAACAAAGTCAAAAGCGCTTATTTTAAGACACGCCCGGTTCAACTTGGCTAGGGAGGGAGAACTGGTTTGATAAGATAAAGCGCAGCAGGAAAATATTATGACAGATATGAATTAAACGCTACTTGGCGTAAAGAAAAACGCGCTGAGAAAAATGACGGATGAAGCATAGTGAAGAGCGGAGAAAACAAGGAGCACCTGTGGGAGTTTTCCCTTGTCTTCAACGTCATGGCACATTTTCTTATTTTGAACATCGGTCTGTCATCTTTCCAAGAAAACTGGTAGCAAAACTGAGCCAATTGAACGTGGAGTCCTCCACAAACATGTGATATAAAGCATCAAACGCTAGACAAAGTGTATTTGTATGTTTTCTCCTCACTCATTCCAGCTGATACGAATTAGAAAACCGAGCGAGTATCCGGGGACGGAGATCCTTAAGCAGGTGAAGGGTGACAAAACGGAAACAAACCACCGGGAAAAACTTCACTTCCACTTACCTTAACCAGTGACGTTTTGTGACAGACGTGTGACAGCATACAGCGTCGTATTGATCAGCGAACCAGACCACCAAGATGATGTAGAACGCGGTCGATGTGTCGTTGAAGAACTCCGACATGATGGCCTCCATTCCTGAAACGAGTAAAAAAATAAAAACCACACTGGTTAGAGCCATGGGCAGCAGAATGACATCAGCAGTAAATGGTCGCTGGTCCTAGCCGGAAAAGGACGCAGAGGTGGGAACAAGATTAATCATATGTCAAATCGGTTCAGTGACAAAATGCGACATGTGATGACCAGTGGCCCGAAACCGGGGCGGCAGTCCAAATAATAAAAAGCGGTGTAAAAATGAGGATAATGGACTTAGCCGCCGGTGGTCATCCCTCGGGTGTGGGCTTTCAACCGGGAACACTCAGTGCACAATTAGGCATGTTCTCGGGTTGGGCGAAATTCGTCGCCACCAGCCGAAATAAATTAAATCAGCGGAAAAAAGTTTGTGGTGGGTGGAAGTGGTTCCGCCCGCATGGTGCTTAATTTGATTGGCGAAAAAACGCTGGTGTTGATGGTTAAAATTAAATTTGTCGAAAAGGATGGAAATCAGATGCAAAAGGGTGTAAATAACATTTTGGTCGAGTTTGAGTTGAACATATCAAAAGATTTCAGCTGTTTCCTGTAACGTGGGTAGATCACCTTAGAATTACGCAAGACTGAGATGAATATTTTGTACATTACAAGTAATATTGTAAAAATTGTAATGTCTCAGTAGACACAATAATCAGACTAATTTTCAATATTTAGGGTAACCAATAAAATTTGGACCCCCATATATTTTGGACTCTCTCAGTCGTATTATCACAAATTTCTCAGATTTAATTAAGAGATTGCGAATTTTTTTAGAATCATTCGCTAAATTAGATTGCTCTGCACGGGCAGCAATCATTTCCGCACTGGAAATAGCATTAGTTGCCTTGAAATTCATTTTTGTCAATCTCGTCAGCCGTGTCAGTGTCGTACCATATTTACAAAAATAGATTGCGGTGCTGAGGAAACTTGCAGATGTAAACAAAAACGTTTATCATTCTAGTGTATTAAATTCGCAAAATTCGTCTAATCAGCCTTTGTCAATCAAGTAATTAGGATGTGATCCAGCATATTCAAGTGGCAGATTGGCAGAAAATAGTTTCAAACGGGAATATGTATGTTTTTGACTTAAATTCAAACTAATGTCCTCTAGAGGTCCAAAATTCGACCGTTGCCCTACATTGAGTAACTCTCGCTGAGACCGGCCCACTATTTACACCTTGTCTTCAAAAATGTTTAAGGTGCCGATTTTATGGAAGTCCTCGCTAAAAAAGTAAGGAAAATGCATTCGGTTACTCAAATTGATGGACCCCCGTTAGTAAGAGCCACAACAATTTTTTCAGACCCCTCGATTTTGGTCAAATGGTGGCTTATTTAAACCTTTATAACTCGAAAGTTTCTCTAAAAACTACCTCAAAACGAATTGTTGTTGAAACGAGGAAAGATATACCTACTATTTACAATAATAAAAAGTTGAGTCGGCCATATATGATATGTTATGTATAAATGTATCAGCTTTCAATTGATAAAAAAATTGAAATCGATGGTTGCCATCATTGTAAAAAAAATGTTTTGGTTTAAAAATCCAAGATGGCGGCCAAAATCAATATGGCTCACCCAACTTTTTATTTTTGTAAATAGTAGCTCTATCTTTCCTCTTTTCAACAACAATTCGTTTTGAGGTGTTTTTTGGAAAAAAACTTTCGAGTTATAACGGTTTAAATGAGCCACCATTTGGCCAAAATCGAGGGGTCTGCAAAAATTGTTGTGGCTCTAACTCACGGGGGTCCATCAATTTGAGTAACCAAATGCATTTTCCTTGCTTTTTTAGCGAGGGCTTTCAGAAAATCGGCACCTTAAACATTTTTGAAGACAAGGTGTAAATAGTGGGCCGGTCTCAGCGAGAGTTACCCACAGCGATCTGACACTTGTGGCGAAAGTTATAACGTACAGATTATGCGATAATGCTTAACATTTAACATGTAAAGGAATAGCATCAATTATAAAATCTCAATTTGTGTGATTCTCGCAGAAACCAAGCCGCCATTTACATAAAGAATGGAATTTGAATTTTTTTTCTTGCTTATTCGCTAGAAAATATTAAAAAAGGATGAATTCCACTTTGAAGTAAAACTGACAATGTGACAAAAATGACGATTTTTCATCAAATTGCACCTAATTTATCGCGTCATAACTTCAAATTTCTTTTAGACACATGCTACCGTGACGTTAAAATCTGACCGAAAAGGCGTCAAAACGTTGTAACGTCACGGTAGAATGTGTCAATAACATTTATTGAGAATTCGTAACAACACCTCAGCTTACCGAATTTCGTCAAACAAAATTACTGGATTTCTCGGCTATCGGTGATTGTACCGGAATCAGTACAGTCATTGCACAATTATGGGTCACACACAATTATTAGTCACTTTTCACTTAAATAGATAAATACTTATTAATTGCAAGCTTTTGTTAGCTATTATTATTTTTCGTACATAAGTTGATTTGTTTTGTGTCACTATACGTATCGCACACGGGCTAATACATCAAAAAATACGTATTTTCAATATTTTTTTGTTCGGCGCAAAACTAGCTGTCAAAGTAACGCCTCGATTGTGAATAACGGACAGTGCGTGCGCTGCTTTCGTAAGCTCTGTAAAAGCGAGATTTAGTGATTTTCATGTGCGAAATGGTATCGTCACCAAAACAAAGGTATGATTTGCGTTCTAAATGTAGAAATTCATGTGACTGCAGCTAATTAAAGCTTATTTCAGGCAAAATTGAAGTGACTCATTATTGTGCCAAGGAACACCGAAAATCACACAATTATGGGTCACTTTTTGTGCAGCATAATATTGACAGTTCTGCGTACATGGGCATTGCATACTTTTAGGCGTTTATTGGTGGTTGTGTTGGAGAATTTGTCCCAATTTTGAAAAATTGATTTCAAATCGTGAAAACACGCTTCGTTAAGAGGTTTGAGACCAGTTTTGGATTCTACTATAGTTGATCTATCGAGAATAAGTGATCATTCATTGAAAAAAATAGACAAAACATTATTGTTGAGCCGATTTCTCTTGAGTGACCCATAATAGGCAGCAAATTGACCCATAATTGTTACACAGCCAATTTTGACCCATTATTGTGGTTTTCATTATTCACCAACATTTTAGTAATTTTCACCGCCTAAAGTGAATTTTACAAGCATATTTTTATTTAAAACAATAAAAAGGGGTTTCAAAGAAGAAAATATAAAATAAAAATAATGAAAGTGTTGTTTTTGTATGAAAAACGATTCATATTATGAAATGGTTGTTCCTTGAGTGACCCATAATTGTGCAATGAGTGTAAATACGTTTGACGAGATTTCGGTGTATCTATGACATTTTTCCGGACTTCAGTAACGCAGCTGTCATTTAGAGCTGCATTCGCACTTCCATTAGCGCCATTTGTAATTTAAGTTTCAGAATACGAAGCGCGAAAGTTCTTGTTCCTGATAAATTTATAAGTTTCCTGATACTAAACAACATTTTGACACTGCTGGTAAGTTCGTTTTATTGCTGTTCATGTCTAGGATGCCTTGACACATGAAGAGACAACACTTAAGCTACCCGTTTCTTTTAAAAGATTTTAGTTCCTGGTCGAATTTCCTAGGAAGAAACGGTTTTCTTCCAATATGTTTTGATTGGTTGATTTTTTCGAATACTTTGTTCTGAACAATTTTTATACTTTCATCACACGACAAATTCGTCTCTTGTATTTTCGTACTTGGAGCCATTTTTCTATGGAAAATTCTATATCTTCAAAATTAATTTAAACGCTTTAAACACCTTTTTCGTTTTTCAACATATAATACCAAAAAAAATTGGCATCGGCTTCCGCCATTCTGAGATATTGAGTGTAAAATATAAGCCATTTTTAGAAGAAAACCATGAATAACTTTTACAATTGAGGATATAAAACTTTGCTGTCTCCGGAAAAAATGTACTAAAACTGCTCAAGACGAAGTTTTTGCGAAAAATCAATGTATATAAAGTTATGATATAAAAAAACTTTTTACCGTGTGTCACCCTAATTTTTTTCTTTAAATAATAATATTTCTGAAACCACAACAGATAGCTATATGGTTTCTTTGGCAAAGTTGTTCATAATTAAGTGCTCCTCAACTTTCATCGCTCTATATGAAAACATTGAAAAGTTGACATTAAAATCTTGAGAACCATTTGGACCACCCTAATTTCACATTATTGGAAAAATTGTCAAACAATATGAAGAAACTTTCCCGAAGACAGCATATACAGGGGATGGCCAAAATGTTTGGGATAGGCAATTTTTTTTTCTCTCACAAAAAAGTTCAACATGCTATAACTTTTCATAGAGTGCATCGAAAAATCTCAAATTTTGGCTGATTGTCAACTTATTATATGTGCATCATTGGTACAAGTTTGAGCTCGATTAATAATTTTTTCACAAAGTTAGAACCGTTCGCGTAAAACACTATTTTTTAGACAACTCAATTTTGAGCTGTCATATCTCGGGAACCAGTGAATCGAATTGAATGAAAATTTGAACGTACACTAACAATATACAAACTATTCACAAACTATTAAAACATAAATACTTTTTGAACGTTGAGAAAAGTTATCATGGATTGAAACTTTTTGGATTTTTCTCGAAAAAATGTAATTTTTTTACGTCAATGTCAATAAATTTTAGTGTCTATGTCGAAAGATTTTTCACTTCTGTTCTCAAGTTATCTTCAATCAGATATATTAGAGCCAATTTAGATTAAAGGAAGAACACATTTAGTAATTTTTGAGTGGTATTGTAAATTTGATTTATTTTCCTCTATATGGGTAAAAGTTTCAACCCGGTATAACTTAATTCACCGTGAAAAATATTACATTTTATAAGTATCAGTATATTGTTAATAAACGTTAAAAAAATGCATTCAATTCGGTTCACTAGTTTCTGAGATATAACAGCTCAAATATGAGTTGTCTAAAAAATAGTGTGTTACCCAAATGGTTCTAACTTCGCGAAAAACTATTCAATCGAGCCCAAATTGGTACCAATGATGCACATATAACAGGTTGATAAACAGTCAAAGTTTGAGATTTTTTGATGCACTCTATGAAAAGTTACAGCATGTTGAATTTTTTTGTGTGAGAAAAAAAGTTGCCTATCCCAAACATTTTGGCCATCCATTCATTAATTTATTTAGTATTACATCAAATTCAAGATAAAACCAGGGATAGGGTGCAACTCAAAACTCTTTGCGTGCCGCACACTCTGCTACGAGACAGCACAACAAACTAGAAGGAGACGAGTACGCGCAATCGGTTGTGTGTTGCTCGCTTACTTTGCCGCGCGCTGGAGCTCTCACGCTCTGTCGTATGCACTCTCTCGGTGCTTGTCTCCGTGCTTGGCACTTGGCTTGATACTACGCACGATTGGAATAATTTCGAATCAAACGACCCATCACTTGTCAACCCTTGACAAGCTTAACAACTTTGCCGAAAACACAAACTCTTCAATTAATTTATTAATTGATTTTTTCTGTTTGGAGACAAGCGCAGTCCCAAGCACCGTGCATTACTCCCTGCGCCGTAGAGCTAGTGCTGCGATTGTCTCTCGCACAATTACGAAAGCTCTCACTCATACGTCTCTTGTCTCTCGGCAAAACGGGAGACGAGCACTTGCGATTGTGTGAAGCACACGCTTTTTTCGCACCGCACGGTGCATGCCACCAATCCCTGGATAAAACTGAATCAACAATATTTCTACATAATGCACGGTTCGTGGCTGCCGCTCTCCATCCTCGGTCGCGCCCAATGCTCGCCAAGTCACGCTCCACCTGGTCCGCCCATCGTGCTCTCTGCGCTCCACGCCTTCTTGTGCCAACCGGATCAGTTGCAAACACCAGCTTTGCAGGGTTGTTGTCCGGCATTCTTGCAACATGCCCTGCCCACCGTATCCTTCCGGCTTTGGCTACCTTCTGGATGCTGGGTTCGCCGTAAAAAGCAGCGAGCTCGTGGTTCATTCTTCTCCGCCACACACCGTTCTCCTGCACACCGCCAAAGATCGTCCTTAGCACGCGTCGCTCGAAAACTCCGAGTGCTTGCAGGTCCTCCTCGAGCATGATCCATGTCTCGTGCCCGTAGAGGATTACCGGTCTTATTAGCGTTTTGTACATGGTGCATTTGGTACGTGGGTGAATCTTTTTCGACCGCAGTTTCTTTTGGAGCCCGTAGTAGGCCCAACTTCCGCTGATGATGCGCCTCCGAATTTCACGGCTCACGTTGTTGTCAGCCGTCAGTAAGGATCCGAGGTAGACGAATTCCTCCACCACCTCGAAAGTATCCCCGTCTATCGTAACATTACTACCCAGACGGATCCGGCCGTTCTCGGTTCCGCCTACCAGCATGTACTTTGTTTTTGAGGCATTCACCACCAGTCCGACCTTTGCTGCTTCGCGTTTCAGGCGGGTGTACAGCTCTGCCACCATTCCAAATGTTCTAGTGATAATGTCCATGTCGTCCGCAATGCACACAAATTGACCGGATTTTGTGAAAATCGTTCCCCGGCTGTTCAGCCCGGCTCGTCGCATCACACCTTCCAGAGCGATGTTGAAGAGTAGACATGAGAGTCCGTCACCTTGTCGCAGTCCCCGGCGAGATACGAATGAACTGGATAGTTCACCCGAAACCCTTACGCAGTTTTGCACACCGTCCATAGTTGCTTTAATCAGTCTAGTCAGCTTCCCAGGAAAGCCGTTTTCGTCCATGATTCTCCATAGCTCTGCGCGGTCGATACTGTCGTATGCCGCTTTGAAGTCGATGAACAGGTGATGCGTTGGGACCTGGTCTTCACGGCATTTCTGGAGGATTTGCCGTACGGTAAAGATCTGGTCCGTTGTCGACCGGCCGTCGATGAAGCCGGCTTGATAACTTCCCACGAACTCATTTGTTTTAGGTGACAGGCGACGGAAGATGATCTGGGATAGCACTTTGTAGGCAGCATTCAAAATAGTGATCGCCCTGAAGTTCTCACATTCCAAATGGTCGCCTTTCTTGTGAATGGGGCAGATTACCCCTTCCTTCCACTCCTCCGGTAGCTGTTCGGTTTCCCAGATCCTGACTATCAGCCGATGCAAACAGGTGGCCAACTTTTCTGGGCCCATCTTGATGAGTTCAGCTGCGATACCATCCTTACCAGCTGCTTTGTTGGTTTTGAAATGGTGAATGGCATCCTTAACTTCCCTCAGCGTGGGAGTTGGTTCATTTCCGTCCTCCGCTGCACTGGCGTCGTCGTTTCCTCCGTTGCCGTGGGCTCCCGTGCCTACGTTCTCCACGCCGTTCAGGTGCTGATCGAAGTGCTGCTTCCACCTTTCGATCACCTCACGTCCGTCCGTCAAGAGGCCTCCGTCTTTGACCATCCCCTTTAGTTAAAACAAATCATTTAGGCGTAATTATATTTCACACGCGGAGACTACAGTAAATAGTAGAGAAAAAACTATTAAAACCCTCTATTAATTAAAACCCTATTAATTAACCCTCTAATACCCAACCCCGCCTTTAGACGGGGTCTAGTTTGAGCATTTTTGTAATTTTTGTTTTGTGGACAATCAAAGTTTTATTATTTTTGGGTGATATTTAGGACTGTTCTGCATATCTTAAAATGGTTTTTGGTGTATTTTAAAGCGTACAATTTACATTTTTTAAAAATCATTGAAAAATTGATGTTTTAGTCACCATTAAGAAGTCATTGGTTATTTTGTATTGAATCGCTAAAATTAACATATTTTAAATTTTTCCCAAATCATTCTGTCATAGTTAAATAGTTTAAGGGAGTCGAATACACCCTAAAATTATTTTCCTTAAAATTACACGGAAAAAACAATTTTCTATGAAAAAAAACTAAAATAAGATAATTTTAACAATAATCCTAAAATCTCGAAATGTATTCGTCTCAGAAAATCCGTATTCCAAAAAGGCTTCCAGGAAAAATATATAAAAGTGGTGATGTTCAAAAATAAAAGGAGAGACGAACCAGCCAAGGGCTGAAAGTCTTTTAATAAAGACAAATCAATCAATCAATCAATAAATCAAAAATAAAAATTAGAAAAATCAAAAACCGAAAATCACAAAATCGAGTAGTCAAAAGAATCATCATCCAAAACATGTTTAAATCGATTTTAAAGGACGAAAAATGATATTTAGATTAAAATCAAAAATTTGGGTATTACAGGGAGAGCGTGAAAATGGGAAAATAAACGAATCGATTTTAGGATCGCACAGTGTGGCAGTGTCAGTCATATACTTACACAGCTAGTCACGTTCGGTAATTTTTACCGAAATCTTAACTGCTGAGCGTTCGGTAATGGTTTTTTTTAACGAAATTCTGTAAAAATACCAAATTTCGGTAAAATCTTATCGTTTATCTGTCAAACTTTAACGAAGTTCGGTTAACGTCACCAAATTTTTCCGGTAAAAAACATAACGGTTGAGATTTCGGTAAAATGTTACTGAAGTCGGTGAAAGATAGAGCTACCATTTACAATAATAAAAAGTTAGGTCGGCCATATTGATTTTGGCCGCCATCTTGGATTTTTATACTAAAACATTTTTTCACCATGAGGGCAACCACCGATTTTCAAAATTTTTGCATCAATTGAAAGCTGGAACATTTATACATAACATATCAAAAAATTAGAGATGTCTTTTTCTTCTTTCAAAAGTTATCTGCAGTTTTGTAAATTAAGCCACGTTTTCTCCATACATTTCCATGCGCACCGGCAACGACATGCAACAGCATCCGAGTTTACGCCTGCATGTATACACAAAGGTACGTGCCGCAAAATTTGGCCAAATCGGAGGTTCGTTTCCGTTTTTAACTGTTTCTGAATGATGCGGGCATTGTTTTTATAACTTTTTTTAATGTTTTGAAAAGCTTAAACCTTCAGCTTTCCATTAGTGGGTTCAGAATTTAAATTCGTGTTCGTAAACACAGCGATATAACGCTGCATTTATGTAAACGGCCGGCACCGGGCCCAGTGCGCAAAAGTGGCATGATTTACAAAACGGAAGATAACTTTTGAAAGAAGAAAAAGACATATCTAATTTTTTGATATGTTATGTATAAATGTCCCAGCTTTCAATTGATGCAAAAATTTTGAAAATCGGTGGTTGCCCTCATGGTGAAAAAATGTTTTGGTATAAAAACCCAAGATGGCGGCCAAAATCAATATGGCCGACCTATTTTTTTATTATTGTAAATAGTAGCTCTATCTTTCCTCTTTTCAACAACAATTCGTTTTGAGGTGGTTGTTGGAGACACTTTTAAGTTATAACGGTTTAAGTGAGCCACCATTTGACCAAAATCGAGGGGTCTGCAAAAAATGTTGTGGCTCTAACTAACGGGGGGTCCATCAATTTGAGTAACCAAATGCATTTTTCTCACTTTTTAGGCGAGGGCTTTCAGAAAATCGGCACCTTAAACATTTTTGAAGACAAGGTGTAAATAGTGGGCCGGTCTCAGCGAGAATTACCCACTGTTTCTTCTGAAATGCTTGAATAGGACGCAATCAGTGAAGTACTTGATTGAAAGTAGTGAGCTGGATTTTTGTATGGTGAGATGATCAGTTCTCCATTTCTGCAATGAAATGGTGCAAACAGCGTGGGTTATATGGTTTCTTGCCTAATTTGACGCTGTTTGAGGAAAACTTTGGGTAACTGAGTTGTTGAAGTTGCAAGAAATAAATAATACATCAACACAGTTACCCAAACTTTTGCTCAAATAGCATCAAATTAGTCAAGAAATCATATAACCCACGCTGTTTGGACCATTTCAACACAGAAATGGAGAACTGATCATCTCACCATACAAAAATCCAGCTCACTACTTTCAATCTAGTACTTCACTGATTGCTTCCTATTTCACTTGAACAGTTTTCTGGAAATTTAAGTTAAGTCTTCAAACGAGTCGAAATAAATTTGTCCCACTCAGTTTTAGACTTAAGACGTAGTCAAGTGTTTGCTTCTAGATCTAGAAATATATTAAGTTTTAATCTTATCTTTCTTACGACTTTGAACAATTTTCCCGAAAAGCGTTCCCAGAAAAAACTTGGAACAACATTTCCTGCAAAATGTATGTAATGTTGGTATACTAAGGATGAATCAAGATACCACATTATAACTGGATTTTTGATGCAATCTTAGCAAAAATTGCTTCATCGGAATGAATTTTTGCATTCAAAAATTGCAAAAAAAAAATCTAGAGATTTCAATGAAATCGATCATTTGAAATTAGCTTGCTAATGCGGATTATCGATAAGGTGTAAAAAATTCAAATATGTTCAGCAATTTTCTCTAAACAACAATTTTTCCGGTAATCATCTCAATTTCTCGGCTTTTTTCTCGCTTTTTTCCCCGGTCGTTCGAAATTCTCGTCTTTTTCCCGGTTTTCCCGTTTTTACCGCATCGGTGGCCACCCTGTTAGGGCCTGTTCTTTATTGTTAGTATTACATTTTTACTCGGGTACACTTTTCAAAACATGAAATCTCTCCACCGGAAGGCATTATTTTGAGCATGTTAATTTTATATCTTCGATATACAGAACAAAAACAAGCTTACAGGGTCTCCGCCCTGGTGGTCCAGTTGATCATCAATATTTTACATGTAAGCAGACACATACTAAAGTAACCATTTTTATTCTAAAATTACGAAAAATCTTCGTCCCCCGTTCACTTTGATTATTATGAACAGATCAATCACGCAATGTTGGCCCATCCATCTGTTATCGTTGCAAAATGCGCAACTCGGAATATGTAAACGACACCATGGCAGTCCCAGTTCCGAGTTCAACTTCAGAACAGGGGAAAGCAATGGAACTCTGATCGCCCTGATGGGACCAGGGCAAGGTGGCGCCCGTACATGACCACAGGCTGGCATCCACGGCGGCAGCAAACCGTTTGGAAAAACACGAGGACACGAGTTCGAAATGGATGAAAATAAATTAATTTATTTAATAATTAAGCGGAGCAGAATAAACAAGAAATTAACCCCATACTGTGCCTGAATTGAAATGAGTAAACATATCCTTGGTCCTCTCGGTGTGGTTTCTGTCTGTGTTTGTGTCTATGCGTGCGTGTGCGCCTGGCGTTGTTTGTGCTACCGGACCACGGTTCCGGCTGTAGTGTCTTCTGTATCCTATGCGAGTCGCGCGGCAGGACACACTATCAGAAACTGTCAGTATCGATATGGGGAGGGGGTAGGTGACTAGAAGAAATCGACACTCGATTCATCAGGGGACAACCATGGAGACAACGGGAAAACTAGCCATGGTTTGTTAATGCCATAGGCGTTACCGGTGTTGAATATCTTCTTTTTTTTAATCTTCTTCTTGACAAACTTCATCACTGGGATAGAGCCTGCTTCTCGCCACAATGAACATTTTTAAATTGACAGTGATAAACATCTACAGAAAGTAAAACTACTAGGGTCCCTACCGGCGGAATTTCTCCTGATTCACGCTGCTGTTTCCCTCACTGACTACCCACTGTTTTGGATTAGGGACTATTCTGACCGACTAGCCGAATATTTGGCCCATATCGAAGCATTTCGGGCAATTATCAGTCACTTCATCGATTACCATCCCCCGGACCCGGACAGGCAGTACCATCATACCGAGAGACAACCGAGTGGAGTTGATGTAAATAAATAGACGTTCAATTCAAGGATATTGTGCACGCGTCGTCGTCGTCGTCATCGCCATCGCCGTCCACTCGGGGGGAGTCCGTCTCGAAACAAGCGATTGTTGGAACGCTGGAGAATACACAAAAATGCAGATATACAATCCTCTCGGAAACGGAACGGACACGTTCACGCAGCGCTAAAAGCAGTGGGAGAACAATTTTAAGCCATAACTAAAACAGTGTGTCCTTTTTGTGTCCTTGTACGCTTCCTCCTCTGCACTAAATCGCTTCGCTGCTGGCGGCGGTGACTTCCCCCCTTGTCATGCCAGCCTTGAAGGGATCGGTACGTCATCGAAAAAAGTGGGTATCTCCATCGGAAAAGGGTCTGGATTTGAAGGAATGATACGCCGTAGAGCTGCGGCCGTTCCTTAGCTATTATCCTTGTTCTAGTTAATACCCGGCTACTGGACGGCTCTTCCCTTCCAGTATCAGTATGTTGTCCTCGTCGTTGCCGTCGTTGACGGAGGCTGAGAGGTGATGTAGTGTTTCGCCATTTTTGTCGAACAGAAGAAAAAAATGCGTCGACCAAGGGACGGAAACGCCGAGGAGAAAGACCTTCGCAGAAGAGCAAGTATGTATATCGAACATCCACTTTGACGAAAACATAAATTATTTCCCGCTGCGCGGTTGCCATCGTCGCAAATTAGCTTGATGAATAAAAATGGATGGACCGCTGTCGCAGTACGGTTTTCTTAGCTTGTATTTTACGCTTCGTGGCGATTGAAGGTCTTGGGTCACTGACCGCGAATGAAATGGTTTAGAAATCATCAATAATGCTTAGGCTTTGACTGTTTTCAATAGAAAAATTCAACTCTTACACGTTGATCAATGAGTTCTATATCTAATCTTTATCAAATTAAAATAAAACCATTTTCACAAATATTACTTAGCTATTGACATGATTAAAAAAAGATCTACTGTAACCCAAACAAACAATTACAAGTATATCAACTAGTTGATTTTTGCTTTGGCTGACCGCTGACCAGTTGAAACGCTGGTTCAAGCACTTTTCAAGTGTCGGCCAGTGATGGAATTACTCTCATCATGAAGCAATTCGCGAGTGTAAAGCCAACACAAGGCTTACTCACGATTCCGAGAGTAAACAGTGTGCGAGTTTATTCGCACCCGCCTGCTTCGTGAGTAAGAAGCAAAGCAAAAAAAGAAACACTCATGAGTTTTTATTCGTGAAGAACTAGTGGAGGTGCGGGAAGTGCATTTTATTGTGGTTACAATAGCAAATCCAGTGATTATCCAACATAAATTAATACTTTATGCTTCATTGTTCCTGAAAAGCAGCACTGCCAGTCGTTAAAATGCGTTTTTTGTCAAAATGCAAAAAAAAACTCACGAAGCTGGCATGAATTTGTAACATTGTGTGGCAAGTACACTATGCCCAGTGAGTCGAGAAAATTTTCCCGACCGGAACGGGAATCGAACCCGCCGTCTCCGGATTGGTGATCCATAGCCTTAACCACTAGGCTAACTGGAAACCCATAGAGTATCTCTGCCACGTGGTAGACACATGAAAAATAATCATTGACAGAGGAAGGTCTCAGTTAATAACTATGGAAGTGCTCATTGAACATAGTTGAGAAGCAGGCTTTATCCCAGTGATGACGTTATGCCAAGAAGAGAGAGATGAGGTAATGTAAATTTGAAGAATTAACAGGCCAACTAAAAATTAAGTTCGAATCGCAAAGGTCCTGAAACGTAGGTTTATTTTCAGGCAGGGTTAGTCAATTTCGATACACTAATCGGTTTTGTGGACACATCCTTGCGATTTTCCTCTTCTCGTTTTTTATTTCAACATGTGATGTTCACCCAGCATATCATAAGTACGGTACAATATAATACCATCATAAATACCAAGGATTGTAGTGGATTACTTTTGAGTGGTTGACCGCCCCAAGAAAACCGAATCCTATTGTGGTTCGTTAAGAATTTGAGAGGTTTTTCCGGAAAGCCTCTTTCCTCATCGGAGCGCTGTTCTTTCTCAAACAATGTTCGCCGTACCACATTTATAATTACTTCAATCGTTATCAAAGTGACAGTTTTAATTACTAAGACTTTCTGGGACGTTTAATTAAATCATATAACTTTGTTCGGTCGAATGATCCGTGACGAAACAACTTATAACAGCAGTTGCCCCGGATTCGATGGCCCTAATCAGTCTAAATTGAGAATAATCACGATTCCATCGAGTCACACAGCTCAGCTCAGTCAACAGCAACGACGTAAAAGGAGAAGGGCGAAGAAGATAATCATCATCCACATCGTCCGTCCAAATCGGATCCAACGTCCCCGAGAAGCAGAAAAAAACCTCAAGCCGAATCTTCGAAGGGGTGAGCGTTGCGGGTCACGTCCGAAATTGATTCCGCATCGTCTTCGATATTACTCCCGAAGGAATTGTTTTTCTTCTGCTGGGTGGGGAGGTTCCGAAAACACTTGCACGCTTGGTGAACGGAAGCCCCACTACTCATTAATGAGTTTCAATTTTCCACCCCTACAATTTCCATTCGAGCCAGTTGTTGTCCTGCAATGCTGATGCCGAAGCGGGATGGATGGGTGCGTGATTTGTAGCATCATCACTGAGTGCGGCATCCGGATGCGGGTGGATGACGGAAAATGTAATGGGGAATGGGAAAGGGATGGAATGAAACCAGATCTAGATTTATTAATTGTAATCGAGATCCTGGGACAAATAGTGCCATGGCGAGATTTTCATATGCATATGAGATTGTGCTGGTAGACTCCGATCGAACCTTTGAAATAGATATCATTGAACCTACACATAGTTAATGATATGTTTTTTTTTGCACAAAAAGTTGAAAATAATAAACACCAACAATGAACTAAAGCAAAATTGTTAAATTACCCAAGTGTTGTCATGATTTGAATATGGTAACTGCACCAAAAGTAATTAACCCATCTAGTTGTACATTGGGGTCATCATGACCCCTAAACATTCACTAAATAGGTCAGCGAGGTGAGCGCAAGCTAATGCACGAAGACGGTTAAGTTGTGTAGTAATTATTCAATATATTCGGAGTATGGGCATATTTGTTTCGTACCCCAGGAAAAAAGAAGTAATTAGTTTTAGTTTCAGAATATTGAGCCTTCTCGTTCATACTCATCAACCTCCAAGACTCATCACAAACTATTCAAATAAATTTGATTTTTCAACCAGATGTCCATCAATCCACAAAACGAAAATTGCTTTCAACATATTTAATTTGTAGGATTCAACCAGAAAAATTAAACAACATTGGATACTGTACTAAGCGAGCGCAAAAAAAATCACATTTGGTTGTCATGTGAAAGCCCAGTATCATAAACTGGAATGAGATGCAAAAAAAAAACCTATCAACAATGTGGGTTTGATTAATTTGATTTATTGAATTGGATATTCCTTCAGCGTTCGTAGGAACCGATTGTCATATTGTTCGCTTCCGATAGCGTGGTGGCATCACATTTCATATTGACCATTGTATGCAGTCGCTCAAAAAGAGGCGTTCATCGAATCAAGCGAACGAGGAATATTACGCATATGCATAATTTGGCAATACTTCAAACTAGTAACAGATTTGATTTGAAAAATTTGAATTCAACAGCCACATGGGAACTGATTCAAGTATAGCAGTCAGTTATCAAAAGTGTTCAAAAGTGGAAATGTTTGTTATTGCCTGATACTCGGTGGTATAATTCAGCTTGCTTGGGAAAGATTTGAAGCAAACTTTGAGATCGACCGGTTTCATAAAACTCCCCATGACGAAGAGAACAAAACGGCAGAAAATACGGTAAGTGCGTCTATGTAGCAAGGTACGATCGGTGGTAAAGTAGTTCGGAAAAACGATCGCTTCCCAGTTATGGATGACTCCGGACTAGCGATAAGGAGTCGTGGGTTCGAATCCCATCAAAACCAGCCGACTGGTATATTATCGCATTATCTGTATTCAAGAAACCCGCTTGATTATACGTAACCGAACCTGTAGACGCAACTAGTAATCTCACATTATATTATAGTACCAACCATATACTAATCCTCTGAAATCCACTTAAACTTCTTGAAACCCGTTAGAAAAACCCTCGACCCTCGTAAACTTCCCTTTATCTTCACTCCCCTTTGAGACCTCCTCGCAGACTTCCCATAAACTCTATTGAAGCCCCCTGAACTCGTGAAGCTCTTTTATCACCTTGAAACCCATCAGAAAACTCAGAGAAGCCCGACTTAAATCTCCTGCTGTACGATCTATCGACCAAAAGTTGGTATAGAAATGTGAGAGAAACATTCATAAATCTTTTGTCGGATAGCAACTCGAGAGCTTCTCGAGAGCCAATCGACCAGTACAAGAAGAGCGAGCTAGGTGGGTCGATCAAGTGGCCTTATAGGTAACCAACTTTGTGGAACATTGGGACACTGAGAAAATTCAATTTATATTTATTCATTTTATGTATTAATTCATTTTATATATTTAAGTATATTTCGCACAATCGGCGGCCTTCTTCAGTGTGTGGTGGCTCAGCAGCTCGAGAGCCAGAATCGCGCGCGTTTCGCTTTCGGTAAGTCGATTTTTTTTCGGCCTTCGGATTTGTACATGTGTGACAGCGAGAGGGCCGGCGTTCTTCAGTGTGTGGTGGCTCAGCAGCTCGAGAGCCAGAATCGCGTGCGTTTCGCTTTCGGTGTTTCGATTTTTTTCCGCCTTCGGATTTTTTAGCATAGGTTGCAAGTTATCTAGTTATTTAATTAGTGCATGTTTACTTTTGAAACAGTTTTCATAGAATTTGTATAGTTCGTCATTCGTAGGTTTTTTGTTGTTTTTGATAAGTAAACATATAGCATTCATCCGACGTGGGTGATCGATGGTTTTCTTCCCGTGTGAATTGATCAAGAGTTAGTCAGTTTTTTATGTTGTGTCGCGTCTTTTGTAGCAACACTGAACGATCACCTGCCGTGGGTGATCAGTTGTTTGCTTCTCATATGAAGCGAACAATAGTGCGTCAGCTTGCATGTTCGGTCGGGTCATTTGCAGTTAAATATTTGGCGAGTAGCCTGCGCAGTTCGATTTGAAATATTAAGTGACCACCTGACGTGGGTGATCGATTGTTTGCTTTCCGAGTGAAGCGAATAATAGCGTGTTAGATTGCATATTTTGTCGCGTCGTTTGCAGTAAATATTAAGTGACCACCCGATGTGGGTGGTCGATTGTTTGCTTTCCGCGTGAAGCAAACAATAAAGGGTGATACGGTCATAATTTGGTCACACAATTAGTTTCATATCTTGAAACTGCGTACACCAAAACAGCTGAGTTTTGAACCAGTAATGGCACTTTATATGTAGCTTATACCATAAAATTTTCATCACAATCGGTTTAGTATTTGCGGAGATATTGTGAATCCTGAAAACTGCATTTTTAAAATTTTGTACAAAGTGGATTAAAAAATAAGAACATATTTTTACTCTTTTATTTATAGAGCCAGAAATACTGAACCAATTTCAATGAAATTTTTTTTGTAGGTAAAGTATACATATCAAAATGTTGTGTAAAAATTTCATTCAATTTGATCCAGCCATTACAAAGTTATATTTGTTTAGGTGGTCAAATTTTGTCAAATTTTGTCAAGTCAAGCCAAATTTTGGTCACACAATTTTTTTCATAACTTTAGATTGCGTACACCAAAACAGCTGATTTTTGGATCAGTAATGGTACATTATATGTAGCTTGTACCATAAAATTTTCATCAAAATCGGTCTAGTATTTGCGGAGATATTGTTGAACCCTGAGATCTGCAATTTTAAAATTTTGTGCAAGGAGGATTCACACATTTTTACTGTTTTATTTATAGAGCCAGAGATACTTAACCGATTTCAATGAAAATTTTTCTTTATGTGAAGTATGCATATCAAAATGTAATGTAAAAATTTCATTCAATTTGATCCAGCCGTTACAAAGTTATATTTGCTTAAGTGGCACCCGGTCAGTTTTTTTCATATTCAAACTGCTACAACTTTGAAAGTATTCATACAAAATGGCTCAAAATTTTACTAAGAACATATTTACATAATAGTATTATACTATAAAATTTTAATAAAAATCGGAGCAGTATTGATAGTTCTATAATCAAAATTGTGCTTTACTGACCTTAAATTTCCGAAAATTTACTATGGAGCGCCTTTGTACAAAATTTTAAAAAGGTAGGTCGATGGTTTTATCTACATATCAAATAATACTCAATCGATTTTGATGAAAATTTTATGGTATAAGCTACATATAATGTAGCATTACTGGTCCAAAAATCAGCTGTTTTGGTGTACACAGTCTAAAGTTATTAAAAAAATTGTTTGACCAAATTTTGACCGTATCACTCTTTAGCGCGGCAACCAGCATAGCACGAAGGTCACATTACTTATCAAAGTGAATCCAGACCCAACGATACCTTTCCTACTAACAAACACTCCTTCCTGCAACCTTTGGTGGAGTCGCAGCGGTAAACGCGGTCCTTCACTTAACAAAGGTTGTTACTAATATTCCTTCCCTCTTCCAACCTGACTGCAAGGACGTGGCCGGCGCCGTTATTGTACCGTTAAAGAGAGTCTCTGAAGCGTGCACAGTGAGATTGTTGACCACTCCCAGTCAATTATTCAGTTAATTCATTGTGCAACTGTCATTGGTTCGGGTCAATCACGGAATAGCAACCATAGATGTGTGCAGTCAGTCTAAGCTAAGCTAAGCTAAGCTAAGCTTAAGTATATTTCGCACAATCGATTTTTATGACCAAATGCATTATTTATATCCTTTAACTTTGTAAAATTGAGACAAATTACCATTCTGGATGTGCATATTTTATACGAGGAAGATGTCGGAAGTCTAAACATGGTGACAAAAAAAATTCAAGATAGTGACCGAAAATTCACGATGGCGGTTTAGAAATTAAGATGGCGGTCTTTTTATGGAGTTTTTGTCTTTAAAACCATGTAAAATGTGTAAATTTGGTATGGGAAAGTTGTTCGGAGTCCAAACATGGCGACCAAAAAATTCGAGATGGTACCCCAAAATCCAAGATAACGGATGTTTTATGAAGTTTTATTACAATTTTGTAATAAATATCTAGACGCGGAATTTTTGGCGAAGTATTATTTTTCGCACGTAAATAATTTCAGTTGGTTACATTGTTTTCCAACAAGTATCACACTCACCATGTATGCCCTGGTTGGCACCGGAATGTGTCAATAAACACGTTCCAGCAGATAGCAGTACCATATCTGTCATTCACTTTTTAATTCGGTGAAATAGCCGAGAGATGAAAGATATGCCTTATGATCAACGGATCAGTGTACGAATCCATGCCAGTATTTTACTTTTTATAAGACTTGTCAGAAAGTTCGGTTCTAGCGATTGCTGGACCCAATTTAAAGCTGCGGCAGCCAATTTGCTGCGTGGAAAGAATGTAATTTGCACATCACTTCCACGAAGCGACTGATGTGCAGCGAAAATGATGTGATATCACTTTTTTTTTTGCTGAGTGGGTATATTTGATATGTGAAACATAGCCAAAATCCGAGAATTGCGAGCAGAAAAATCCAAAATGGTGGTCCAAAATTCATGATGGTGGTTGTTTTATGGAGCTTAATGCTCAACAATATACTTAGTATAGGATAGACGTACAGTGTTCAAAAATGACAGCCAGAAAATCAAAGGTGGCAGCCTAAAGTATAAAATGGTGGAAGTTTTATAAAAGTTTTATTGAAAAACCACGCACTATTTGTTTATTTTGTATGAGAAAGAATTCGAGAGCCTAACAATCGTGTCTAGAATTTAAAAATAGTGGCGATTGTTTAATGCAGTTCATGCAGTGAAACAATGCAATCTTAATACTTTTTGTACATGAGAGAGATGTCCGAAATCCTGCAAATGGTGTGCAACACATGCGAAATGGAAGTTCAAAATTCATGATGGTGGCCTTTTTATACACACCTAGAAAAAATCGTGTAATTTTAGGTGCCCTGAACCTGACATATACGAGCGTCTTCAGAGACACTATTGTGCATAAAAAGTTATTTTTATGTAGGAGACGTGTGCGGCCCAACCTGCATCGGGTTCCGATTCCTTCTGACCATTAGAATAACTAGCCACAGAAGTTCAATGTCGCGACTGTTTTTGTGACTAACATCTAGTTTGCCACGCCATTACAAGCGGTACTAGAAGTGTCAAATAAATTTTGTTAACCAAAACAAAAGATCCTTTACAAGATGGACTTTACTTACAAACAATCTATTATTACGATTCAAGTTATCAGTTTCATTAAACCAGAAAAGTGACTACAGCGCCATTGGAGTTCTAGTGTTCCTTCTGACCATTAGAATAACTAGCCACAGAAGTTCAATGCCGCGACTGTTCTTGTGACTAACATCTAGTTTGCCACGCCATTACAAGCGGTACTAAAAGTGTCAAATAAATTTTGTTTACCAAAACAAAAGATCCTTTACAAGATGGATTTTACTTACAAACAATCTATTATTACGATTCAAGTTATTAATTTCATTAAACCAGAAAAGTGACTACAGCGCCATTGGAGCTCTAGTGTATTTTTATTTTCTAACCCGACCCGACTCGCCGAATAAATTTGAATATTAGTACAGTGGTTTTTCGATTTTGTCACGGTTCTATTTAATCACGCTCCATTATATCACTCTCGATTCTAGCACGGTATTTTTTTCGATTTAATCACGCTATGATAATTGATAGAAATATTTGCAAGTACATATTCCACATTTAATAGGACATATGAATTGTCATAAGTATGCTACTTTTGCACATTAGTAGGGTTCGGGCACCTTTTTTGGTCAATCTAAGGGAAACCATTCAAAAAAAAATACAAATTAACCAATTAAAACTACCAATATGCCAACATGGAAGGTTTCAATCTGGATTATGGCCAAAACTGATGCTTCTACCCTAAATGGTTTCACTGACAAAGGTGATAAGGTATTACAGACCGGGTACTGAACTCGATTATCTAGAATCGCATTCTACCGCATCTGCAATTTTACCTAATTCCAATCAAAGTTAATTTGACAAAATGTCTAAATTCAAGCTTAAAATGGAATTACGTTCGCAATTGTTCATCACAATAGCCCATTAAAATCACTAAAACGACTGTTAAGAAATGATCAATGATCAATAAGGTGGCCCTAGGTAAAGTGAGGAAAAACTTCATTGTTGTTTTTCCAATACATGTAAAGGAAATATCAATAATGAAATCTCAATACTTTGCCTCACTTTGCCTAGGGTATAACTTTTTCACAGCCGTCAGATCACTTCGTGATCTTTGACAAAGTTGTTAAGAATATAGTCACCTACAATTATACGAAAGGGTTTGATCATTGAATGCTTACAGCGCCACCTAGCGACAAAATTCGAAAACTTAAAATTTCTGCATACATTTGGCCAAGTTTTCCCATACAAACTTCAAGCATTTTGATCGGTCCCTTAGGCTCAATCGATTTTGCTCAAATTTTAAACGTAGCTTGTTGGAGTCCAAAACAACTGATTTAGGAAGTAAGACTTGGCATTTAACGAAATTTTCGTTTTTCATATAAGTGTGGGCCAATTGCTACCATGCAAATACCGATAGCATGGATGTCATAACTTAAATAATACTCAAGAGTGAAAATCCTACTCATTGCATGCTCACTCGAGCAAACTAATGAGTGTCATTTCAGACTTCATGCTTTCCATTTCATGTGGCTCCATTTCGTCTTCACTAGTGGCTTGAGGCGTTGAGGGGATATCTTCCCACTGCTCTATAATGCAGCATAAATACAGTCTAGGATGACTTCTTGATCTTTATTGACGGTTGGCTAAATTTATTTTTCAAAATGCTGCCTGAAATTTTCAATTTCCATTGCGTGGTTTGATGTTTCGTTCGATTTTTATTTGCTTTTTCTGTATTTAGGTGTATTTTGAGTAATAAAAACACTCGCAAAAAATTGTTTCAATTTTATCACGCTCCAGTATATCACGCGATTATTTTTTTCATTCGTGATATAATCGAAAAAGTACTGTATTACCAATTAAGGAGGTTACCCCAGTACCCCCGGCCATAAATCCGGAACAACGGCAAAATCCGGAACCATGAATCCGATTCCATAAACTTCTTCTTATTTATGGGTCTACGTCTCCACTGGGACTTGGCCTGCCTCGCTTCAACTTAATGTTCTTTGAGCACTTCCACAGTTATTAATTGAAGGGCTTTCTTTGCCTGTCATTGCATGAATTAGTATATTGTGAGGCAAGTACAATGATGCCCAGGGAGTTGATAAAATTTTCCCGACTGGAACGGGAATCGAACCCGCCGTCTCCGGATTGGCGATCCGTGGCCTTAATCAATAGGCTAACTGGAGACCCCGATTCCATAAACTATAAGGATTTTGTGATGAACTGTCAAAATTTCACGAATTTCTGTTGAGAAACGACTGAGAACCACAATTTTATAGTTTTAAAATTGGGTGCAAAATTAGGCTCAGGCACAAAATTGTGCCCTAATAATCCAAGATGGAAAACTATAATTGAATTGAAGATTGTCGTCTTTGATTTTTATGAATATTGGAGGACATCATGCTCATATCAAATGGCTCATATTCGTGGATTTATAAAACAGCTGCCATTTTGTTAAAATACCTTACCGTCAGCAGGATCAACGAATGTGTGATTGTGTTTGAGTTATTCGAAGATTTTATTCATTTTTGGGAAGAGGTTGTTTCCTTTGTTTTTTGTTTTGAGAATTTGCAAGAGTTCAAGAACAAAACATGCTTTGTTCAGCTATGAGCAAAGAATAAATGGAATAAATTTACAGCAGCGGTATAGCAAAGTACGAAGTACCGTCGTCGAGGGTGAGAATGTGTCAAAAATGTATACTTCCACATTCATTGTTCAATAACTTTTGCTTCTTTGCATGAGGAAGTTCTTTAATCATTGGAATGTGATCTATGGTAAAGAATGCTCAAATGACGAAAAAATATTTGGAGTTCATCAATTTTTGATCCACTCCTTCGAGAGGGTGAGAATGGGTCAAGGGAACCATATTTGTTTGGCATTGACAACAAAGCAAGTTAATAAAGTTGTGGTCAAGGTTGATACTACTTACCAATATATGAGTTTGAGAGTATCAATCCACCTAAATGTGCGATTGAGCCTCAAAAGTGGCTTATTTTCAAGCTTTTTTGATGATTTATCAAAAAACAACAAATTGCTCGAGGAACCTATTTTTTTTTTGACAGGAACTGTTGGCAACTACGAGGATGAGACCAAACAATTTTTGATTCGATATTCGCAATATTTGATGAGATATGTCAGATAATATTTTGACCCCAACGACAGTATCAAACAAAACAGCATTCATTCAAACGGCATGTTTCTTGTGCCTTGAATTGAATTCTTGTGTGCGATAATTATCATTATTAACGTTTGTAACAAATAAGTCCTGAATAGAAGTCCTCACAAGTGTTTACCATATTCGTTATAGTCGAATATGTATATTCCATTTTTAGTGTGTAATATTCATTAATTTAAAAAACTGTTTGCGACGTTTTGTATAACGAAACCAGAGAAACACCAATAACACTATCTATACATATAAAATCGACACCACCTAACCTGCCACCATGTTATGGCTCATCTCGTTCGATTCCGTGTCAATAATGATGTTTGACTTGGAAAAGTACGACCGTGATTGACAGCATCGCATCGGGCGGACGAGAGTTGATGCACGTGGCTGAATAGTGGATATTAACCCGATTCTCGATGAGTAGTGCCAAATTCCTGGTACAATGAAGCCATGCCGCGGAAAGGCTTTGTGTCCGCCCGGTTTCAGTTTCAATCACCCATATGCCAGCCAAGCAGCAACCACGTGCGATCCCATCCACCGTTCGTCCGTCCGTCCGTCCTTCGTCTGTTGCTGGGGTGTAATTTTTGGGCAACGTAGTCATAAAAGACCACCCACACACGTAACCCAAATGGTCATAACCGTTAGACAAAAGATTTACGATCGCACGGCACCACTCAATGGACGACCGGAAAATGTCCAAGTTGAGCAACGAGCAAACGACACACACGCTAAGTCAGTGTAATACACTCGATATTGTCACTATCGATAGTGGTTATGGCGACGGCCGTCGACGTGTTTGGGTAATTGAATGGAAATGGGCGCCTCATAGGTGTCTACTTTCGGGATGGATGATTGGACGGTTATTGGTTTCGTGAAAGCTTTTTTGCTGGCTAGTGGAAAACTGAACGTTTTCATATTTACAACTATTGGAATGGGGCCATCCTGTAGATGTGTAGGTTTGGCTTCCGATCCGGTCTAGGAGCTTTTTGTAAAGATTACACAGGCATAGATCTTTAAGGGGCGATTTCTTCACCCTGGCTTAAGCGTTAAACCAGGTTTAACTGTATGGGTAAGCCTGGCTTACCGGTTAGACCGAGGTGAAGAAATCGGCCCAAAGTCTACGCTCCATACAAATTTTAAAATTTGTGTATGGACAAAAGTCTACGAGGGGGGAGGAGCCAAATTTTGGTCTACGTGGTTTATGAACAGTCCCAATGTGGGTGTTTTGATGAGGAGTACCATAATAAGACAGATGGGAACAAGGATGGGAAACATTTTGCCACAAGCCGGATATTGGTAACAGGCAATCGGCAGAATATAGAGCAATAGAAAGGAACGAGATAATCCGAAAAGAGAAATCTTCACAGAAAGAAAAATTAGGACATTCTAAATGTCATTAGATACAAAGCAGCACGGAACATAATGATATGTGGAAATTTTAAGAAGCTGTAATGTGGAACGTTACAAATAAAAGCGGAATCCGCAGACCCCCACAGCAGAGAAGAAACGCTGCCTGGAAGAAGCGAAGTGTGAGAAAATTGAAATGCTGTGCCATTTTCAAGAAACACAGGCACGGATGATCGAGGTATCAGAAGAAATAAATATGTTAGCACGATACAAGACGGTAAGCAAACAAACTCCCTCGTTGAGTGGAGTTAAAGATGCAGCTCAAGAACAATAAAGCAGCTGATAGGCATAATCTAGGAACTATACGTAGACGTAGACTTTTGTCCATAAAATATTCAAAATCAGTTTAGAATGTATACTCTAATTCTGCTCCCAAAGTCTACGTGGTTTATGGATGACTTTATAATAAACCTACATAGATTGAGAAACAAAAAAATGACTCGAAAAATCGAGACTCCCATATCCAACAGGTTGACTTTCAAACTCGTGCTAACTGTCCAACCAACCGAACCACAGCTTCCGCAGTCATAGATAGGCTCCAGTCGTCTGGAGCCACACTTGGTTTCATCTTTATCACGCAGTCACATCACCAGACCTCCGACTCTGACCAGCAAAGACCAGCCAACGCCAGTACCCGTTCCGTATTCGTCGAACATGTACGAACTCTTGCATAGTACAAGCAACTAGTTAATACAGCTCACTGGTGGTGCCGTTCCGAATGAAGGCGTCCTATTACACACTTCGAGTCATATTTTGAATATCGTTCAGGCAGGCGGCATTCCTCGTGTGCAAGGAACCAACGGAGTGCTGTCGTCGTTGTCGTCGTCGCCGTTGCACACTTTCGGGTGGTGATGATCATGATGATGATGACGATGTTGGTGGCGATGTGAGACCACTTCTTCGGTTGCATTTTGCAAGGGTTAGCACACGTTGGTTTGCTGGCCATCATCCCGGCCCCTGGCCAAGCAGACTCACACAGACGCACACCCCCACAATAACTTACCCCTATAGGAAAGTAGTGGGCGACGACAACGACGACGATACTAGCGGCTGGTTGCCTCCGAAAGGATATTGATATAACGAAACATTCATCTTCTATCCTATTTCACATATTATAACGTCCGTCGACTCGTTTTACATATAAATTATTACCAAGTCAGAAGCACGTCGTTGATCGTCGTGTGGCCAGCACGGGTGCCACTTTATGCTCTCTGTGTGCAAATATTGGACAAGGCGACAACGAAACACGATGGTGGTCTTGAAAGGGTTAACATTGGGTATGCAATGGCAACAGCTGGTTTCGGTCGTACCGCTACATAGTGAGGACAGCAAGGGTGTGAATCAAATGAGATGCAATCATTTCCCTTTTCGGTTTTAGAAACGCTTTTGCGTTTTTGTATTGAAAAGTCAGATAGAAGTAAGCTAGAATATTTTCTTTGATTACCAGAGTGGAAATACACTTAAAATTTGGAAGAATTCCTAATACCAAATTTTGTCCACGATTTTCGATAAAAAATTGCATTCCATTGTAGGAATATTCCCCAAAATACATATTCTATTGTCATGTTCAGAATTTTTATTAAAGCTTTTAATAAAATATTCAGAAATTTTTATTTAATTTTTGTCGAATCGTCATCAAATTGTGTGCAGAATATATTCAATCACCTGAAATTTTAAAAATTTCTACAAAAAATCTGTAATAGGGTAAGTGTTCCAATTATAATTATAGTACCAATTATTCGTTGATTTTCACCCTTTAACGATGTAAATCAACAAGAAAAGTTTTGTGAACAACCGATCACGTTCACAAAATATGGTTGTACTCATTAAAAATTCACATTTTGCTCAAAAATTGGTAGAAATGCATGCAAATAGTGTGAAAAGGAACCGAAGTTAAAAAATGTAACCATAACTGGTACAGGGCTCCTATCATTGACATACGCTGTAATAAATACTAAAAGTAGTTTTGGCTACTGTTCTATATTTTTCCTGTAAAGTATGGAAAGTAAGCTACCATTTATCATTTGTATCATTAAACATATTATTGATGATATTCGTTGGTCTTTTCGTTATTTTTGTACAAATAGTTTTCCTTGACTAGTACCACAATTGGTACAGGCACATATATAATTTTCATAATTGTATAACTTATCAATATAATCAAAAATTAAGTAAACATCTTTTAGGATTTCTGAGAGTTGTGGGATTTCTTCCAGAGGTTTTTCGACATGCTCCAAGAGTTTCTCGCTGGATTCCTCCTGAAGATCCATCGGAAATGATTCAAAGTTCCTTCACGAATGTCACTTAGTGGTTTTCCGGAATAGCTTTTCAACAGTTTATCTCGGTATTTTTACCGATAGTTTTCAGATACTTATCTTGGATTTACTCACGTAATTTCACTCATAGCTACTCCCAGGATTCCATATGGTTTTCAGAGTTCCTTCTTGGATGTCCTTAATATTTCCTCTCGAGATTACCGTCTACCCCCGTTGGTTTGAACGATAACTCATGCAAACCAACGGGGTTCATTTTCTTATTAGAACTTCTAGTAACCCTGTGGGCATCGAAAAACACACTGATGGTAACCCTTTTTGCTGTTTTGTTTTGATTCTGCGTTCCGTTTCACCCGTTCCATAAGCAGAATGACGTTTGAATCTTTTTTAGTTTGAACGATGTGCAGATTAGGGGGGGTCAAATTAAAAAGTGTTCAGATTAGATGAGGTCAAACCAACGGGGGTAGACGGTACTCTTAGAACTATTCTCCGAGCTGTCTCATTTTTCATAGTTTTGTTTTGTAATTCCTGTCGAGATTTCGTCAACAAGACTTTGCAGAGTTTCTCGCAAGATTTCACTTGGATTCCTTCGAATGTTTCTCCGAGAATCTCTTATAAAGAATTTCGTAAGTTATCGCAGCAGACATCCTATGGAAAACCGTTGGAAAAATTCCTGCAAAAACTCTCGGAGTACATTTTATAGAAATCCCCAGAGGAGTACACCTGATTCTTAATTTGCACGGCCGTGTAAAAAAAAAAAAATTCCATGCAAAAAAATATTTCAAACTCTTATTTTTGCATGATTCGTCGAGAAATCATATTACTTTTTTTGCACGGTTTTTCGAATTTTGAGCCAAAAACTTTTTTGCACGGTACGCATCCCCCGTGCAAAAAACAGAATCGGGTGTATCCCGAATCTCGGGACAGTTTCCGGGTAGAGTTGTGGGAATAATGCAGAGAAAATCTGCAAAAAAAAAATCTCAGGTGGATTATTTCAAGGAACAGCCTGGTTCAGAAAAAAAATCACGGAAACAATTCAATGAGAAATATCAGCAATAGCTCCTGAAGAAATTTTAGATGACACTTCGGGAAAAGATCTTAGGAGTAAGTCCAAGGTTAATTCAGATAAACTCTGAAAGAAGTTCCAGGAGAAACCCAGAGAGTAGTCTCAGATAAAACTTCAAAATAAACCCCGCGAGAAGCTTTATGAAATATCCCAGCTGAATCTCCTGTAGAAAACCAGGAAGGAACTCCAGAAAAAAAGCTGACAGAAATTTCTTGAAGATATTACTGGAAAAAACTTTGGAAGAAATCCTCCCGAGAAATCCTCTTGCAGAAAATTTGTGAAAAACTCCATAAGGAGGTACTCTTGTAGAAATCTCAGGAATAACTTCTGTAGCGCCTCTGAGAGAAATTCTGAGAAGATCTTTTGGGGAAATCCTAAGAGGAACACCGGAAGGAATCCCATAAAGTCTCCGAGGGGAATCCCAAGAGGAATTCTACGACAACATCTACGATTTATCACGATAGAAATTTTTATAAAGAACTCGGGATAAATTCTGGTAGAGATAATACAAAAACTTCTTTGAGAAAAACGCAGGAGGAACTTCGGAAAAAATCCTACGAGGGGCTCTGGGAGCAATACCAGGAAGAAATGTTGTAGCATCCCCCTGAAAATCTCCAGGAGAAATCGTTCGGAGTTCATGAGGAAAAAATGCTGGAAGGAATCCGGAAGTATACCTATCCGAGAAAAAAATCATAAAAGACCAAGAAAAATGACGTGAAAAATACGGAAGGAATTTTATAAGAAACCCTGGGAGGCATTCCAGGATGTATTTCTAAAGAAGTTTCAGAAAGGAACGAACCCCGACGGATTTTTTGGAAAACCCTTGTAGCGGAATTTCTATATGGATTTCTACGTCCACATGGAATTTGCAGTATCTTATCGGAATCGTCGGGTTGTCGGAAATATCTTCTAGATCTAGGAGCCCTCCTTATGTTTCACGATTATCCAGATTCGAGTTGCTTTGTGAATAATCATTCAGAGTAACTTTAACCCTCTTCACGGTAGTAAAAACCTGCAGCATTACGGGGAAAATATACACTGTGGTGCATAATTGATCGGACAAACGCCGATTTTCATACAAAATGGCCATTTTTGAGATGCTGTAACTATGGTTTACTTTGGTGGATTAAGCTCAATTTTTGACACGGAACTACAAATATGCTGAATTTTACGTAGGGAATCGCGCCACTTGGGCGGTGGATTCTATATTCGTCTGTTTCCCACTATAACTCAGTCAAATTTGAACCAATTGACACAACTTTTAGAATGTGGTGAGATAGGTATAGTATCTACCCGTGTACAACATTTCAAGTCAATTGGTTCAAAATTGACTGAGTTATAGTGGAAAACAGACGAATATAGAAGCCACCGCCCAAGTGGCGCGATACCCTATACAAAGTATCAAATGTTTTCGTTCACAGGTCTGGGCGTGGCAAGGCGTTGAAAATATTGCAAAAGTGATCGGACAGCGGTACCCCTTTGATTTACACGCGTGCCGCTGTCCGATCACTTTTGCAATATTTTCAATGGCTTGCCACGCCCAGACCTGTGAACAAAAACATTTTATACTTCGTACACGTAAAATTCAGCATATTTTTAGTTTCGTGTCAAAAATTGAGCTCAATCCATCAAAGCAAACTATAGTTACAGCATCTAAAACATGGCCATTTTGTATGAAAATCAGTGTTTGTCCGATCAATTATGCACCACAGTGTATGTTTTGTCAGTTAGTTCTTATTGCAAACATGTAGTAAAAGCTCATGATTAAAAGAAGAAAACACTACATACTTGGAAACTTTTTTATTCATACCAGCAATACGAGCTGTTTGCCGTTCAGAAAGAATTTCTCGACGCATCTTGATGCATACGAAATTCCTTGCCTGAATCGCCCAAGAAACCGTTTTTTTTTTCGATCGTAGTATTACGCGTTACAAGAAAAAAAAAGGTTCTTTAGGGGTATCCGAATTAGTTAATAATCGGATTCTCCTCCACCCAAAAAAATAGTCGAAATCCAAAATTTCATGATGTTTGGAACCCGGGAACTATTTTTAAAATGCATTTAAAGTTAGTGTGAGGAAATTTTTTTGTTCGGGTCGAACTGTCATTTTATCGATTGAACTGTCATTCAAAAACGAAAATAAAAACTGTTTTGTTAATTTAACCATCAAAACAAAAGTATTAGGATTCAATAAAATCACGTTATATTCAGAAAAATTAGCTCTTTCGATTAGGCTGTAGAAAATAGCAATATTGTATTCACTAAACAACCCAATTGGAATCTGGGAAAAATTTTAAATTTCCACATAATACGCAGTTGCTAAGAAATGACAATTGAGGTCTTTAGGGGTATTTAGATCGTTACATAATCGGATTCTCCGTCCAAAAATTAGTCGAAATCCAAAATTTCATAATTTTTGATGGCCGGGAACTATTTTTGAAATGCATTTAAGGTTTGTATGGGGAATTTTTTTTGTTCGGGGCGAACTGTCATTTTATCGAATGAACTGTCATTCTATCCACAAAAATAAATTTGTTTTCATTATTTAACCATCAAAGGAATTGGATCGCAATAAAATCACGGTATACTTAGAAAAATGAACTCTTTCGATTAGGATATAGAAAATAGCAATATTTTATTGACTAAACAACCCAATTCAAGTACTAAAGTTCACTACTTTTTATTCATAAGACTCAATGTTCTATTTTTTATCGGAGTAAAATCTCTCTGAGAACTTAAGATATTCCCTGAGTATTCCAGGTTTTTCACTGTTAAATAAAAATTCCCTGACGATTTCCAGTTTTTATCAGGTACTAACCACCCTGTTATACTACCTGCAGTAATTTTTTACTCAAAAACAGAAACACTTCACGCATTTCTTCAATAATTCCTCCAGATATACTTCCTGAAAACCTTTACCATTAGTAAGTAATGTAACCATTACCATCTTTCATATCACCTCTTCTTACACTTTTCCCACCTTTTCCACCTGAACTGTACCAGAAGTCACTTGAATTCTCTCTCAGAATTCTTTGAAATAATTCTGGGTTCGAACTTGAGTACTTTGATATCCACTAGTTCCAAAATGTCTAGCGTTTTAAAAGTTAATGGAAGAATTACTGGAAAACTACATACTTGGAAAGAGCCTTATAAAAACATTTCAAAATATTATGGACTTGATAAATTTTGCACAAACAATGCAAGCCTAACTTTACCAAATACCGTATCTAACAATATCCACGAATGGAGAAAATCGGAGGGGAAGTTCGTTGTGCCCATAGCAACCCATACATTGAGCATTTCAGAAACGTGAAAAATCCGGGTATTTTTTCACAAATCATCCCCAAAGGTGAGTGATACAAGTAGTCCTTAACGAAATTCAGCGCAACATGTGAAAATTTCCTTTTTGTTTACATATGTTACATACGGTGTTTGGTAAAGTTAGGCTTGAATGATGATTATTATCTGATGAAATTTTTGACGAAATCGAAAATTAAGTTCTAAATTTGGAGTTATTTTTTCATATCTTTTTCTCTCAGGAAATATAAACCCTGAATGAAAATTGAACTATAGATGACGAAGATATCACCAGATCACTTGTCCATGTTTTACGAAAGTGACCCCAAACTTTTGGCTGATACATCATATTGAGGGGTGACCCCAAACTTTTGTTCGATGCCATGAAGAGTTAATTTACTTAATAACTTTTTTTTCTAGATTTTTTAGCTAAGTTCAGTAAAAAGCAGTTGAAAGCTAATAGAAAATGGGTTATATTACCGCTCTCATCTTAAAATTTGGTCGACCCAATTTCCAGCGACACTGCCGTAAGTTTGTATTCATTTTTTAGAAAATTTGGCAACTTTGAGTTATGTTTACATACAATTTTTTTTTTTTGAAAAAGTTTCTTTTAAATCATGTTCAAAGTTTCTTTGACTTATTATCTTTTGAATGAAACCTAGCGTTTTGAAATCGGACCCAATTGGCGGAGATATGGGCCTAGAAAAATGATATGTTTTTGAGGGGGTGACCCCAAACTTTTGATCGGGAGTGTAAGTTGTTAATGCCTTTCATTCCTGAAATGTCTCGAGATAATTTTGTCAAGAATATCTACATCAGAGGTATTCTTACAAGTTATACCTGTTCGATGACTGCGTTATCACGGAATCTCCAAACTTTAAACATTACAAAAGTTTCCTTGTGTTTCCAATCCAATTTCAATGCCTTGTGTGAATAAAAAGTTTCTTCGTCAATGGGTGTGATAGAAGTATGTAATACTTACGCTTCACAATGCAACTACGCAATTCTTGAATAGCTTTGAAATGAACATACCTGTAACGAAAAGAAAATACACACATGTAAGAGTAAATTTAAAATAAACAATAAGTTCTGCTTAAAAACAATAGACACGACAAATTATCACAATCCTTAAACAGTGACATCAATTCCATCATCAATCGAAACCTCGGCTGACAAATTCCCTCCGACACGCACAAAGCGACGGAATCTTGCAAAGCTATGAATAATAAATTTTCCCGATCCCGCTCGCTTCCAAGTTGGGTGGTCGCTTTTTGTCATCGTCAGACATCCACCGCAACGCAACACATTGCATGAATTTTCAATCCCCAGGATTATTCACATCATCATATTCATTGAAAATCAATTCTTTCAAGCTGCTCTCCGCTTGTAGGTATTCGTCTACGGATGCCCTTTTTTGTTTCCCGTATACGCATGGCACCATCCGTAGTTGTCGTCCTTCTCGCCATACTCGTTGACAAAACTCAGTTGAATCGAATTGGTTCCGGAAACTAAAGTTTCCCGTTCGGGCGGAATGGGGTTTCACATCGTTATTCTTAGCGATTTGAAACGTCCCTTCGACTCCCGTTGCCATCCATGTGTAGGAAATCTCGGAAAGTTCAACAAGTTGGTGACGTTTTACCCATTTCATGGTTTTCCCCCCCAGCACAGCCGCCGAAAACGGGTTAAGGATATAACGCTTTCAAAGTCTTATGTCTTGCAGACGGATTTCGTCTTCGAGGAAAAACGTTCGGCGCCGGCTAAGCAACGAGCAGACAGAAAACCGACGAACGACGACAGATTTGATTCAATTGTTTTACACTTTTCGGTCCCACCGATATTTACGGACACACATACACACGACCACATACGATGGATGGAGCCGGAGTTGTGAGGTGGTTTGGTGAAAATTGATCAAACGAATTAAATTTGCATAATCTTCAAACGAAATTCCTTAGCGCAAACGGTTTGGGTCCAGACACGGATTGTTTTCCGATTGGAAGCGATTGCCGTCGTCGTGTCGTCAGCTCTGTGGTTGGCGATGGCGTTGAGGATCCCAAAGCGGTTTGTGGTAAACCAACAGACTTGAACTAGTTTTTGGAAACGACAGTTGGTTTAGATTACCGAATTTGGTAAAATTTAAATAGGTTTTTGAACTGTTGACAGCCTGGTAGTGTACACATGAGTGAAAAATCAGTGAATTTGATCATCTGTCAAAAAGTTACCGAGTAGAATCATTTTTAGGATTCCAGGATCAATTTTTGGTGTATTTTCTGAAGAAATAACTGAAGGCATCCATAAACCAATGGTCTAAAAACTCTGAGAAAGCCCTGAAAGAATCATAGAATCATAGAATTAAGGTGAATATATGACGAAGCCACAGGCAAAATTTTCAAAAGCACAAATCTGAAGAACCATTGGATGGTTTGCTCTGAAAAGTTGATCGATTGGTCACCACCAGCGGGTAACCAATCGATCAACTTTTCAGTGCAAACCGACACGTGGTTCTTCAGATTTGTGCTCTTGAAAATTCGGGCTGTGGCTTCGTCATATCTTCACCTTAAGAATGCATACAATTTCTGGAGGAATCCCAGCAGAATTTCGTGGAGGAATCCTGAGAAGAATTTTCTGAAAGAATCACTTGGAAATTGTTTCCTAATTGTGGGTCTCGCGACCCCTGATGTTACCTCGCGTTTTGCAGAAATGCCTCGTGGCCATGCAATGGGAAGCAATCAGCTGCGTTTTCGCTAGAGTGCCGGTAGAGGCGTTTTTCTGATAAATGCGGTAAACGTGATAACAGTGTAAAATAACAGCGATGGTTACGCTGATCGTAGACGGCACTAGTGTTCCACGTGTTTTTCACATATACAGCGGCGCCGCTTGGCACCAATCCACTCGGACATCACGCGCAACACGGGTAGAAAATGCCAGTCAGGAAAAAAGAAGTGAACAACTTGAAATTTGTATGGTGATGTAATCAATTCTCTTTTACTGCAAAGGGCTGTTCATAAACCACGTAGACCAAAATTTGACCATCTCAGACCACCCCCTCCCCCCTCGTAGACTTTTGTCCATATCAAAATTTTAAAATTTGTATGGAGCGTAGACTTTGGCCAACACCCCCCCTTGCAACAAAACGTCTACGTGGTTTATGAATGGTACCCAATGATTCCAGAAGAAACGCATAGGGATAATGATTTTGTTTCTAATTTGCAACTTTTTGCCCCAAGGCACAAATCGCTGCGAGGCGGAACAAGTGCAAGCCAGCGAATTGTCCATACAAGAAAAATGATTTTACTTCTAATGTGGTGACGCCATCTCTGAGAAAAACAAGCATTGATTTCTTACTATTAGCGTCACTAAGCGTATAGTCGTACTACGCCATGGCGTGAGAGTTCGATTCCCGCTTCGAGTGATGTAACTTTTTACATGAAATGTTTCTTCCTCGTATCCACTGGTGCTCGTGTTATCTGTTTTTAAGTTTCGTTCAGTTTGTACAGCCTCTGACTAAAGATGATATCTGTGTCTTTAAAGCGCACCTGCAATTTGTTAGAGAGTCGCGAAAAGTTTGCGATGCTATTCCCAGAGGGTAATATCTATGCCTGGAGAAATACTCAGATGAATTCCTGGATAAATCCATGGATTAATTGCTGGAGTAATTATTGGAACAATTCCTACAGAAATCTATGAAGAAATCCCTGGAGAAAATCCTTTAGAAATTCTTGGGAAAAGTCCTGCAGGAATATCAGAAACAAAAAAATCGGGAGATATCTCCGCAGTAGTTCTGGGAGGAATTCCAACAACAGCTTTGGAGGTATCAAAGAAAGAATTATTGAAAACGTTTTTGGGGGAATATCTGGCAGAATTCATAGAGAAATTCCTGGAGCACCTGCAGGAGTTCCTAAACAAATCTCAGAAATTCCTGGATGAATCCCAGTAAAAAAAAATCTGAATGGATCTATCCGTGATTTCATGAAGGGTAGAGCTTAAAGCTCTACCACATCACCTACAGCTACGACACCCAAGCAGCAGCTGTAACGTCATTCTAAATGTGACTTTCTATGCTTTGGTTTAAACCGATGATTTTAGTGATATAGTTTCTTCGGAGTAGTTTCTACATTAGACAAGGCGTATCTTTTGACATAAAGAGTTGAATGATCAATCCACCTATAAGTGAGATCAAAAAAATATTTTTTTCAAAAAATGCAGATAGACGTTTGATGTCTTCGGCAAAGTTGTGCAAAATGCAATTTTGAACAACTTTGTCAAAAACGCCATAATGCTGAATCTCATACTTTACGAGATATATTGCGTTGTATGTGCATGGCCCCCAGAAATCATATATTTCATCATAACTTTTTAACGAAATTTTTTTAGATTTTTTGCCTCTTCTACAAATTTGTTTGGAATATAAAAATACATGTTTTGCACATGGACAAAAAAAAAATCAGCAAAATAAATTGCTGAATTTTAGCAACATTTTTTGCTGAATTTCAGCACAACGTTGCTGATCAACTGTCAAAATTGCTGGATGGTTCAGAATGTTGAAAAATTATTGCTGATACTCAGTAAACTCGTATTGCTGAATGCAATCAGCACAAACATATCAGCAAAGTTTGCTGAATACCAGTAAACAAAATTTGCAGTGTAGCGTTTGTCAAGTATCTACAGCAGCGCAGCAGTAAGTCAGAAGTTACATTCGGTTCTTCAGATTTGTGCTCTCGAAAAATCGAGGTGTGGCTTCACTGTCTTAAAAAAAAAAAAAAGTGGGCTTCGTGGCCGTGCGGCTAGAGGCATCAGTCATCTAGATGTTTCGTAAGCCTCGGAGCACAGACAAACAGACGTAGCACTTCGAACATTTTTCGATTCAAATCATAGTCACGGAAACATATTCGCCCAATGCTAAAAGGACTAAGTTTGGCCGACCACCAACTAGGTGGCGGTAGTGAGCAAACGTCAAACTCGAACAAAAACTATGCGAGCGCCACGGTTGGGCAGTTGGCCAACTATCAAATTTTGAAAAAGACCGTTAAATCGGTGTACGATGAGAATTATCAGAGTGTTACGACTGTTTGTCTGTGCTCGGAGTGTGGGTTCGATTCCCGCTCCAGTCGGGGAAAACTTTTCGTCAAACGGAAAATTCTCCACTGGGCTACTGGGTGTTTGTGTGTTGTCCGTTGTCATATGTTAGTGCTTGTTCAGTCTGTACAACCTCTGGTTGAAGACGGTGTAGTGTCTTTTTTTTAATTATATATTCACCTTACATGTACTAGGATATTTTGATAACACCGTAACACAAAATGACACAAACTAGACCCATTTCGTACTCGCGATGGCATTTCTTTGTATTTGTTGATATACCAACTGAGATAGCAAGATAATTTCACTGATAATTATCAGTTATGAATAAAAAGAATAGAATCAACAACTCAACATCGACGATAAACGACTTTATTATGCACAATCCCGCTTGAGAGCACCACTCGATTGAACAATACAGCCTGCTGTGAAGGCCATCATAACAACCAATCAGGAGTTTGTGGTTCTCTGTCGGAAAACATATTTTTTCGCCGTAAACATCTTTCGAACGTCGATAAACAAACCGTTAAAAGTTGATGGAAGCGACAGGATTTGAATCTTTTGCTCTCCTATTTTGTGTTATTTTTATTTTTCCTCTTCCAGTCAGTGCCATACGCTACTCCACTGGCTGGACCGAGCAGCACCGTGGAAACGCGCACTCAGGTCACAATTTTAGAGCATTTTCACGTTTTCTCGGAGCATATTTTCCATTTGCTCCACCTCTTGTGCAGAAGCATTATTATTCTGCGTTTGCCGTGTGTCCCCATCGCCAGAGTCCAATGATGATTGATCGCATGATGCTGCTGGGGCTCTTATGTTGGTTACTGGGGGCAACGGTGAATTTTCCGGTTTTATGAATTATAGATATTTTATACATATCGTCTTGCTCTTGTGGCGGACTCGGCAGAGTATATCTACGTGACATTGAATTGGCTTTTTTAGTATAAAGGCTGTAAAAGTAAGTATAGCTTGCCAGCACACATGCAAGTTCCAAATCAAATGTTTGGAACTTGTTTTGAATTATTTTAATCACATCGTATAAGATTTTCACTTGATAGGGAAAATCAGATATGCAAACTTGCAGAATGACTAAGTTTATTGTTATAGGAACTCCAAAACATTGTTGGTGTGACATTCGCGGCAAATTGACCGAAAACTTAAAAGTACATCGATTCTGAATGGTCTAAAAATGTAAAGAGAGAGAGCCCACACCTTCTGACCTGTTCTAGGTAATATTTATTCAGCTTACTTTATGTGGATATGTTATTGTTAACGTGGTCTCCATCGAGCATTCCGAGATCGAAATTCTTTCGTAGAAAACAACCGCTAGCCGTCTGGTGTCAAGCAAAAAAAAATCACCTTTGCACGAGCTGTTTGTCATTGAGTTTCTTGAAAATTTCACAGCAAGCACGAATTAACGTCCTACACAAACAGTATTGAACATTGTTGTGGGTGAAAACGGAAGAACATCATAACTAAAACCATTATTAACTGAACATGAGTATTGAGCATAGACGACCATACAGAAGACCGAAAATCATCAACAATTCCTAAAAACTATTGAAGAACTACATGGTGAAATCTCCTCGATTCAGCGTACATACTAGCCATGTGTACAAAGCACTTGGGTAGCCACGGGGGGGGGTATTTTTAGGGCTTAACCCCCCCCCCCCTTGAGCTAAAATTTGTAGAACAAATTTTCAGTATGAAGCGCTTTGCGGCGAAAAAATTTTTCGGCTGCCCCGCTATTTTGTAAGTGTCAAACAAAAAAAGGTATCATTGACCGTTGAAAACCCCTTTCAGAGACAATTTCTGGCTACGCCACTGGTACAAAGCAAATCCATGAAGTCTAATGCAATGCAACACAGTAGCCCCGAGTAGCACTTTGCCCATTTATAGACACGTGTTTTGGTTCACCGTTTAGAAGATTAAATCGTCATTAGGCCGCCGTGTTGTTGCACTACGGGTGGATTTTACTCAAGCTGCTGAATAAAATAAGTTTTCAATTTATTAATCCAATCATTTCAAAAGGTAAAAAAAAAATATTAAGTTATAGCAGCAAGTGCTTAAAATAGATCCCCCTACCCTAATGGTCTCAGACCTTACATTGAGGACAAAGAAGTTAGAGTATAAACATAACCTCCACAATGGACAGCTTGAACTCTATTCGCATTTCAAAAGAGCAAATCTTGGGCTCTATTCAAAGCATCTGGATAAATATGCTACACGCCGCTGGTTTCATGTAACCTCTTTTTATGCAGGGTTTTAACGCAGATTAAATGTATGCAACTTTTTTATGTCTTGCAGTACCGGTACTGCACATACATAGGTACCTAAATGTTATAATGACGGTGACTACGGCAACGGGGCTCAGGAAGATCTAAGGAAGAGTAGGGGAGTAGGGCGAATTTATTTAAAAGGAAGTTTATTTAAAGGCGAAGTTATTTAAAGAGGAAGAGCGTAACGAACGGCGGGTGGTGTTCGCCGCTGCAAAAGCTGTGCTTAGGAGCGAGATAAGAGCAAGCAAAAAGGCCTGCTTTGAGGGTCTCTGTCAGAGGGCCAATACGAACCCGTGGGGTGACGCCTACAGGATCGCTATGGCCAAGACGAGAGGTGTAATGGATCCTACAGAGCAATGTCCAGAGATGTTGGAGGGGATCATTGGAGGACTTTTTCCGCATCATGATCCTAGTCCTTGGCCTCCTTTCGCAGGACAGCCGTGGACTGGGGCTGGCGATGAGGAGAGGGTCACCGATGTGGAACTTGCGGGGATAGCTAAGTCCCTTAGCGTAGGTAAGGCCCCTGGTCCTGACGGAGTCATCGATGTTCGTTGCTGCTAGGCTACGCAGCTAACCTTGAGAGTGCGATATGCACTAGCCCCTCTCTGAAGCAATACCTTCTTGGAGGTTCCGGAGAGACGTTGGGTTTGGCGACCACAGGAATGTGTTTAGTGGGTACGAGGAGAGAGTAGTCCTGGCTTTTACTATTGTTGTAGAAGACGGCTTCAGCCCCACACTACCCTATCCTTAATATTAGGGTGTCTGTTTGCAGATTATTCCCGTATGGTTTAGAAGGAAAAAAAAGGTCTTAAAGGGGGCAGCAATAGAGGGTTTCAGAGAGGACTTTAAATGAATATCTGGGATTTTAGGGGGTTCAGGGGCATTTCAGAGGATCTAGGCAGTTTTAGACACGTTTAATAGGGTTTCAAGGGTTTTTCAGGGTGTTTCCGGAGCGTTTCAGGTGAGTTTCATAAAGCCTACGAGGGTTTAAGGGGCGTTTCAGGGTCTCTAAAAGTTTAGGGATATTTTAAGGGGTCTCCGGGGGTTCCAGCTTTTTAGAGCGCTTCAGATGGTTTCACTGGGCTTCAGGGAGTTTCAGGAACGTTTCAGGTAGTCCCAGGGAGTGTCAGGCGTTTTAGATTATAGTTTTTAGAGACGTTTCTGGGGCTTTCAGGGACATTTAGGGGAGTTTTACGACGTTTCAGAAGCGTTTGGATAGAAGGGGCACCCATTTAGTACGTCACACAATATTTGGGAATGTTCGCCCCCTTCTTTACTTTGTCTAGGTAGTTTGTACACCTTACGGTTTTCTTTTCACACTTTCCGGAACTCTCCCTCCCTCTCTGAGCGTGACGTACTTAATGGATGCCCCCAGAGTAAAAAGAGGTTTCAAATAAGTTCCAGTGGGAATTCAGGGGCATCCATAAAGTACGTCACGCTCATAGGGGGGAGGAGGGTTTCAGAAAGTGTGACAAGCAATGTATTAGGCATACAAAAACCCGTACAAAGCGGGGAGGAGGTCGAAAGTTCCCAAATTTTGCGTGACATACTTAATGGATGCCCCCAGAGGGGTCAAGACATAGATTTTAAGACGGGGCTGGAGTTGGTTTCAATTTTATACAGAATGCCAACTGGGATAAAGCATAGTAAAAACTTCCGCAGTTATTAGCTGAGGATTTCGTCTGTCATTGATCATTTTGCATGTGTATATCATAATTTAGGCACGAGGATACTCAATGCCTGAGTGACTAACTGAAACCAATAGCTAACAAGATATTTGGCCATCAACATGCCCACTGTGCCTCGACACGCATAATCTCGGAGTAAACTGTTACGCAAAATGTTACGTGATCAAACAATGCTCCACTATGTGTGCTGCGCTACTATTCCCGTGCTCATCTTTGTTGGCTTGGGATGAAGTATTTACTCGAACTGGTACAAATTTACACGTGACCCGGATTGATGGGCTGACCCCAAATAGGTTCCGCTGCACCAGGTAGGGTAAAAGTGTATAATGCGCCCCACCGGGGCAAGACCCCCCCCCCTTCATTTTCTAGCGATTCAAGCGCTTTTCGCATGCGTGATCGATTTGAAATCTTAAATATTGAAGAATAATTGCCATCAAGCTGGTCCGCTAGTTGATTGCTACAGAAAAGCAATAAAAATATCAAAATATCTGAAATCGAGGCTTTTGGCGTAATATTTTACCTCCTGTAAGCTGACTTCATTGTAAACGCAGCTAGCTCTGTTCGCTTGGGTTATTTTGCAACTTTTATGCAGTTGAACACTTAGTAAAAGACCCTCCTAGGATTAGCATGTGGTGGAATTATTCTCTGGGACAGCTTTATCACGGGGCTGGACGTTTTTCTTTTGATGGGGCGTATTGCCCCGTTTGTTTTGAAAAGGCAAATTTTGGAACGTTTGCATGCAACACTTCACAGACTTTAGGAACAACGATTTGCAGTGGACAACAGATGGAATAAGGCGCCAGTTTTAGGTATATTGCCATTTCCGCTTAAGGGGGGCATATTATACCTGTTTACCCTACCTAGGTAGAATCAACTCAATCGCATTTTGCATTTGGATCCCATTTGGGAACCGGTGCAGCTCTTACCCTCCAGACATGGTATACGTATATTTGCGTTTTGAGCAGATTGGCTAACTCATGGCTGCCGCCTTTATAGCATCTAATAATAACTAAATCCTCCCCGGAACACCACTGACTGTTGTAGCAAACGAAGGAAACCGCAGATCGTGGAATAACACTGCAAGTAGATATTAGTGCCATACGAGGCTTGGAAGGCTGTACATTTGGCACTGCAACATTATTGGTGCATACGTTCTGAAGAGATTTATCAGATTGCGGATTGTAAATTTGTGTGCATCTAAGGTGAAAACCTTTCACAATGGCTTTGAGATCATCATAAATGTATTATGGGAATGTGATATAAGCTCAAATGGAAAAAATAGGTCAAATGTCATCCTATCAACATGTTTGCAATATGGTTTTCATCGATACCTACGCAAAACAACTCCATTCAATCTTGGCATCTATCATATTGTGGCAAAAAATCATGCCACTATTTGTTCTACACCGTGTTCTCGATCACCTACTCGTACTGTTCAATTTTTGGAATTTTACGTACCACTTGATAAACACGCATTGCATTACGTATAGCTACGTATGTATATGCAGGAATATTTTAAGCCATACACTAATTGGATTATAAATTCAACAAATAAAGGTTAATGTAGCATAAAGCGCCTCTTTTCAGGATACAAAGCTTTGCACACCACCCATAGCCAACCAGCCACCCATCGTTTGTTGATATGGCGGTATGCATGTAGGTATACATGTGAAACTACTCAATATGAACAAGGGGGTTTTCAGATCAGCAGATGCATCGCATAGTCACATTGTTTAAGTTTTCATTTTGAGCTTAATTTAGGATAGACCGCCCCGTCTCCTGGCCGATTACACTAGTTTACAAAATAAAACGAAAGTCGTGACTTCTGTCAACGACCAACATTTTTGAAGCATAATTTAGTACTGATATCGAAACCGTGCTTCAAAAATTTTTAAGTAGAACGGTTTTTGAGTTTTAGCTCAATATCGAGTTTCACAACTTTTTAAAATATGGAATATAATAAAATTCAAATATCGTGCGTTTTGTTCAATCATTTTTAAATCTTTTTCCATAAATTAAAAGCTGAATATAATACCATTCGATCATCTGAATGCAGGTTTAGCGTCAGATTGATGAAATTCAAGATGTTGGCGACTTTTGGGGACGATATCCTTAAATTTTAGCAAAATTTCCAAAAATATTTGAAGAAATGTATATTTTTTCCAATCAGAAAAAAAGCAATTTAAAAATTCTTTCTCAACGTTTATTTGACATATCATATGTAGGCGAGTTACAGTAAAAAATTCAGCTCAATCGTAGCATTGATAACGGAGAATGAAATGTGTGAAGTGAGCGACTTTGCTTAAAAATAGAACAAAAATCGATTTCAAATCATCAACCTTGTATGAAAAGTCGAAAAAGTTTCCGCTATACTGTAATTTTTCTCCTTCGCGTTTTCAAACTCAGGGCATAATTCTACACCAAAAATGATCATAAGCTTACCGAGTTCAAAAATGCTGTAGACTAGTGTTATTTGGAGGCATTTCTCTTGGAATGCCTGATAGATTTATAAGTATATTTTTGCAGAATCTGTGGAACAACTTTTATAAATTCACTTCGAAGAATTTGAGTGTTTCTGGAGAGGGACAAGATTGGTCAGAGTTCTACAGGCAACTTTAAAATGACCACTTTTTTATAGAAGTTGTAGGTAAAAGGTCCAGGTATACCGGAAAGAAGATTTGGATCCCAGAACATTAAAATAAACATTTTGAAAAATCCCTAAGACAATTTTTGAAAACTGTTTAAAAATCTGATTTGGCAAGGTATTTAAGTATACAAAGTTTTAAGTATACAGCAATACCTTACATAAAACAAACATTGACGAATTTTGTCAAAAATATCTACTACACATACGTTTTTTATTCTTTATAGACCACGAATTTTATCATAAAGCATGAATCCATGATAAGTGTACCAACTATCGTCATAGTGGTTCCCTATGAAAGTTTTCAAGCTTTGACCTATTATAAAAGTTTTAGCAGCAAGAATTTAAGTTTATTTTGTCATTAAAACCTTTGAAATTATGCAAAATTTTGAATTACCTCAAATAATCACTATGGCCAAATAGGGAACCACGATGCTTTAATAAATTTCTTCAGATTTTATACTGAGAATTTTGTGAAGAATTCTACTCTAGTCACTAAATATTCCATTAAAATTGCATTTGGACTCGGAACCCTGTTATCTAAATTTTGCGAGAATTCCTATCAACTTCCAATCCTTTGTCTTGGATTCCACCAATGATTATCTTAGGAGCTATACGAAAAAATAATATATAATCTCACATTTAAGGTGAAGGTCCCTTGCCTTCACTTCCTAAAGCATGCACTTCGCCTCACGTTTTTATGAATGAGTACAAACTGGAGATCCGTCAAACAAAATGGACTGAAAATATAGCTCATAAGATTTATGCGAGTGAGCAAAACAGCAACATTTTTAGTCTTGTTGGCGATTTTTGTTCTTGAAGATTTGAATGAATTGCAGGGCGGACATTGTGTTTCTGTGTTCTAGTAACCGTATCCTTAAGTACTTCACTTCAACCCGGCATTCGTTCCTCATGCTCCGTCAACGAAACAACTTGCAAACCCATTTCCCAGCCGCATATGTATGGCAACTTGTTGCCTAAACAAATCTCGTAGCACTTTCCGCCTCCCTCTCCTACACAGGTGTTGGTCATGAATAGGGCGTACCGTCACGACGACGGCACAATCCTTTCGGAAGTTGCTGAATGCTCGCTGCCACACAACACTACTGACTGACACTGAACCGGGGCTGTTTTATCTTTTCGCCAATGTTTTCCGAACATATGAAAGGGGCACGCACACATGTAAAATTTGCCCGATAGGAGGGATTATTGCTATAACTTTTAATTGGTTTTAAACTTTAGTGGTTACAATTGGAGGCAAAGTTGCCGCTGCAACTGCGACAACTGCATTATACGAATGTGAAGACGTGAATGGAGCGTACTTACGTCGGAAATTGTTTACTGTGAGCTCCTAGGTCAGATTTTAAAAACTGCGCAATGACATCATTAATCCTGATCAAAGCATTTAGCAGTATAAAAAATACGTAAAACATTATGAGTTTGCTTTGGCGTTGTGGCACTGCTGAAAAGTAATACTAGCTGGGAGAGTTTTCTACATCACAGATACTATTGGTTTCGAATGATTCTAGGCATTAAATGATGAATAGAAAACTGTGAACAGGCTGTTTCCAAATAGGGCAGTAATGCTTCGACGGAGGCCAACTATATAGCACCAGCTTTCATGCTCATTTTAATAGCTTGATGTGTAACTTTATGATTTCACTGCTGCATGTAGGTTGCAGAGTTTTGGATACCACATGCTTGCAGCCCCACTTACGGAATGTCTTTTCTCTTGATTGAGGAGGATAGGGAAGTCTCGGCAGACGCCTACTTATAAAGGGCTCGGAGCACCTAATTGGTAAGCTTTACAATTGTTAGGTCGCCCTAAACGGCAAAAGCTTATTATCAGAGGATTAGACGAGCTATGCGGTATCTTCGGAGTGCAATCATTAAAATATACTAAGAACTGCAATTACTAGGCACTTATATGTTAGAGGGAAGGGCAAACGAACATATGCTAATTGACTTAGGCACATATAGTAATTTAAATAATTCGACAATCACACCAGTTTTAAGTTGATCAACTTACAAGTTTCATGCAATGATATGCATCTATATAAAAACAAAAATGTACTCATTCGTAAAAATGTAATTCCATGTTTTTTTTTATCTCTCTCCTTGGCGTAACGTCTTCACTGGGACAAAGCCTGCTTCTCAGCTTAGTGTTCTATGAGCACTTCCACAGTTTTTAACTGAGAGCTTCCTCTGCCAATGACCATTTTGCATGTGTATATCGTGTGACAGGCACGAAGATACTCTATGCCCAAGGAAGAAAAGGAAATTTCCTTTACGAAAAGATCCTGGACCGACCGGGAATCGAACCCGTCACCCTCAGCATGGTCATGCTGAATACCCGTGCGTTTACCACCTCGGCTATATGGGCCCAATGTTGTTTTTTTTATACATCCAGTTAAAAAAAGTCCTAAAAATCTACTGTAGAACACAGAAATTCAAAGATCTGGTGGAATTCCTACATAAATTAAGAAAGCTTAATTTACTCTGAAATCCTATATCTATCAATTGTCTTTTTATTTAGGAGTGCAATTCAATACAGATTTCAGTATAACAGCTGACGAAAAGTATAATTTTAGTTCTATAAGTCAAATGTTCACTTAAATAACATCTCCAAGCATTCGAATAGCGTGATAACATTCCTGTATAAAAGTTAAATAAACCACTCTCAAGCTAATTTTACCCGTGAAAAATCCCCAAAACATATCCCAGAAGAAACTCCAGGAAGAATCCTTGAGGAATCCCTTATGTAATCTCGAGAGTGATGCGTGAAATATTCAGGAAGGTTTCTTAAAAGAATCCCGGGAAAAATCAATGAAGGCATCCCGGGTGGAATAAATAAAGGGGGAATCAAAAAGAATTCCTGATCTTGATAAAAATCCAGGAGGCCTTGAAGAAAAATCCCTGAAGTCGGGAAATAGCTGAAGGCATCCCGACAAAAAAATGACGAAAAAAATCCACAAAAGAATCCCAGAAGAGATCTAACAAATTCAGGCAGAAATCCCTGAAGGAATCCTTGATGGAAACCCAGGACACATTTTTAAACAAATTCCAGGAGAAATTCCTAAATGAATTCCGTAGAAGTCATGAAGGAATATTGGGAATATCATTAAATGAATGAATTGCGGAAGAAATCTCTGATGGAATCCCTAAAAATATACAGCAGGAATCCCAAACTTACCTTACCTTACTGGAGAATTACAAGATGAAACCTAGTAGGAATACTATAAGAAATCTATGGAAAATGTTCAGGAGGAACTATTAAACATGTTCATAGTTCAGTTAGAAATATCATTAATTCCTGGCGAATGGACTGCAACAAATGCTAGAAAAACCCCAGCAGAAATTCCGGAAGAAATTACAAGAGAAATTCCAAGTGGAAATCTTGCAAGAATCCTGAGAGACAACCCCGGGAAATCGATAGCGGAAGCCCTGTATGGAAGTCTACAGATAAATTCAGGAGAAACCCTCAGAAGAAATCCTAGATTAATTATCTCGACGCATCCATAGATATTGTTCAAAGAATTTTCTAGAAAGATCCTCGGAATAATTCCCGGTAGAATGCCTGAACGAATTCTACGATTAATTGCCGAAACAATCCCTAGACAAATACCTAGACTAATTCTTGGATAAATCCAAACAGTAATTTTAGGAGGAATTATTGGAGAAATTTCTGAATTGGTCCCTTGAGGAGTTGCTATAGAAAATCTTGAAAAAAAAAACCTGCAGGAATAGTAGCAAGAATTCCAGAAGGAATATCAACAAAAAATGTTCATATGAGGAATGCCTGAAACAAATTTGGGAACCTATATGAAAGAGTTACAAGAAACCAGCATAAATTCCTGGGGTATTTGCATCACAAATTTCTGGGAGAATTTCCTACAAGAATTTCCGAAGGAATTTTAGCAAGAATGTCTCTAGGAGAATCATCTGCTTCTAGGATGAATTATTGTAGAAATCCCTACTGAAATTTTAAGATTTACCCATACAGTAGTTTCTCTACAAATTCTTGGAAAAGTCCTGCGGGAATACCAGCGAGAATTTCTGGAGAAATCCTAACAAACATTTCTGGGGAGAAGAAGAATGCCTGAAAAAAAATATTGGAGGAATATCTGAAGACATTCTTCTAGAAATCCCCGGAAAACTTCCTAGAGAAACTCCCGAATGAACATCAGCTGGAATTTCTAGATAATTCGAAGATGAAATTCCTTTAGGAATTACAGTAAGAATTTCTGGGGAGGAATCCAATCATAAATTCCAGAAGGGATTCCAGTGGGACCATTGATAAACCACGTAGACTTTCGGGAGAATAGGTCGTTAAGCCAAAATCTACGTTTCACACAAAATTTCAATTAGGCACTATCCTTAAACTACGTAGACTTATTTTTGGCCACCTCAGATGCTCCCCCCCCCCTCATACACTTTTGTCTATGCAATATTTTCAAAATTTGTATGTACCGCACAATGGTCCAATTTTGAGGAAAGCTGGTAGAAACTCAATTTTTGAACATCTCTTAAATGGGTTTCAGTATATCGATCATTCATCTACAATATCAGAAGCATTAACTGTCTTTTAAATAAATTGTAAATCATGATTTTGTATCTTTTTACCACACTAAATAGCTGCTAATGGAAAAAAATATGATTTTTTGATAAAGAACGCAAACAAGTTCAACCACAATAAAAGTCTAATAATATAAGTAATTCAATTGCTTTCAGAAGTTTATTCGTAAGTTCTTGTGTATATTAGGCACCTGCAATGGAAAAAGAGATCAAAATAACACTGTTAATAACTCGGGTAGAAACAGCAAATCTGTGCTAAATCGCTATTGACCACACTTCACAACGGGGACAGTTCGCGCGCCACAGGTAAGTTCAATTTCCTTCTATTTCTTCTTCTTTTTCAGGCACAGTACAGGTTCAGTACATCACTGGTAAGTCTTAATGCACTTTATTTCTTCGCTCTAATCACTAATATCACTACTTTATTAAGATTTAACTTATTACTACACAAAATTCAAATTAGATAAATTCACCATAAGTGGGTGTTCAGAGGGTGGTAATGGTTTCACTGGTTTGTTGCAGTTCTGCTTCGCTGACGGTGATGATTGTCGCCGATGCCGTAGAATAGAGGGAGCAACGTTGACAGAACGACTTTTATAGGTCATGGGTTCTCCATCTTGGTGAGGTTGCCGGAAGAGCGGAACGCATAATTCCGAAGGGAGCCATGTTCCTCGGCCATAGTAGTTCGTGCTGTGAGTTGTTTTGGCAGTCACGTACAGGTGCCGCCACATTGCTGTTTTCGCACTTGATTTGATGTGCGAACAAACACTTTTGGCTTCAAAATTGAAATCATCTATTATTAGTACGAGAAATTCTTATACTTCACCTTCAAAGTGTCTTACAAATCGCTCCCTGCTACTCCCCGCGCAGATATTCGGTTCAAACGCTCGTCTAAGTATGCAGAATTGATTAAGGGAAATTTCAGCTGCCAAGAGCTGCCAAAACATTAGAGCCACAATGATATCAGGCCAAACATGTCTAAAGGTCCTATCTGCAGGCTCTCTTTGGTTTCCCTCTTTTTCGTTAATATCTCAGTTGTTCATTTGAATTATGATTATCTCCTTGCATAGAACGATGGTCAAATCAATCGTCTTTTGATTTGTACTGCAAAAGTAGTTGAAAAGTGTACCATTACATTGCAATAATTGAAAGAGAAAGTGAACAAAGAGAGCCTCTCAAATGCAGATAGGACATATTGAAATGTTCGGCCTGAATATGTGTATAGCCGAATTGTATGAAATACAGCCATTTTGTTCGGAATTCGTTCCAAGAAATCGACAAATAATAAAAAATACCATTTATATAAAATTGAGAGCTAAATAATGTTTCAGTACATTCATTTAGGCTAAAACTAGCTGACTACTATGATTTGGCAAATTTTGCGACGTATTTTCAAATCTGGACCACTGTGTACCGTATACATAGGCAGAGCCGTAGCGTGGTTCCACGGCGCCCTTGGCAAGCATCCTGATTTGCGCCCCATAGTAATGTCTATTGTTTTCATTTTTCTAAAATTTCTTCAAAAGTTGTTTTGTTTTGATATTTTGATGACATTTGAAAAAAATATTTTTCTCTCGAGAATTTCATAATTGGGTTTTTAAATTAAGAAAAATGTATCGATTTTTTGATTTTATACGAAAGAGCACCTTTTTCTGAGCCACTATGATTTTTTTCAGATTTTTAGAACTTTATTTTGGTACCTAAAACAATTTCAAAGAGATTTTTTGAAATCACCTTTTGACAGCTGGGTAACTGTTTGACAGCTCCACCCAGTACAAAATGCGACGAGGGGTGATTCGACAAATCGCTCCCATACAAACTTCAAATTGATTTTTAAATAGGTTCCCGGGCAGCAAAATGAATGAAAATTTGGATTTCGGCTCAGTTTCGCATGTAGATTCAGAATATGGAATTATCTCAACACGGCTAAAGAAGCCAATTGTTTCGAATTTCCATTAAAAACTGTTTTGAAAGCATTGTATTTAATTTGTTGTATTTTCAACGTTATTTTTTTGAGATATTTAGACATTCATCTGTTTATTTCTACCAAACTGTTTCACATGTTTTATTAGGAATTCATTCAGTTTTTTATATCACTTTTCAACACAACTTCAACAGCATACTTCCTAAAGTTTACAACTATCCTGGAGTCCTCTAAGACGCCTCACATGATCCAATCTTATATTTCCGTGAAAAGTTCATTCAGTTATGTGCGTACCACAGGTGCTTTATGAAATTTTCAAGATATTAAATCGAAATATTTCATAAGTAGATCTGTAGTAGTTAATTGCAAAAGATTGGTAGGGGCTGTTTTCGAATTAGTTGCTCTAATAACAAAATCTATCTTATCAACCTTAACTTTCAACAACTTATGTTGATCCGAGGGGCACGGACTATGGAAAGAACGCTTGGAATAGCCAATAAATTATTTAAAAAACATAACTAAGACAAACAACTTGTAGTCATACAGCTAGATTTTCACAAGAACCATATTTATTGATGAGATCAAGTTTTAAAATGCAATGCTCAAGATTTTTTGAAATGGTTGATTTAGTTGATAATATATTTGGAAGACAACTTGAGACATAGTGAGAATGCTGATGGATTTAATAAAAGTTCTACAGAAATTGTGATTTTTTGAAAATTTACACAAAGCTTCCTATTTTTATTTCTTATTTTTTAAGATTAAATTGGGGAAAATATAGAATAATATCTTAAAAGGGGTATGAATTTCCAGGAAAAACTATTGTAAACATTCAAAAGAAAGTCTGAACAAATCTGTATATGGAAAAATGCTACAACAGCAAAAACATGATAACTATGGGGTGTGAAAATAAGCGTGTTTCTGAGATACAGTGCATTAGTTTGAATCTTGTTAAAAACACCATCCCATTCCTTCCAGCCTTTGGCCAATTTGGCGCCCCTCTGAGGCTGGCGCCCTTGGCGGGGGCCAACCTGGCCAACCCCACGCTACGGCTCTGTACATAGGTACGCCAAAAGAAATCATCTAAATATATATTGATCATAAAATGGCAAAGTGAACAACTGGCACAATCGGGTCAAACAGCTAACAAAATCGAAGGTAGAAAATATCGAGTCGTCTCTGTATTAGCTTTTTGGAAGTCACATACAGAAGTTGAGAAAATCAATATTTGCCCCTGTGATTCCTGAAGTAACCTAACTTAAACGGAATAACATTAATGACATATCTTTGATCTGTAGGCCGAAGCGTTCCAGCAGTGACATCTGTCGTATATCTCATGTTGTAGCCAGCAAATATGATCCAACAAAAACCAAGAAAATCACAATTGGAAATGGACGTTACAACTTTTGATGAATAGAAATGTAAAACACGAAACATGTGCTTGCTGTGGAAGACTTTCCGTCCACGTCTCACCATGACTGACTCGGAAGCAATCATAAAAGTTGTAACCGTGTAATGTAGACATAACCATATTCAAGTTGGTTCAGTTTGTAAAATTAGTTCACACAACTCAATAACGAATTGCATCTGAATGCGAACACCTAAGTCGACTCCAGTATTGTAACTAAAAAAATAAGCATGAAAACTGAATCAAACTTTCGCACTGCCGCCATTGAACAAGTGGCACACAGGAATTGATGGAATGATAATCAGAGACCGTTCGACCGTTGCGATTCCATCACAACAGCGATGGACAACAGACAAACGCATGTGGTCTTCAAACAATGCACAGTGGTGCGAGAGCCGTGTATAACAGGTCAATTGAGATTCTATGCTGAGCTGATGATTGTTCGGCAAAATTTTGGGACATATTTATCAAACAACTTTGCAGAAAAACCCATTTTTTTTTTGCTTTTATAGTTCTTTTAGTACAAGAATGATAAGACATGGGCCCCAAAAATGGTTCTTAAATCATCTTATACCTAGAGTCGATTGTGTATAATTGTGTGTGTATTATTGTGTCCTCCTTCGGAACCATTGTGCAACGCATTGCAACAACATTTGGTAATTACGGCTCAGTTTGGCCGTCAGTTGCGAATCAGCTCGAGTTGAAATCCGATTTAAAGATCAGTTTGCCGGCATCCAGGATGGGAGCGATTATATTCGTACACTGACCGTAGCACTACTGCTCAAATCTTAACCCTTCTAGGGTTGAAATATGAAAGTGTAGCAAAGGCTTTTCGAACAGCAAACCAGTTAATGACAGGATTGATTTTCCTTTTCCAGTGTATTGGAGTGCCTCTGCCCAAATATAGATAGAGCCACACGTGCAACATGTTAACCTCGACGGATTTTAATTAGGTAAGTATGATCCGCACGTAGGCGAATGGAGAGAGTGTTCCTCTCCGAAATGACCAAACAACGGCTAAGTGTTTTCCATTTTCGTAAGCCGCTCAGTTTCCAACAGTGATGGAAAACAGTGAGGAATGCAGCTGAGTAGACACAAACGCAAAGCTATCCTACTCGTGAACAACAGAAGCCAGAATATATTCGCACTTCCTTCACTCGCGAGCTAACGAAGCTGGTCGCACTCGTGATTGATTCGCGAAGCAGCTCTGAACATTTTTCAATTTTGTGAGAAAACGAATTTACACGGCCGACAGATTAACTTTTCAGGAACAATAAAGCACAAAACACTACTATCTGATGGATAATTACTTGTTTTGCTATTAAAATCGCACTAAAATGCAATTCCCGCATCTCCACTTGTTCTTCGCGAATAAAAATTCATGAGTGTTTTTGTTTTTGTTTTGTTTCATACTCGTGAAGCAAGCGGGTGCGAATAAACTCACACGCGGCTTACTCTCGGCACCGTGAGTAAACCGTTTGTTGCTTTTACACTCGCGAGTTGATTCACGATGAGAGTGTTTCCATCTCTGGTTTCCAATACATTTGATTGAACTGCTGTGCTGCACTGTTTTTCGAAAATGTATTTTTGATCAAATGCTTTGCTATCGCGTGGTGAGAGAAAATGGCTTTTAAAAGTAAAGTTTTGAGCCAACATTTTGACGGAATACTTTCAAATCTTTGAAAAGCAATTTTGTTGAAGATTGAATCGAAAACACCTACACTTATTTGTTTTATCATATCGTAAAACAGCTCCGATAACATACTAAATTTGATCGCATAAGAGCAATGTTCGGATGTGAAAGTTCTCATAGAACACTAAACTGTGGACCAATATATTCTGAATGCCGGATGGCAGCGTCGTACAGGAGACCCGGCTGTACATATGTAGATTCAACATAACGTAATTATCGTCCATCAAGTATCAAAAGTGACTGTCGTTAGTTTGAAGAAATCAAGGTAAATCATGTGTCCTTGAGATCAAGCGTATCAAATCTAACTCTTGAAATGCTCTGAAGGGATAAAATCAAGATGCAAATTCCAGGCAAATTGAACTCATATATGCAAACGTCTTCTTTTTCCTGACGCTACGTTCTAAAAGGACAGAGCCTGCTTCTTAGCTTAGAATACTATGAGCTTTTCCACACTTAGTGAAACAACCTTTTTGTACTTCTATATTGGATGACGAAGACATTATCGGTTCAAGGAAGTCAAGACTAATTACATTACTAAAAGTTACAGAACCAACCAGGAATCGAAACTGTCACCCTCAGCATGGTCTTGCTGAAGACCCGCGCGCTCTTATCGCTTCGGCTACATGAAACCCATGTAACTAAGTACAATACTTTTTGAATGGAAAGAGGAGCCCTTTCTCCTTGTTCATCCCCGAGCTGAAAACCGCACCATACTCAACGGCAAATTAAATATATTTCATTCGGAATGGATGATGTATAATAAATTTGAATAAAACTCATCTATCAATCAATATCGGGCATCGTAATTAATGTACACACATCCACACCCGTCCGTCCTGGTCGTTGCGGTAGTATGTATAGTCATGTTTGCCGCGCTTGGAACCGAACCGGAACGAAGAGGATCGGCCGGTTATTCCGTATGGCGCCGTCGTCGGTGTCATCCTATCATCCCCCACAATGCATCTGGTTCACCATCCATCTCCAGCGACAGATATGACTGTGGCGGCGATGGTACCATACCACACGGTGAGCTGAACGAACATACCGTACCTTGTACATACACACAGTGTGGGTACGGAGGAAAATGGTGATGGAATTGGAAGAGCTTCATATTCACAATATGTCACATCACGACGACGACGTGTCGATTGCAAGCCGCATTTCGATGCTCGATGCGACAATGTTTCAATCTACTTTTGCAGCGTGCTAGGCGCTGCTGTCCTTCTGCATTGTCCACGAGCAAATTGGTAGGCAAGTAAACGGTAGCAAGAGACAAGGGCTCGGCACGTGGTCCTGGAATAATGCCACTTTTGAGCCTCCCACGTGGGTAGGGTTGAAAAAGAAAGAGTAGGTGACGAAACAGAGTTATCTGTAGTCATTGATGAAATTGGCAGATTTTTTTGGCTCGTTTTTCTGGAATTTCTAGATTGAGTTTTAATAACGGCGAAAGTAACATGAGCGAGATCTCTTCATCGACTATCTCTTCTGCAAATTAAAGTGAGAAGATGCAAATTCAACCGAACTTTTTTACACTTAGACGCTAGATTGCATCGCAACCTAGCGACTTATGACCTAAAAGTGCAACCATACTTTGATTTATGCTTCCATGTTTTTCTTAAAAAACACGTTGAGAGGCTGGATAACGCGTAATACAGACTCCATTGAGCCCATTAGCCTTTTTCCAGCAACTCCTCTCCATACTTCCCCGTGCCGGACTGCGAGCAAGCTTAGGAAGATCGGGTAACCAACCCGGTGGGAACTTTGGTCGTAGACAGGCAGGGAAGGGGGTTTTATTCTGCAAGCTTCATGTTAGGGGCGGCTGATCAACGTCCGAGTGCCAGCGAAGGACTCAACTGTGCCCTATGTTAGAGGGTTGGTGTCCACCCCTGTAATAGACAACCAATTTGCACGTATAATGAAGTTTATGTTCAGATTATACGTACTTTTATGCGTTAAAGTTACATCGCATAAGATGGAGTAAAAGTGCCTTATGCGTACAAAAGTGGAGACGCTATACGTGCATTGACGGAAAAATAATGACGCTATTTGACTTGAAGCGATATCTTATGCGATGCACGGTATGCGCTATTGTGACGTAATATAGCATCTTATGCGACTTAAAAATATTCGAAATAAAAAAAACTTGTCTCCTAAGTATCGAACTAATAACCTTTGGATTCTCGAACCGTACTTCACACTTAACACCAAACACTACTTATGAAACACGCTGATTAATTGTCATGACATTCTAACTTAGCTCAGAGCTTGTTGGAATGTACTTGGTTTCCGTGCGCTGTACGTGTTCGGCAGGCTATCTGGAGATCAAAATGATGTAGCATGATTTCTCGCACAGTTACCACTACTCTTCTCTTGCTAGCACCAGCTATTGTTAATCATCAGATCAACAAAACAAAACTGATGACTTTGTTACTTGTTTTGTAACCATAATGATGACTTTTCACTTCTTGTAGCTTTTTGGCACTACAACAGCACCTCTTTCATTGTTATCACATATCACATCGCAATATGCCAACTTTAACGATTCTAGCTTATGCGAGTTTGTATGTATATTTGAACGAGTTTATTTTCACTTTTATGCGATTTAGTTTGTACACCAATGCGGGTTAAACTGACATAATTAGAAAAGTACCAAGCGAAGTCGTATAATCATCGCAGTACGCAATTATGCGAATTCAATTGAGAGACGAACCAGCCAAGGGTTGAAAGTATCTTTAATAAAGACAAATCAATCAATCAATTCAATTGACACTTTGCGAGTTCACTCGAACGCTTTTGCGAATAAGCAAAGTTCGTGGCAAGAAAACATCGGAATATCGTTTACTACGATGTAGTCATACATTATAAAAGTTAATTTGCCCTCTTATATGATTTTACCAGATACATCGCAGTAAGTTAAAAAAAATAACATCATATGCGATGAGAACTGTCCCTCAGCCGTACATATATGCGATAGTGACTTAAAATAGTACTTTATACGATGTACAGCGTACATTAGACCGGCCCACATTTGTATGGCGAGGAAAAACAGTTGGAAAAACTCACGGGGCACCCTCTAGAATCGTGCCTTTGGATGAGAAGAACAATCTGTGAAAGATTCAGCTCAATCGGTTTAAAACTGAGCTGGCGCAAATGAGTTGAAGGTTTGTATGGGATTTTCAGTCCAAATATATGGGAAATTGGATGACCTACAGTCTCTCACTCAGTACGCCGGTGCAGCGAGTTCGATTTAGCTCAAAATTGAAAGAATGGTAGTTGATACCCTAAGGAACAACTTTGTAGAAGACCATATCATGATAAAACTTAATTTAGTTGCGGTTTCAGCTAACGAAAGCAGAATGAGGACATCTTTCCCCGTTTACTCTCGGTTGTTACATGTAGCATGTGTTTGTCGGTCGAAGCTTGCGCGCTACATCATAGGCAGCTATGTAATTCTTCATTGTTTCGATACCCGCCCACGTGCGTGAGCAATTGAAATGAAGGACAACATAGCCGCCTATGATGTAGAGCGCAAGTTTCGAACAGCAAACACGTGCTGCACGTAACAACCGAGAGTAAACGGGGGAAGATGTCCTCATCCTGCTTTCGTTAGCTGAAACCGCAACTAAATTAAGTTTTATCATGATATAGTCTTCTACAAAAATGTTCCTTAGGATATCAACTATTATTTTTTCAATTATGAGCCAAATCAAACTCTTTCAACCAGCGTGCTGAATGAGGGGCTGGAGGTCATCCAATTTCCCATATATTTGGACTGAAGATCCCATACAAACCTTCAACTCATTTGCGCCAGCTCAGTTTTAAACCGATTGAGCTGAAATTTTCACAGATTGCTCTTCTCATCCAAAGGCACGATTCTAGAGGGTGCCCCGTGGAATTTCTCGACATTTTTGTATTTGGGCCAGTCTAGCGTGCATCCTTATGCGATTCCTGGTTGTCTGGGAAGCCAGCAGCCGTAACCGAAGCCGTACAAACCGAGATCAATGGCAACAACCTCTGCGAACGAAACGGGCATGCGATTGAAAACTCGGTATGTAGAACTACCGATTTCTAAATTTCAATGGGAGCACCCGCATACTCGCCGATCTACTAAAGAATCCCATTTTCAACATCGTAGCACTGCAGGAAGTGTGTTGGACAGGATTCAAGGTACGAACGGTTAGAGATATTCATGCCATCTACCAAAGCGACTGAAGCCACCGGATGTCACCTCAGCGTACGCACAGAATCTCGAGGCAGCGTTGCAAACGAGGATGAGTTCCCAAGCAACTCACATGGTTACAAAACAGTGACGGCAGTGTATGTAAGGGTTTCACAGAAGTCACTGTGACTGCGCAACCCTTACATACGCTGCCGTCACTGTTCTGCAACCACGTGTGTTACTTGGGTTCGATGTGTCCCTCTAGTAGGCTGCTGGAGTACAGTACAAGCAGCCACCAACGATGCAGTCGCATCCACCATAGTGTACGTGCAACGGAATCGACGAAATAAAAGGTTCTACGAGAAATGTAGAGCAAATTAAAAAGGAATATAACGTAGCGTGGGCGACAATGCTGCAGCAAGGAACTCAGCAGAACATGAAACGATACAAATGGAAGCGGAAGCAACAGACCTATTGCATGCTGAGGGAAGTTAAGGATAACATTCACCAGCTCAAACAAACAAGGCTATCAAGCAATGTTGGTCACTTACCTTCACCGGAGGATAGTTAGGTCTGGTAAACCACACAGCTATTGAAGAAGCAGAAGGAAGGGGCAATCTGCTCCATTCACAAGAAAGACGCATATTTGGAATATGAGATTTTGCACACTGGTTCAGGACACGAAATAGCACAAAAAACCTTACCTCTTAAAAATAGCAACAAAGTGGTGAGACGACGAGGAGCGTCCAACAATGCTCTGTTCTTCACAAGTTCCTACCTCATGCTTCCACAGGTCAATCGGTGAGACAACGACCGCCAGCTAAGAGTCGTGTGCTTAGCTGGTAGTGCAGCTTGGGCACTGTTGTTCTTTTGACTTAAAAAAAAGACAATTACACCGTCTTCGACCTTGCGGCCTCTACAGACTGAACAATACTAACATTTGACAACGGACAACACATATAACACCCAGTGGCCCAGTGGAGAATTTTTCGATTAACGAAAAGTTTTCCCCGACTGGAGCGGGAAACGAACCCACACTCCGAGGCTTACGAGACACCTAAACGACTGACGCCGCTAACCGCTCGGCCACGAAGCCCACAGCTTCAGCTTCAGCTAGATTCATTGTGAATATCATTTGGCATTTTTATTTTTACATTTACCTTAAATATTTGAAAAATAGCGGTTTTTCCGTGACTTTCTTGCAGAACTGGTCTAGCTGCACAAGTTTTTCATATAGCATATTCCCAGGTTCAGCTTCTAAAATAAGCTGTGTAGGTGGTTGAATTTAGGTATGACGAAATGAAATTTTCAGCACTGAATGTATGGAGAAACTCCGCTAGCAATGATGGTTCTCCGTAGTTGCATGTCCGAAAGATCGTGAAACTATTGAGAACTTGAGCTACAGGTCCTAAGCCCTGGTAAACGAGGAAGGTTGCGATGGCTGTTATTCATGGCCATCGTGTAAAGAAAAAATTGATAAACCGCAATGCCAAGGTGTCATGCGACCCGTGCCGAGGGCTGAATGGTTGAGGGGGTTCTAAACATGCTCAACCGCGAACGGAGCCTGGGGTGCGGACATTTATTTCCCTAGCTACTCGTGGGACCAAAAATGAGTACAAATTTTACAAACAACCTTCAAGGTGACGACTGCCTCTCTCAGTCGTGTGAGAGCGAAGTGGAGAATACTCTGAGTCAGCTTGGCCTTACCGAAGACCAGCTACTCAGTAGTTCGCAGGAGAAGATGGAAATATCCTGCCCCCCAACGCCTACCTCCCGGAGCAGCACATGTTTCGACAAAGCTGGTCCAGATCTACAACACCCTTCATCGACCGACTCCAACCTGCTGGACATGGAAGATAACGAAGATGATGGTATACGGATCGTCATCAACCCCCAAGAATCTTCAGCAAGTAGCAAAGGATCCGAAGATAACAAGGGTTCTACGGAAGCCAAGGGGGCTCCGAGTAAGAAATTCCCCACACTCACACGTTCGCAGAGGAAGCAGCTTAGAACTCTCCGGGAGAAGGGAAAAGACCGGAATGAGGCCTTGTCCATAATCCTGAATAAGGAGAGCGAGCCCACTTCCTCAAAACGCTCGAGAAACGACCTAGACAAATCCGCCACAGAGGACCCCAAACAAAAAAGGGTGAAGCACCATCTGGATCCGAGAGAGCGCGCCCAACAGTCCACAAACAGCGCGCCTCAGAAAAACGTGTCTGGACAACAAAACCCACCCATGAGGAAAACAGCTGGTATCAGCTACAGTGATATGGCCAAAAGCGTGAAGGTCGGGATAATACCCAAAGACTTTCCCACCGTCCAACTCACTACAGCCCAGCTAGACCTTCTACAAGAAGCACTCCTGCTCAGAGTAGTTCAACAACGAAACGAGCCAATAAAACCCAAATTCAACAACCTCATCTACAAGTCCGGTTACATGGTTCTAATCTGTAAGGATCAAGAGACTGCTGAGTGGTTAAAGAGAATATCCCCATCCATGAAACCCTGGGAAGGTGCAGAGCTGATGGCAATGGACGAAGTGGCGATTCCACGTCCAGAGATGATCCGAGCATTCTTCCCACAAAGCTCCAGCTATGACGACGACCGAATAAAGGCTCTCATAGAAAGCCAAAATGACATCACAACAACTAATTGGTGTATTGTGAAACGATCCATTCTGAAAGACATTCATGTCGAATTGATCTTCACAGTAGAGGGTGCGTCGATGGAAAAGTTGAAGAAGTCCAAATATACCCTCAACTACCGATTTGGTGAAATCCAACTAAGGAAGATTACAGATCAACCGACTGCCGATACCGCCAATCCGACTGGAAGGCCGACCCAAGAGCAATCTGAGGAGGCCTCCTGTTCGGGCAAGGTTCGGCTAACTGGAAGGCCGACCCAAGAGAAATCTGAGGAAGCCTCCGGTTCGGGCGAGGTTAGTAAATCTCACCCCAAAAGCACCATAAAGGCTAGTCAGTCCGCCTCTAAAGGAAAAGCTCGAAGCTTACATGCGACTCCCTGCTCTAGTGGTACCAAACCAAAGGTATCTAAACAGGGCAAAGGGAGTGCAAAAAGCGACAGTTTGACCACAGAGGCGAAACTGGCGGGCCAGGTCGCTACAAGGAAGAGAAACAACTCAAACTGTAACACCAAACGACACCCTGATGATCCGCAACATCCAAAGCCGGATAGTCGTCGTCCGGAAAAAAGCGGTAACCCCGGAAATGGCGACTAAAGTTCTGCAAGTGAACCTTCACCATGCTAAGAGCGCCACGGGTGTGCTCTGTCGGAGGTTCACCAAAGAGAATCTAACCGTGGCCCTCATTCAAGAGCCATGGGTCAATAAATCCAGAATACAAGGTATTCCACAACACTCATGTAAGTTGGTATGGGGCTGTCCATAAACTACGTAGACTCTGAGGGGGGGACGGGGGGGTCTGGCCAAAGTCTACGGTCCTTACAAATTTCAAAAAGTTTGTATGGACGAAAGTCTACGAGGGGGGAGGAGGGGTTCTGAGATTGCCAAAACTGAGTCTACGTAGTTTATGGACAGCGCCTATATGATGACAGCCAGCTTTCTCCTAGAGCGGCTATTTTATTTCATAACAACTGTAAATACTTTCCAATTTCAGAATTCATAAAAAGGGACATCGTAGCTGTCAGGATGGAGGTACCTTCCGCTAGAGGGAGTAGGGAGATCTTGATGGTCTCGGCATACTTCCCAGGTGACGTGGACGAAATCCCTCCTCCAGAAATAGCTGCGCTCGTAGCCTACAGCCACCGACACAACATCCCCTTCGTCATAGGGTGTGACGCAAATGCACATCACACCGTATGGGGAAGTACAAATATAAACACCAGAGGTGAGTACCTGTTACAGTTTCTCTCTTCCAAGAACATTGACATTTGTAATGTTGGTGACAAGCCCACGTTTGAAAACCTCATTCGTCAGGAAGTTTTGGACTTGACTTTATGTAGTCGGTCTATCTCTGATAAAATAAAAAACTGGCATGTTTCTGAAGAAATATCAATGTCAGACCACAAACACATCATCTTCGAATGGGAAGGGGGTCTAACGATAGAAAAAACGTTTAAAGATCCTAAGAAAACTGATTGGGAATCCTACTCAGCTATCCTACAATCTGAAGAGTATATCATAGAAAGTTACATCAAGTCCATTACACAATTGGAAGATGCGTCCAAATCCATTAAAAACAAAATCATTAATGCCTACCAAGAGAGCTGTTCAACTAAATCAATTAGTTCGAGCAGAGACGTTCCATGGTGGAATAAAACTCTTGAGAAGCTTAGGAAAACTGCGCGTAGGGAATTCAATCGTGCCAAGCGAACCGGCGATTGGAGCCTATACAGAAAGGCCCTGACGAACTACAACAAAGAAATAAGGTCAGCCAAACGGAAATCGTGGATTCTAATGTGTGAAAGCATAGAGAATACACCCGTAGTGGCCAGACTCCAAAAAACTCTTTCAAAAGACCACTCCAATGGTGTGGGTAGCCTCCGAAAGACGGATGGTTCGCTCACTGTAGAGCCTAGCGATACACTGAGCGAATTGTTAAAGATCCACTTCCCTGATTCAATCCCTGAGTCGAGCATCGGCGACCAAGACACTGGAATTGCTATCTCAGATCCACAAGAGATCCAATCATGGGTTTCTGGATCTAAAAAAGACGCAATAAAGGTTGCAAAGGAAGCTTTCACTCGGGCCAGGGTTGAGAGGGCTGTGAGATCTTTCGAGCCATTTAAGTCTCCTGGCATGGATGGAATATTCCCAGCGTTGATCCAAAAAGAGGAGAAAACACTGGTTCCACCCTTGGTTGAGATTTTTAGGGCGAGTCTGATTTTGGGGCATATACCCAACGATTGGCGTCAAATTCGGGCTGTCTTCATTCCGAAGGCAGGAAAGAGGGATAAAACCAACCCCAAAGCATTCAGGCCGATAAGTTTATCCTCTGTAATGCTCAAAATTATGGAAAAGGTACTATGCGAGTACATAAATCACAAATTTATGAAAGCAATGCCTTTGTCAAAAAACCAATTCGCTTATCAAAGTGGAAAATCTACGATCTCGGCACTACATACGGTAGTTCAAAAGATCGAAAAAACACTCAATGCAAAAGAAATTGCTCTTGTAGCATTTCTTGATATTGAGGGCGCATTCGATAACGCTTCTTACTTGTCTATAGGGTCAGCAATGTTGAGGAGAAAATTCGACCCATGCATTGTTACCTGGGTACATGCTATGCTAGCTAATCGAAAAATCTCCTCTGAGCTTAGCGGTTCATACATTACTGTTAAAGCAACAAGGGGATGTCCGCAAGGCGGAGTGCTTTCTCCTTTGTTGTGGTCACTGGTGGTGGATGAGCTTCTAGACAGCTTAGAGAGAAGAGGCTGCGAAGTGGTTGGATATGCTGATGACGTTGTCATTATTGTACGAGGCAAATTCGAAAGTGTTATCGTGGAAAGAATGCAATCTGCCCTAAATCACACTTTTTCCTGGTGTCATAAGGAACAACTAGGCATAAATCCTACAAAAACTTCCATTATCCCTTTCACCAAACGTAGGAAGGTCCAACTTAAACCCCTTTTCTTGAATCATACACAACTAGTTTATTCAAGCGAAGTAAAATATCTAGGTGTCATACTCGACGCAAAACTGAATTGGAACTCTCATCTCCAATCAGTTGTGCAGAAAGGTCTCAATACACTTTGGGTTTGTTCAAAAACCCTGGGTAAAAGATGGGGCCTAAAACCAAGTATGATCATGTGGATATATAAAACCATTGTTCGTCCCAGGACTACTTACGCTTCCCTTGTCTGGTGGCCTAAAACTACCTCAGCATATTAAATGAATTTGCCATAAATCCCGCAATAGGAATTTGTAGTGACTGGATGGAAACGGTAGTCAATTATGACTTACCTTACGATGTGCTCATTCCTTCCCGCCAGGAGTGGGAAGGAGGTGGACCCAGCGTTCCAACAGGCTCTATAAATTTCTTCACAGATGGTTCGAAAATGAATAATCTGACAGGCTCCGGAATCTATGGCCCTAGAACAAAAATCTCTGTCCACTTAGGACAGTGGCCCACAGTATTTCAGGCGGAAATATATGCAATATTAGAATGCGTGTTATTATGCCTGAGGAGAAAGTATAGGTTTGCAAAAATATGTATTTTCTCTGACAGCCAAGCGGCACTTAAGTCGCTTAATAACTACACTTGTAACTCAAAGCTAGTGTGGGAATGCATTCTGGCTTTGAAAAACTTATCCATACGCAATCGAGTCTACCTATATTGGATCCCAGGACATACGGGTCTAGAGGGAAACGAGATTGCTGATGAGCTAGCCAGAAATGGATCTAATGAAAGGTTCATTGGTCCTGAGCCCTTCTGCGGGATCTCAGACTGCTCTGTAAAAATGGAACTGAACAAATATATGGTCAGTCAAATCACATCAAACTGGAATGCACTTCCCCATACGAGCCAATCTAAAAGGCTCGTAACGATAAACCCCAAGAAAACCCAACAACTATTAGGTCTCAACAAAAGGGATCTCAACATCTACACCGGTCTAATAACTGGACACTGCCCCTGCAGATACCATCTACAAAAGATCGGAGCAATCCAAACCTCAAATTGCCGCTTCTGTGACGAGGAGAGGGAAACATCAGAACACATCCTCTGCTTTTGCAGTGTACTCACTCAAGGTAGGTTCAAAGTTCTCAGCAAGCCCTTTTTAGGGCCTGCTGACATATGGATCTTATCTCCCAAGGACGTGGTTGGCTTCATAAAGCTAGTCTCGCCAGAATGGGGGAGTCACATACTGTAACTCAGGATCTCTATTCATCAATAATAGATGGTCTTGAGTTCAGTCGATACCAAGGTATCTCAGTGACAAATATGTTACTGAGATAACTTGCGTACCTCACAGCAAAAGGGTATATCACAATAGTTCTAAAATCTGGACGCAGTGATCTTCACCCGACAAACGAGAGAGATGGAGAAACTTTCTGATTAGTCAACGCACCCAAATTCGTATTGTCAACTCAATCGTGAAATCTGTGCTGATGCACGCTAGTGAAACCTGGTGTGTATCAGTGGAGAACACTCAACGGCTGCAGGTCTTCATTAATAGAAGCTTGCGGTATATAATTCGTGCATAGTGGCCACACAAACGGGTCTGCCGATAGCGATAGAAATTTGGGAGCAAAAATGGAGGTGGGTTGACCATACTTTCCGCAAGGGCAGAAACGAAATCTACAAGCAAGTGTTAGATTGGAACCCTATTGCAGCAGAGGTAAGCCCCCGGAGGCTCACAGTGATGCACCCTCAAAAAGGAAATAAATGAAGTCGACTGAAATTTGAACTGTCCACAGGTCAAGGCGATGGCGGGCAATCGCCCAGGGTGCAGATATGTCAATTCGGGCTTCTGCGTCATCATGGGTGCTCAGGACTGAAAGAAAGTAAGTTTGAAAATTAGTTCACAATGACCCATGCTACTGTACATACTATGGCCATAATAGAAGATACTTATAATTTATACCAAAACATATTTTACATACATCACTACTTCAACAACATTTCATCAAAGAGCTTCCTCACTCTTTTTAGCCGTCTTACTGCTATCTTCACTTTTTTCCTGTATATTGCGTTCAAATACACACATGTACGTACATCCCCAAGAGCACGCTCGCACGAATTGACAATCTCTCACCATGAGTGGGATCAACCGGAAAGGATCTATAAAGTGGGAGACGCGCCCGACACGTACGGTATGGATTTTTTTTTCACCGATCCGATGTGCGTCCAACAGGTTCAACAAATATGCTGGAATCGGGACAAGCAGTAAGCGGGGGGACAAAAGGACGGACGAAATTCATTGTCATTTATATGGATACTGTAACCGGAACTGGTTCGATATGTTCCCATTCATTCGCTTCGCATGATGATGCCGATGATGATGATGTGGCCTCTTCGTTTCTGGTACTGGCTGCCTGTTGCCCGCCTTTTCAATAGAGGCAGGCAGCCGGCAGGACATACGGGTTACACTGCACTACTGGAGCTGTCCACTCTCGGTTCGCTCAATTTGGTTGGTAAGCAAGCATCAACATCATCGCCATCATCGTTGCCCGCGGCGTTCATTACCCGTAGCAGCAGCGATAGAGCTCATGGGAGTAGCTGGTTTGTTTGTATCACACAAAATATAATTTCGATAATAATCGTAAAGTTTTCTAGATTATTATGCATGCATTTGAATGTTAAATATTTGATTCTTTGGCGAGATGGACCGTAAGCGTTCTCAGTTGTCCGAAGAGGCAACGCAAAGGAAAAAATATTCTATTCTGTAATGGTCATAAGCGCCAACGCAGATAATACGAGATACAATCCAGATTTCCAAAAATCTAGAATAATATATAATACTCTATTCGGTAAGCACCAAAGATCTCCTAGAGAGGGTCTAACAAAGGAAACACACAGCCACCCTCTCTCTCTCTCGTGATAGTCCAGGTCGCAGAGATGTCGATTCAGCTTGCATCAACATTTATCAGAATAGCCAAGGGCTGAAAGTCTCTATAATAAAGACAAATCAAACAAACTCGTTGGCTGTGTTCGCAACGGGATTCTTCGAGAAGTTCTTTTCCAGAGTTTTTCACATTGCTTCCCATTCCCAGAGTCTTATATAAGTTCTCTGGATATCCCTGCCTGAAATCTACACAATATTCATTCCTGCTTATTCTCCGAGGGATTACAAAATTAGTCGTAAATTGTTCTTGTGAAATTTCTACAGAAGTGCAACCAGCAAATACTCCAGGAGCTCCTTGGGAACTAGCTCGAAGTATTCTTTCAGGATTATTTTCGTTGGTTCAGGGATTTCCGTATGTTTTCTCTAGCAGAAACTCTTTTTGTGGGTCAAAATTTCCGTAGAAATTACTCTACAAAATCTCCACAAAGTCCTCCTGGAATTCATCCAAAAGTTCCTCTGGAAATTCTTCAAGAAATCCCTCCGGGAATTCATCTAGAAACTGCTTCACAAATTCATTCGGGAATCTGTCTGGAAGTTTCTCCAGAAATTTCTACTAGAATCCGTCCAGAAAGTCAACAGGAAATTCCTCCAGAAATACTTCCGCGAATTCATCCATATATTCCTACGGGAATTACCAAGAACCCATATATTTCTCCAAGACGTCTCCAGAGAAATTTCCTCAGAGAAACTTTAAGAAATGCCCACAGGGAATCCACAATAATTTCCCTCTAGGATAACCCAAGACATTTTCACACAGAATCCTCAAGAAATTCCTTTAGGGATCATTCAAGACATTTCCCTAGAGAATCCTCAAGAATTTTTCACATAGATTACTCAAGGAATTTGCTCAGAGAATCCTCAAGGAGTTCCTTCAGCGGATCCTCACGAAATTTTCTCAGATAATCTTCAAGGGATTCCCTTAGAAATTACTGAGGAAATTTTGGCAGGAATCCTAAAGAAATTTCCTCAAAGAATCCGTAAGAAATTTCCGCATGGATTACTTTAGGAATTTCTTCAGGGAATCTTCAAGACACTGCCTCGAAGCATCCTAAAACAATTCCTTCCGATAGTACTCAAGAAATTTCCGCAGTGGTTACTTAAAGAATTTCATCTGTCTGGGATTTCTTGGGAAATTTCCGCAGAGAATTCTCAAGGAATTTGAGGAGGATTCCTTAAAGGAATTCCAAGAAAAACCCTCAAACGAAATCCTGGAGAAATTTTCGAGGGAATTCCTGAAGTAATCATAAAAAAAAATCGTATCGGAATCCTCGAAGAAATTCCTGAATCGAAATCGTTTAAGGACTTCCTGCGAGAAATCGAAGGCATTACTGGAGGAATGTGCGAAGAAATTCCTAGAGAAATAAACAAAGGACTTCCTGGAGAAGTCCCAGAAAGAATCTCTGAAGGAATTACTAGAGGAAACCCTGAAGAAATTCCTGGAAAATCACAGAAGTTCCTGAGGAAATCCCCGTAGGAATTCCTAGAAGAATCCCTGAAGAAATTCCTGGAGAAATTCCTGGAGAAATTCCTGAAGGAATTCCTGTAATAATCTTTGCAGGAATTCCTGGAGGAATCCCCGAATGAGTTCTTCGAGGAATCGCTGAAGAAAGTCGTAGAGGAATCCCCGAATGAATTTTGCGAGGAATCCTGGAATGAATTACTGGAGGAATCCTCGAAGGAATTCTTGGAGGAGTACCCGAAGGATGTCCCATGTTAAACCCAGGGGGATCCCCGAAATCCAAAATGTAGATGGGAAAATCCAAGCAAAAAAAATTTAATAAATTCTTGGAGATCTCTCAGACGAAATTCTTGAGGGAAATCCGAGAAGAAACTTCTGTAAGTAGGTCTTTCTGAAAAAAAAAACACCTACTGAAGAAGTCCCAGAGGAAACAATGCAGGAATTTTGAAAGGAACCACCGAAGGAATTTCTCGAAGAACCTACGATGAAGTTTCTGGGGAAATCCAGCATTCTGAACTTCTGGAGGAATCCTCAAAGTTCTTGCTGGAGGATTGTTGAAAGTATCTTGAAGGATTCGACAAAATTCCTTAAGAAAACCGCGGAGGATTTTCTTGAAGAATCTTCGGAATAATATTGGAGAAATTCCCGAAGCTTTTCCTGGAGATCTCCTAGAAAGTATTACTACAAAGATGCTTCGAAGATACTCACAGATAAAAAAAAACAAAAACAAAACAATGAGAAAATTTTCTAAAAAAAAATCCCTTGAAGCATCCGCAACGTTTGCATCACCCTGCTTTAATCCATCCAAGGTAATAAACGCTCGATTTGGAGAAGTTGCCAAGATAAACAAGTGCGGCTTGATTCGATGGTTCGCTCGTCAGATTTGTGCCTCTAAAATTTGTATGAAAAATTGCAATGGGCTTTCTTGATGTTTCACCTTAAGATACATATGTAGATCAGTAGCCTGGCTCGCAATGTGCTCCAAATTAAGCACCGCTCGTTTGTGTGATTTCAAAATAACTATCTAATTACATACTATGCATAGAGGTGAAGAAATGTGCTGAAGCAGATAATAACATGGCTTAACATGGCTTTCCAGCGAAACTTATGAGGCCGAAAAATGAAAAAAAGATTATCCTCAGTACTGTGGATGACAGGTGAATTGATTGATTTATCTTTATTTGAGAGACTTTCAGCCCTTGGCTGGTTCGTCCCTTTCTTGGGAAAGGTGAGCCAGAAGGTGAAGTTCAAACTCTAGTTGAGGATCATCGAGCTCCCCAACATTGGCACGTCTCTGGACAATACTAGCAACAGGCAGCAACAGGCGTCATGTTTTATGGTTTTATGCTTGGAGAATGCACGCATGATGCTTCGGTACGGGTTATGAATAGAGACAGTGAAACCGGGCCGAGTAAATCGAGTAGAGTTTAGACTGACAGCCGGCGATGAGAAGCTGCTCAATTAAGTGGTCTATTGTTACCGCCGATGTGACAATAGATTTTGAGTAGGATTGATGTGCGTTTGGGTACAGCAGTGGCGTGGTTTTCATCGAATTTCGTCCAACATGGCTTGTTTTTCCATGCGCCCACCGATTTCGTTCTGGCTTGCTCGCTTGGAGCAATCTGTCAATTGATGAATCGAATTTTCACTCCGCTGACGACGTGTCAAACGTTTTTATCAATTTTTTTCCTGCTGGAATTTATACGAAAACCGCGCACAGAACCGCATGTTCTCGGCATTCAAAGAGCTGATTGCCTGGTGGCGAATACAGTGCCGAAATTTGAGAACAGAGATACGTGAAACTATTCAGCAGAAGCGCTACAAACTAATTAACAATTGACTGCCACCTAAATAGCCTTTGATGGGAAATCCAATCTGGTTTCTAATAATTCAATATTCACCCATGTAAACAAGTTCTCTGCGATGCACAGTGGGACGAAATTGAAAAAAAAAATGTTTTTGAACTATTGGGATAGAATAATTATAAGTGAAGTTTCACCATTTTTTTCAAGTAATTTTTCAAAAAGATTATTTCAAATGTTCAGTAAGAGCTTTTCAACTTTTAGGACTTTTAGTGTCCATAATTTTGTTAAACGTTGTAAAAGCCACAAAAAAATATTTGATAAAGCTTAAGCAATAAAACTTTTAACCTTAGTAAGGTCTTGGGGTCTTTTTTGACCTTTTTCGAATTTCAACTCGCTGTAGTTTTTGTTTAACGAATCCTAGCAATCTGAAATTTTCTGACAATTATTTTTTCGCGGAAACAAACCTTTCCCAAAAATAAAAACTATTGAACGACCCCTAGGGGCGCTCCCATAAAAAAGTTACAAATAAGACCCTGGGGTCATTTTTGACCCCAAACTTTGAACAGCTCGCAAAAATCAGTGGCTTGTCCGATTTTGGATCTCTTTGGCTCAAATGAAAGGGCCACAAGTCTAGTTTTCAAAACCACCGGAGAAATCCGGATTTGGCCACTGTGGCCACCGGGAACCTGCTTCAACTGAAAAATGCCGCTTTTGAGACCTTAACTTTGACAAGCTATAACTTTGCAACCAAACAAGTAATCAGGAACGTCCAAGAATCGTTGGAAAGGTATTTACGTGGACTTTGATTATAGACATTAATATTGACTAATTATTGAGAACCGGTTCCGGAAATCCGGAACATCCGAAATATTAGTTTTCAGCGTTGCTATGTGCTTGAAAATCCATAAATGTATTCCCTTTATGCATTTTGTTGCATAACTTCTCTGCACACTTCACTGAAATGAGAAACATATTGTTTAGGACCGTTTTTGGAGGGTTCTGGGCAGGTCTGGTCAATGCTGAACGGGTTACAGGGACTCCGAAGCTGGTCAATTGGGTAACGACAATGAACTTCATATAGTTTTCGCTTCAAAACCCGGCGCCACATGGTTCAATCTTCGTCTGTTGTTCTTGTGATACAAAAAGAGATTTATAGTCATCTTCTTCTTCTTGGCATAACATCCCTACTGGAAAAAAGCCTGCTTCTCAACTTGTTTTTGTGCACTTCTACTGGAATTTACTGAGAGCTTTGTCTGCTAATCATTATTTTACATATGTATATCGTGTAGCAGGCACGAAGATACTCTATGCCCAAGGGAGTAAGGGTAATTTCCCTTGACGGCTTAATTTTTATTATATTAATGTTCTGGTATAGAAATGAACAAATGCTGATCTTGATCTTGTCTTGCGATTTTCGACTGTGAAGATTACAAATTGGGTTCCAAACTTTGGAGTCAACAAAATAAATTCGCATGCCAATTTATTGAGACTGCAAGCCACATTAAAGTTCGTTCAAAGATGATCTCGATCTCGGCCATGGTCATCAGAGTAACTCAAATTGTGTTTTACACCGATAAATCATCTAAAATTTCCGCGGAGAATTTCTCTAAGAGCTTCTCAGAGAATCTGTTGAAGGCATAATCAGGTCGATCTCCTCCGGAACTTATGGAAAATTTATAAGAAAAATTCCGAAGGAACTCTTAGAAAGACAATTCACATCGAAGGGATTTTCGGACGACCGCCTGGAGAAATTTCCTGATTTCCTGAGATTTACTGAAGGAATTTCTGCTAGACAGATTCTTGGCAGAAACCCTAAAAGAATTAGCGGTGGAACTCTTAGGACAAATCCTGTGGAAGTACTTGCGGAATTCCTGGTGGAACTGTTTTTTTGTTTGTTTTTTTTTCAAATTAAAGAAATAATAAAATTATCTTTTGGATGAGTTACTGGTGTAAGGCCTGGTGAAATTTTTACAGAACTTCCCGGTGAAGATCCTCAATGATTTTCGGTAGGAAATCTTGGAAGGTTTCCCGATGAAAATCTTAAAAACAATCGAATAAAAGTCTTTGAAGAATTCCATGTGGAGTATCCATAAAAACTATGAACCAGAAACATAGGGCATTTAGTGGAACTCCTAGGGGATTTTCCGGTGAAACTCCTCTGGGTGTACCTACTATAAATTCCAGAGGAATATTCGGTGTAACTATTGTAAATTCAAGAGGAATTTCCAGAGGAGCTCCTAGAGGAATTCACGAAGCATCTGTGTTGCGGAGCTCCTACAGATATTCACAGCAAAACTCTTGAAAGACTATCTGATGGAGCTCCCAGAAAAAAAATCGGTTAAACTTCTAAACAAACTTACGGTGAGAATCCAAGATAAATTAGAGTGGAACTCTGGATTTTCACACACAAAAATGCGTCATGGAAGGGGAGTGGTCCGAAAATAAGATTTCATTATTACGTAATAACTTGATGCTGCATAGAGAAATTTCCGTAGGAACTTTTAGAAAACTTTCCGCTGAATTTTCTGCGAAAACTTTAGTGCACTATTTGGTAAAACTTGTAAAGAAATTCCCGATGGAATTCCTGCAGGAATGTACTGTGGAACTTCTACAGTAATTACTTAGTATTCTCGGCGGTACTCCTGTTAGGAATTTCTAGTGTAACTTCGAGAAGTATCCCCAGTGAATAATACTTTCAAATGAATTCCTGACAGAACTTCCCTAGGGATTAAAAGTTTATCTTCTAGAGGAAATTTGCGGCAGAACACATAGAGAAGTATTTTGAGGAATTCTTAAGGAAATTCTCTTTGGAACTTTTAGAGCGATTTCTGAAGAGATTTTCGGTGGAATTCCCACAAGAATTTCCGGTATAACTCTTGCCGGACTTCCCGATGCAACTTCTAGTAATAATCGATGAAACTCCCAGAGAAATTCTCTAGACGAATCCCTAGTCGATGTCCTAGTGGGATCCTTGCTGTAACTCCTAGGAGAATCACTGGTGAATGTCTTAGAGGAGTTCCAGTGAATATACTGGAGGAATTCAGAATGGATTTGATGGACGGATTCACTGTGGATCAACTACTACAATTTCTGGATATTAGCGGAGGGGGGCCTACAAATATTCATAGAGGATCTTCGAGTGGAACTTCCGGTGTAACTGGAAGTACTTCCGTTGAAACTTTGAGCAAAATTGCCAGTGAAACTCTGACAGGAGCTCCTTGAGGAATTCCCAGTGAATCTACTAGAGAAATAACACTAGTTTACAGCATTTTAGAACTCGGTAAGCTGATGATCATTTTGAGTTCGAAAACGTGAAGGAAAAAAATACAGTAGAGTGGAATTTTTTTCGACTTTCCATACCACGCTGTCGATTTGAATCGACATTTCTATTTCCGTAACCAATGCTCCGATTGAGCTGATTTTTTTAAATAACTGGCCTACATCTAAGGTTTGAAATGTACGTCGAGAAAGATTTTTTCAATTATTTTTTTCTTACTGCAAAAAATACAAAGCTCCATTATTTTTATATATTTTGCTCAAATTTAAGGAGATAGTAAATATCATATTTAAAAAAAACTAGAGAGTTCGATTTTCAGGATAAGCTCAAAAACTGTTCTACTTAAAATTTTTCAAAGCGCGATCCTGATATCAGAGCATAATTATGCATCAAAAATTTTGGTCGATGATAGAAGTTCATGACTTTCGTTTTTTTTTGTAAACTAGTCTAATTGGTGGAAGTAATAAAAAAATTTTTGGTGGAACTCCTAGAGATAGTCTATTCAGAACTCCTAGGAGAATTCGTTACGGAACTCCTAGACGATTTTCTTGAGAAACTCCTTGGGGCATTCCCGTTGTTACTTCGAAAACAGTTATTAGTTCAAAAAAAAAATACTACTGGGGAGAGAATTTCCGGGGTAACCTCTTCTAGAGTTATTTCTGGTGGAACTCCTAGAATTTTTTTCGTTGGAACTTCTAGAGCAATTCTCGCTGGAAGTACTAGAGGATGCGACTCCTGCGGGAATTTGCAGTGGTACTAATACAGAAATACGAGGTGGAACGCCTATACGAATTTCTGTTGTGAATCCTACTGGAGTTTCGATCAGAATCAGAACTCCTGAAATTTCTGGTGAAATTCCTTGAGAATTTCTGGATGACTTTTCTGGTGGATTTGATGGTGGGACTATTGGAAGTATTCCTTATGGAACTCCTTAAAGGTTACCAATAATGGAGCAGTGGAGCTCAGCGCTTCTCGTATTTTTCGCAACATTTGGTTAGAAATCAATAAAAACTGAAGAGATGTGTTACAAATTTATGCTTTATCCAACACCTGGTGTTGTAGCTAACTGGTTATGGAGAAAACCCTGAGTTATAAGTTCAATCTTTCGAGATTTGCTCGATTGAGTAAAAAATTACGCCCGCAGGCAACACTCATTTTTGTCGAAGTTCGTCAAGTTACGAAAAGTTGCAAAACTTATTTCAGTTTAGTAACCTTGTACTACTAAATGACCTCGATACTAAGCTTCAGTTTGAATACTAATTTGCTTGTCGGTGAAGTGGTTTTCGATAAGTACTAAGCAATTTTGTTGATGAATTGCGTAAAATGCTGAGCGCCACTTCTAGATCAGTGGTGCTCAGCATTTTTGCTGGAGCTCCTGCGGGCACTTCTAGACTAAAAATAGGCTACGTGAGAGATTCTCGTTTGAACTCCGTAAGGAAATCCTGGTGAAGCTCCTAGTGGGATCTCCCGAAGGATTTTTGTTTTATTTTCACCGGAGATGGAAAAAGCCGGTGGAATAGAACAATTTTCAACAATCCTTCCTCCAACTGACATGAAACCTCCTCATTACTTCATCTTTGTATTTTATAATTTGCAATAACAAATTTCGAGTTCATTTCCAGTGAGAGTACATTTTTTTGGAAGTTAGATTGCTACATCTACAATAAGGTGGATATATATTTCATTTTGACTTTTTGTCTCCCCCACTTCAAACATATTTGGTAGGATTTTGCATTTTGAGGGGGCAGATAAAAAATATTTATCAAAATATCGGGTCTTGCTAAAATTTCTGTAGCAAATCTGATGAGTTTTAAATATTTTCCAGATTAAATGGTTTGTTCTTTTTATCCCCCCCCCCTCGACCAGGGGGTGGGACAAAAAGCGAAATAAATATTTGTAACGTTGAGAAGCAGGCTTTTTTCCAGTAGGGATGTTATGCCAAGAAGAAGAAGAAGATGACTATTAATCTTTTTTTGTATCACAAGAACAACAGACGAAGGTTGAACCATGTGGCGCCGGGTTTTGGAGCGAAAACTATATGAAGTTCATTGTCGTTACCCAATTGACCAGCTTCCGGAGTCCCTGTCACCCGTTCAGCATTGACCAGACCTGCCTAGAACCCTCCAAAAATGGTCCTAAACAATATGTTTCTCATTTCAGTGAAGTGTGCAGAGAAGTTATGCAATAAAATGCATAAAGGGAATACATTTATGGATTTTAAAGCACATAGCAACGATGAAAACTAATATTTCGGATGTTCCGGATTTCCGGGACCGGTTCTCAATAATTAGTCAATATTAATGTCTATAATCAAAGTCCACGTAAATACCTTTCCAACGATTCTTGGACGGTCCTGATTACTTGTTTGGTTGCAAAGTTATAGCTTGTCAAAGTTAGGGTCTCAAAAGCGGCATTTTTCAGTTGAAGCAGGTTCCCGGTGGCCACAGTGACCAAATCCGGATTTCTCAGGTGGTTTTAAAAACTAGACTTGTGGCCCTTTCATTTGAGCCAAAGAGATCCAAAATCGGACAAGCCACTGATTTTTGCGAGCTGTTCAAAGTTTGGGGTCAAAAATGACCCCAGGGTCTTATTTGTAACTTTTTTTAGGGACTAAGGAAGGTTAAATGTAAATGTGGTATCATAATTTGTACTTCCATATTATATTGCTCAGAACTTTGTTTATTTCAGAGATGCAATTTTGTTTTGTCTCAGACAATTCTTAGCAAAACGACTATGATTATGAAATTATAATTTGCCTATAACTAATAGACGTCATTATAATTTTCCCAAAAAAAAACTAACTTTGATGACCCACTAGTATCGATCCCGTCCCACTGTGCCACGATCTGATTTATGCCCAAGCCAAGCGCCCAACTATATGCCATGTCGCACATGTCCTGTTTATCGAAACCCTCTGAATAATATTCCTGGGAAATCAGGGGGGGCGAAATTATAATTTGATTCGCTCCCCTGATAATTACATCTGCGAATCGTGTGCATGATCTCATGAGAATCACCACTGGTGGGTTCGAGTTGTTTGGTTGGTTGACTCGGTCGGTGCGGCGGCCTGATGCTTGCCGGTTGTGGCAGTGCGTTTCGCACCGAATTATCATCATCGACACAGCAGCCAAAGTGGCAAGCATTCCATAAGTATCACGGGTCTTTGCCGTTGACCACGTTAATTTTAGCCATTTATTGGTATGCCACACTCATCTGGTCGCATCGCATGTAACAGCTCGAAGCTTCAAACTAGCATGCCATGGTGGAAAATGAGAAAAAGATGCGATATGGTGACTTAATTATCTTCAATTTTAAATTTTAAATAATAAGGTGAATCTGCAGCCTTTAACCGGATGGAAACTTAAAATTGGTCTCTTGTAATTCAAGTTACAATTTTTAGTAATCTTCATACTTCAGTATTAATTTCATGAGATTCCAAATAACGTCGTACAAAAAGAGTGGAAACCATCAAACTTTCTAAAAAATGATGGAGAAATTTGATTAAAACTTTGGAATAATAGTTGTCGATACATCCATGTAATACATGCATCCCGAATTGTAAAATTGGGTAAAAATTTCAGCTAAGCTTACCGGAAGAACTTTTAAAGAATATTCTGATGAAACTTTTTGAGAAATTTTCTGAAACAATCTGGACTTACTTTCAGTCTTGGGCACCCATCGGAGATATGTAATCTAAATGTTATAGCAAGATAATCTAAATGCTAAGGTACACCGGGACAAGTTGAAACGGGTGGGGCAAGATAAAACGCGAAGTTTTGAGAAGGATTTCAATACAATTTGGATTTTTTTTCTTTGCCAAAAGATTATTTTAATAAAAAAAATATGTGTTGTGAAATTCAAAACATCACGTTAACCCGCTGTTTCATCTTACCCCACCCGTTTCAACCTGCCCCGGTGTAGCTTATAGCAAATTCGGTCTGTATTTTAACCTTTTGAAGCCGGATTTTTTCCAAGCGTTATAATAGAGTTTTTTCTACGTATTCCTGTGTTGTTGGTGCTCAACAGCATAAAAAGGGTAGAATATGATACAAAACATTTTTTTTCTGGATATCCTAGGCCATCTCCCGAAAAACTCATCAAATGTGGGCTCTTCCATCGGAAGGGAAGTAAAGCGAGAGTCCAGAGATGAACTAGCCTAGGGCTAAAAATCTCGTTAATACAGATAAAAAAAAACTACTTTCATTATACAAATGTATTCTATCATATCCAGTAAGTCTTCTAAAGTTTCAATAGACAGTATCAGATCTGTTGGGATATCCTAGGTCATCCAAACCGTATTCTATCATGTCCAGTGAATCTGGCTCTGAGTTCACAGAGCTTCACGGATCTGGGTGAGTTAGACTACATAACATATTTTTTTATAACACAAATAATGACTACAACGAATGCAGTTGAAAAAAAAAATTCAAAGCAAAGGTACAGAACAATGCCTACTAGTCTTTGAAGAATATTAGTAAATATGGTTCATTATGTATCATTATTCAATGTATGTAGCAGGCTAGCTTTGCAGGTGTAGATATAAAGTTGTGTAGTCCATGAAATATTGGATGACCTAATTTATCACAAAACTATCATGAAGTCACTCTTGAGAGTTAAGAGGTTCATGGATTCTTTTTGGTTGTGTAACTTTACTATCTAAAACAAAACAAAAAACCTCATGTTACAGTGATTGTTTTTATCAACAAAGCTCCATAATAGTAAGGATGGCCCATAATATCCCTAAAATATATAACAACGCTTATAGTTCCTCGAACTAATTTGGTAAATAATGTGGATTATGCAACACTACTTAACGTAGTGGTAAAAATATTATCACAAGTGTAGACCTGAAGTTATGGTCTCCAAAGTAGTTAAATTGATCTGGAATATCTGAAAACTATCTTGGAATGGCTCATAAATTCTCTAGGGGATTACAGATTACAGTTGGATATGTAATGTTACAGTTCATTGTGGGAATAACTACTATAACTGTCAAGAGCTAAACCTCAGGACACCTTTGATGTACCAAAGGTTCATAATAATATATACAGAGGATAGACAAAATGATCGGGACAGGCAAAATTTTCACTTTTCAAAAAGTGGTCAAATAGCTGTAACTTTTTGAAAAGTGCATCAAAAAATCTAAAATTGTTACTGTAAGTTGATCAACCAGTTATGTATCTATGCTTCAAATTTAGGAAAGTTTAGGTTATTCTACATGAAGTAAGCAATATTCTAGAAAAAGTCATTATTTTCCGATAGCCAACATTGTGCAGTTATATCTCCGTATTCAATGAACCGAATGCAATGAAATTTTGAGCGTTTATGGCTCATATAATATACTTTGAAAAAAGTTTGACTTTACTTGAAATTATTGATAAGAATAAAAGCTAATCATATAAGTCATGAATGCTCAAAATTTCGTTGCATTTGGTTCATTGAATCCGGAGATATAACTGCCGTAATTCTGCAAAGTGACGTAAGCGCCATTCAAAATGTCGATATTTTTTGGTATATTATATTTAATATCTGGTGTAAAAATAACACTGTGGTATGCCTGCTGCATTAGAATGCAAGATCTAGTCGTAATCTATCATCTATGGAAAGAAACTTAGAGGATGAGCAAGAGTTTTATGGATAATAACCAAAAAATGGGCCAAAACTATCAATGTCGCTTACGTCACTTTGCAGAATTACGGCAGATAACAGCTTAAGGTTGGCTAAAGAATAATTATGATTTTTTTTAGAATCTTTCTAACTTCATGTAGAACAGCCCGATCTTTCCCAAATTTTGACCAAAATCAACTAATTGATCAACTCACAGTAAAAATTTTAGATTTTTTGATGCACTTTTCAAAAAGTTACAGCTATTTGACCATTTTTTGAAAAGTGAAAATTTTGCCGGTCCCGATCATTTTATCTATCCCCTGTAGTAGACTTCAAGTTGGACCAATAATCGCGATTGATTATGCAACGTTACTCAGTATATCAGATATGGCTACTGCTACTGTTACGAGTGTAGACCTGTGGGCGAATTCCGGCGCACAATCTCTTCGAAGAGAAGAAATTTTCTTCCATTGCCCACCAGTAAGAAAATTTTCTTCTCTTCGAAGAAATTGTGCGCCGGAATTCACCCACTGAAGTACTGAGCTCCAAGGTTGTTTGGCTGACCTGGAATATCCCTATAATGTCTATAAATGACATTGTAGATTTAAAGAGCTTCGCGGATCACGGTAGACAATCCAATGCTATTATTTATGATTTATGTCGAAAACACCTTAAATTATTCTTGTACAGCAGCATACAATTCAGTGAAATAAAATGAGCATCGGCAGAACATAGGTTTTCGGCGAAACTAATAAGGCAGATATGCGTCACGCAGGATGGGTTAAAATCAAGTGTTCGAATTGCAGACCGGAAGGTGTCAACCAACCCAATTCACCAGATACGCAGAACAAGTATTATATTTATCATCTACTTTCTAACTCGGTGCAATAGCCGAGAGGTAGAGGCTGTGCCTCTCAATCAGCAGGCTAGTGTAAGAATCCATTTCGGGCCGCGATTAAATACTAGAAACGTAGAGACTATCTCTCTCTCTCTCTCTTCTTGGCGTAACGTCCTCATTGGGACAAAGCCTGCTTCTCAGCTTAGTGTTCTATGAGCACTTCCACAGTTATTAACTGAGAGCTTCCTCTGCCAATGACCATTTTGCATGCGTATATCGTGTGGCAGGCACGAAGATACTCTATGCCCAAGGAAGTCAAGAAAATTTCCTTTACGAAAAGATCCTGGACCGACCGGGAATCGAACCCGTCACCCTCAGCTTGGTCATGCTGAATACCCGTGCGTTTACCGCCTCGGCTATATGGGCCCTATCTATCTTGGATGCAAATTAAACCCCACTAGGTTCAATATGTATTATTATTATTAATTTAATATCCTTATGTTTTCGGCTGTATCCTCGTTTATTGGCCATTCGTCCCACCGTGCAACGGTTCCAAATAGATAGCACAACGCCAAGAATGACACCAAAAGGATGCTCTCAAGTGTGTGTAGTTGTGTGGCAATTCAAACCGCAAATGGGTTGACAGCGGTCTGATGAATTTAATTTCCTTACTATTCAAAGTAAGAGGTCTACTAGTGTCATACTTGGTAGTGGTTTTTCGGTATTGGCCAAACGAAAATGTGTATAAGCAATCCATTACTCGATCAACTCGAATGCGGCACTGATTGTCACAGCTCAATGAGTTGCCGCGGTGTGCACAGAACAAATGTTCCAACAAAATCAACATTAATTACATTCAATAAACACAACAATTAATTCAGCTCCAACAGACGAGTCCCGCAGCTAATATCCGCAAATGCGCTAATAAATCACATGCACGCAAAAAAAACTAACAGCAATTGGCATCTAGGTCATTAAACCCCCATCCACAATGATACCGAGCAGAAAAAAAAACTAGCACTAATCGTTATTTTTATGAACCGACTAAGTTATCCTGTGTAATGGAAACAAATTGGTTTGCGTGACGGACTTGACCAAGACGATACAAAACGAGCACGATTACTATGGGAGCCGAATATCTTCCCAACCCCAACGCCACACGGTCTTTTACATTAATCTAGCCTCAAATAGCCTTTGGCTTTTGTACATAGGTAGGTGGTTACATGATACAAAACAGGACACATATGATCCGACCATCCCTGGCTCATTACCATCATCACTCACGGTGCCGAGCCCGGCCAGGCTGTGGAGCCAAATTCACCAACAGAGGAGGCACATGTACAAGCCAAAGCGACCGGTGTGACCGGGACCGGAGGCGGAAACAAGCATGTTGATACACAAGCACACCTGGTCGGTCGCTGATAGGGGTCGCAGTACCGACCACTTTCGGTGAGTACCGGTATTTCGGTACTGGAGCTAACAGTACCGGTAGTACCGGTAAAATACCGGTACTGAAAAAAATGTCACTAAAATTAAGAGTAATCTATTTTGTACAGAAAATCTACAATATACCAATCATTTGTAAATTCCGGTTTCAGGGATATCATAAAATCTAACAAGAAAATACTAAATTATAGAAAATATAGATAGATTAAAAGAAATGAGTTGTATGGAACTGTATTAAAGCTATTTTTAGCCTCTGCACAGTTTAAAAGATAGTATTTATGTTAGTCAGTCTAAAACAAAACAGGAACAACCTTACATGTACTAAATTCAGATACATAGCTACAAGGTGAAGACAGCAGAAGATTTAACTGATTTTACCTTGATGATTTTATATACGAATTCTAAAATCTAAAGAAATAACCAGAAACCCCAAACTATATTTTTTTAGCTAGTAAATCTATTTTTAAAATTCAGCGTTCGTTGAACGATATCCTGGATTTGCAGAAAGGTTGCATATATGAAACGATAATTGTCAAAGTACTTGGTTTTACATGTTTTCGTTTATATCCATTTTAGCATTTTAGCTACACTTATGATCGTATTTCAGCGTTTCGGGAGATATTTTCCGGTACCGAAAGTACCGGTACCAAGCTTCAGTCAGTACCGGTATTTCGGTACCAAAAATTGGTCGGTAATACCGGGATTTTCGGTACCGGTCATAGGCGCCAACTTAGGGGGGGCAAGCATGGTTTTGCCCCCCCAATATTTGACGATTTTTCGATTTTCCCATACAAAAAATCAGAAAAACCATGCTTTGCCCCCCCAATAATTTGACCAAGTTGGCGCGTCTGGTACCGGTACTACCGGTACTACATCCCTAGTCGCTGACGGCATAGTTAACAAATTGTCGAGGAATTAACAAGTCCATATTTCAGGTGTTAACACGGAGTTGCGTGAATGTGGGCTTGTCCGGTGGTGTATCAGTATCGTTGTATGACTATGGTATGACGATTCGTCGATTGTATTGCTGGAGAAGGTTCTTTATCGAATGACCGTGAAATAAGACTACAAGTTGAATATCGTAAGTTGATGTTGAAGGAAGCTAAATGATAATCAATATTTTGACTGAAAATAAAACTACCAATTGCAGCCGGCATATTTCCTACTTTTCTAAATCAATCCTTAGAAATCTTTAGTAACCCTAATATTTGGATATACAAAACACCGCATGTTGTGAAAGTACTTACCGACTAGTGCCAGAATCACGGTCAGCAGTGGCGCCGCAGGGAAGCGAACTGGAATATTGAATTCCAACATCTGGAGCAGATCAACTGTAATAAAAGAAACGTAAAATCACCGATTAGCATGTTTAAAATATCGTCGATGTTATTATTACATATTTATCTTTATTCTGCATTTTATTTTTTTATCTCTATTATCAGGAATTTCAGCCCACTGCATAACCTAACCTAATCCGGTGGAGATTGGGGTTATGTAAATATGAGAAATAACTTATATAGGGGAATCGAGTTCACGTCTACGACATCAGGAGATGGTGAAGTAGCTCGATGTCTTGGGGAGGAATAGCTAGTCTGAAGGGCCCATATAGCCGAGGCGGTAAACGCACGGGTATTCAGCATGACCATGCTGAGGGTGACGGGTTCGATTCCCGGTCGGTCCAGGATCTTTTCGTAAAGGAAATTTCCTTGACTTCCTTGGGCATAGAGTATCTTCGTGCCTGCCACACGATATACACATGCAAAATGGTCATTGGCAGAGGAAGCTCTCAGTTAATAACTGTGGAAGTGCTCATAGAACACTAAGCTGAGAAGCAGGCTTTGTCCCAGTGAGGACGTTACGCCAAGAAGAAGAAGAAGAAGAAGCTAGTCTAGCGAATTGGGAGTCGTGGGTTCGATTCCTGTCGGAGCACGTGGATTCATCAAACACATGTTTCTGTTGTGTCTGTACATGCATTTTAAATATCACAGATAGATGTGGAAATCGATAATGCGTTCTAAGCATTTCAGAAGCAAATAGGTCGAACTGATGAATCTAAAATTCTCTTCATTGTTTCCTGAACATGGCCAAAATCAGAGTTTCACTAAGGATCAAAAGAGGTCAAACCCCAAGTAACAATTTTAATTTTATCAAAGTTTTTTTAGCGATTCGAAAATCCTAAACATAAAACCATTGATGCCGATATGAAAATGTTCTCGAGTTCTTGTATGCCTCAGTAAGCTCACGTTCTGGCTAGTTGGCCCAGTCTTATTAGGGTCTACAGGACTTCATATGCAAACCGGCTTAGGATTTCGGGTTGTATCATAGTTTTATCAATCTTCTAAGTAAAACCATCTTCTGACTTGTCAAATAATTGTTTTGATTATTTTTCACTATCAATGTTCGATCGTCAGAATAAATTTTGCTTGGTTGTTTATCCACCCATCAATTGGAAAGATGCAGATATGGAATTCAGATTTGTTTTCCTATTTAATACGTGCCAGGAGACATGCCACGGAAATTTGTGGTGAATGTGACTGTGATAATGACAAAAACTAAGTGCCGCACACAAACTATGCATAATTTGGAAGTTAAATGCATTTAATTTACTCGGTGGAATTGGGTGCAAAAAAGGTTTTTTCAACACAGCGGAGTTTAAAAGACATTATGTAATTTTTCTGACAAAATAAAATGATGGAAACGTGTTGTATGGATTAATTTGATCTTAAGCTGTACGTGAAATCATAAAATTAAGTAATAATTTTTCTGTATTTACATAAATTATCCCGGCTAGGCGACATATTTTTCTGATAAAACTCTGTGTTCCTGATGATTCCTCCAATAGGGCTAACCCTCCTGAGGTAGTCATAACTGAGCTCATGATAGAACTAGCGGTTTTATCACAGCATTTTTTTTTGGTTTATATTACGGCCACGAAATCTTTTGTTGGTTTTATGCATTGCCTCACAGTTTTGTGTATTTGTTTACAAAAAAATCTCTCCGACAACAACCGCAAATGCAAGTTTTATTGAAATGTTATATAATAAGTGATAAAACCAATTCATGTCAACTTGCAAGTCTTTAGCTGAAGATGTTTATAGCAGAAGTTATATGATAGTTTAATGGAACGCCAAAGGTTCAAAGTAAAAAACTATCACATAAAACTAATTTATAACAACTAGCTTTTTGACATGCTCGTATAAAACCAGGATAAAACATGAATAAACCTTCAAGGCATGCTGATTGTTACTTGGGACTTCTTCAAATGCGTCCATGATGAAGGGCGTTTTAGTATCAATGGCTTCATTAAAATCACTTGGAGTGTAAATTTGTAGGAACGTAATAGCCCGGAAAAGGCAAAGTAGAAGAAGCATGAAAAATAAATCATTACTGGCCATCCTTATATCCGAACTGGGCTGCAAAACGGTGAATTGAAAAGAAGAGCGTCCAACATAACTCTGGTCCTCACAAGTTCCTATTTCATGCTTCCATGGGTCACGCGATGACAAAGACCGCCAGCTAAGAGTTGTGTGTTTAGTTGATAGTGCAGCCTGGGCACTGTTGTCCATCTGACTTCAGCTAGATTGAGGAGGTACGTCCCGAGCATCTGTTCACCAAGGGGACCTTAGACCAATAACCTGAGGGCAGCAGGGACTAAAGTCCTGGGGCCTGACGCACCCCCCCGCTTGCGAGTCAGCCGTGTAGTCGCCGGCTAAGAATAGGACTACTAACCCCAATTCAAGGTGTCAAGCGACCCGTGCTGAGGAATGAGTGATCGAGGGGGTGAAAAAGATGCTCGATCTTTAACGGAGCCTGTGGGGTACCTGGGCACCCCCCACAGTAAGCTGTCCCTTACCGCGTTAATGCAGGGCTCTGGCGTGGTGGACATTCTTTCCCGTGCTACTCGTGGGATTTAATCATGAAGTCAAATAAAAATCAGAATCTAGGTGGAAATAGTGGTGGGATCAACCCCTTCGCAAGAAGCGGGTTGATGAGATCTCCGGCAAGGAGAAGTGAGGAGATAGGCGCTGGGAGTTGCGTACGCAGCTCAAGCGTGGGTGCTCCAGTCCACTTCCCGGCAAGCCAGCCGGTGGAGGTTATGGACGGAGCGTGGTTGTTGAGGGTCGTCAACCGAGGATCCAAAGGACGGTCCGCAATAGAGGTGGCTGAGCAGCAGCTTGGCAAAATCATCGACTTTGCGTCCACTAAGTCGAACATAAGCAAGGATCTGAAAACGGCCTTGCTTCGACTTAGGGCGTCGATCGACGATGCCAAGCAGGAGCACGCGGCACTCGCGTTGCTGACTGCTGCAGCAGCGGAGCCTGTAAATGAGAAAGTGCCGAAGTTTACCCAAACGGAGGCCTTCTCCTTCGCAGGAAGTCCGAATAAGGCGGAAGCGACTGCTCGCGACAAACGGGGCAAGCAATCGCAGAAGCGGGCGAGGCAACCGTCAGGCGAGGAGCTGTCTGGCGGTGCCCGCAAGGCCAGGCGAATCATTACCCCGAAAGTCGGTAATAATGCCGGAAGGTCGGACCCCAGCCAGGGTTCCCGGAAAGCTGGGAAGGGTGGGCCTGAAAAGGCTGGCCCGTCCCGGAACGATGGGAACAAGGGGTTGCGACCGCTAGTGGGCCCTCAACAGCCACAGAGTAGGGCGATCCAAGGGGAGGACCCCCCTTGGACGAAGGTAGAGCGGAAGAGGAAGAAGAAGGCGAATCCGCAGGTAGTAGCGCAGGACGCCAAGCCAAGGCGTAGGAGGGCAGGTGCCAAGCGCGAGAAAGGCGACGCTATCGTCATCAAGACGGAACAGTCCAAGTACTCGGACGTCTTGAAGATGATGCGAAGCGTGTAACAAAAAAATTTTGCGGAATACTACAAATGCATTGTGCTCCCGATGGGTACTACACTGTAGACAATTGCTAATAGAACCCTACAAATGCGCATTTTATTTTCCGCATCGAGCCCCACATTTTGAAACTAGTGGGATACGAAAAGTAAAATGGAACATTACAAATGTACAAAACACAAACATGCAACACATAACATAATTTTGCCCAGTCATCCACATGGATAACGATGTCCGAACCCAGGATGACGAGGTTTCATTATTGTTCTTGGTCCATCAGTCATCCTAGAAATGTATTTTGTTTGGCAGTTCGCCTTTTAGTTCGCAGCATGTGTTGCTGCATTCATAGCTTGTTTTGGTCTAGGAATTTCTAATCCTAAGGGGGCATCCTGATTTGGGCAACAACACAAGACCGTCTACAATTTGATGTCCGTGTTAGGGGACGGCTTGCGTGTTTTGTGCTGGTTCGCTCCTGAAATGTTTGGAGCGCTACAAATGCACATTAAAATTTAGGGGCAAATGAACAAATCACAGTACAAAACAGAAAATTAACTGACAAAATGTTCACAACTATTTACAAACGTAACACACTCCATGCAACAATCGAAGAATTTTCTATGAATTGCATTCTCCAATTCATGGAAAATTCTTAAAACTACTTTACAACGTATCAACTATATTACAAACGTAACAAGCGAAGCCAAGCTTGAGGGTCTTGGAGCCGACGTACGCAGTATTAGACGTACTCGTACGGGCGAGATGATCCTGGAGCTGAAGCGCCAGAAGGAGCACAAGGGCGCCGCCTATAAGAGGCTGGCAGAAGAGGTCCTTGGTGAGGGTGTGCAGGTGAGGGCTCTGACACATGAGGCGACTCTGAAGGTCAAGGACATCGATGAGATCACCGAAGTGGAAGAGCTCGTCACGGCACTGCGGCAACAGTGCGATGTGCAGGTGGCCGCCGCAGCCGTTAAGCTACGGAAAGGGCCAGCAGGGACACAGATAGCTTTGGTTCAGCTACCTGTGGTGGACGTCAAAAAGACCGTTAAAGTAGGGAGCATAAAGGTGGGTTGGTGTGTATGTCACCTGACATTCCACGAGCCACCAGAGGTTTGCTTCAGGTGTCTGGAACCAGGACACAAGTCGTGGGACTGCAAAGGCCCCGACAGGCGCAAACTGTGCAGGCGATGCGGCGCTGAAGGTCATAAGGCCCAAAGCTGCACGAGTCCGCCCATCTGCATGATCTGTACCGGGAAAACCTCGAAAAACAGACATGCGATGGGTGGTCCAGGGTGCCCGGCCTTCAAGAAAGCCGCAGTGAACAACAAATCACAGTGCAGGTAACGCAGCTGAACCTGAACCACTGTGATGCGGCTCAGCAACTGCTTTGTCAGGCAGTTTCTGAGTGGGAGACGGATATCGCCATCATATCGGACCCATACCGAGTACCCGCCGGCAACGGCAACTGGGCCTCGGATGGGACCAGGAAAATGGCGGCGATATGGACGACGGGTAAATACCCCGTTCAGGAGTTGGTGTCTACTACCTATGAGGGCTTCGTGGTCGCCAAAGTAAACGGGGTCTTCTTCTGTAGCTGTTATGCGCCTCCGCGGTGGCCGATCGAGCAGTTCACGCAAATGCTGGACCGCTTAACGACCGTGCTAACAGGGCGAAGGCCGGTGGTAATAGCAGGCCACTTTAATGCCTGGGCCGTGGAATGGGGAAGCCGTTTCACGAACCAGCGGGGTCAGATCCTGCTAGAAACACTGGCCATCTTAGATGTCGACTTGGCTAATGTCGGTACCAAGAGTACCTTTAGTCGAAACGGAGCGGAGTCAATTATTGACGTGACCTTTTGTAGTCCTGGCCTAACAAGTAGTTCGAACTGGAGAGTAGATGATGGCTACACTCACAGCGACCACCTGGCGGTTCGCTACAGTATCGACTACAATAACAGCAGACAGCGGATAGAAGAAGAGGCGGCTAGGCCAAGGCCAAGCCCTCGCAGGTGGAAGACATCATACTTCGACGAAGGGGTATTTAGGGAGGCGCTCCGCCGTGAGCGAAACTTAATCGGTTTAGACGGCGACGAGCTGGTAGCGGTGCTCTCACGTGCGTGTGATGCGACCATGCCTAGGCGAGTCCACCCTAGAAATGGGAGGCCACCGGCTTACTGGTGGACCGACGCGATTGCGGACCTGCGCCGCGCCTGCCTATGGGCTAGGCGGCGGATGCAGCGAGCACGATCAGAGGAAGAGCGAAACGAACGGCGGGTGGTGTTCGCCGCTGCGAAAGCCGCGCTTAAGACCGAGATAAGAGCAAGCAAAAAGGCCTGCTTTGAGGGTCTCTGTCAGAGTGCCAATACGAACCCGTGGGGTGACGCCTACAGGATCGTTATGGCCAAGACGAGAGGTGTGATGGCTCCTACAGAGCAATCTCCAGAGATTTTGGAGGGGATCATTGGAGGACTTTTTCCGCGTCATGATCCTAGTCCTTGGCCTCCTTTCGTAGGACAGCCGGGGGCTGGGGCTGGCGATGAGGAGAGGGTCACCGATGTGGAACTTGCGGGGATAGCTAAGTCCCTTAGCGTAGGTAAGGCCCCAGGTCCGGACGGAGTTCCGAACCTAGCCTTAAAAGTAGCTATTGCAGAGGCTCCCGAGATGTTCAGGTCTGCTATGCAGAAATGCCTGGACGAGGGAGTTTTCCCAGAAGCTTGGAAGAGGCAGAGCCTGGTACTATTGCCAAAGGCGGGGAAACCACCCGGAGACCCGTCGGCATATAGACCAATATGCTTGATTGACACGGCGGGGAAGGTGCTCGAAAAGATCATCCTCAATAGAATGTTGCGGTTCACCGAGGGCGAAAATGGTCTTTCGAGTAACCAGTACGGTTTCCGGAAGGGGAGGTCCACCGTAGACGCTATCTTGTCGGTTACAAAAACCGCCGAGAAAGCACTCGAGCCTAAGAGGAGGGGAATTCGCTTTTGCGCGGTAGTGACTCTGGATGTAAGGAATGCGTTTAATAGCGCCAGCTGGTCTGCTATTGCCGATGCGCTCTTGCGTCTGGGGATACCGGAGTACCTGTACAAGATTCTCGGAAGTTACTTTCAGAATCGTGTACTAGTCTACGACACGGAGGTGGGTCGGAAGTGCTTTCACATAACCTCAGGAGTCCCGCAAGGTTCCATCCTGGGTCCGGTGTTATGGAATGTCATGTACGACGAGGTGTTGAGGTTAGAGTATCCAATGGGAGTGGTGATTGTCGGATTTGCCGACGACATTACGCTCGAAGTCTACGGTGAAACGATCGAGGAGGTAAAGTTGACTACCAACCACTCGATCAAGGTTGTGGAGGCGTGGATGCGGTCCAGCAAACTGGAGCTGGCTCACCACAAGACAGAGGTGACGGTTGTTAACAACCTGAAGTCGGAGCAGCAGACGGAGATCAGTGTAGGAGACTGTACTATCCTGTCAAAGCGCTCCGTCAAACACTTGGGCGTGATGATCGACGATAAGCTTACCTTCGGTAGCCACGTCGATTATGCCTGTAAAAGAGCCTCCACAGCTATTGCGGCACTGTCCCGGATGATGTCCAATAGCTCTGCGGTGTACGCCAGTAAGCGCAAGCTTCTGGCTAGTGTTGCTACATCCATACTTAGGTATGGCGGCCCGGCGTGGGGCACCGCGCTAAGTACTAAATGCTACCGACGGAAGCTGGAAAGTACTTACAGGCTTATGTGCCTGAGGGTTGCGAGCGCGTACCGTACCGTGTCACACGACGCTCTCTGCGTCATTACTGGTATGGTGCCTATCAGCATTCTTATCAGTGAGGACATGGAGTGCTTCGAAATGCGCGGCACAAGAGGCATACGCAGGACTGTCAGGATGGCCTCTATGGTCAAATGGCAGCGCGCGTGGGACAGTTCCACCAAAGGAAGGTGGACCTATAGGTTGATACCGAGGGTAGATAGTTGGATTAATAGGCGCCATGGGGAAGTCACATTCCACCTGACACAGGTCCTTACAGGTCATGGTTGCTTCCGACAGTATCTACACCGTTTCGGGCATGCGGATTCTCCCGAATGCCCAGTGTGCAATGGTTTAGAGGAAACGGCGGAACACGTTTTGTTCGTGTGCCCGCGTTTTCGCACAATGCGTGACCGCATGCTTGCCACATGCGGGGAGGACACAACTCCGGACAACTTGGTCCAGAGGATGTGTAGGGATGAGTTTGGCTGTTTGGCCGTTTCAACGGCTATTACCCACATCGTCTGGGAGCTACAGAGGAGGTGGCGCGTGGACTCGGAGAATGGCTAGTCCAGATGCAGTACAAGAGGTGGTCCAGGGGTTCGGAGTCGGCTTCGTAGGTCATACCGGTGCCCTGCGGTCGAGATCGACCCTTACAACGATTAAGTGGCCGCGGAGAGGAAGTCCCGGTAGTGGTGCTGTCGTGGCGTCGGTCTACTGGGTTGGATCCGAGCACGCGGTTGGAAAGGGGTCCCCGGCAAGGGTCGGGGTAGGTGAGATCCTGCTGTCTGCAACCTACGGGTGCATCTGATAGGGCCTGAAGGGTAGTGATACCCTTCCTTACGGGCAGGTCAGATCGGGTTGCACGTGGGCATCAGTTCTTGATGTCCGCTCAGCAGTAGGGCGCGGGCGGGGTTGACCCTGCCCGCCTTCCGAGGACAAAGGGAGTGGCGAGGACCACTCGGGAAACTGGCTAAGCGCCAGCATGCTACCGTGATGGACTCTCCAAAGCGAGTCATCGATGTTCGTTGCTGCAGGCTACGCAGCTAACCAACAACCTACTGTTTCCGAAAATCAAAAACCATTACGGAAACCGAAAATGAAAGATTACGAACTGATTCAACGGCAACAACTTTTAGCGCAAAACAACGAACAAGAATTGGAACTTGGAATGTATTAACCCTAGCCCAGCAGGGTAAACTGGCACAACTAGCCAATGAGGTATGCCTTATTAAGCTTGAACTCCTAGGACTGAGCGAAGTTCGTTGGCCGAACTTTGGAGAACACAGATTGGCGTCGGGTCAAATTCTGCTATACTCTGGCCTACGAGGTAAACACGCTCCTCGCCACCGTGGAGTTGGTTTCCTGCTCAGCGATTACGCCCACGCTGCGTTTATGAAGTGGGATCCTATTAATGAGAGGATAATTGTAGCCAGATTCAGAACACGGGTTCGTAACCTTACCATGATCCAATGTTACGCGCCAACCGATGCTGCCGAATTGCAAGACAAAGAGAACTTTTACAGTCAACCCAAGAAACAATTTTTGGTTGTGGAAATGTTTCTTAAACCAACGTTATTAAGCTGCTAGTCGTATTATATTTGAATATTTTTGAAATAAAACTATTCTTCAACTCTTGTTCGCCCAAAAATGAGAATGTATTCTACATCAACAGTTCTATAAGCACGATGAAATGAATGTTTATTCAATGATCGTACATTGGTTGTTAAACTCTTGTTCAACATTTGAACCATCAGCTATTTACACAAATATCATAAACTTTTCTTCAACGTTTATTAAACATCGTTGTTTGACGCTATTTGTTTAATCGTTTAAGAATGGCTTAAGAAACCATTATTGTGCATTAGCAGCAAAGTGCCTAATAACAAGCTTTCTTCGAAATTTATTCCACCATAATACAATCAAAACATGGTGGTGATATGACGTATCTCAGGAAATGAATGTGTGACGCTGGTGCATATCTCCAAGCAGCCATAAAATTGGATTATTCGGAAGGTGATCCCGGTTTGTTCCGACAACTCGGACTGTGAGCACGTCATGGACGCCATGGTATCAAAGAATTGAGCGAAGACGGAGAGTTGTATGCAGAGTATTGTGGCAACCATGACATGGTGATTGGGGGATCGCTTGGGGGAGCTTTTTCCTCATCGTGCACAAAGTGACATGGGTTTCCCGTGATGGCGTCACGGAAAATCAAATCGACCACTCTGCATCAGCCGTAAATGGAGATGGAACCTTCTTGATGTGCGGAACAAACGTAGCGCCGACATTGCGTCCGACCATCATCTCCTAATCGGCGAGATCCGACTGCGCATTCTAGGATCCACCGACAGGAGGAGAAAATCGGGCGCCGGTTCAACACACGCCGACTGGAAGGCGCTGCGGTGGAAAGGTCCTTCGTCGAGGAGGTAGAGAACCGTGCTGCGAATATTCCAGCAGGTGGAAGTGTAGAAGATTAATGGAGCGCCATCAAGAACGCTCTCATGGCCACCGGTGAGAATAATTTGGGTGAGCTATATACGCACCCGGAGAAAGCAGTGGATCACAGATAATACCTGGAGGAAAATAGAAAGCGAAGGAACGATAAAGCCACGATAAAGCGAGCGAAAACACGAGGAGCCAAAGCCGTAGCCCGCCAGCGCTATTCGGCTCTCGAGAAGGAAGTGAAACGCTCATGTGGACGGGACAAAAGAGCGTGGGCGGGCTCCCTAGCTGACGAAGGCGAGAAAGCCGCAAACACCGGTGACATCCGTCTCCTCTACGATGTTTCACGTCGCCTAAGATGAATGCTACGACGCTCGTGCAAGACACGTCTGGACAGTTACTGACCGACCCGGCTGATCAGTTGCTACGCTGGTTCGAGCACTTTGGAAACCTTTTTCAAGTGTCGGCCACGCCATCAATACCTCAGCATGATCCGCCAAGGGTTCGACGCATTACCCTTGTCAACACCGAAGCTTCATCAGTGCAGGAGATAGAAACAGCCATCCGTAGCATGAAATCGAACAGGGCCCAGGGGTCGATCGCAGCTGAGATGCTCAAAGCTGACCCCGTAGTATCCGCACAACTACTGCATCAATTATTCTGCAACATATGGGAAACCGGACATTACCAGCAGACTGGATGAAAGGCGTCTTAGTAAAGGTACCCAAAAAGGGTGACCTGACTGTATGCGATAATTCACGGGGCATCATATTACTGTGTATCGTTCTCAAAGTCCTCTGCAAAGTGATCCTTAACCGGATACAGGAGAAGATTGACGCAAGTCTCCGACGGCAGCAAGCAGGATTCCGTGCCGGACGATCCTGTGTGGACCATATTGTCCGATCCCATCCGGGTCGTTGCTGGAGTGAGGCAAGGATGTATGCTATCACCGCTACTGTTCCTCATCGTAATAGACGAGATCCTGGTAGGCACGATTGACCGTGAACCAATCGTGGATTGCTGTGGCAGCCCATTACCATGGAGCACCTAAATAACTTCGAACAGGCTAGTGACGTTGGTCTCCTAGCTCAAGGACGCTCTGATATGCAGAGCAAGCTGGATGATCTTGCCAATCGCTCCTCAGCGGCAGGTCTTACCATCAACGTCAACAAGACCAAATCGTTGAATGTAAACACTGTCAACCCTTCCAGCTTTACGATAGCTGGGCAATCAGTGGAGAATGTTGAAAGCTTCCAATATCTTGGTAGCCAAATGGCGGCACCAAGATCGACATAGGTGCACGGATCAAGAAGGCAAGGGCTGCTTTTGCGAGTTTAAGAAAGTCGACGCACCAAAATCCGAATTTTCAACTCGAACGTGAAATCTGTGCTGCTATACGCCAGTGAAACCTGGTGTGTATCAGTGGAGAACACTCAACGGCTGCAGGTCTTTATCAATAGATGCCTGCGGTATATACCTGATTTGTGCATGGTGGTCTCACAATTGGATCTCCAACGCCGAGCTCCATCGTCGATGTCATCAAAAGCCGATAGCGACAGAAATTCGGGAACAAACGTAGAGATGGATCGGCCACACTCTACGCAGGGGCGGAAACGAAATCTGCAAGCAAGCGTTAGATTGGAACCCAGCAGGACATCGCAGCAGTGGCAGACCTAGAGGCTCATGGCGGCGTAGCCTCAACAACGAAATCAAGCAAGTCGACAGAAATTTGACCTGGCCACAGGTCAAGGCGATGGCTGGCAATCGCCCAGGATGAAGATCTTTCAATTCAGCCCTGTGCACCACCGTGGATGCCCAGAACTGAAAGTAGTTATATCCGAACCATTGAAACCATTAAGTTTAGCCGCAGCCATAAATAAACACATGTGGCGAAGGTCAGATAAACATTCTTCATCCAACCTATGCCAATTTTTCAACTGGTGATTAGTTCTCTTTGAGTCTGATTTTGTTTGAAAGCATCCGCAGGGGATGGTTCGTCATGCGGTAAATAAACCGAAGAATAGTCGTATTTCTTTGTTGAGAACAATCAACGTGAATTCCGAAAATACTACACTGAGGGATCAACACGGAACTCAATGTTGTGAATTATTATTTGCCTATCTGTTCGTTCATTTGTTTATTGAGAAAGTTTACTAAATAAGAGACATGAACCGTAACTCCGTATTATACATACTTCCGATCATCAGAAAAGTTGGTTACAGCGATTAATTGAATTTCCCTTTATTCGATCCATTAGGTAATGAGGCAGAACTGTTAATATGTTTCCAGATGTGAATTTAAGAATATTTTTATGACAGAAAATTGAATAATAATGGCAATAGAAGTATCAAAACGAGAATGACAAAAGGGGAAAGTCGCTTTCTATTTTGAATCTTTGATTTCTAAGCACTCTGTACTGCAACAATAATAAATCACCTGAAAAAGTATCTCCTGCATATCTCTAAAACATACGCAGCTGCTGCCTTCAGAAAACTTATTACTTTTGAAAATTTGTTCAAGACAAGATCTTCTCAGACCTTCAGATTTTCGAGATATGCTATGTGTAGCTCAACTTTTTACCCATAACACTAGTTTACAAAATAAAACGAAAGTCGTGAACTTCTGTCAACGATCAAAGTTTTTTAAGCACAATGATCATCAGCTTACCGAGTTCAAAAATGCTGTATCTAACCTAGTTTAATTAATGCAAAGCTATTTGATGGGTTTATACTTAACGGACAGTGTATATCTTTGATAGCTAGTTCAGAGACGAGTGTAACGACAAATTTGTTATTGGCAAGCACACACAATCGAGACAAGACACACAAGTTTGTCATATCGTTTATACTGTCAGTAGCAGACACAAAGCTAACAAGGTAATTAAGATAAAAGTTGTAATTAAAACTAATAAAGAACAAACTTATAATGTAACCCTTGAGTATGATTCTAATGAAAAGTATTTGATTATCTTCGAGAAAACCAATATCAGCTGCACCATTGCTTCGGTTAGCACAGTAAGATGGATAGTCAAATGAATGGATAGTAGATGCATAGTCAAACACGTTACCCTGTAGAATGCGCAGTACGCATTGTTTGCAACTTTTAATTTGATCCCTAGTCAACGTAGCCTCCATACCAGAAAAAAAAACAGGACAATCAAACGTCACATGAACAATACTGAACCACAAAAAAAAATATCACCACATAAGTTGGTCACCGAGGTGACGGACGACGAGACAAGCTTGGGGCAAAACAACACATTTTCGTCCAATCCTGTCAGCACGGTGTATTTTTTCGCACTACCAACCAGCACGTCCCATATGTGGAGCGGTTCCGTAGTTAATAGAATACCCTGGAGGGTCCTTCTTTCTCCAAACTGGCGAAGCCTGACAGCATCCAAACGCCTGGCCTGACTCACGGACAAACGTGCAGCATAAAAAAAACACACAAATAAACATAACAACCTCGGTGAGAAAAAGAAGCACTTTTGATTTGATTCATTCGACCAACCGTAGCGTATAGGCAGAGGCAGACAGGATCAGGATTGTCGCATCATCCACCCGAGCGAAAGCCTTGATAATGATGCCCAACCATGGATGATGATGATGAAGCAAACCGGAACCGGAGGGGGTCCAGATAATCTAGTTTCCTATGTCGCACGGTGCGGTGTGCTCGCTTCGACTTGATACCGCCAGCGAGCGACTATGTAGCTGTTCCGATCCCAAGCAGAGAATAACGTAAACAAGATTGAGCACATTCATTCTGGCAACGACAATAGCGATGTGGCGGCAATTTCAGGAAAATAACAGTTCCGCAAATTTAAAGGGAGGAAATCGTAGAAACGATTAGTCGAAAAAACACATCAACCACACAACTATCTAACATTTAGAAAATCCGGTTGTTTAGTCAAATGAAGAGAAGCGGAACGTGATGACAAATTCATCGTGCATTACAATAGGCAACTTACAGTGCTTTTTTTCTCGTTATTCGTAATGCAACTTTTTAGTATCAGCTTTACCCGTTAACCATATCACAAGGCCGCACCGTCTTGAAGTTTCTCAAAGTTTTTTTTTATGGAATTTTCAAGAAGTTTTCCTAAAGTTCCTTTATGCATTCACCGTGAAGTTTTCTAGCTCCTGAGTTCCTCCATGTATTCTTCTCAAGGTTTCTTTCGCGCTTTCGGCTGAAAAATAAATCCAGCGCAAAAATAAGATTGTTATTGTTATTGTTATTTATTTTTAACTAAAAATTTTGAAAGAGCCCCATTGAGTGATTTTCTCATCTACGAAATCTTTCTCAAAAAGGCATAAAACCTCTTTTATCTTTTCAAAAATCATTATAAAATAAACTTAAAACTAAAGGCTCCTCCGGAAAAGTATCCATAATCGAGCCGTGGTCTTGATGCGGATTTTTCAAGGGATGAACCAAGGTAATCTGACTACGACGAAGGAATTTTGAACATCAAGGACAGAAATCGGACGCAGTTCTTTAAAACTGAAAAAAAATTTAAAGAGTATCAAACAGCATAACCAATTTCAATAAAATATCTGAAAAAAAATTTCATCATGACTAAAGATTTACAACCTAAAATATCTCTAACAGATACAGGTAAAGAAAAGCCTAAACTTTTAAAACTATCAATTAAGTTTTTTCTGGGTAATGTATAATGAACACAATGAAATATTATATGATCAATATCTTGATATGATTCACCACAAATACATAAATTTGAATCTACAATATTGGTACGATATAAATGACTATTAGAAATATAATGATTAGACATAAGTCTTGAAAACAGACAAATAAAATTTCTACTAGTAAATAAATGTTTGAACCAAGGTTTTTTATCCACAACAGGACAAATGGAATGACACCAACGACCTTTATCACTGCAATCCCAATCAATTTGCCAAGAAGATTTCATTTTTTTTTTTGATTTCAGCAAAGTATTCCGAATGAAAAATATTACGTTCATAAATAATACCACGAGTAGCACCTAATTTGGCCAAACAATCAGCTTGTTCATTACCAAAAATTTGACAATGTGCAGGAACCCACACAAATTTTATAATAAATCCTCGACGTTGTAAATCGTATACTAATTTTCTCAGCATTATGATTATGTAATGAATTTTAAAATTGAAATTTGTTGACTTAATTGCATTTAAACAACTCAAACTATCAGTACATATGATGTACAAATTTGGAGAATACCCTTCAATAACACTGCATGTGAAATTGAAATATAAAGCAATCAATTCAGCAACAAAAATGGAACAAGGAGATTTCAATTTAAAAAAATGAGCCACCTCAATATTATAAACTCCAAATCCAGCACTATTTCTAATGAATGAACCATTCGTATAAAATAAATACTGAGGTTCAATTCCACCAAATTTACGGTCAAATAACAATTTAGCAAATCGATAATGCTCATAGTATGTGTGTGGTTTATATCTGACAATGAGCATCTCTCAGTGTATTAAGAGTCTTATCCCTCAATATGTCAACAGACAATTGATAACGCACGCACATTGACCATCCGAGGTAACGCCTACGCTATCGAGTGACAACTGCTGATGAGATCATAGCAAGCCGCGACTCTTCCTCTTTCTTTGGTCAGCGTCCGACCACGTCGGACGCACAGTGTATCGGTTCGCTGCTCTGGGCGATTCTCATCGAGAACCATCAGCTAAATTCCCACAATGGCAATCCTGCCAGGCTGCGATTTTTTTTTTTTGCAATAAAACTCAAATAAAGGTGAGAATCGCTCAGCCAGGTAAGTTAAACCAAAAGTGAATTTAATTGAAAAGTGCAGTATTGTGGTAAAGTGGCAGGTATGAGTTTTCTTTTTTTCGTTTATGGATAGAAAAATATAAAAGACGCGTTCCGAGGATCGTCCGGATGGCTTAATTTTTTTTTGTATGCCAGAAGACGTGTCTCGAAGACCGTCGGATTTTGTTGTGTTCGATTTTCGGAAACGAAAGACGCGCCTCGAAGGCCGTCGTGAAATGCAAGAAAGGACGCGCCTCGAAGGCCGTCCAGATATGGACAAGACAGACGCGCCTCGAAGGCCGTCGAGGAAAGAAGAGTGACGCGCCTCGGAGGCCGTCGAGAAACTCAAAAGAAAGACGCGTCTCGAAGGCCGTCGGAAAAAAGGGCGGGCCTCGAAGGCCGTCGAGAAATGGAAAAGACGCGCCTCGAAGGCCGTCTAGGAAAGGAAAAAAGTGACGCGCCTCGAAGGCCGTCGAGAAAAAAAAAAAAAGAGTGATGCGCCTGGAAGGCCGTCGAGGAACTCAAAAGAAAGGCGCGCCTCGAAGGCCGTCGGAAAAAGGGCGGGCCTCGAAGGCCGTTGAGAAATGGAAAAGACGCGCCTCGAAGGCCGTTGGGAAATGCAAAGAGGGACGCGCCTGGAAGGCCGTCGAGAATTGAAAAAAACGAGCCTCGAAGGCCGTCGACAAAAGAAAAAGAATGATGTGTATCGAAGATCATCGGGAAATGGAAAAAAGGGACGCGCCTGGAAGGCCGTCTAGAAATGGAACAGAGAGACGTGCCTCGAAGGCCGTCGTGAATTGAAAGCAAAGGCGAGCCTTGAAGGTGCCAAAAAAAAAGGAAAAAAGGACGCGTCTCTAAGGCCGTCGAGAAATCCAAAAAAGTTTTGAGGAAAGGGAAAGAGGGACGCGCTTTGAAGGCTGTCGAATTGATTTGGTAAATCAAAATAGAGACTGAGGGACGCGTCTCGAAGAACGTCGTATTATAATAAGATAACTCTTGAGGAATCGGAAGTAGGACAACGAAGATCGCTATAATCACATGTGTTGTATCGTGCCTCGAAGGCCGTTGGTAGGTCGGTAGAATCGCTGGACGCGCCGTCAAAATGATAGGTGTTCATTTTGCAAAGCAGGACGACGCTACGAAGAAATTCGTGAGAAAATTTTGGGTTGAAATGAAATGACAAAAGGACCAATATAATTTAATGGAAGATATATTCTTTAAAATGTAGACCATAGATCGTGCTCGATTCCCAAAACCGTTTGAAAGTGTACTCTGACCATATTCAAACTGAAAGTTTATTTTATTTTCCAAGAATAAAGTACTTGTGCACAAGAGAAAATTAGACAATTAGTCGTTTTTTTGAAACCGAATATGGACTGGAACGGAACGGCAGTGACATCATTTGCCATCGCTCTGTTAGTAAGATGCGAATAATCGAGTCCATACTATATCATGAACTTGTAACACAGGCATATATTTGAATACTTTAAGTGCGCAATGGACTATTTTTCTCTATCAACTAAACATACAGTTGGATGTATTATTGGAATTGGTGGTTTTTTCCTAACTTTGGGTTTCCACGACGACGGCAGATTCATTGACAAGGAAAGAACTTTGACAGCATTCACCTGACCGTTCCCAAGTAACAATTTTGATTCTATTTGGTTTTATTTGTTTTTATGACAGTTTTATCGGAACATTGCATATTCTAGTTGATCTTATCGAAGTTTCAGCTGAGCATAACTATTCTTCATCAATTTGTGGTTTTAAGAACACCTCCAAGAATACTAGAGATTCAATCTATAGAACTATAAACACTACAAGAACTGTTGAACTTATTTTCAGTTTTATAAGGCTCTAGTAGTTATCTTCAATCAACCAATCTTGAGCAAGTGCAACTGTTCTCGCATAAGAACAGTTTGATACATGAAAAATATAAAAAAACTCAAGCATCCGTTTTTTATTTTCATCGTTCCATTGGCAGCGATTATCAATCAAGAACACCTATCCGGAAAACCTCAACGCGGTGCAGTACCAAATTCCTCCGGTTGCAGCATCCGAAATGAGGTTGTTCGGTCATCCAGGACGTTGATTCCCGTGCAATCGGGGGTCAAATTATCGACCTGCAAAATCAACAAACTACTTACCCGTTGGAAATGCTGACCGGAGGAATGAGGCGCTGCGCCGCCTTGAGGCCGGTTCTCGGAGAAGGTTTACCTGGTTAGAAATGGTACCGGGGATGATAAAATTGAACGGGCGGCTCAGAAAATCCACCGCGGTGCGATAATTTATTGTTTGTTTACAACTTGGCATACTCGATTTATAACGTTCTCGGCGGAGTTTGTATAAACCTACATCAAGAACGTTATAAACCTGAGTACTCTGGAGTAATTCTTCTTACCCTTGTTTAAGTTGGAATAAATTTAAGACGTTCTTGATGGAGGCCAATCAGACTGCATTGAGAACGCTATAAATCCAAGTATTCTTGAGTTATGCTTGTAACTCTGGCATGAGTTGAAAGAAATTTAAGACGATCTTATGGTGATGTTGATTAAAACCATCGATAATGGACCGACCACCGGCCCAGATTTCAATGGAAGCCATGTTGAGAAAACTCATGAACAATGTTCTCACGAGGAATAATATTTTTGAATATTTTATTAATGCATTATAATGGAAGCGCGTTGCAATTTTTGGAAGTATCTTGCAACATATATACGATGAATTTTGCTTGGCATTTGGCATCCTTGTTACACCACGGAAATATTTTCAATTTGTGTAAATAATAAATTAATCCCGATTACAATAATGTGTCATATTTTCATTGTGTGTTTTTTGTCAATTTAATTCACCAAACTTTTCTGTCGACATAAAAGCTGCAACAGCAACAACACTAACAAATTTATTATCGTTTTATCGTGCACTTGAAGAGTTCTACAAGGAGAGATCAATTCGCCTTGAAGACAACTTGGGAAGTACAACAAGTTTTAAGAGAAATTTAAAAACAACTCTTCAAGAGCATCTTAGGATGGGCCCCTTTGGTCTTGTGGCGGGTTTATGATTGAGTTGATGTCGTTTTGCAGAGCAATTTGGTTTATGCATGGTTTTAAAGAATAGGTGTTGAAGAATACTTCAAAAGCATTATAAAAATAATTTTGTTACTTGGGTTGGCTACTCTGATATTTTATGGCGCGGCTATCCGTTAGTTTTGTGAGTGGATTGCAAATAGAGTATTTGCTATGTGTTATAAGTTATTGTATTATCAGAAAGCTTGCTGTGTTGGTGTGGTATTAAGTAATGTGCTGTATCGCGTAAGCCTTCGCTTGAATTAAACGTCATGGAATTCGACGAAGTACACTAAGGTATTTTTTTTACACGGGTAGTTTTTCTGCTTTAACTCGGTCAATTTTGAACCTACCTATCTGATTTTCCGTACACAGGTAGTACTAACCGTGTCTACCTGTGTACAAATTTTCATGTGAATTGGCTCAAAATAGACCGAGTTAAAGCAGAAAAACTACCCGTGTAAAAAAAAACCTTAGTGTAATGCAAATTTTCAGTGAAAAAGGCAGTAATGCCCTATATTTGTTAAATCCCTTGGTAAGAGATTTTTTTCTCTTTTTGTTGAGGGAAAAAGGGGAATGTGTGGTTTATATCTGACAATGAGCATCTCTCAGTGTATTAAGAGTCTTATCCCTCAATATGTCAACAGACAATTGATAACGCACGCACATTGACCATCCGAGGTAACGCCTACGCTATCGAGTGACAACTGCTGATGAGATCATAGCAAGCCGCGACTCTTCCTCTTTCTTTGGTCAGCGTCCGACCACGGCGGACGCACAGTGTATCGGTTCGCTGCGCTGGGCGATTCTCATCGAGAACCATCAGCTAAATTCCCACAGTATGGAATTTGTTTTATTTCCAAAACTAAAGAGATGTCAATTAAAGGTTGAAAAGAGTGAACATTTATGTCATGATTATAAAAAATAATTGAATCAAGAGGGACAATGTTTCTAGTGTAACAATAAATAAATGAATTTAGGATCCTACAAGAGGGATTAACAAAAATAAGAAAGCAAAAGGAAAATGCCCAACATTTTTGCTATACAAGAGTGGAACAAACGACTCTTAAATTAACTTTAGCTTAAGAAACTGTTGTTCAGCTAGTTTTGTTTCTTGGGATGTGACTGGTCAGACGCAAGAGAGTATGGAACAGAATGATATGCGAAGGTTTTACGAAACTGTTAATGGCGTGCAGTACCTTCTCCCGTCATGTGAAACAACCCTATACACCGGCATGGGTGCTGAGGACTGAAAGAAAATTTTCTGAGGATTCCGTCTAGAGCTTGGAGCTCCAGATTTCTTGACTCAAATGGACAATAAATAGATATGGCGAAGCGAATAAAACACGGCTGCAGTGAGCTGGGCACGTAGCTTGTATGCCAGAGGAACGACAAGCTAAAACCATATTCAGCAGAGAACCAGGAAGATGGCACCGTAAAAGGCCGTGCTCACGTTGGCTTCTTGCAGTTGAATAGGACCGAAGGACTCTAAACGTTCATAAGGACTGGAAGCGATTGACCCATGAACGAGACCAGTGGATACAATGCTTCATTCGGCGTAGACTCATCGATCATCTCATCAAGTATCAAGTAAGTATATTGCGACTGTATAAATTAGACTTTTGAGAGAATTATTCAAAATAAAAGGAAAGGACTGATGACTTTTGCAAGCTTCTGCTTACAATATGGCAACTTCCAACGACCTTGTTTAATTCTATTAATTGATTTCCAATTCTATGAAATCTTTGACCTTTCATCAAGGATGAAACAAGATCAAAAACAATTAGTATGAATACTATTAAATCACACCGCAAAATTTCGCATTTAACATCTCCCCTATGTCACCAGTACAAATTAATAGATATGTGAAGAACATATCAGCACTCAGCACTATACTAAATGCATAGCGGAACCAAGATTATTGATGGATATGGTGAAATCGTAAGAGTGCGCCGTGTATTGTCACATCATTATCGTCTGGCAGTGAGTGGAAAAAGTGTGCCCAACTGAATCTCGACACGTACGAGTGAACATAACATCCGCCACGACCCAACCGACGAGTGATAGGGTATCGCGCTACTTGGGCGGTGGTTTTCTTCGTCTGTTATTTTCGTCTGTTTTCCACTGTAACTCGGTCAATTTTGAACCGATTGACTTGAAATTTTGTACACGGGTAGATACTATACCTGTCTCACCGCATTCCAAGAATTGTGTCAATTGGTTCAAGATTGACTGAGTTATAGTGGAAAACAGACGAATATAGAAGCCACCGCCCAAGTAGCGCGATTCCCTAGCTAAAGGTATGGTATGGAGGAGAGTATAGCACGTCTGATAATAACATGTCGAACTGGAAAGGTGGCGGTGCAGAGCGGTGGAAAAAATGTGAAATCCAGGCCAGGCCATGGGTTTCCAGTTCACCTTATCAATTCTGTCATAGGACACTTGTTACGCTTATTATCGAAATACATATCTTATAAATGATAACACATGGTGGGGGTGGGAGAATGCTTGCCGTCTGCCCGTATCTCGACTACATCGTTTGTAGCACCGTATTACGATCCGCTCTATCCAATTCATATAAGCTTCGGATTGCCCTTTTGGTGTGCGATACGGGAAGCGGCGGTGTTGTCCTTCATGCCTATCATCACATGGCTCAAGGTAAACTTGGGGGGATTGTCTCCCAATGCTTGGAAGCCGTAAACCGAACCGTGGATGGCGCAATTTCCCTCATCTAAACGAGACAGCGACGATGGGGAAGGACAATGTATGGTTTTTGACGTTCGGTCTAGTGGTCATCCAAGGGAAGAAAAAAAAAACACATTGATCGCTCTTGAATAACATAAGCGCGGGACATTAAGGTGATACTTTCGGTACTAGGTATGTTTAAAGAATCATAACAGCAAGAATGTTCACTGTGCAGATTACGAGGTTGAACTATAACACACTTCTGAAATGCCTGTTCGGTATGTTTTTGACACAATTAGAACAGCAACACTTTTTCGGTAGTTTCAAGATTCAATTCAGCTCGTTTGAAGTTCTGCTGTTCGAATTTCGTCAAAAGATTGCTAAATTGTATATTCAATATTAAGTGTGCATACAGTTGACCGAACAAACGCACGTCACTTTGCTTACTGAGAAACACATAAACAAGGAGTATTCACCTTATTTCGCATACATAGAACCTATGTGTAGAATTTGCAGTACAGTAGTTAAAATACACAGAAATAAAAAAAAATGAAAAAAAAAACATATTATAGAGCGCTACATAGCTTGCCGCTTGATTTTTACATAGAAAACTAGAAACGCTGCTATTCTTTCTACTTTGATTCTTTGTTGTAATACTAGCCGGTCGATGCGGTTATTTATGGGCATATACGAGGTAACATAAGATTAAAGGGGACCGATGCGTGTGATAAACAACAACAATACTATAAATTGACCACATGACATATCGCATCAGACGTTGTCCAATATTCTTCGAAGAATTAGTTGAATTCTAAAACAGTAATGTGCTGGGACTCACTTGCTTTTTTGTATATAAGAAATAGAATCGACTGGAGTGCTTTTCTATTCTCAATTCGGCGTACAAGATTTTGTCCGAAATTCTGTTTAACAGGCTGAGGCCGATTGAGGAGTCCTTCGTCGGCGAATAACAGGTGGGTTTTCCTGGTCACGCATCAACGATGAACCAGACGTTCACCCTGAGGCAGATTCTCGATCTCGATAAATTTCGGGAGAACAACTTGCAGACCCAAATTTCTCATTTTCACTCGAGTAATTTTCACAACTGACTGGAAAGCGTCAGGTATTTTCCTTATTTTCCACCTACGAACTGCTCAATAACTGTGCGGCTTCTTGGTCGTGCGGCAAAGGTCATCAAGCCAAGCCGCATCGTGCTGAAAACGAGGCAAAGGTCATCAAGCCGCATCGTGCTGAGGATCGCGGGTTCGATTCCCGCCGCGGCTGTCAGGAAAAGTTTTCGGCTGTGCCACTGGGCGTTGCATGCTAGTCGTTGTCTAGTGTCGTGCTTCGTTCAAAGAGCGAATAGCTCACTGGAATCATTAAGGACAGACTCCCAAACTGGCCGCCACAATGGCCGACTTTGGCAGCTACTCACGATTTCGAGGGCACAAATCTCTTCGTAAACAAAACCAGCGCACCTGATCTTCTTATTTTATGCTTATTACAAATGAGCAAGAACAGAATAATAAAATGGACTGTTGTTTGAAGCTTGCTTCTTGAGTTTTGATGCACTGTTGAAGCGGGATGTCAAGAAGTTTGTCCTTAAACGTGTCCGCGTCTTTATAAACTTTTCGTAGAATAAAGTGCTTGCAATCACTATTTGCACGCAAAAATCCTTGAATATTCTTATGCAGGGTATTTCAATATCCTACCATGAAAAGATTAAACTCTCCTTTGATATACGTTTTCAACAGCAACGTTTTTTTTTCAGTTTATCAAGTAACTTCTCTAACCTGACCTTCCCGATGCGTTGTCATCGACAATGAATGTAAAAGCATACTGTATATATCTTCCATACCAAAAGGTTACACAAACTACCGGTGCAGCAATATTGCCTCCAGTAGTTTTTTTTTCATGTGTGGCCCATAAACACGAGCCTATACGGCCGGACTAAGACCAGACCTGAAACCCTCCACCTCCTGCACCCTATCAACAACAAGTTGCTCTCAACTCCGTTCGGTACAGCAACGCTTTCGCTCGCTTGTTCGAGGAAGGCCGAGGACCTCTTTCCCTAAGGGGAAACCCGAGACATGAAGGTGCGTATATCTACACGAAAAGATAAAAGGATTCGTATCAATATATTACCATGAAAATGTTGCCAAAGTGAATTGAAAGTGAAACATGATAGCCGTTTGACATGAATGTGTGTAATTAGGTTCGGTCGATGGAGCGATACCTATAGTTTTCTGTTTCTATAGACTGTAGTGACACTGATGACGAGAAGTTTGTGATGGTGGTGGCGTGTCTATAGATCTTTCCTTCTTTTCCCCCTAACTCCCCTGAGCTTGGAAGACGGTTTCACTTTTGTTTCTTTATTCTAGTTGGCTGTTAGACTATATTCATGAATGGTAACGTACCCTATTATTTTTTTTTTGGTCAACTACAAATACAGCTGATTCAGTAGTCAACCGTGAATCTTTAATAACAATAATTATGTTCTACTAAAGCTTGTTCCAACATTTCTCATCGCATGGTTTCGTCCGTCCAAGATTTCTCTTAGAGGTTTTTAAAGTTTCTCTTTGAATTTCCTTAATATTTCCTCCCAGGATTACTCTTAGAACTTTTTTTTTCAAGATGTCTCAGTTATTTTCAGGATGTCTTCTAAAGTTCTTCATCAGATTTCTCCAATAGGTCTTAGCAGAGTTGTGCGCAAGATTTCACCTGGATTCTTCCGATATTTCTCCGGTAATTTAATTAGTAGAAGTAATTTTGTAATTCATCCCAGCAGACATTCCGAGGAAAATTCCTGGAAAAATCTCTACAAGAACTCCAGAGGCTCTTTAAAAGTTCCCAAAAAAAAATACTGTCCATAATTTTAGGACGATTTCCGTTAGGGATTCCTAGGGAGAGCACTGCAAGCACTACGACGAAAAGCCTGAAAAAGGCTCTGAAAGAAATCACGGGAAAACTCAACCAGAAATATCGGTAATAGCTCCTGCTGAAATCACAAAAAGGCACTTCAAAAAAAAAATCTTCTGAAAAAAGTCCAGAATAAATTCAGAAACATTCTGAGAAACATCCCAGGACCAACACCGGAAGGAATTCTCTGAAAGAAGTCCGAAAGTCTCCTGTAGCAACTCTGGGAGAAATCCCGAGAAGATCTCCTGGGGAAGTCCTATGAGGAGCACCAGGAGGAATCGCGGAAAATCTTCAATAACAATTCGGAGATAAACTCAAGGAGAAATTCTGTGACAGCACTTGCGATATATAGAGAGAAGCTCTTGTGGAGTTCTCGGGATAGATCCTACGAATCTACGCAAACTTCTTTGGACAAAACGCAGATTTCCGGGAAAAATCTCACGGGACTCTGGGTGCAATATCGCAAAAACCTTTGGAAGACATTTCGGAAATAAACTCTGTAATATTCCCGTGAAAACTCCAGGAGAAGCCGGTCGGAATTCAGGAAACCTGAATGATTATCAAAGAAGTATCCCAGAAATAATTATTCGAATTTTGGAAAAATAGCGGCAGGAATTGTCGAATAACTCAACGTACGTATGTACAGATGGGTAAATTTATTGGTTAAATAAGGGAATCTATAGATGATATAGATCAATGAGATTTGAATTACCTTATGACAACTAAAATGCCGGGTCATTAATTGGCTCGGTAGCTTAGTTGGTAAAGCACTTGTCTAGCGAATAAGGGTCATGAATTCAAATATCACCTGAGCTGTGGATTTTTCCCCAATTTAACCAATAATTTGCCCATCTGTACATACAGTTGTGTTCATAAAAATAGCAGTAAAAGTCGTTTTTCATACAAAATGGGAAACTTTAACATGCTGTAATTTTGTTCTCCTATGAGCGATTGAGCTGAAAATTTGACAGCGAACTACAAATATAGTGAATATTGTTATAGCAAAATCTGAGAATTTTCGAAGATCGTGGAAAAAAGTTAAACACTATGTGAAATTGTTCAAAATAATAGCAGTGTAAATAAAATGAAATGCAGCTTTACCTTGAAGAAACAATAAATTTTTCAACACGCTATTCGATCTCCGCCTTGGTTACAAGTTAATGTAAAGTTTAAAAATTATAAAAATGTTCGCTGAATAAAAATAATCAAAACAAACACTGCTATTATTGTGATCATTTTTACATAGTGTTAAATTTTTTTCCACATGCTTCGGAAATTCTTCGATTTTACTACAACAATATTCACCATATTTGTAGTTCGCTGTCAAATTTTCAGCTCAATCGCGCATAGGAGAACAAAGTAACCGCATATCAAAGTTGGTAATTTTGTATGGAAAACGGCTTCCACTGCTATTTATATGAACACAGATGTATGTACGTTGAGTTATTTGAAAATCATAATTGACCACACGGATTGGTATTACCGAAAATGTGCACTTTGAGTGAGCGGTAGGAATCCAGTAAAATTTCCGTGACGAATTCAAAATTGAATGATCCTGTACCGACTTTTCGAACCCTCTAAGCAGAATACCCTTTTCGAATGAGTGTAATCAGTTTCGTACCTTTTAATTCCGCCCTAATATCCTTTGACAGATACGCGTATTTCGACTACCACATGTAATCTTCCTCAGTGTCAGTTATCCACTTAAAAGGTACGAAACTGATTACACTCATTCAAAACGGAATACCAAGAAAAATGGCGTTTAGGAAAATTATTTGTTTTAACAGTTCTTACTACAAATATGTACTAAAAGCTCATGTTCGAAAGAAGTAAACACTACATTATTCGAACCTATTTTATTCATACCAACAATCTAGTAAACTCTGTAGACTCAACTTATGTGCTCTACTTCAGGCCAGAGGTCGGAAATCTTTCATTATATGCACGTAATTCTAAGTTCTGTTACCACTTGGTGCTTGCAACGTCGCCCTTAACGTTCTCTTCGTAATGCGTTGTCACCTCTCGACCATCTCACGCTCGCTCGTGAGAAGATTCCCGTGATTCATCAGCACATCTCGTTCTTCCTGCCAGCGATTCTTCCTCCGGAAGACTAAGTACTGCCTGTTTCAACACTCTGCAACATCCTCGCCCAGACTGTATTCTTTTCGTTTTTAACCTGTTCACATTTACCGTCGTACCAGTCGTTTCTGTGATTCGGAGCCGTGAAGCCTAGTGATACGACCATGCGACGGCGCCGTAGTATGGACACTGCTACTGACGCGAGCAGCTTTCGCTTACTCGAGACAACTGCCGAACTGTTTAACATCATCCTCTAGATAATGCCGTAACCGCCACGCTCGCCCTCTTACAAGCATACTCGACATGACTACTGAAGTTCAACTTGTCGTCGACCATGACTCCAAGAAGCTTCAGTTAGCGACACGACTCGATCGAGCACCCGCCCGTGGTGATAACTGCATGTTGTGCAGACTTGCGGTTGTTCACCACCACCACCTCCGTCTTGTGGTGTGCGAGTGTCAGTTGCCTCGACCTCATCCAGTCTTCCACTATGTCCATCGCATGCGCTGCCGTCAATTCCACCTCTTCAACCGACTCACCGTATACCACCATGGTAATGTCGTCATCAAAGCCAACCAACTTTACTCCCGGTGGTTCTAGTGCCACCCTCAATACTCCGTCGTATGCCGCGTTCCACAGTACCAGGCCCAAGATTGATCCTTGCGGTACCCGCGCGGTGACATTGTACTGTTTTTGGCCTTCCTCGGTGTCGTAAATCAGCACCCTGTTCTGGAAGTAGCTTCCCAGAATACGCCTTAGGCTAGTCGGGACTCCTAAGAGAGATATGGTACTTACTATGGCGGCCCAGCTAACACTATTAAAGGCGTTTCTAACGCCTAGCGTGACGATCACGCAGTACCGTATTCCTCCCTCTTTTTCTGCAGCGCAACTTCGGCCATTCCAGTCACTGACCTAATGGCATCCACTGTCGATCTACCTTTGCGAAACCCAAACTGGCTGTCTGATAGCTCCGCGTTGTCCGTTCTCTCGGTGTAGACCTCGACAGAATGATCCGCTCTAGGAGTTTCCCGGCCGTGTCTAATAGGCAAATTGGTCTATATGCCGACGGGTCGCCTGGTGGCGTCCCGTGCTTGGGCAATAGAACCAATTTTTGCCTTTTCACCTATCCGGAAACTCGCCTCTACCCAGGTATCTCTGCATAGCCAATCTGACCATGTCAGGGCTAATTTCAATGGCCGCTTTGATAGCCACCGTCGGAATGCCATCCGGGCCCGAGGCCTTGTTCAGCTTAAGTGATTTCGGAATTGCGGCTAACTCGTCATTTGCCGGGGCCCGTAGCGTAGTGGCTACACGCAGAGATGTCCATATCCTCAGTGTGGGAAAGAGAAATAGAAAATACACCACTCACGCTGTGCATCTGAACAGGAGCCCTTCTCTTATATGCGGATCCACCACTGCGATTCGGATGCGCGCAAGCTTGGTGGGTTGAAATAAATCTCTTAGCTACCTGAGGCACTAGGCCACACAACAGTGCGGCGAGAGCGATTTAAAATTCTCTTCGGTGAAAGTGTAAAAAATCACCCGGGCGCGCGCTCCAGTGAGGTTTTTGCGCCAGAGTGCGCGCTGCGGTGAAACACCGGAGAGTTCTCGCCATGGCGACATCATGGTGATAATTCGGTGACTGCTGGGTGAAAGCACGGGAGAGCGCCGGAGAGCGATGCGCGCGAAAGAGTGAGCCACACTCGATCCAAGGCGGACGAGCAAGAGCACTCACTAGCGCTTGGTCTACCTACCACCCAAAACAAGAGAAACTGGCTTCTTGGTGTGGTGAAAAATGTTCCTATCCCCAGTGTGGTCCATAAACTGACGCCGCAGTGAATCGCTACGGTGAAATGCCATCTCTGGCTACACGTTCATTTCATAAAGTGGATGGTCATGGGTTCGATCCCAGCCCCGGCACTTGCAATTTTTCGTCAGTTACTCTTCCCCCAGCCCATCCCCCTCCCCCCCACCCCCCGAGAGCGGCTGACACCTGATCCTCTTCTGAGCATATGCTCTAACGAACCCGGAAACTTGGATATCGGCTAACGGCAACTCATAATGGACCCCCAATCGGACTGGAAATGGAACAAGAGCCACACATCAACATCGTGCTCATCATTCTACCATGGACAGGGTAGAAAAGTGACAGCAGCGCAAAGGCTATCAGTTCGAATTAGAATTACAATAGAATACATTTAGGCGCTGTACAAAGTGTAAATGCAGCCGCCAATTGGAATCGCTCACACAGTGCCCTAGTGGACAAAATAGCTATAAATTAGATTAAGTGATTGAAGAATAAAAAAACTCGTCATTCGACACCGGGGGGGACTTCGCTCGGACCGGGATGGTCTTGCAGCGTGGGTGCCCATGGTCTTACCTCGTGGTGCGGGAACAACGTTTCCACAACACTCTGCAGCATCACGGGAGAGCGTTCCGGTGGTGCAGATGTGCCTTTCGTTTGGCACATGACTACCCGGTAGGCATCTCCCCAGGGGTTGTGTTGGCCGTCCGACAGAGATCATTGAAGCACGCCCGCTTACGCGCCTTGATCTCTTTGTTCAGTGCCAGTTTGGCCGCCCTGTATGCCTCCTCTCGCTCCGCTCTCAACTCATCGTTCCGGGCTCTTTGCATCTCCTTCTCCTTGCCCTATGCCAAGATGCGCGGAGCTCCGCGATTTCTTGACACCACTGCAGTGATTTTTTAAGAAAAATGCCTGTAACTTATGAACCAAAAGAGATAACGACCATCTCAGCCCACGAAACGACGCAGGGACGGGGCGATGTCTGTACTCGACTCCGAGGCGGATTGCCACAACAGCTGCCGCGCGGCTTCACAGTGATTCAGGTTCAACTGCGTGACCTGCGTCATTTTCGGCCGTTCTGTCCTCTCATGCTTGGGCACTTAAGCCCACCCATCAAGTGGTCTTTGTCGTCGTGCAAATCAGACACTTTGGTGTCGATTTGCACTCCCTGGCGAAGTGGCCTTCTACTCCACACCTTCTGCAGAGTTTACTCTTATCGGGGCCTTTACATGCCCACGACTTGTGGCCTCGCTCGAAGCATCAGAAGCACACTTCCGGCGGCTCACAGATACTGAGCGGACACTCCGACCAGCCGACTTTTATCATGCCCTTTGCAGCTTATTTCGCTTCCCCAATTGGAAGCTTGATCGTCGCAATCTGTGTATCTGCTGGGCCCCACCTGATGTGGATCGATGCGCTTGGCGCGTCCACATTACACTGCTGCTTAAGGACAGCAGAGAGCTCCTCCTCGGTGGCGATTTCATCCAGATTCTTACTCTGGAGAGTCGCCTCCGCCGTCAGAGCCCTAACCTGTACCTTCTCTCCTAACACTTCCTGTGCTAGTTCCGTGTAAGTGGAGCTCTTGTTGATGGCATCCTTCTTGAGCACTAGCATCATCTCTCCTGTTCTAGTGCGCCGGATGCTTTTGACATCCGCGCCTAGCTCCGAGAGACGATTCTCGCCCCGTATAGCACGCAGCACATCTGCGTAGCTTTTTCCCTCTGTTTTAAGGACCAGTGAGTCGCCCTTCGTGCGCTTACGAGCAGGCTTCGCTTTGGTTTTACTCATAACCTTCTCTTTTCGCTTTTTCTTTTCAACCGTAATCCAAGGATTCTCCTTCCCTTGGACCGATTGGTCACCGCTACTTTTAACAACCTCGACACGGGGTTTCGGTTCTTTGACCCGAGCTCGTTTCGCGACCGGCTTGGGGTTGCTCGCACTACGCGGGCGTTTACCCCTCACCGGCCGCTCCTCGTCGACGGATCTCGGCCTTTTGGCTTGGGCCGAAATTTTCGCTCTATCAGCAGTCCCACCTGGCTGCACCCTATTCGCGCTCTCTGTAGAGGGGCGGTCCGTTTGCGTGTTGCTCTCTACTCTACCCGCGTCAGTCACTTTGCCTCGCTCGACTAAGAGATCATACTCCTTCTTGGCTTGGGCCACCGAATCGCGGAGCTTCAGCAGACCTTTGTTAAGGTCTTTGCTAATGTTGTTTCGCCCGCTCGTGTAGCCGATCAGCTCGTCGAGCTGTTTAGCTTCGGAAGCCCATCTTTGTTACGAATCAGCGCACGCGTGAGTTCCGCTCCACTCATCTGCGTGTCCTCGATCGCTCGGCGTACCGTACTCCGACACTTACTTGAGAGGATTCCACCCTCGCCGCTTGCGTTGGAGATCTAACCAGTCCGCTTCTCGCGAACGGGTTGATCACCTCACCCTCCGTATTCTCGACCTCTTTGATCAAAAACGAATCCATCACTGCTATAAGGGTCCCCCTTAAAGCCGCTGTCCCTCACTGCCACTGAAGTAGTCGCCCAAGGATCCCGGTGGTTATCTATGCAAGCAGGGAGTCCACCCACGGGTTGGCACAGGCCGTTATGGGACCTGAACTCAGAACCAGTTGAAACTAATTAGTTGAGGAATTAGCGGTCAAAATTTCGTGACCTTTATAAAAAGTACAGCTTTTTAAATACTTTCAAAAATCACTGATGAAATATGCCGGGCTTTGCGAATTTGCAACTAGCAACAAGCCTTTGTTCTACCGAATAACTTTGTCGAAGACACCTTCTTTTCAAATACACAGGATCCAGAGATATACACACCAAAAATATGCTAATGACGTTAACACAGAAAAATACGGATTTGACCCAAAACTTTGAAAAAAAAAAACTAAAAGTCTCGTGCCGTGAAACGCAACTGGTTCATAAAAAAATTATAACAATGTGTAGGTATATTAGGTAATGGGGTCTGGGACCATTTTGGCAGGAGGACCTATTTTGGGCACCTGCTTCTCTAACTCAGTCAAATTTCAACGTTCAGTGTCTAGCCATGTTCAAAAATTCAAGTCAATCGGTTTGAAATTGACTGAGTTACAGCAGCAAGTGTCCAAAATAAGTCCTCCTGCCCAAATGGTCACATACCCTATTGCGTTCTATTTTCTATCACACAAACTGTCTAGAATTATGTTTGGGGAAACCAAATTATTCCGATTTCCCCTACAGCTTTTTATACAGTGCCCATCATAAGTGTAAACTCACAAAAAGTATTACAACAATAATGCATGACATTGACTCACCTCGATATCTCCAAATCCTGAGAACTTTTAAAGGTGCTGTCTTCAACCAAAGTTATTCGGAAGCGTAAAAGCAACAGCTTTTCTGAAGTCGGCATTTTTGTAGGTGTTCTGGTTTTAGAGCTATCGAGGTGAGTCAGGGTAATGCAATATTGTTGCAATATTGGAATTCTGGGGTAATATGCACCAGTTAAGGAAGATGCGTTCATATGCATATAAAAGGGCAATAATATGTTATTTTATTGCCCGCATTTATTGCGAATACCTACTATCTATCATTCTAATCGATATCATTCAAAATTTCAGCCTTAATATAGTACAGATTTAGAAAACAACGTTTTTTTTTCACAAGCTGCTTTTACGGATTTATATGTTTATGCGGTGTAATATGCACCCTTACTTGGGGTAAAAGTCACCACAACAATGGGGCAGGATGCACCCAAATAAATGGGCAAGACGCACCACAACATTGGGGCAAGATGCATCGTCGAGTTTAAAAATATTTTCTCTTCATAAAGGAAATGTATGCTTTTTATGGTTTCAAGGCTAATTATAGCTCAACTTCGTTTGAGATGACTTACAGTGCGTCAATGAAGATTATTACGGCATGTTTCCTAGAGCTGTGTTATGTGCCAACCAATGGAGTGCATATTGCCCCAATCAAGAGACGAAAATAAAAATGGCCTCAAAAAAAAAAATTTATATATTTTACTGTTAAAAATATTTCTACTACGCTTACTATTGCCCTTTATTTACCAAATAAATACAACAGCTTAACACTTCTTTTTCTTCTTGGCGTTAGCTTAGTGTTCTATGAGCACTTCCACAGTTATTAACTGAGAGCTTCCTCTGCCAATGACCATTTTGCATGCGTTTGCGTATATCGTGTGGCAGGCACGAAGATACTATATGCCCAAGGAAGTCAAGAAAATTTCCTTTACAAAAAGATCCTGGACCGACCGGGAATCGAACCCGTCACCCTCAGCATGGTCATGCTGAATACCCGTGCTTTTACCGCCTCGGCTATATGGGCCCTAACAGCTTAACACATTTTGTTGTTTTAATCATAAAATCAATCGACAAAATATCGTAAAAAATACATCAGAATCGTGCTTTTTGGTTTTGTTCGTTTTTCTCAATAATTACGTGGCGCTGGTCTCTAAAATTCGCCAGGTGTTCATTTACTTCATTTACTGAGTCTATACTGCCGTGTGCAGCAAAGTTGTCTCATGTTCATAGGGATTCCCATAGAAAATGGGACAACTATGCTACACACGGCAGTAAGTATACTATCTATACATAAATTTGCACATTTGTTTTGCTTGTTTCGAATGTAGTGGTTTAATTTTAAATCAAAAGACTCATCATCTGTTAAGTCCTTCACCAGTCAAACAATGCAGAACATACCAGCTCCCCAAATAATCAGAGTCCTGACCTGAGTTATATTGGATAGCAATTCCGTTAATTATTATTCTTGATTTATGCGATGTTCATCTTTTTGCCTTTCTCGTACACTAAGTGTACTGGAAAGGCTATATGTTCACTCCAAAAATGACTTTTTGGTAGAAGGCCCGCAGGGTCGAGTCACATATACCAATCAACTCAGCTCGACGAATTGAGGTGATGTCTGTGTGTATGTGTATTAGGTTGTCCCAAAATTGCACATAGTCAAAAAGTTTGGGGGGCTCACCCTGCAAATGATAGCTAAGGGTGTTAGAAACAAACTTTTGTATGACGGCAACTTTCAGAATTGACGTTTAGAGGTCGCCCCGGCGAGATTTTTGAAAAATGGCCATTTTTCGTAATAAATTTCATACAAATATTTTTTACCGTACAAAAATTGGCAATACCCACTATTTTTATATTTTTTACAGCATGATATGGATCCAAACTTTTTGGGAAAAATAATTAACGACATGTTTTGCAGGTAACTTTTTGATACTGATTTTTTTAAGTTACTAAAATTTGTCATTTTTTGATATACTGTGCATTTTACCCATCATAAAAAGTATCTGAACCTAATGCTAATTTAAAACAATTTCCATAAAAAGATAGGAAATTTTATGAGGAAAAACTTTGCCGAAGACAGCATTGCGTTTTTTCTATCCGTTTTAGAGTTATTCACGATTAACTATTTGGTGAAATTTGAAATTTTAGGTATTTTTCTAAAAATGTCACATAAGAGCTTCTTAAAAACACATACAAAGTAAAAAATCACGTATGCTCAACAAGGTTTTGTCTTGATTGTGTTTAGGAAATATGGTGGCATGATTTATTGAATTTTTGTTTTTGTTGACAAATCCATTTTCTTTGATATAGAAAGGTACCTACTTGCGAGAAACTTTATCATTAGGTACCATTTTGTGATGCCTCAGTAGGCCATGGCATTTTTGACGGTGATGTACTGACAATGGGTTATACGAGCATAATACACAATCAAACGCACGGCACATTTTCTATATCATTTAGAAGGTGATACATTCCGCAAAACATGCCGATTTTGGGTTTCAATGATGTTGTTCAAATCGTTCATAGACATGAATAAAACGATCTAGTAGTTCCTATCATTTTGATCAACATATAGGTTGATAAAAATGACGTCACTTTTTTACGTCCAAAACTGTTGTTTACCAATAATAGCCTACCTTGTCCTATTATATGCCACGTGTGTGTTATGGTATTCAAATTGTTCTAACCTTGGATAACATTACGTTAACTCGCTGGTTCATCTCATCCCACCCGTTTCAATTTGACTCGGTGTATCTTATTTTCGATGTTGATAAGATAGTTCAAGTCAGTAAATGTAAAAAAAGACATGCTCTGCTTTTTATAATGTCTGGAATTGGAACTTAGTATCTAAAAATTGGTATTCTTACGTAAGATGTTCGTAATCGCGATTCGTTTTCGCCTTTATTCACTTTGCCACTGTTTCCTGGGCTGTTTCACTGGTCCAGGACTCATACGTCTTCGTATAGAAACATAATTGAGAATATCAACAAGAAAGTAAGATAAACGTGAAAATATGGCTCAACATTTTGTGGAGAATATCTTTAAAAAATCAATAGTACTGAGCTTGTCAAGTCAAGAGAGCTAGCTTTTTAAGAAATCTTTGCTATATAATTTCTATATGAAGGGATTGAATAACAAAAGATAAAAACCAAATAATGATGTCACCTGTCACCATAATTCCATAACACAATCAAGACAAAAACTTGTTGAGCATACGTGATTTTTTTACTTTGTATGTGTTTTTGAGAAGATCTTATGTGACATTTTTAGAAAAATACCTGAAAATTCAAATTTCACCAAATAGTAAATCGTGAATAACTCTAAAACGGATAGAAAAAAACGCAATGCTGTCTTCGGCAAAGTTTTTCCTCATAAAATTTCCTATCTTTTTATGGAAATTGTTTTAAATTAGCATTAGGTTCAGATATTTTTTATGATGGGTAAAATGCGCAGTATCTCAAAAAATGACTAATTTTAGTAACTTCAAAAAATCAGTATCAAAAAGTTACCTGCAAAACATGTCGTTAATTATTTTTCCCAAGAAGTTTGGATCCATATCCAGCTGTAAAAAATATAAAAATAGTGGGTATTGCCAATTTTTGTATGGTAAAAAATATTTGTATGAAATTTATTACGAAAAATGACCATTTTTCAAAAATCTCGCCGGGGCGACCTCTAAACGTCATTTCTGAAAGTTGCCGTCATACAAAAGTTTGTTTCTAACACCCTTAGCTATCATTTGCAAGGTGAGCCCCCAAGCTTTTCGACCATGTCCAATTTTGGGACAACCTATGTGTGTGTACAAAAAAACTCACATCACTTTTTGGTAGTAAACCTCAACCCACTTTAACGACCGATGATTCATTCGACGCGGAATCTGGTCCCATTGTTTCCTATTGAAAATGGTTCGAATCGGTTCAGCCGTTCCGGAGTTATGGCCATTTAGGTGTTCCGGACCGGTACCCCTGGAAGGGGCCAGATATGAAAATGCTACAAACCCATGCATGCGACACATCAGACCGCGGCTTTTTCGATAACCTGGCGAACGATAAGCGGGGAAATAGTCTCAGGCCATATCTGAACCGGTAGTGTTCCGGAATCGGTTCCGGATGGGATGTCTCACCGGAAGTGGCAAAATATAAAAGTGAGACAAATCCATGCAAGTGACACAACAAACAGTAGCTTTTTCGATAACGTGATGAACAGGAAAATAGCCTTTGATCCAGCAGAGACTACCGGTAGTGTTGCGGAACCGGTTCCGGGTGCCCCGCCGGAAGTGGCCAAATATAAAACTGATTCAAACCCATGCATGCGACACATCAAATCGCGGCTCTTGAGATAACCTGATGAACGGTTAGCAATAAAATGGAATCAGACTATATTTAGGAAAACCAGTAGTATTCCGGAATCGGTTCCGCGTGATCCGCCGGAAGTGGTCAAATGTAGATGGGAACCAAACCCATGCATGTGACACATCAAATGGCAGCTTTTTCGATAACCTGAAGAACGGTAAGCAGGAAAATAGCCTTAGGGCACAGCAGAGACTACTGGTAGTGTTTTGGAACCGGATCCGGGTGATCCGGAAATGGTCAAAATAAAAATGGTCGGAAATGGTCAAATATAAAAGTGAATCAAACCCATGCATGCGGCTTTTTCGATAACCTGGTGAACGGTAAACAGGAAAATTGCCTTAGATCACAGCAGAGATTATCGGTAGTGCTCTGGAACCGGTTCCGGATATCCCGCCGGAAGTGGTCAAATATAAAAGTGAACCAAATCCATGCATGCGACATATCAAATCGCGGCTCTTTAGATAACATGATGAACGGTTAGCAAGAGAATGGTTTCAGACCATATTCGGGACAGCCAGTAGAATTCCGGAACTAGTTCCGGGTGCCCAGCTGGAAGTGATCAAATACATATGGAAGCCAAACCCATGCATGCGACACATTAAATCGCGGCATTTTTGATATCCTGATCAACGACTTGCAAGAACACAGGCTTTGATCACATCAGAGACTATCGTTAGTATTCCAGAATCAGTTCACATCAAACCATGGCCTTTTCGATAACCTTATGAACAGTTTACAAGAAAATAGTCTCAGATCACATCAGAGACTAACGGTAGTGTTCCAGAACCCGTTTTGTATGTCCCGCCAGAATGACCAAAATGTGAAATGAATTAAATCCATGCATGCACATCAATTTTTGGCTTTTCAGAAAACCTGTTGAACAGTTAGCAAGAAACTAGCCTCAGACCATATTTGAGACAGTAGGTATAGTCTTGGAACCGGTTCCGGGTATCTCACAGGAAGTGGTTAAAACAATAGAAATAATCAATGCAAGCGATAAATATGTGTAAGAGAACAAAATCTTGACAAAACTGAAGTAGGCTCATCAAATCACCTTTTCAAACTCCTGAGGTGTAAATATACGGTAGAATGGGGGTTGCATATGAAAATTGAAATTCAATCGCATCAACCTCGAACAAAGTTTTGCAAATCCCTTTTGCGTCTAAAATTACTGCGCAAAATTTTGATCCGCCTGGTTGCTCCTCGCGCTCTGTGATATGGTTCAAATTTGAATTGGAATTGGATTCAGTATGAAAAATTTCACTTGCTTCCATTTTTTTGGTCAAATTTTATGAATCTAGTAACCAATGATAATAAAATATAGCCTAAAGTGTGCGGAAAAAAGTTTATCGAAGACTGTAAAGTGATTTTTGGTTGTGAAATAAATTATACTTTAGCTTGTTATTATCGTCTTGGTATAAGCGCATTCGCCAAAAGTACTCGCGGCAAATCCCTGAGGAAAGAAACAGCCGCGTTTTTTGCATCCCGTTTACTTAATTCTTATGGGAGATAACATTGCGGCGTTTTCTCAAGTGCCTCCTTTCCAGAAGGATTTGCTGCGTGGAATTTCGTGCAAATGCGCGTTTGAAAACATTACAAAGACCGCGCGGTGTATTATTTTCAGCGCACCAAACAATATTGATCGGCCTCCAGTATTCGTAAAGGTGGTCACGCAGTCAGCTAAGAGGTATGATATTTTTCAGCTCTGCCTATACATTGAACATAACGTCGGAAATATGTGCCATCAATAAGTTTTTCAGCTCGATGATGGCTTGGATAAAATTCATGCTTTTATAAATAAAGAATTCACAGGATTCAGGATGCTTACGTCGACGGAAAGATCATTCGACGAGAAAGGCACTATCACCACTAGGTGGATTAATCCGGTTTTTATATAACATAGCTGTCCGAAAGAAAGGATTAAACTTACCGATGAAGACGAAGATTTGGTGGTGAGAATACCGCAGGAGCATTGAGATCGAAATAGTCTAAAACAGGTAAATGAGAACCAATTTTCAATATGAAACAAGATTTAATAAACATTCTAAACTACTTACAAACAGGATCATGATGAAAAACGGTGCGAAATAGGAACTGCGAGACATCAGCCACATCGAAACGAACCGGTAGTGCTCTCCGGTGATCACATTCCGCAGATAGCCTTTGTTGTCCTCCTGTTCGGCAAGGACCTTAACCGAAGCCATCAGGATATCATCGTAGCCGAGGAACTCCTTCAGAATAAACCGACTGAAGGAATCGCCAAAGCATTTATCTTTCTCCGGATCCAGCGTAACAACGTGCACCGGAATATTGAGCCGCTGTCTGGTGGCTAGCGACAGGCGAAGGAATCCATACTCCAAGGAGTACTCTACGACGTACTGCCCATCGGCCCAAGCTGTAGAAAAGAAGCTGAGGATTAGTATATTGACTACAAAACTAGATACAAAAAGTAGCATTTAATTCACACGTTTTCTGATTAGTTTTAGCTCACAACTAAATAAATATCCGATTTTATCAACATTTGCACCCGCATGGAATAAGAGCTGGTTCAAATTAAACAAATCGGCGACCTCATAAATATTTCATTTTCATTTTGCAGCATTTGGTGGGGCAATGAGAGCGCAAGTCAGTCCAAAGCCGATGATAAGGAGGGGTAATGGCTGAATAGTCTTTGCTGACCACATAAACGCCATGGGATAGGAAAACGGTATTAGGGTGTTGGTACAGACTTGACAATATCAATGCTATTCAGATGCAAAATAATTTTAAGGCTCAATAGTGAATCGCATACCTTCCAAAACCAAAAAAAAACAATAATCCTCAAAATGCTGACTTGCTTGGCAGAAAAAACGCCAGATTGTTTATTTTGTCAATTATAACAAACGGAAACTTCCACCCTCTCCGACTCACCAGCCACCCGGAAAAAACGTCCCTTCAGTTCTGGAAAATATATTATACCCAATCAAGCCCTTAATCGAATTGTCCGCGTGGTCTTGTAGTACCCCTGCTAGGTAAGAACCAGTCATTGCCATACATATTAAATGCTAGACATGACCCCATGGATAGCATTTGCATATGTAAAAGCTTTGCTGATGTGACTTTCCTATTAGGCAATTCTCTCATCTCATGTTTGTCTTCAAAACCTTGTCAAGCTTAGAAAATTGAAGTTAATAAACAATACATTACAAGGTTCGAATTCCCATAGAATGAGATCATTCATTCGCACTACAACACCATAGGACATAATATCACATTGGCTGATTACAGTACAAATGCGAAAAATCTCCCTTTTCCCCCTATCCGCAAACCGGGGACGCGCCCTGTTGGATTTCGAAAGCCTCGGAGAATATTACAAACCTTTAATGGCATTCCCATACACTAACCCACATTGCCCATTCAGGAATCTGACTGGGCCTATTACCCTCCCTCAGATTTATTCTCACCAACTTGGAATTATATTTTCCCGGCACATAGGGGTAGTCGGGGAAATTTGGCCAATGGGGCAATATGAGCACCTCATTAAAAACACATAAAATCTAGTAATTGCTGCAAATTCACCTTGCAGATCTAACACCGGCTTGATATTGAAGCGATTGAGACGTTAAAACGATGTACTGGAAGATCACATTAAATTAGAAAAATAATTTTCAAAAACATTGACCAAATTACCCCGACGAGCGCAGACCAAAAACACCACGTAAGACTAATCTTGTTTAAATACCTTAGATAGCTTTTAAACATATTTAGTTTCTATATATTTCAAGTTAATACTATAGGATTTGATGCACAATGACGCATATCAAGTTTGTATTTCATTATGTAGGATGAATTCTTTATCAAAAATCAGGTGCTCATATTACCCCGTCGGTTCAAAATCGACCCAAAAACACAGCTTTTTCCAAAAATCTTTCTTTCATATGTAAACACAATTTTACTAAAAGTTTCACATCAATATAGTTTAGTATTATCAAAATCATTATGGTCATACAATGTGCGGAAGTTTAAACCTTGCTTTCTGCATCTTTTGTTGACTTTTCCTTAGGGTGGCCAAATTACCCCGATTTACCCTAAATGACTTCGACAAATGTTTGATGCTGCATAGTATAGCATCATGGTCAGTATAACTATATCAGATGACGATGACTTGAAGATCTGATTTTTACAGAATTGTTTGCCATTGATTATACATTCAGCTATTCCAATCATTACTGCAAAGCACATCGACCACATGCCTGAAATCAAAGCTGCCTGGAAGATATAATCCAAGCCCAGGCGACCTCATAAATATAAAGAGTTTTTGGAAGAAGCCAAAAAATTTCTTCAAGGAATCATTCCGGAATTATCGCAGGAGTCGTAACTTTAAATAATAATTACAAAGGATTTCCAAAAGAACTCCAAGATTTCTGCAGAAATTCCTTCTAGAACAGATGCACAATTCCTGGAAAAATCCAGGAACAATTCCTGGGAGATTTTTTAAAGAAAATTGTGGAAGAATTTCAAATGGCATTTGTGTAAAAATTTAGAAAGAAACCCTGGAGGAATATAAGAAGAAAGTGCTGGTGAAACTGCAGGTGAACTTTTGGGGGAATTCTCAAAGGAGCCCCAGGAACTCCAAGGCGAATCTTGGATATAATTACTGGAGGAATCACATGGCAAACACCTGGAGGAATCGAATAAAGATTCCTTGATGAATTTTCGAAGGAATACCCGAATGAATTGTAAGAGTAACTCCTGGAAGTGATTATAGGAAAAACCTACAGAGGAAATTGTTGAAGAAATTACCAATAAGAGTTGCAGAATCACCGAGAAAAATTTATGAACAACTGATAGAGTAATTCCTATTCCAAGTAGGTAGTATTTAAGGATGAAGCTGTAGATGGCCAGATCCACCAATTACTGGAAGATTATCAGTAATATAAATTATATTTGTTTAATTATCTGTTCTAATCAAGAGCGATCAACAAAAACTTAAATCAAACATCTTCGTCTTCTTTATGGCTCTACGTCCCCAATGGGACTTGGCCTGTCTCAACTTAGTGTTCCTTGAGCACTTCCACAGTTATTAATTGAAGGTCTTTCTTTGCCTGCCATTGCATGAATTTGTATATTGTGAGGCAAGAACAATGATACACTATGCCCAGTGAGTCGAGAAAATTTCCCCTACCGGAACGGGAATCGAACCCGCCGTCTCCGGATTGGCGATCCATAGCCTTAACCACTAGGCTAACTGAAGACCCTCAAATCAAACATCAAAATTGTGTATTGGACGAAGCCGTATAAGCCGAAAAATATGCGAGTTCTAAAAAAGGCGTATCGATTGTTTTTTTGTAAAATTCTGTGAGGTAGTATTGCGGTGACAGGCTGGTAAAATCATACTCATGACAGTCAAAACTAATCAGGTAAAGTAGTATTGCTACTAGTTACATATTTGCAAAGGAAAACAATACGGAATAGAGCAACAATTGAACAAACTTACCCGTTTCTGTCTTCGAATCTTCTTCTGTCAATTTTTCCACCATTTTGGGAACAACCTCCTTGGCGATGATGGTCTCATTTGCATATGAAATGGCACTTCCATCCGGGTGCTTTAGTTCATTTGCAACCGAAGATTCAGCCTCGCTACCCTGGATCATTTTTGCTTCCTCCCCAACGAACTGCGTGCTTTCAATCGGCACTTTTGAGCCTCCGCCATCGACCCCACCGGGATACCCGCGATCAACCGAAGATGTCATGGATTCTTTATCGAAGCGAGGCTTTGCCTGCGATTGCGGTTGCTGTTGTTGTGACCACGGGCTACTGTTGGCATAGCTTTGCAGCAGCAGTTCCGGATTTTGATTCTGCTCTTGTTGTTCATGGGGAAGCGTTGTTGAAGGATCGATGCTCACCATGCCGTTCTTGAGGTTGTTACGCAGAAGACTGTTCACTTCTGCATCTTCGAGGTTGATATCTTTGCTTTTGACATCCGGCAAAATGGTAGGATTATGACGAATAATTTCGACTCTGTGGAAAAAGGAAAGGTTTTAGTCAGCGTGGAACTACGTTTGATTGGATCTTGAAGCATACCGAAGGATTCCATCGCGAGGCCAATCGTTCTTGACATGCTCTAGGCAGGATGTTGGCGTTTGTGAGAAATGTACATGAATGTACACTAGGATGAAGAAGGCAGCCAGCGCCTTCAGCAGCATGATCAGTTCAATGGCACGCCGCACAGGTCTGAAACAGAAAACAATAATATATTATCAACTTTAATTACAGACATTGATTTTTGTTATGTTAGGTACATGAACCTGGTTAGAAAATTTTAGCAATCTATATCAATTCTTCCTGTGCAACAAAATTGTTCTCTATATAACAACGGACATCGATTGGACTTCAAATCTACCAACCTCCAAAAAACGGACAACCGAATCACGCCTAACTTGAGCGTTAATGATTAATCATAAATTTAATCATGATCAATGATTAAGATTAATCTAAAATCATCAATCAAAGACACAAAAAAAATATTGTTTAATCATTAATCATTAATCTTAATCACGTTGCTTTCGCAATTTAATCATTAATCAGTAATCATAATCATAAGAAATTTTCCAAATCAATCATTAATCATTCATCATAAAAAATGATTCACCATATAATATATATCTTCCAATTTGAATTAGTTTTAAATGCTGTTCTAAATACTACAACCTTTTTTATGCAGGTTATTTCTATGCAATTTCAGTTTATGCATATTTTTTATGCCCTGCAATATTGTGTGTAAAAATGTAATAATGGCGGTAACTATGGCAACGGCGGACAGGGGGCGTTTATAGGGACGAGTTCAGGTTGATTGCAGGTTGAGTCCGAGGGAATTTTATGGAATTTCTGATTATTTTTGCCGAGTTTTAGAGTCGTTACGTAGGCGTTTTCGGAGCTTCCGGGCGGTCTCAGGTGAATTACGTGGGGTCCGTGGGTATTAGAAGGCCGGCTCCAGTGGGGGTTTCAGGCGGATTTGAGAGGCGTTTCATAAAATTTCAGAGGATTTTCAGAGACCTCTTAACGAAACCCCTTGAACCGCCCTGGAAATGCCTTGAAACGCCCCTGTACCTTACATAAGCTTATTGAAACGCCCTTGAATTCCCTTAATTCCGTTTCAAATGCCCTTGAAACCCCAAAATGTTCCTGAAACTCCCCTAATATAACCCTATCTTAAATGCTTCGATACGCCCTTGAAACCTCCGTAATTCCATTGAAATGCCCTTGAAATCATCATAATCAATTTTAATAAACCCTTAAACCCCTTTGTATACCTCTGAAACTCTTCTTTATACCATTGAAATGCACATACTCGCCCTTAAAGTGCTCCTGAAATTGCCTAAAACAACCCAATGAAACATCCCTGAAGACCCTTGGAACTTCCTGGGAATCCTCTTGGCCCCATCTCAAATTTCCAGGAGCAAGATCTGTTCTGGCGAACTATATTCGTTCATTAAAGCCCTCACTTCTTTATGCCCGTTTTAATTTATGCACCCCTAGCCAATGCAGAGTTACATTTCTAAGGCTAGTTTCACTTTGTACGTACTGAACAAAAAGATAGAACAAGTAATGGTCAAGTATGTAATGATTCCACTTCAAAATTACTTGAGCAGTTCGCAGGCGGCAAGCAAAGTGTAACATCGGCAATATCTCCCATGCAATTCAAATGGAGCTGTCATTTTTATTTTCGGAAAATAGTCCATTGTTCTGTCTATAATTCCGTAAGGAAAAGTAATGCTTCAGTAGTCAAAAATACTTGCAGAAAAAGAAGGAATTCTACTTGAGCGTCCTACTTGAGAACAGGAAACTATATATTTAAAATTTTAAATATATTCTAAATAACCCAGATTTATTTTTTTCATTAATCATTTACAGTTTTTTGTGATTGATTAATCATGACTAATCATGATTTTTAATCAATTAGCCATTTTGAATCATTAATCATAATCACTAATCACACATAAAAGCAAATTTAATCATTAATCATAATCATTAATCATCCTAAAAATCAAATCTATCATTAATCTTAATCATTAATCACAGAAATTGATATTTTAATCATCAATGATTAATCATGATTAAATTTTCCGTTAATCATAAACGCTTCGATATGCTAATGATTGAACTAGTTACTCAGTTAAAAAAATAATACACTTAGTAAAATATTTGAGTTTTTTGTCAAATACACGGTATTAGGAGGCACACGGTATTAGGGCATGGCACGGTACAATTGGAAATTTTGAACATGGAATTGCAAGTCACTTGGTTTCGCAGAATGTGACAAGATAATCTACGACGAATTACATTCCCACAACTTCGACATCGTAGCGCTGCAGGAACTGTATTGGACTGGACAGAAAGGGGGCGTCCATAAATGACGTAGCTTTTTTCAAGCGATTTTGTATACCCCCCTCCCCCCTCGTAGCATTTCGTCACAAATTCAGATACCCCCCTCTATAAATGACGTAGCTTGTTAAGCGACCCAAACCATCTTAGATTTTACTAGGAGTTATATCCAGATAATCTTCCAGGATTACCCAAAAGCTATTTTTGGGGTTCCTTTAGAAATTCCTTCCGGAATTCTTTCAAAAAAATCTTCCGTGTTTTCTGCAGAAATTGAACTAGGAGTTCCTTCTGAGATTCTTCCAGGAGTTTATTCAAGAATTCTCCCAAAAAATTCAGGAACTCCTCACGGAATTTCTTTTGAAATTTATCTATGATTTCATTTCAAGATTCCTCCAGGAGTTCCTTCTTAAATTCTTCTGAAAATTCCTTCAGGGATTCCTTCTGAGTTTCCTCCAGATTCTTTTGGAATGTTTTCAGAAGTTTTTTTTTTCTTGGATTCCCAGTAGGAATTCCTTACAAAGCTACTAGAGGAGCTCCGGTGTCCGGCCATTTGGCCGAATGTCGTTTGGCCGAACGCCATTTGGCCGAAAGGGTTGTTTGGCCGAATGCCGTTTGGCCAAATTATTATCAAAAGGATTTGGAGGCGTGGGCAAACTCTGGATAACATTCTAGCTGCCAATATGGTCATCAGAAATATTTCATTCTTTTAATCATAGGCTATTCTTTCAAGTTTTACCATGAAGGGAATAATTGGCGTTGAAACTGGGAATATTTTCGTCAGAGATTTTTCCTTCTTTGAATCAAAGGTTGTTCTTTCGAGTTATACTGATATAGGAAACAGTGGCAAGATCACTTAGGTTCATCATCCTTTTTCGGCTAAACAGCATTCGGCCAAACGGCGTTCGGTCAAATGACCCTTTCGGCCAAATGGCGTTCAAAATGGCCAATTTCGGCCAAATGGCATTCGGTCCAGTGTTGGTAAACTCACACTCAAAGCACACTCATGAACCGCTCCTGCTTGAGCAAACTCGCACGCGATTCTGAATCGTTTTCTCACGCACGAGAATTTCATGCAAAATCTCGCACTCACGAGTCAAGCGCCGAAATCTCGTTCGCTTGTAAATCGAATCCAAATCAATTTTAACGGCATTCAATGTTGTTGTTCGCGAACATACGCTCCAAATGACGGCAGCAGCATGGTAAGCCGCGCGACCACCAACCATTGCTTCGGAACCATCATCGATCATCGTGACGAAGCACGCGCACTCACTCGAGCCGACGAAACATCAACGATCAGCAGCGAGAGAGTGAGTGCCGTGAGGTCCTGCCGTGAGTGCAGCAGCAAACCGCACCGCCACAACCGTCATCATCGACTCTCGTCGTCGTCGCCCTGCAGGTAGCGTGATGATGGTTTGTTCCACACGCGTCGCGTGGGTTCTACGCGCGCGTAGAATATTCCACGTGGTTCTGGAATACCGCATTTTTGGGTATAAATATGCGACCCGTTCCCAGGAGGAGATCGCAGCAGTCCGCGAACGCGTGCGGGTGTGAAAATTTTCCGCTGTCATTTTTGTTTCGTTTCCGCGAGTTTTCGATTTACGATTATTTGAGCTTATATTGGAGTGTGAAAATTCGGCCGATATTATGTCCGCAGATACGGTTCTACAGAGTGCAAACCAGGGTGACAATGTTATCTTGGTAACGAAATCCGCTGAAAGTGCTGAAAGTATCGTGCCACCGCGTGTCCGGTAGTCATAAAAGGTGCCTTGTAGTGATTCAATGGTCCGAACGTGAAAACATCCGCGACAAGGAAGTGTGAAAAGTGCGTTTACTACACTTAGTTTACAGTCGCGGCTTGTTTGTCAGTGGAATTGGAGGATAAACTCCGGATGTTTCCGGCATCATTCCGATATCTCGACGAGTTACATACGAAAATTGTGCAAGTTTCGGTCGCTTCACCATGGTTCGATTCTAGATCATTTGGAAGACTCTTGGAGTTTTTATCTCGCGGTTCCGCTCTGTGTAAGGTCAAGCATTGAAAGCAGCGAGAATTTCGACCAAATATGCGTATTTGTTATTCGATATCGTGATGTGACTGAGGGACGTGAAGGTTTCAAGCTCATGGATCCAGTTAACAACATTAGGCCCTTGGACGTCCGAAAAAAAAAATCACTTTTCAAGCAGATCTACGGATGGATTATTCAAATTCGGTGAGAACGTTTCATGCTTCTTTTTTTTCATTTATAATATGTATTTTCACAACAATATCATATCTTACACCATGGAGCGTTTGGTACGGTATGTCCACGCATCCTTCCTCCCCTGTAGATTCGAGAAGTGATTCGATTCTAAGCTGAAATGAATTGAAATCGAATCATTTCAAAGAATCATCTTTGCGGTAAACGCTACGCAGTAGGCCTGGCCGCTTTGACGCTTGTGACATATCTTCGATATGCTGCAAACATCAATACTGACAAGAAAAATAATCGGGCGTAATCTAACCCGATTATTTTCCAGGATGCTTTCTTGTACTGGCTGCGTATGTGTTAGATTAGATTAGATTAGATTATAAATATGCGACCCGTTCCCAGTAGCGAGTCAGTTCAATTTCGAAAGTGATAAGTGACAAGCGTACGCGTGGCTTGGACAACGCGTAGTGAAATTACCCAAGTGTAAATAGTTAGTAGTAAGAGAAATACAGTAGTGAAAGTGATCCAGTGTTGTTTCTTCCAATCCGAGGCCCCATTTCTCTACTACTGTGCCATAGCCAAGTACAGTCCAGTGCTTCGCCTAAATTACTTCTGTTCATTGCCGAACAGTTGTTGTACGTTATATTTGCTTTTGTTCTATCATACAATCCTAAAAACTTCGATGTAAACATTAAGAACACCAAGAAATAAAGGAATGAGTTAAATCATGAGTCAACTCATGCATGATTTTTTCGGCGGTGAGTTTGGCGAGTCAAGAAACGCGCGTGAAACAACTCAATCATGAGATTTGAGAATTTGAGTTTTTACCAACACTGGTTCGGCCAAATGATCCGAAACCAGGTGGTCCTTAAGAAATTGTTAGAGGAATTCTTCGTAGAAACTATATAAAGAACTCCTGGAATAATGACATAATGCTAAACATTTCCTTTGTAACCTTAGCGGCGTGCCGTGCCCTATTGCAAGCTATTGGCCGTGAGAAGCATTTGAGCGAAATTGATTTTTGTCTGCATACACACTACATTATTCTTTACGCGGGATTTCAAAACCATTTTCTCAGATACAGTTGTTGCGTCCGACAGCTGTATGTCTTATGAAATTAAGCCGGCATTTATTTCCATTATTTGTTGTGGTTTTTCGATTTTGTCACGGTTATATTTTATCACGCTCCATTATATCACACTCGATTTTAGCACGCTATTTTTTTTTTTCGATTATATCACGCTGTCATAATCGATACAAATATTGCTAAGCACATATTCCAAACTATATAGGACACATGAATCGTCATAAGTAAGATATGTTGCACATTAGTATACGATTATGGTGATTCGATTATCTAGAGTCACATGTTACGTTTAAGTTTGTTTTGAGATTATATTAATTAGAGAATCAACATGTGAACACAATGAATAAGCAGAAAACTATATTAAGCTGAATCCGCCACGCACGCCAACATCATTTCTCGAAAATCGAGCACTAACGACCAATTCAAATAGCTGTCAACATAAAGGCCTTTCGCAAAGCGACGACGCAAAAACAAGCGCCGCCGGACGGCGAGTTGGAACGCACACACAGGCGAAACCGACAACAGCAGAGCTCGATCGTTCTTTTGTGATCCCGTCAGAACCAATCGTCTCCGTCCGTTCGATCGCGTTGGACGCGACCACGCGAGTGAAAATCTGCAGCTCGAATTCAGCAACCAAATTTTCTTCTAGCGGAGAAAACAGCAAGATATCCATCAAATCTTGTGCTGCGCAGGTGAGTGACAAAACCCAATCGTCGTTTGGCGGCAAAATAGTGAGGTGTTCTTCACATTGTAGGACGACGGGACGAGTTGGCTGTGTTTGCCTATTTACGGCACGTGTTGCTTAACCTCCAAAAACGTTGGCCGCACCGAAATCCAACCTACCGATCGGTTGGCAGATAAGATCGACCACCACACATCTGAGAGCATCGGATCCGACAATTCCATCCGGTAAGCTAAAATTTCAAGACCCAGAGAATGTACACTGATGAAATCTTCACTCGGCAGAAACAACGCTGGAAGCACCGCTTGGGGTGAAGGCGCACAAGAGCGACGCCATATTGTCGGGCAGTGCATTTGCGCGGGACCAGAGGCCTTCCGTAGGAAGTGAGTAGGAAGAACCATCCTGAAATCAAGAATTGGCTAACCCTCTGGTGGCCGCAGGGCCTTTGTTTACACCTTTATTTCCAGTTTCGCTTCGCGAGACGGAAGCAGCATCGTGCAGCTCCAGCGGTGGACAATTCGGAGAGATCAGGTGGTGAGCAAGCCTGTGGACCCGAAGAGGTCCAATTACGGTGTGTTCGCATCAGGTGACTTGACGGCTTGACGACCGAAATTGCGGAGGAGACGGCACGGGCATTCCCGATTACGGTTTCGACATCGAGGCCGAGTGGACGACACGAAAATTCCCACTACGGTTGTGGATTCGGCCGGTTTCGCTCGACAGGAACAAGATCCGAGGATAAACAGCGGAGGCCAGCGGTGAATAGGGTAGCTCCAACAGATTCCATCCACGGAGTTGCCCGGGTCCGCTAAACGAGCTGCGATCAGGGTGAGTGGACGTCACCTACGTACTCACTCCGGTCCGACATCGACTGAGCGCTCTCGACGGTACGACGTGGCACGGTGAGAAGCACCGCTGGGCCAAATTCCCGACGGTTCGAGGACGTGTACGAACAGCGATGATGGGTCAGCGGATGACCAGTGCGTTGGCGGCGGAGCGGCATGGGGGACGCCCCAAGAAGATAAGTGCTAGCATTTAAGATCATATTTGGCGATTGCCAACTCCAAATGTTTAGCTAGTAAGCCAATAAGCTAGAGAGGAAGATGGGTAGACCCAAATATATGTATTGATCTGCGATTTGATGTTTTTGTGGTTTGCGTTGAGCCTTTGCCCTTCAGTGTTTGCGGTTTTTGTTCTTTAAGCCTCGCTAACGGTATTTTGCTCTATCCGCTACCGGGGAACTTGCAACACTGGCGCCCAACTGAAAATCCACATATAGATACTACCGTTTAGCGATTTTTTTTTGGTTTGTGATCATAAGTTTTGATTTGGTTTTGTGCCTTTTTGGTTATCCGGCCTACGATAACCAATATATTTTAGCCCTTTACGCATAAAATTCGATACATAACATGGACTACACACACTTAACAGACGAAGAGGTGACGTATGAGCTGGCTCTGCGTCACGTAGTAAATTTAGGACCCACTACCCACAGAGGGAAAGTCCTCCGTCTGAAGGCACTCCTCCAGGAGGAAGCCTTAAGAGATAACCAGCCCACTAGCTCAGCCCATGTAATGAGTCCACAGTCAAACATTGAATACTGTGAAACTCAAATACAGCAGCTGCACATAAGCACTGAAGCGGCCATTCGAACAGCCGATAGGGCTGCGATCAGTCAATGTCGAACGCGGCTGACCCACTATCGCGACAGATTACGTTTGATCAATCCTCCGATCGAATTGAGAGAATTGCATGGAATGTTAACCATGCACGTAACTGTTTTGCTCAACAAAGTGAATGGTACTAGTGTAGTGAGTTGTGTGCAACGAGGTGAGAATGAGGTGAACCACACAAGTTCAACGGGTGCCATAAGAAGAAGCAACAACGAAGAGGAAGGAGCAGTCGGTGGAACGGCGGATGCCACGATTCCAGTGGGCAACAATTTAAATCAAGAATCCACACCACCGCCAGCATCACAGCCGCCTCTGATGACGTCATTCTCTGGTGGACAGGGACGAGGATTGCTGTTTTCGAGTTCGTTTCGAGCGCGAGACAATGAAGATGGAGGTGAAACACAGCCTAGACAACGGAACACCTCACCACCGCCTCCCTACCTTCCACGGGAGCGAGAAACATGGAACCGGACAGCTCGAGAAACACAATCACGAGAAGTTCACGAGCTGCAATCGAGAATAGTGGAGATGCAGGAAAGAGAGCAGCGGATGCACGAAGAATACTGCCGAATGCGGGACGATCTGGAGCGGCTAGTGCGTCGAGAACGACCAGCGCCGGAACGAGTGGATGATCGACGGATACAGAAGGCCGTGCACAACTGGCCTTTCAAGTTTCGCGGCGAAAAGGACACGACGTCACTCAACGTGTTCCTAGATCGCGTGGAGACGTTCGCGAGATCGGAAGGCATGAGTGATGCCACACTTCTGAGTTCCATCAAGCATCTACTGCAGGAGGACGCCATCGACTGGTACTCACGAGCAACGTCGCAAAACCAGTTGCGGACCTGGGACCAGTTCAAGCGGGAGATCAGAAGGGAATTCCTGCCCAGCGGATACTCCCAAATTCTGCGTCTGGAAGCCAGCTTTCGATTTCAAGGAAGGGAGGAATCCTTTGCGAAGTTCTACCGAGACATCTCAGCGCTCTTCCGCTTCGTCGATCCACCCATTCCAGACGACGAAAAGTTCTTCCTGGTGAAGAAAAACATGAACGAGAACTACGCAGCCATCGTAACAGCAGCGAGGCCTCGTTCACTGGAAGAAATGGTGGAAGTCTGCACCGGATACGACGAGACGAGGATGCTTCTGAACAGACAGCGCAGGATTCCCATTCCGCACAGCGCGCTTCTGGAACCGAACTTCGCTACACCAGTAGTTCCTAGCAGACCACCACCGGTTCAGCATCACCAACAGCCACAGCGGTTCAACAGAGTTCACGTCGTGGAGGTAGAAGAAGGCGCATTCGAGCACGAAGCAGCGGAGGAAGGACCAGAAGACAATTGGCAGCACAACATCGACGAGCTGGTGGAGCAAGTCAACGCGTTGAAGTTGAACATTGAGCGGAGATCTGCGAGACCAAGCTTTGCCGCACGCGACGAAAGGCAGACAAGGCCAACGGATAGGTACAACCGGACAGAGGCTGACGTCCTGCGAGCAGCGCGGCAGTACACAAGAGAGGCGCAAACGCCGGCACAGCAGCAGCGGCCACAAGCCGCATCGTTCCAGACTCGGCCACCACAACAGCAGCAAGAACAGCCGCAAAGAGCACAGGGCTGGCAAGTACGACAGTGGATGCCAAGTTCGGATCAGAGCGACAACAACCGAAGAAGCCAACGTCTGCTGCCAGAACCAGGCAGGCAACGGGAAGATCGCCACATACAACAGGAAGAAGCTCCGAACGATCAACGACCAGCAATGCTCTGCTGGAACTGCGACGAGGAAGGCCACAGATTCACGGACTGTCCGAAACCGCAAGCCATTCTCTTCTGCTACCGGTGTGGACGGAAGGGCTACTCGTTGCGCAGTTGCTTCACGTGTCGCACGGACGCGTTAAACTACCCAGCGGAGAACCAGCAATAGAGGGGAGCAGCTCTCCGCAAAATCTCGGAGACCCCTCCGACATCCCGGAATTTCAAAACCTCAACTCGATCATTATCAACCCCGGAAGTGACAATAGACCGCACGCCGTCATATCAGTGCTGGGCAAGGAGTTAACAGCTTTGCTGGATAGCGGAGCAAACTGCTCCCTACTAGGAGGAAAAAGAGTCGAGCTGGCGGAAGACTGCGGTTTGCAGAAAGGAACCGTCAGCGGCGGAATAAAAACGGCGGACGGCACAAGACACAACATTTCGCATTTCGTCTATCTCCCAATAGTGTACAACAACCGCAACGAAGTTCTTCCAGTGCTTTTGGTACCTTCGATTCCAGACTGCGTCATCCTAGGAATGAACTTCTGGGAAAAATTTGGCGTCAAAGCGGTGTGTTGCACACTAGAAGCGAAGCAGGAAGACCAGATCAGCGAAGACCAGGAGATGAAGCAGCTCAGCCCCGAACAACAACGGCGCCTAGAGCAGGCGATCCAGAAGTTTCCGAAAGCGGTAGAGGGAAGACTAGGACGCACGAAGCTGTACGAGCATCGAATCGATGTGGGGAATGCACCGCCCCGTAAACAACGGCATTACCCTATGTCGCCGTATGTTCTACAGGAGGTCAACAAAGAGATCGACCGGATGATAGCGCTGGACGTCATTGAGGAGGCGCAGTTCTCGCCATGGAACAATCCGCTGGTCGCCGTCAAGAAGAAAACTGGGCAGTATCGCGTCTGTCTGGACGCGCGTCACCTCAACTCCATCATGGTGAACGAGGGCTATCCGATACCCCAGATTGCAGCGATCACCAACAACCTCCGAAGCAGCAAATACATTTCTTCGATCGATCTCAAGGATGCCTTCTGGCAGCTACCACTTCATCCAGGTTCGAGACAACTGACAGCCTTCACCGTTCCATCCAGAGGCCACTTCCAATTCAAGGTGGTGCCTTTCGGGCTGTGTACGGCAAGTCAAGCCCTAGCGAGACTTATGACCCACCTATTCGCCGATCTAGAACCGCTGGTTTTCCATTATCTGGATGACATTATCATCTGCTCCGAAACATTCGAAGAGCACATCGCTCTGCTCGAAGAAGTAGCCCGCCGGCTACGCCAAGCGAATCTCACGATTTCATCGGAGAAGTCCAAGTTCTGCCGGAAGAGCATGAAGTACCTCGGCTACGTAATCGACGAGCAAGGTTGGCGTGTAGACGACGAGAAGATCCAAGCGATCGTACAGTTCCCGACTCCAACAACACGCAAAGAAGTGCAGCGATTTCTCGGTGTTTGCAACTGGTACCGACGCTTCATCGCCGGTTTCTCGCAGCTAGCAGCTCCGCTAACAAACTTGACGTCAGGCAAGACCAAGTTCCGTTGGAATCCGATAGCTGAAGAAGCGTTCCTCAAGCTAAAAGCAGCTCTGGTTTCGGCACCGGTACTGGCGATGCCGGACTACAGCAAACCGTTCGCCATAGCGTGCGATGCCAGCGACACAGCAATCGGAGCAGTGCTAACGCAGGAGATCAACGGCGAGGAACATCCCATCAGCTACTTCTCGCAGAAGTTGTCAGCATCGGAGAGGAAGTACTCGGTCACGGAGCGGGAGTGCCTCGCAGTGATCCGAGCGATCGAGAAGTTTAGAGGCTACGTAGAAGGAATCCGGTTCATTGTCCACTGTGACCATGCAGCACTCAGCTACCTGAAGTCGATGAAGAACCCGACGGCTTTGATGAGCCGGTGGCTGTTGCGTCTGAACGCGTTTGATTTCGAGATCCGGTACAGGAAGGGTTCCATCAACGTTGTTCCAGATGCTCTCTCGAGGACGGTGGCAGAAGCAGTCTTCACGGTAGACCAAGTCCTAGATCCGTGGTACAGGAAGCTGGTGGACAGAGTAAAGAGCGAAGGAGATAAGTTCCCGGACTTCCGCATAGCAAACGACACGCTATTCAAGAACTGCCGTTGCAAGGACGAAGTGGGAGCAGTTTACCATAAGTGGAAGCAAGTCGTTCCGAAAGAAGAGAGGTTCCAGCTAATCCGAAGATTCCACGACGAACCGGCAGCAGCGCATCTTGGTTTCTACAAGACCTGGCACAAGCTACAAGCCCACTACTACTGGCCACAGATGCAACAGGAGATTCACGATTACGTTATGAACTGTGCGACCTGCAAAGCGTGCAAGGCACCGGGGAAAAGAATGATGCCGCAAATGGGGAACCCGAAGCCGGCGAAGACTCCTTGGGAGATGATATCGGTAGACTTTGTCGGTCCGCTCACACGTTCCAAGCGAGGAAACACAGTGCTGTTGGTAGTAGTCGACTGGGTCAGCAAATACGTGATTGTCAAGCCGATGCGCGCAGCGGATTCGCAGAAGATGGTGGAGTTCCTGGAAGAAGAAGTTTGTCTGAAGTTCTCTCGGCCGCGGCTGATACTGTCCGATAACGGGAAACAGTTCGAATCGATGGTGTTCAAGTCCTGGCTAGCGAAACACAAGATAGGCCACATGAAGACAGCGTTCTACTGTCCGCAGGTCAATAACGCCGAACGCGTCAACCGCGTCGTAGTAACCTGCATCCGGGCATTGTTGGATGGCGATCATAGAGAGTGGGACGAAAAGCTACCGGCGATCACGGCGGCTATAAACGCTGCTCGGCACGAAGCGACGGGCGTTAGTCCACACGAAGCCAACTTTGGACGAAATCTGTTGTTGCACACGGATCTGTACACGCAGCAGGAGCTCAACACACCAGAAGACCCGAAGGTAGCGCAGGACCTACGACTCTCGGCGATTCGTCGAATCCAGAAGCTAATCATCGAGCGGATTAAGAACAGCCACCAGCGGGCGAAGCAGCGATACAACCTTCGCACAAGATCAGTTGCGTTCAAAGTCGGAGACTTGGTTTGGCGGCGATCGTTCGTACTCTCCTCAAAGGCGGACCAAATCAACAGCAAGCTTGAGCCGAAATTCGTTCCGGCCATCGTCAAGGAGATCATCGGGACGAACCTGTACGTGTTAGAAGATGTTCTGAGCGGCAAGAAGGGAAGATACCACGCGAAGGACATCAAGGCGGACTAAACGAATATGTGCTAGCTATGCAAACAGGCGGTGCCTATCAACGAAGAAGCGAACGCTGAAGAAAACACCACAATTGGGCATTATTACAGCGAACAGGAAGGCGGAGAAGTTCCAACCGGATTCTGCACTTCCGTTACACCGATTTGACGACTACATCTACGGGAATCGTCGTTCCTAGCAGCGAGATTCCGGGCTGTTCAAGCTATGTACACAGGCGGTGCCTGTCAACCACGAAGCAGTCAAGCAAGCAGAAACACCAATCACTGGGAGATTTGACCACGAGCGCTGAGGGTGAGAAGCTGTCGCAATACTGCTCCACCACAGCAACACCGATTGTGAGTCGACGGCAAGGATTTCCGTACATCCGTACGAGGTTCCACTATGTTAAAGCTATGTCCGCAGGCAATGCCTGTCAACCATGAGTACCACGCTCCAAAAACACGTAACAAACGGGAAAATGGTAGAAAGTCAGGTGTGATGAGCAAAAACTTCTTTACGACTACCTCTCCACCTTGACAGATCAGCCAGCTTTGTGTAGACCACGATCTTCGTCGGAAGCACGGAACGATTTGCGATATCTTCACCCGGTCCGTCAGAAGGCCGAAGAGTAGCAAGTAGGAGAATCAACATGCGGTACCCAAACACTTCCATCGCGCCAGGAGGTGTACCGTGAGCCGTTCGCCAAGCGAGAGAAATGGCACCCTGTGATTCTGAAAACGGGACGCAGGTTTCTCGTCAAGGCACCAGATGTATTCTCTGATAGGAGGAGTGGAGACCCGGAGATCGACGACCAAACATCGGTTCGGCGCGGAGTTGAAGCTTACGGCCACTATCAGGCGCAGGGAGACAGCAACTGGAGAGCTTTGGGAGAGCAGGAGGATGTAGAAAAGCCTACAGTGGGCGCGGGAAATTGGAACCCTGAAAGCGATGCGAGTAAGGAGGCTCCAAATACCAGGACGAAGACACGCCAAACACCAGGACGAATCGACAGCCTACTGAAGGCGAGGGAGACTGGGACCCTGAAAACAGCAGTGAGTAGGGAGGCTCCAGATACCATGTCAAAGAGCGCCGCAACCATCAGCCTACAGCGGGCAAGGGAGACTGGGACCCTGAAAACAGTAGTGAGTAAGGAGGCTCCAGATACCAGTACAGAGAGCACAGCAGTCATCAGCCTACAGCGGGCGAGGGAGATTGGGACCCTGAAAACAGCAGTGAGTAGGGAGGCTCCAAACACCACTACGAACAACCCAGCGAATCGACAGACTACAAAGAGCGATCAACATGCGGTACCTAAACACTTCCATCGCGCCAGGAGGTGTACCGTGAGCCGTTCGCCAATCGAGAGAAATGGCAACCCTGTGATTCTGGAAACGGGACACAGGGATCTCGTCAACGCACCAGATGTATTCTCTGATAGGAGGAGTGGAGACCCGGAGATCGACGACCAAACATCGGTTCGGCGCGGAGTCGAAGCTTACGGCCACTATCAGGCGCAGTGAGACAGCAACTGGAGGGCATTGAGAGAGCAGAAGGACGTAGCAGGCAGCCCACGGCGGGCGAGGGAGATTGGGACCCTGAAAACAGTAGTGAGTAGGGAGGCTCCAAATACCAGGACGAAGATGCGCAGCAACCAACAGCCTACAGCGGGCGAGGGAGACTGGGACCCTGAAAGCCATCGTTGAGTAGGGAGGCTCCAGATACCAAACAAACAGGACATCGAGTGAAGCGCAACGACATCCGAGGAACCCTCACACCGAAACACCAAGTGGTCATGCCGTTAGCCGATCGAGACAAATCGAGCCCATCATCAACTATTCGACCACCCTCACTAACACAGAGCTATGAGTGGCACCACTACGAAGGAAGAGAACACGATCTCGGCAATCCAAGCACATCCACGACTGAATGGTGCACACGAACCCTCAAGTGTTTCCAGTCAATTCGAATGCGTGGCCAAGGGTTAAAGATCTGGGGGTCGTCATGAAATCTTCATCCCAAAAGTAACGCGACCAGGGGCGCGGTAAAACCCTATTTCTCGGGCTCATGACGATTTAGATTAGTAAATTTTTCTTTTCTCAGAATATGCACAAACCAGAACAAACCAAATTTGTCCTTGTAGATAGTCTGTAAATATAGCTTCTTAATGTTTTGTGTGCGATTAAGCCTATTTTAGTCAATAGAATAGGCTAGAATCCGATTTGAATGTTTGCCGTAGGATTCGTGGAAGCTGGACAAGGACATTGGTCAGAGACGATTTGAGAGGTCGAAGATTTTGCCAGGCGCAGCTGGCGTGAAGTTTAGTTAGCATTAGGATTATGCAGTTTGGAGGATAGAGAAGATTTGGCAAGCAGCCGAGGCTTGCGTATGAGTTTGGGTTTAGTTGAGGAAAAGATGTAACTTGAGGTCTGCTCAAGAGTTAGGTTGACCGACTTGTCTCTGACCATCATCCTAGGAGGATGAGTGAAGATTTTGTGAATTTTTCATAAATCGCTTGATCATCGATTTATGAAAAATTCTTCCGCTACGGTAGAGTTGTGTTACGTTTAAGTTTGTTTTGAGATTATATTAATTAGAGAATCAACATGTGAACACAATGAATAAGCAGAAAACTATATTAAGCTGAATCCGCCACGCACGCCAACATCATTTCTCGAAAATCGAGCACTAACGACCAATTCAAATAGCTGTCAACATAAAGGCCTTTCGCAAAGCGACGACGCAAAAACAAGCGCCGCCGGACGGCGAGTTGGAACGCACACACAGGCGAAACCGACAACAGCAGAGCTCGATCGTTCTTTTGTGATCCCGTCAGAACCAATCGTCTCCGTCCGTTCGATCGCGTTGGACGCGACCACGCGAGTGAAAATCTGCAGCTCGAATTCAGCAACCAAATTTTCTTCTAGCGGAGAAAACAGCAAGATATCCATCAAATCTTGTGCTGCGCAGGTGAGTGACAAAACCCAATCGTCGTTTGGCGGCAAAATAGTGAGGTGTTCTTCACATTGTAGGACGACGGGACGAGTTGGCTGTGTTTGCCTATTTACGGCACGTGTTGCTTAACCTCCAAAAACGTTGGCCGCACCGAAATCCAACCTACCGATCGGTTGGCAGATAAGATCGACCACCACACATCTGAGAGCATCGGATCCGACAATTCCATCCGGTAAGCTAAAATTTCAAGACCCAGAGAATGTACACTGATGAAATCTTCACTCGGCAGAAACAACGCTGGAAGCACCGCTTGGGGTGAAGGCGCACAAGAGCGACGCCATATTGTCGGGCAGTGCATTTGCGCGGGACCAGAGGCCTTCCGTAGGAAGTGAGTAGGAAGAACCATCCTGAAATCAAGAATTGGCTAACCCTCTGGTGGCCGCAGGGCCTTTGTTTACACCTTTATTTCCAGTTTCGCTTCGCGAGACGGAAGCAGCATCGTGCAGCTCCAGCGGTGGACAATTCGGAGAGATCAGGTGGTGAGCAAGCCTGTGGACCCGAAGAGGTCCAATTACGGTGTGTTCGCATCAGGTGACTTGACGGCTTGACGACCGAAATTGCGGAGGAGACGGCACGGGCATTCCCGATTACGGTTTCGACATCGAGGCCGAGTGGACGACACGAAAATTCCCACTACGGTTGTGGATTCGGCCGGTTTCGCTCGACAGGAACAAGATCCGAGGATAAACAGCGGAGGCCAGCGGTGAATAGGGTAGCTCCAACAGATTCCATCCACGGAGTTGCCCGGGTCCGCTAAACGAGCTGCGATCAGGGTGAGTGGACGTCACCTACGTACTCACTCCGGTCCGACATCGACTGAGCGCTCTCGACGGTACGACGTGGCACGGTGAGAAGCACCGCTGGGCCAAATTCCCGACGGTTCGAGGACGTGTACGAACAGCGATGATGGGTCAGCGGATGACCAGTGCGTTGGCGGCGGAGCGGCATGGGGGACGCCCCAAGAAGATAAGTGCTAGCATTTAAGATCATATTTGGCGATTGCCAACTCCAAATGTTTAGCTAGTAAGCCAATAAGCTAGAGAGGAAGATGGGTAGACCCAAATATATGTATTGATCTGCGATTTGATGTTTTTGTGGTTTGCGTTGAGCCTTTGCCCTTCAGTGTTTGCGGTTTTTGTTCTTTAAGCCTCGCTAACGGTATTTTGCTCTATCCGCTACCGGGGAACTTGCAACACACATTCTAATGCTTTGCTTTGCATCGAGTCCGGTCTGTATGCGTTAACTCTACGCGTTACATTTTCCATCAGGGGTCTCCAGTTAGCCTTTGTGAATCAGGTTTTGGATTACCGGGTGGGTTCAATTCCCATTCCAGTCGGGAACTTTTCTAGACTTTCCTATGAATTGTGTATAATTGTACTTGCCCCACAATATACAAATTCATACAATGGCAGGTATGTAAGGACATATATGAGCGAATCCAAAGATGGCCGTCACAATGGCTGCCTTGCAAATACCGAAAGCACGGATCTCGTCATCTAAACAACAAACAGAGCTGAAAAAGCAATGAGTAGCCTTGCTCACTCGTGATAAACATTGAGTAGCATTTTCGTTTTCGGGCGTTTTGTGGATGACGAGATTGATGCTCTCAAAAATGCGAGTCAAAAATGCACCTGGACGCTCTCCCATTTCACCCTTCAATTAATAACTGTGATAGTACTCAAAAAACACTAAGTTGAAGAGAGGCAGCCCTAGTTCCATTGGGAACATAGTCACAAAGAAGAAGTAGAAGAAGAAAAGGGGTTTTCAGTTAGAATCTTACTTTGGTTTATTTTTTTTGTGTATTTTAATTATTATTAACGAGCTTTTCAACCAAAGGCTCGTTCATGTCGGGACCCGCGGTTTCACTTCGCTAACATTTTGTAAATTTATGGGCTTTTAAAAATTGATATGTTGTTCAATCAATGCCAACCAGCACATCGAACGATCAGAAATTAAAGACAGAACCTTAAAATTTCGAGACAATTGTACAACAAAGCGTAACGCGACAATATCGCAAAAATGTCAAAGTTTGATTTTTCAACCAGAAATTCCCAACCTTCTGGAAACACTTTTGAAAATGTTAATTACTCGACGATTAATTTCAGCAATTATCTTTATACGGCAATCCATGAGACAGATGCGATCAGCTGATTTTCTTTGTTTACCATGTATTTCGGGGTGACAGTTGAACACAAAGGAATTTGTTAAGCACCGAGAACACTCGACGAAAATTTGCTAAGCTGCACGTACACTGTATTTACAATTTCAGCTGTCACCCCCATCGCGATATGTCGTCATGGATTGCCTTATTTTGCTGTGTAAAGATTAGAAATCGACAACATATGGAAACATCGTTCCATGAAGTTAAACTATGGTGTAGAAGTGCCCATAATACCTCTATTAATTGATCTTATTTACAGAGACATTAAAAATAATTACATACAAGAATATTGGACTTCCATTATCGGGTTTGATATTTTGTTCGTTTTTGTTTGTTTTTTTGTGTGCAAGTGTATTTTGATTAATAAACGCATTCGAAAAAAAAGATGTTTCAATTATATCACGCTCCAATATATCACGCGAAATTTTTTTTCATTCGTGATATAATCGAAAAAGTACTGTATGTATTTACATTAATATGAATAGAAAAAAATAATTCATGCAACATATTTTTTATATTTACTAGATTATGATACTTAATGCAAGTAAAAAGTTTATTAATTACGAAATACTTTTTTTCTATGGGCTTAGTAGAAAGCTACGTAGCACATCATAAACACCCCCCTATCGTCACATTTCAGGCCAAACATGTCTAAAGGTCCTATATGCAGAAGAGATGCTCGCTTTGGTTTCCCTCTCTTTCGTTAATATCTCAGCTGTTTATTTGTATTATGATTGTCTCCTTGCATTGAACGATGGTCAAAATATATTTTTTTTATTTGTACAGCAAAAATAGTTGAAAAGTGTACCATTACATTGCAATAATTGAAAGAGAAAGTGAACAAAGAGAGCCTCTCAAATGCAGATAGGACCTATTGAAATGTTTGGGCTGACTTCGTCACAAAATCACAAACACCCCCTCCCCCCAAAAAGCTACGTCATTTATGGACGCCCCCAAAGTGTGGAAAAGCGGGCCTCGAGCAGGCTTCATTCTACCAAAACTGTGGCGTCACCAATGAACTGGGAACAGGGTTTATATTGTTGTTCAAAATGCGACGTGTGATTGGATGGCAGCCGATCAACGCAAGGATGTACACGTTGAACGTTAACCTTCCGTAACTCGCGCGGTTGGCGACCTGGGTCAGCACCACACTGGTGCTGAGTACAAAAAGCGAGATTTTTTCAACGTGTTGTACAAAATACAACAGCGCGATCGCTCGAGGGTTTAAGGTCGTTCCAAGGGTTGGAGGGGGGGGGGGGTGGGTGCAGGTGGGCTGGGCCCCGGGCCCACACATTTTACGGGCCCCACAAAAATCGTTTATGCTTGCTAAACATTAACTTTATTGATCAAAAACAAAGAAAAACTTTTTTGCTCATCACATTTGTACCTCCGAGGGGCCTCCACATTCGCTCCGGCCCCGGGCCTCCACAATTCTTAATCCGGCCCTGCCTCAAGTACAGCATCATCAACATGCACTGCCTACATGAAAGAACATCTTATGACGAGAAAAAAGCGTTCTACGCGCAGTTAGAGCAAACATACGATGGACTTATCCACCGATGAACCGAATTCATCGCGGTCCGAGAATTTTGACACTAGAGCGGGGTCGTTTCCAATCAGAATCATTCAATTCTGATTGGAACGACCCCGCTCTAGTGTCAAAATTCTCGGACCGCGATGAATTCGGTTCATCGGTGGATAAGTCCATAGTTGCTCGCCTTATGACGTGAAAATCGTTGTTGGCTACATGAACGCGCGGGTAGGAAGAGAGGATTTTTTTTATTATGTATCTTAATTAACGAGATTTTCAGCCCAGGGCGAAGAAAGGAAATGTACAGACAGCAAAACAGCCTACAAACCGTATCGAATGACAGCGGGCAGCGATGCGTAAACTTTGCAAACTCCTGTGGTATGGTAGTTCGAAGCACTTTCTTCTCCCGTAAAGATATCCATAAAACAACCTGGAGATCACCCGACCATCAAACAGAAAACCAAATTGACCGCGTTCTAATCGACGGTAAATTCTTTTCGGATTTAATCAATGCCCATACATACCGTAGTTCGAACATAGATTCGGATCACTACCTAGTCGCTGTATACATGCACTCATAATTTTCGACAGTTATAACCACGGGTCGAAGTCGAACGCCGCGGTCAACATCGAGCAGCTCCTTAATGTAGAAATGTTCAAAGGCACGCGCAGCAGTTATTTAGCAGTGGCCTTACCAACGGAAGAGCAGCTTGGTGCAGCTACACTTGAAGATAGCTGAACGCCTTGGAGACGAACCAGCCTTGGGCTGAAAGTCTCGATAATAAAGACATAATAATAATAATAGCTGAACGGACATCCGATCCGCAATAGGTAGTACCTGTGCTGCAGCACTAGGCTTCGCGATTCCGAATCACAGAAACGATTGGACGGTGGTTGTGAACAGTTGAAAACGAAAAGAATGCCATGAGCGAGAATGTTCCAACATCGTACAAGGGCGAATAAGGTACATTATAGACAAGCGCGAAACAGACAGATGTCAGTCTTCCTCAGGAAGAAGCACCAGCAGGAGAACGAGATCGCGAAGCGATGGAAGAGCTGAATCGCGCTTGGGGCACACGGAGGTTCTACGAGAAGCTGAAACGCTCGCGCACAGGCTTTGTGCGACAAGCCAATATGGGCCGAGACAATAACAGGAATCTTCTCACGAGCGAGCGTGAGGTGGTCGAGAGGTGGCGGCAGCATTACGATGGGCACTTCAATGGCGACGTTGCAAGCACCGAAGGTGGCGTCGATCTAAGACGAGAGATTTCTAACCCCTAACTTCCAAGAGATTGAGGAGGAGGTTGGCCGATTGAAAAACAACAAAGCCGCTGGATCAGATCAATTACCAGGCTTCTAAAATACGGTGAAGAAGCACTGATGAGAGCATGGAAGTATCGTGTGTGCGACAAAAAGTGCGACAAGTTGGATTGCGGGAACTACCACGCGATTATACTACTGAACGCTACCTACAAGATACTTCTTCAAATTTTATGCCACCGTCTATCAATGCTTTGTGGGGCAATATTAAGCTGGATTTATAGGTAAACGCGCTACAACGGATCAGATGTTCGCTATCCGCCACGTGTTGCAGAAATGCCGCGAAAACAATGCGCCCACACATCATTTGTACATCGATTTTAAATTGGGGTATGATACAATCGATCAAGGCCAGCAATTGCAGATTATGCAAGAATACGGATTACCGGATTAACTGATTCGATTGATCAAAGCGGCGATGGATCGAGTTATGTGCGTAGTTCGAGTATCAGGGGCACTCTCGAGTCCCTTCGAATCTCGCAGAGGGTAACGGCAAGGTGATGATCGTTCGTGCTTTCCGATTAACATTGCTTTAGAGGGTGTAATAAGGAGAGCAGAGATAAACACGAGTGGAACGATTTTCACGAAGTCCGTTCAGTTGCTTGGTTTCGCTGATGATATTGATATTACCCAGGTAACCAATAAGCAGTTAAAGTGACATTTATTTAGTTCTTTTTTAAAGGTCTAGGGTCTCCAGTTAGCCTAGGGTAAGGGTAAGGATCGCCAATCCGGAGACGGCGGGTTCGATTCCCGTTCCGGTCGAGAAAATTGTCTCGACTCCCTGGGCATAGTGTATGATTGTGCATGCCTCACAATATAACTAATTCATGCAATGGCTGGCATCTTGGCACCCTCAGGGCCCCAAAACGTTCCCCCGAAATGCTGCAGAAAATCATGGAAACGTTGTTGCCGCACCACGACATAAGACAATGGGCCATGTCCCTTTGGTCAAACCGACGAAAGCAAGGCGGCGAGCGACAAACTGACATGTTCCGAATGGCTATGCAGATGTGCCTAGACAGAGGCGAATTTCAGGAGAGCTGGAAAATGCAAATACAGGTTCTACTGCCCAAACACCTGGAAGCCACCTGACGACGTCCCCGTCTACGTCTGGCGGATCATTCTAGCGAGACTGACGGTCTATACTGAGAAACCGAATAACTCTGGGCTTTCGGATAACCAGTTCGGCTGTTGATGGAAGCACTATGGACTTATCCACCGATGAACCGAATTCATCGCGGTCCGAGAATTTTGACACTAGAGCGGGGCCGTTTCCAATCAGAATTGGACGATTCTGATTGGAACAGACCCCGCTCTAGTGTCAAAATTCTCGGACCGCGATGAATTCGGTTTATCGGTGGATAAGTCCATGGACTTATCCACCGATGAACCGAATTCATCGCGGCCCGAGAATTTTGACACTAGAGCGGGGTCTTTCCAATTAGAATTGAACGATTCTGATTGGGAATGGCCCCGCTCTAGTGTCAAAATTCTCGGACCGTGATGAATTCGGTTCATCGGTGGATAAGTCCATGGACTTATCCACCGATGAACCGAATTCATCGCGGTCCGAGAATTTTGACACTAGAGCGGGGTCTGTTCCAATCAGAATCGTCCAATTCTGATTGGAAACGGCCCCGCTCTAGTGTCAAAATTCTCGGACCGCGATGAATTCGGTTCATCGGTGGATAAGTCCATTAGGGCTGTAACCAAGAACAGCAGTAATAGACGAGTGCACCGATGAACTGAATTCATCGCGGTCCGGGGTCGCTTCCATCAGAAGTGAAAGATTTCCAATCAGAATTGAACAATTCTGATTGGGAACGACCTCGCTGTAGTGCCAAAACTCTCGGACCGCGATGAATTCAGTTTATCGGTGCACTCGTCTATGGACTTATCCACCGATGAACCGAATTCATCGCGGTTCAAGAATTTTGACACTAGAGCGAGGCCATTTCCAATCAGAATCGTTAAATTCTGATTGGAACGGCCCCGCTCTAGTGTCAAAATTCTCGGACCGCGATGAATTCGGTTCATCGGTGGATAAGTTCATAGCGCTCCAGTAGAAGCGAAAGGGAATTCGTTATGGACTTATCCAGGGTCTGTGTCATTTGGCATAAAGTCATTTGGCATAAGGTCGTTTGGCATAAGGTCACTTGGCATAAAGCCATTTGGCATAACGGTCATTTGGCATAATGGACACTTGGCATAACAAAGAAGGGTGCATTTCGATTATGCCAAATGTCCATTATGCCAAATGACCGTTATGCCAAATGTCTTTATGCCAAATGACCTTATGCCAAACGGCGTTATGCCAAATGACTTTATGCCAAATGTCCCGCTCCCACTTATCCACCGATTAACCGAATTCATCGCGGTCCGAGAATTTTGACACTAGAGCGGGGTCGTTCCAATCAGAATTGAATGATTCTGATTGGAAACGACCCCGCTCTAGTGTCAAAATTCTCGGACCGCGATGAATTCGGTTCATCGGTGGATAAGTCCATTGCGCGGTCGTTGCGCTAGACGTAAAGACGCATGTAAAGCGTCGTCTTGGCCGCCATCGAGAGTGCCAGAGTACTCATGTACGGCCCTCCCTTTCTCGAAGTCATCCCTAACGGACGTACCGCGAAGGTAAGAACGAGAGACTGAGGTTTTAGTGATTTGAGCTCCCACATAACCCGTGCATCCATCTTTTGGGTATCTGAGATGATTTCCCCATTCTATAAAAAAATACCTTCCTTCCCCCTATTAAAGTCAACGTAATTTTTGGACAGGCCCTAAAAGTGGTGGTTCTCTACGGACACTAAATTTGAACTATGCTCGAGGAGGACATGCAAGCACTCGAAGTGTTAGGACCATCTTTGCCTGTGTGCAGGAAAACGGTGTGTGACGGCGAAGGATGAACCACCAGCTCGCTGCACTCTATAGCGACCCTAGCATACGAATGTGGCAAAAGCTGGAATGATACGTTGGGCAGGACGTGTTGTGAGAATGCTGGACAACAACCCTGTGAAGCTGGTGTTCGCAAGAGCTCCGGATAGGACAGCGTGGAAGGTAGGCGGACCAGGGCAGAAAGGAAAACATTTGAAGCTTTCTCAGATATAGAGCTTGCTGACGTTTATTCACCTTTCTCTTTCAAACATGCAGGCGGAATAGGATTTGTTGTCATCAGGAAAGGTTTCCCGATGAATACAAATCCTATCCCGCCTGCAAGCTTCACGCAGAAAAATTAATTGCAAACACAATTAAATTCTAGTTCAAATCAACCAATTTTTCAGTTTGCTATAGCGACAAACTGATTTCTAGTTTAAACTGAACTGTTCCATTGTTTGATAATACAAATATTTTCATTTGACGAAATTTTTGATAGTTTGTTAGAACAAACTGATATTTGGTAGTTTCAACATAAAATGACAGATTGTTTTAAACGACTGCACTTTTGGTACTAACAAAACCGGAATGTGATTGTGTTGGTGACGGCAGCTCCTGCGGCAGCTCGGAAATCTATTTTTAGACACTCGGCAAGCGGATGGAAGCGAGAACGAATAAAAAAAGGCAAAAAAGCGAAACCGACCAACTTTTTGAGGATGCTGTCTTGAGTACCTGCGCATTATCCATCACGGCCAAAACTGCACTTGGAAGTTGGAGTGATGGATTTGCTACACTTTCTTCGTTGTGGCGATGTTGGGGTAAGAATTTTTAAGATGTGTGAGTGCATCCGGGCCATGTTTATGGTGCCCATTTTGTTGAAACAAATGAAGTTTTCATCGTTATATGGAATGATGGGAATTGATTGTTTTGATCGATAAACTCTAAGCAAAAACAAAGAAATATAACTTTGGAATAAGCAATTGCTCAGTTTGAAAATCAACCATGCGTTTTATTATTTTAAATAAGCCTCTTTTTTCTGCGTGTTGAAAGAGAGAGGTGAATGAACGTCAGCAAGCTCTATTGACATTAGTCCTGTTCAACGACGTAGGTTGAACTTGCTCGAAGTTGCTGCATCCTACTCTTACCCGTTTGTTGACTAATGGGTAAGAGCAAGATGCAGCAACTTCGAGCAAGTTCAACCTGCGAACAAGACTATTATCTGACACAAGAAGATGTATTAAATTTAGAGAACGGATCAAAATGTATCGCCGATTTTAAGTTTAGGGTTAACCCAAATTTAGATGTTCCGCTTCTTTTGGCACATATAATTTATGTAAGTAATGACAAAGGTTTATGAAAAATAATCAATAAATAAATCTAAAACTCAAATTATTCCCATTAGTTCGACCACTGCCAAAAACAGGGTAACCAATTCCACACCTATCCCGGATAACAAAACACCCAATCCAATTGGAATCGCTATTGTATAGCAGCTGCAGCGAAAGAACGATATTTTTTGGTGTCTTAACTTACTTGGGGACCATCTGGGCATAAGCGATGGCCGTTTTGAAGAACAGGGCATGAAACAGCCGGTCCCGAACGTTAATCAGTGGATTCTAAAAATATGAAAATTAATTAGGATACTTGGATACTATGGAACGTCTAATGCGGGTACTTACCTGTGCATTCCTGCCTCGCTGGTTCATCATGGGAGGCACAGGTCCATCTTGGCCACGATTGTTATTATTGTTGGCATTGTTATTGTTTTGGGGCGCTTCGGCTGGCTCCGGTCCCCCAGCAGCAGGTTCCTGTGGAGGTGGCCCTGCACTTGGCTCTGCCATGACCGTTCACCAGATCGATAACACAATCCTGGAAAATCCGAAAAGACAGTGATGTAGCATAATTAGCTGAAGAAATATTCAAACATCTAACAAAAATGAATCAGTCACCTTGGCTTGTTATCTTCGGTTCTCCCCTACCCTCACTTTCGACCGATCGATTTTACTTCGTTCTTGTGACACTTCTCAGCAGCTTTGTTCAGCCGTAACGCAATCGAACCACATCAAAAAACCCTCGCAAGCGAATCACAATCACTGCAACAAAATCGTCACCGCGATACGTGATCTTGAAATCGAACCGAAACTCGTTGATCTAGAAAACTTGCAAACACACAATCTAGTCCCCGAATCGACGACGTTTGAAAAATTATTCACCTTTGGGGCTCGCGAGCCCGAATGAAAATTCCCTGTCACTTCCCAAAACAATCGCGCACTCGACTAATTTTGTCCCCGCAAACGGGTCTCCCCGGTTCACTCCCGAGCCGACAACGACCGCGAATGTTCCGCTCGCAAACTCGACCAATATTCCGACGGCAATGTTCCGTGTTTTCCTTTCCGGAGGAACGCAGAAAAATAAATTTTATTTTTTAATTCAACTTTCTGACAATCCGCGACGACAACCACGACGACGACACGACAATGATCACATCACAGTCCAAGTCCAGTAGCACAGACACCAGTGCAAGAAGCAAGAGTTTTCGATTTTCGCTTTTTCGTCTATCCTGCAGGCGGGGGCGGAACCAAAAACAACGCGCCGATTTTAATTAATTTAGTTAATTAACGCAGCAACGTTCAAATGGCGCAATTTTTGCAAACAGTTTGCAGTTGTCTAGTTACTAGAATATAAAAAAAATCGGAAATTTGATGTTAATTTTTGAAAAAGTTTCCAATACCTAGTAGAAAAATAATAATGTTAAATCTATGCCGATGAAAATTTTACATAAATAATAATTTTATCATATTTTAACGGTAAATTCGTGGAGGAAGCTGTGGAAGTCCACGGACTGTTATGTTTGTATTTTGAAACGTCATTTTTGCAGCAAAGAACCATGGTTCATCAACGATCCACGCATCGACTTGAATCTACAGAAGTGTGGAACATAAGTTCTTTTACAGCGGTTCGTTGCAATCACGGAACCAAAGCTACACGGAAAAATATTAAAACCCAAAGAATAAGTTTTAAAAACTCAAATTTGGCTAAACTGCTTTTAGTTTTAACTCAAAGTTGGGTTGTTTCCTCCCTCGCCCCACCGCAATGTTGTCGAAAACAAAGAGAGAAGCACCGACGCATCCGCTGCTCTTCCGTGGAAGAAGCCAAATTTGGGTTTTCTTGAGTTAACCCAAATTTGCGTCATTTGAGGCCTCCGTTGGGTGAAAATAACTTACCAGTGAGTTAATTTTTTTGCCGCTCTCAAACGAGAACTACTCACTCACCACTTTCGCTGTTTGACGCAAATTTGAGTTATTCCACGGAAGACCGGGATTGCGTCAAAACAACTTAAATTTGGGTTGATTTGTAGTTCCGTGTACACTGAACTGCAAATCAACCCAAATTTAAGTTGTTTTGACGCAATCCCGGTCTTCCGTGGAATAACTCAAATTTGCGTTAAACAGCGAAAGTGGTGAGTGAGTAGTTCTCGTTTGAGAGCGGCAAAAAAATTAACGCAGCGGTAAGTTATTTTCACCCAACGGAGGCCTCAAATGACGCAAATTTGGGTTAATTCAAGAAAACCCAAATTTGGCTTCTTCCACGGAAGAGCAGCGGATGCGTCGGTGCTTCTCTCTTTGTTTTCGACAACATTGCGGTGGGGCGAGGGAGAAAACAACCCAACTTTGAGTTAAAATTTTAAGCAGTTTAGCCAAATTTGAGTTTTTAAAACTTATTCTTTGGGTTATAATATTTTTCCGTGTACACTGAACGGCGGCTTGCGGTGAAAATTACTATAGTCTATTTTACGAGCCGATTTTATGAATGAATTTTGACAGGAGGTAGTGTCCAATAACCCGTGAAAACCAATATCATCATCAACATTGTTGTCACTTCGTAAAATGGCTCATTATGAGGGTCAATTGGCTTCTTTTGTGGTGTTGAGATAATTCCATCACAGACAAACAGACGTAACACCATAGACTAATTTCAAGACCTCGATGTACCAAAGAAAACGATCAAATTTTCGGTGACCTGTCCGGTACCCAATAAATATTCATAACCGTGTATTTTTTTCCGTGTAAATTTCCTTTTGTGTAAATTTTATTTAGCGTGTTACACTGATCTGACAGCTCAGACAGTAAGGGACTAAACAAAAATTACGTAAAGTGAGTACCGAGGATTGTTCACAATCTGCGAACTTGACTGCGGAAAAAATTGCGACCATGACGCCGCTGGTAACACTCTTCAAAACGGCTTGGCACATGCATTTAACGATCAATTCAAATTTCATTTGATTTGCGCGATCGTTCCACCAGATGCGCTAGTGTTCTATCGCTTTGACGTTTGCGAGTGTACACGTCGCTGAATGATGCAAACGAAAATTACAGGCAATTTGTGTAGTAGTGTGCGTGTCAGCAAAACGTCAAATCGAAATCCATCATGGCCGACAGTGTCGCGCGCGGTTCTACCAACAGGTGGCAGTGTGCTCATGAAAATGACACCGGACAAATTTTTTTCATGAATTTCCTCTAAGAGTTACGTCTGTTTGTCTGTGATTCCATATTCTGAATCTGCATGCCAAACTGAGCCGAAATCCAAATTTTCATCAATTTTGATGACCGGGAACCTATTTAAAAATCAATTTGAAATTTGTATGGGAGCGATTTGTCGAATCACCCCTCGTCGCATTTTGTACTGAGCGGAGCTGTCAAGCAGTTGCCCAGCTGTCAAAAGATGATTTCAAAAAATCTCGATGAAAATGATTTTAGATACCAAAAAGAAGTTCTAAAAATCTGAAAAAAAATCATAGTGACTCAGAAAAAGATGCTCTTTTGTTTAAAAATAAAAAATCGTTGATTTTTTCTTAATTTAAAAACCCAATTTAAAAAATCTTGAAAAATGTATTGTGATTTTTGTTGAACATTGAATAGACCATTCCCGTCTGACCTAACCCCCCTTTTTTATATTTTTCTTCGAAAGACAATTGGTTTCCATGATCATTGCCGCTTTTGAATTTTTTTTATATGTTTTCCTGATTTTCATACAATTTTTTGAAAACTCGAAAAATCTCTCCAATTTGATATAAAAATCGCCGTGCGAAGTAGTGTGCCCACCCCTTGTCTGTGGAGAGGGTTTTAAGTGTGGAGATTAGGTTCCAACCCTGTCGTCAAACTGACATGCTTGTTGACATGTTTACATTTTGAAATGTCATACCCGTTCGCTACTTGCCTTCGGATTAGAAACCAGTTTGGAATTATTTTTTATCCGTGATTCCGGCAAGGAATTCCGGTGCATTCCTTATTCCAATAAAAAGTTCAAGCACGACAGCCGATTCCGTTCACCCTCGTTGGTTTTACCGCTTCTAATCTGTACACGGACTCCCGCCAATCACACCCAAAAACGGTGATTGCTCATCAAACAAGCACACCACGGCGCAGCCAAAACATTGCAGCTTTCCACCGGACAAGACCTGAATCTTCCTATCTCGAATGTTGTAGATCCAGATCGGTTCTGATATGGAACTGAGACCAAGGTGTTCCCCCTGCAGAAACCGAGGGATACCGGTAGCAGCAGAAACGAGCACAGCAATAGCCGGAATGGAAATCTATTGAGAATGAAAAACCGATTGCAACAATTTGGCGAATCGGAACTGGTGAATGCCGAACGGCAGCAGCAGCGAAAAAAGGTACGATCCCGAGGACGATGATTGATAAGAAGCAGAGAACATGGGTCATGCTTCCCGAGGAAAAAGAAGCGAATGGAAGTGGAACTTGTAAGTATATTTCTATTTTGTTCGCATGATCCGTTTACTCACATATTTTCATGATCTTAATAGAATATCACCGAGGTCGATTTTAATGACGATCTGAATGCAGTATCCGGTCCCAGTGGTCTCAGTATCTCGGTCATGGATCGTCGCAGTTCCGTTCCGGCAGGGTAGCGTCAGGTGTACAACTTCCCCAACACATTCCACGCGTTTCGTTTTGTACGATTGTGTGTAAGAATCAAACTTTTGCTTTCAAAAATTATTGTTGAAAACAGTTGTAAATTATATACCAACCAACATATCAAAAGATCATATTTGAATAGAAAATTCAATTTGTGCTTTCTAATTGCATGGGAATTGGACATTTTTATTTACTTTGAGAAAAAGAAAAACAAACAGCGTAACTGTAAACCGTCAAGCAAACCGTCGCAAAAAAAAACGCAACTTTCGACTTAAGCCAAGAAGTTTGCTACTTTTGCAGAGTAAAAGAAAACGTCCGGTTTGGTTCGTTGACTAGATACTAATGAGACAAATGGTATATCATGATATATAATGTAATAATCTTCGTTTTGGTACATAAAGAATCTTAATCGACAACAGAAGTAGATAAATATCACTCAATAAAGAACAAACAAGCGACAGATTTTATTACCTCTATTATCGGTATCGATACAACAGCGCAATGGTATCCGATAAATTAGCAGTATAAAACGTCTGATTATTCCACCTATGGCAGTGGATCGTCCACCGACGGAACCCCCGGCACCGATCTTTGGTTGGAGGTCCCCTTTGTAGATGCAGCAATAACAACTACAGGAGGAAGGAACTATTTTTTTTTGTTGTCTGTATTAACGAGATTTTTAATCCTATGCTAGTTCATCTCGGGATCCACGCTTTACTTCCCTTCCGAAGAAAGAACCCACATTTTGTGAGTATGTCGAGAGTGGGATTCGATCCCAGGTCCTCGGCGTGATAGTCTTGTGTTCTAACCACCACACCAGATCCGCTCCACGGAAGGAACTATTGAGGAGAATACGTCAGCCTATAACAGTCGTCGTTCCTTCCGAATTTCTGATCATCTAGCACCAGTCTGGCATCAGACATCTCAGCACTCTCGAATACGGCCAAACGGATCTTGGAAATTATGCCCGTTGACCGAAGCTTGAAAGCTGGGAACCAGTTTAAGTTTGAACAGAACTCTAACGTCCTCGAAGGTACCCGGACTTGACCAGGACCAGAAGTCCTTCAACGAGGAAGATTTCAGAATGAACCGCAGCATCCGAATATCTAGTCCCCGGACACCGTACAGTCGATCAATGAGTGCCACCGGAAGTTCCAGCTCCTCCAGCCACTCAGCACCGAACTGCAATTCCGAACCTTGTCCCCAGTTGCTGCAAATAAAGCGTCTCTGTAGCAATACTGAGTCCGCTCGGTGGATGGCTACTGAATCCAACAGCACCACTGTTCTAAATTATCTGACGCAATACAAACTGCTCAGTGCCGAGTCGGGTGACACTAGCAACAACGTTGAACATACAATTTGCACCTGATCCGAGAAGTATTCCGATCGCGGGGACATCGTGCCATTGGTCAACCTGCCGAAAGTGCAACTGGCAGGACTGAAATCAGTTCTTAAATTCAACATCGTGATGGCCATTTGCAAGGCGACGGAAACCGGCGCCAAACCGAAAAAGGTTACGCTCAAAACAACCAACAATATCGTTAAAAAAAATACTCGTCGTTCACTAAACTGGCCGGCTTTGGCTCCAGCATAGCTTCCAAATCTCGAAACAAATTCGAATTCAGTGATCCGTGACCGCTGAGCGATGGCAAAAGCAGCAACAGCCTCGGCAATAACAGTAGTGGTATCACGGGACCGTCTTCACTCAAACTGGGAGGATTACAATTCAACAAGGGAATTTGATAAACCGAAAGCTGCGTTCCCTGCAACCTGTTACCCGGTCAAATCCACAATTGCCGCTGAAAAGTGGTAGTTGTCTGGATACTCCAAAAAGCAGCTCCGCGGTTCCCGAGTTGAAACCGGCTGTTGCCTGCATGGTGCGGAACGATTAGGACAAAACAAATTGTTTTCAGCGAAACTCCCACGCATGGTTCCAAACTGGATGCAGAAAAGGATTTTCTCTTTCGGATCAGTTCCGACTTCGGCAGCAACTCTGACGGATGCGGGCTCCAAGGCCCTGGTTGGCCAACAGTCAGCCAAATGGGAGTGCTCAGATTGCATGCCCCAGAACAATTCCGATAAGGACCATTCGTCTGCTTTGAGAAGGATAAGCCTGGTTCAGCCATAGTTTCATCACCGGCAGCCGTTGCAGCTACCATCAAAATCATGTCCTCAATGCCGGCCAGCAGCAGCAGCAGCTCGGATCAGCAATTCGAAGTCCTTGGGGTGGTTTTTACCTATCGGAGCTGACGATGGCGATCTATGGCGATATGCGTCTGCTTGCCAGCTACTCGTTTTTGCGCAATTCTGTCGAAATTCAATATTTTCACAACAACAAAAAGCTATAATCTTGCAGCTTCGACAAAGAATAATTTGTTTTATGGTGGTCAGAGCCAGATCAGAGCGGATGGGAGCAGATCAAAACAAAAATATCAAACGTCATATTTGACAGTCAGCTGATTGAAAATTCTCCGCATCTCTCCCAGAAAGTCGTAGAGGAGAACGGGGCTCATCGGGTTTTATGGAAAAATATATTATAGGAGACTATAGGGCTAAAGTGCTACTTCGCAGGTTTTTCATTGTTTTTCAATAGTTAGAGGCTTCAAAACATATGGGTTCTTTGGGAAAGTTTGCTCAATAAATTGTCGGAAAGCCGTAGAGCACATAAAAATTTTTGACGGGAATGGTCTCTTGAATTTTCTATTCAAATATGATCTTTTGATATGTTGGTTGGTATATAATTTACAACTGTTTTCAACAATAATTTTTGAAAGCAAAAGTTTGATTCTTACACACAATCGTACAAAACGAAACGCGTGGAATGTGTTGGGGAAGTTGTACACCTGACGCTACCCTGCCGGAACGGAACTGCGACGATCCATGACCGAGATACTGAGACCACTGGGACCGGATACTGCATTCAGATCGTCATTAAAATCGACCTCGGTGATATTCTATTAAGATCATGAAAATATGTGAGTAAACGGATCATGCGAACAAAATAGAAATATACTTACAAGTTCCACTTCCATTCGCTTCTTTTTCCTCGGGAAGCATGACCCATGTTCTCTGCTTCTTATCAATCATCGTCCTCGGGATCGTACCTTTTTTCGCTGCTGCTGCCGTTCGGCATTCACCAGTTCCGATTCGCCAAATTGTTGCAATCGGTTTTTCATTCTCAATAGATTTCCATTCCGGCTATTGCTGTGCTCGTTTCTGCTGCTACCGGTATCCCTCGGTTTCTGCAGGGGGAACACCTTGGTCTCAGTTCCATATCAGAACCGATCTGGATCTACAACATTCGAGATAGGAAGATTCAGGTCTTGTCCGGTGGAAAGCTGCAATGTTTTGGCTGCGCCGTGGTGTGCTTGTTTGATGAGCAATCACCGTTTTTGGGTGTGATTGGCGGGAGTCCGTGTACAGATTAGAAGCGGTAAAACCAACGAGGGTGAACGGAATCGGCTGTCGTGCTTGAACTTTTTATTGGAATAAGGAATGCACCGGAATTCCTTGCCGGAATCACGGATAAAAAATAATTCCAAACTGGTTTCTAATCCGAAGGCAAGTAGCGAACGGGTATGACATTTCAAAATGTAAACATGTCAACAAGCATGTCAGTTTGACGACAGGGTTGGAACCTAATCTCCACACTTAAAACCCTCTCCACAGACAAGGGGTGGGCACACTACTTCGCACGGCGATTTTTATATCAAATTGGAGAGATTTTTCGAGTTTTCAAAAAATTGTATGAAAATCAGGAAAACATAAAAAAAATTCAAAAGCGGCAATGATCATGGAAACCAATTGTCTTTCGAAGAAAAATATAAAAAAGGGGGGTTAGGTCAGACGGGAATGGTCTATTCGAAGGACAATTCGAACGACGATTTTTTTCTTCGTGTGCCACCCCTTCCGCTCCCCCTGCCCTAATTCGACCTTGCGTCATCCAGCAAAGCGTAAACAATAACAAACGTGCTTGATCTTTCCCGTGCAAAACAAAATAATCCCGTTTCTTGTGCTGTAGTTTCACGTAAATCTCGTTTATAGTCGATTTCCGTCGAAAAAAGTTGCCTGCAGGTAAGTTTATTATACATAACGTTTGAGCGAATGCCATACTGATGAAAATTCTGTGACTTTCCTCTTGTAGGATGCGAAATTCCGACAGTGATAGCACTGACAGGGCTGTTACAGATGGCGCGGATTTTGCGTTTTTCGCGGTTTTTGCGTTTCGCGCGGATTTCGCGCGTTTTTACTAATTTCGGCGCGGATTTTGCGGAATTGGATTTCAAATGCACTTACATCAAACATTTAGACAAGAAGCTCAACGCAAGGGGTAGTCACTCTACACATTTCATTTGTGCCAACGTTTTTTAATGTGCCTACCAGTGTGCACTGGTGTGCCCTAGTGTGCCGAGGTGCCGAGGATCAGCGTTCCACGCTTGTCATAATGACGGATGCACTGAACTGAAAACATGATAACATAATCTCAGCAAACATTGAACCCAAGGATAAAAATGTCTACTGTCATGAAAACCGCTTCCGCAAGTTTTTCTGGTTATATTTTGGATTTCTCAATTAAAATTATTTATTTTATATTTTAGGTTCAGGAGTGATGTATACATCTACACCATGATGCCCCTAGATTCCTCTGTTGGTGTTAATCCCCAATATATGAAACCTACCCGTGAAAACTGTTTTGTCATTCGCGGAATTGCATTACACCCAAATCTTTTGTTCTGACGCCACGACAGTCCGGTAAAATGCCTTTGTCCTAAGGCGTACTAATTGGGAGGAAAGAATTTGGGTATTTTTGGTAGTTTTGATTTCTCTCTCATGAGAGATTTTTTCGGCCAAATTTTCTGTAACTTGGCCATATAATTCAGTTTGGTTGGGAATGTTTTTATGTCAATTATGATCTCAATGACCCAAGCCATGACCCACATGACAAAGAGAAGAAAACTGGTGAATATACTTAAGTTCTGGTACGTTGAACTTTGAGTATAAAAATCTTCTGAATACTTAAGTTCTCGTAAAGGTTTCTAGGACAGATGTTGAGTAGTACTACTTTTACTGTGGCCCTCAGGGGTAGTAGAACTGGGTAACGGGTAAAGACTTGTAAAGGTAGAACGATTTAATTCTTAAAATCAAGGCAACACCAAAGGGCAGTCAAACAATGGCTCTTGTGGGAGTTATGTATTCACGAGCCTCCTCCCATGGGGATCAATAATCATGCTGCACCGACGTAGTCTCCATATGATGACCGATTGACAAAGACATATCACCAAACCAATAAAAGCAACAGTCCGTTATGTTGATTCGAGTTTTTGAACCTAAAATATGAAAAAATATATGTAAAATGGTCAATGGAAAACGTAAAAAAAGACTAATTCTTGCCAAAATGATTCTTCCGTTTTGACAGCCGGACATTTTTTTTCCTGGTTTCAAAGTTTGCTGAGATGGTTTTCCCATAATTTCAGTTCAATGTTCATTTGTGCCAGCCGGTGTCATTGGTGTGCCCGGTGTGCCCAAGGCACACTGTGTAGAGTGACTACCCCTTGGCTCAACGAAACCAGAAAAAAGAACGTTTTTAAATTAGTGTTATGGAATGTTGTGCTTAATTAAAATCGGTGTTAGCTTGGAATGCTAAAGTTGCACTGCACTATACGCATTTGTTAAACTGAGAAGATCCTCTTTTGAATTTCTTAGTCAATCAATTGAAGTTATTTCTGTTTTAACCCCGAAATCAATTTTTGGCTAAAATTTTGGATAGAGTGGCAAGATTTCTAAAATAATTGGCTTCTTTAGCGGTGTTGAGATAATTCCATATTCTGAATCTGCATGCGAAACTGAGCCGAATTCCAAATTTTCATGAAATTTGGTGCCCGGGAACCTATTTAAAAAACAATTTGAAGTTTGTATGGGAGCGATTTGTCAAATCACCCCTCGTCGCATTTTGTATTGGGTGGAGCTGTCAAACAGTTACCCAGCTGTCAAAAGGTGATTTCTAAAAATCTCTTTGAAATTGATTTTAGGTACCAAAATAAAGTTTTAAAAATATGAAAAAAATCATAGTGGCTCAGAAAAAGGTGCTCTTTCGTATAAAATCAAAAAATCGATACATTTTTCTTAATTTAAAAACCCAATTGCTTCTTGGTGATTCTGAAATCTTTTTTTATGGAATTTGCAAACATACGTCTACTGGAGGTTTTGGAGAAACATTTGATTGAATTTTGTAGTCAAATTTTACATAATCTTGTAAAGAAAATCATTTGTTTGATAGACTGTGTGTGTCGTAAGAAATCAAAATAAAATAAAAAAGGTAAGACGTCCTGGAGCTTTTTATTCTTAGTTCTTAGATAATTCCATGGAAAAACTTTAAAAAACTCTGAATAAAATGTTAATCATAAGATATTTCTAGCGATTTTTTAAACATGCAATTTATTATGGATGAGTTTCCGAATGACGGAATTGACGAAATTCATGAATCAGTTACTACTACTTGCAAAACGATTTGTTTTGCTAAAACTATGATTTCCGATCGGATCACCCGTTGAGAGGGGTACAGTTATTAAAGGGTTTCTTGGTAGAATTTTTAGAGATTTTATTTTAAATATGTACTTGAATTGTTAAAGCTTTTGAAATCCTTAGACTAAGAAAATTTTGCTGGAATATCCATCCAATCCTGATTTCCAAGAGTGTGGTGTGAACAGAAACTCTTATCATAAATGATCCAACGAATTTATACTTTTCTAAATATCTCTTGCTCAATGTTCAGAACATTTCATAAATATCGCCATAAGGAATTAAATTTAGTGGGGATTCAATCGAAAAATTTTACTAGTATTACATTCTCTATTTGTATCTTAACAAAACAAAGCTTCTACAGAAAGTAATCTATAAATTTCTCAAAAAGTTTCTGAAAAATTTCTTGCCGTTCTCTCAAATGATCTTTTGGGATTTCAGGATTTCTGCCATAATGTTGATTATAAATTATTTCAAACGTTTCGTCACACTGCTGCTTTTTTCTCATAAAATAGTAGAAACCCTGATTGATAAGCAGTCGAAGAAATATTGATCCAAAACTTTTTATTGCAATTAAAAGACAACTAGCCTGTTTGCAACATGTTTAAACTCTTGTTTTATGTAGAATAAGTTACACGAAGTCATGGATTAGTAATTAAAAATCAATTTATTATTTGATCAATTGATTTTCCCTTAAAAATTCTGGCTTTTTATTAGTTGGACTCATCAAAGCTATATATTTTGTAATGGCGCGGATTTGATGACCTCGGCGCGGATTTCAAATGGCTTGGCGCGGATTTTGCGGTTTTCAAATCGACACTTTTGTAACAGCCCTGCACTGATGATCAAGTTGGGAACAGCGATCCGACGAACGTAAAGATAAGAAGGATCGATATTGAAAGTGGATCCTTTACCAACATTGAATTTCTCGACTTGCATCAACTATCTGATGGATCTAGTGTTGAAGATGATTGCGATCGATATTCCGGCAACATTGAGGACTCACATGAAACAACACCGGACCAAAGTGGCTGTGCTGCATCCCAACAAAAAGAGAACGACGGATCTCTTCTGAATATCACTGTCAACGTTTCTGCCCCTCAGTTCAAAAACAAACTGTTCCATTTTATTGGCGCATTTTATGTCAGACTCTACAGGTCTTAACATCTGACGGATGTTGTCTGCACAAAGGATGTGTACGGGACTTTCGTACCTGAGTTATTGAAGTGTATGTGGAACGTGGCCAAAGAGTATGTTGCTCGAGAGGTGGTGGTTGACCAGCACAGCAATGAGCAGGGAATAAGGTGGTCATCGAAGGAAAACGCCGATGAGTCGGATATGGATAAGTTTGTATTACTGAGACACGGGAAAACCAAGAAATGGAGGACATTCGTGACAACGCAAAGCTCTTGACCCATTGGCGAGGCAAAATCATGCAAGTGCATATTTTCAAATACTCGTCATCAATCGCAACGCACTCTGTGTGGGAAAAAGTAAACAAGCAGTTGCTTCATCCGGAACGAAAAGATAAAACAGGAGCTCCAGCTACAGAAGAAGTTTTCGATTGTGTTCATCGATTGATTCATTCTCACTACATCGCACATTTTTCGTCTTGCGAGAGATGGGCAAATTTCCGCAAATTTCATCCTCGCTCAACCAGCTGATCAAGGCACGAGATTGATGACAGAAGCTCCTCCCGATGAGTATTTCCACTTGTTTCGTGCTGCACCGGTTTCTGAAGCAAATCAGCTTAAACTTACGCGACAGGGGTTGCAGATGGCGTTCAACATCAACGAAAGCGTTTCAGCAGCAGTGAATGAGTTGTGCGCTGAAGCGGATTCGATGGCCAATGGTATACAGTCCCGATTCGTTCGTTGGCAGCTCGTTAGATGGGCTGTCTCGATGGTTGAATGTTCACTGGTTGGGGCAAAACCCAACTAAAAAGCACTGTCAATGTCAAAATCGATGTCAAAACGAGTTTGACGTCTGACCGCCGTCGCATCGCAGCCCCTATATACAGAACGTTTGGGCAAGTATGTGAGTGTTTCGTGACGTATTCCTCTTCACTTACGTGTGTCTAGAGCATTTCGATCAGTTGTCAGTTGCCCCTACAAGCGAATACGATTCGCTAATCGGGGCGCAGTCGTGACCCAACCAGCGAATCCAGGCTGTACTGGATATTCAAAAACAACTCCATTGTCTCAGAGCCCAGGTGACCTCTTCACGATCTTTGTTGAATGCAATGCAAGATTCATTGCTCCCAGAAAAAACTGAATTCAGCAGGAAGTTGGCCTCATGTGTTACAGATATGCCTGATGTTGACCGTATTGAATAGAGTAAGTTTGTTGTGAATCTCATAATGAAGAATAAAAAGAATGGTTTTTAAAAGAACGTATTTTTATTTTCCTTTACGAAGCGTTTACAGGGAATTTGAAGAAAGCTTCACAGATGGATCAAATATTCCTCCGGACAAGTACCCACACTTTCGAAATACATTTGTACAACTGTAGTTCATGAAACTGGTGAGAGCTGCTCCAACCGTTATTGGCAGTGGAGTAGGGTCATTTTCCATATAATGACGTTTAAGGTACCGCTTCACCAATCCGAATACTATTTCTATCGGATTGAAAAAGGGGCAGTATGGTGGTAAAAATCTAGGTGGTGCGAATACAAACGGTTTTATTTTTCAAGCTGGCTAACACACACCTACACACTCCCGGCACACAGCTTGTAAACACGCACGAGCTTTCAATTTTCTTGCAACCACCTCTCTCAGCGCGGTTGTCAAACACGCCGTCGCGACGCTGTTCGGAAATGGTAAACATGATCAATCCACCATTATTCCGATTTTGTTCTCGTGTTCAAAGTTTATTATTTTGCATTCGCGATGGAAATTTTGATGGATAATTGTGACAAAATTAGCTAAAATAGGCTCAAAACAATGTTTATCCTTCTCCTCGCTTTCCAACGGCTTGGCAGCGGCAAATGAGGATATTGTGATAACAGTTTTGATTATATCCGCAGCACCTAGATAACAATACTCTTCAATCAATCACACTGGTTCAACAAGACTTAACATAACTTCCATCTTCAATGTTTGGCTCCCAATGTTTGGCTCCCGCTGAGAAAGCATATTGAGTCAGTCCGCGATACTCAGGTAAAAATATGGGAATTATACAAACTGATCTTAAGTAATTAACAATATTCTTATCCATATGGATTCGTGCCCCACCCATAATCCTTACCGAGTGTCTTCCAGGGTATTTATTGACTTGGCCACTATGAATAGCCATTTTTACACAACAGTCAAAAAACTTTTGTCTATTGAAAGTGCCTTCTGTTTCGAAAGACTCGATGATACCCGATTGACCCAAGAAACATAGACACGATACTCGTGGTTTTCGTTGAAATTCCCCCCGGTAAATGAGACTTTTCCCGACACGTCCATAGCCACGGTTTCGAGTTAACGAAGGCAACTTCATCCAAAAATACCAGTTGTTCGAGATCTCATTTGAAGCATTTTAGTTCGTTGGAGAATCGCAGAATATCTTCCTGTCGGATTTGAACTGCTCTCCTTTCAAGAGCTTTCCATGACATTCCATGAGCATGCAAAATGTTGCATATGGAAGACGCGCTGATTGTAATACCAAATTGATTGGCAAAAAGTTGACGGGTTTCATCCAAGAACAACACAGGCCGTTTTTCATACAAACATTAGTTCCACTCTCTTTGGGTTTTATTAAACTTCCGGAATACCGACGCCCTCTGTGTTTTTGATAAAGCTCCGTCTCGTTCGTATGCAGAAATCCATGAAGATGTAGGGTAACCAATATAATTTGGACCCCCTATCATAATTTTCACAGCTTTAATGAAGATATGACGAAAACTTTTAGAATCGTTCGCTTAATATTATAGTTCTGCAAGAGCAGCAATGATTTCCTCACTGGAAGTATCATTATTTGCCTGGAAATTATTTTTTGTTAATTTCGTCATCCGTGCGAGTGTCGCGGCATGTTTACGAAAAGAGAAAGTGGTGTTGGGCAAACTTGCAGATGTAAACAAAAACTTTTATCATTCTAGCGCATTAAATTCGCAAAGTTCGTCTAATCATCCCTTGCCAATCAAGTAATTAGGATGTGATCCAGCATATCCAAGCGGCAGATTCTTCTAAAATAGTTTCAAGTGGGTTTAAACACCGGGTGTCCAAAATATATACTTAAGAGGGTCCAAAATAAATTGGGGTGTCCAAAATAGTGAAAACTAATGCTTCGAAAATCAGTTATTTTCATCAAATTTTCGGCCAGAAATGACCTTGTGGGTATTTTTGACGGACAGTGGAGGCTTTTACGGTCATATCAACATCATCATTATGTGTAACACCCTCTGAATCTGTGTGATTTTAGCTTAAATACAAACTAATGTTCTCTAGGGGTCCAAAGTTCGACCGTTACCCTAGTTGCCTTAGACTTGTGATAGAGAGTTGCGAGGTGAGTACGAGTATAGATAGTAGAGTAAACATAGATCCGTGTTGATGAATCCGTTGTATCCAAACGAACTGTCAAAATCTGTATCCAAACGAGCATGACGTCACGATTTGAACAACATCAATGGAGCGCATGACGTCATATTCAACCGTCACCCTCTTGAAAATTACTACTTACACGCTTGAAACATTTTAGTCAGCGAGTTGTCAAATCTGCGAACGACGATTGGAACGACGAATTTGGGAAAACAACGAATCCGAATCGTCGTGTTCAGTTATCAAACCCACGTATTATATTTCTAGCACAACATATGAAAAGGGCCTAAAGGCTTTTTGTAAACAAACATGTTTCGGTCGCTGTAGGGTTCATCTTGATCCACCCACGCACATCAACACGCTTATCAGAAAGAGTAATCTTCGGGCTATCTGTTAAGTCTAGATTGAGTTTAAATAAGGGCGAAAGTAACATGAGAGAGTTCTCTTCATCGACTCTCTCTTCTGCAAATTAAAGTGACAAGATGCAAATTCAATTGAACTTTTTTACACTTAGACGCTAGATTGCATCGCAACCTAGCGATTTATGACCAAAAAGTGAAACCATTCTTGCATCTTGTCACTTCAATTTGAAGAAGAGAGAGTCGATGAAGAGAACTCTCTCATGTTACTTTCGCCCTTATTTCAACTCTATCTAGTAGTGTGTTGTTATCCGTGGGTGGATCAAGATGAGTCCTACGGCAAACAGGGGACCCGCATGCGGCAAGGTAGGCCTACTGCTCATCTTTTGCGAGTGTGTTAGTGTGACTGGCAACGCGACCAGAAGCCTGGTCGAATCCTGCTTGGAAATCGGTTTGTTTTGTCGATGGGGATGGCCCGCTAAATCGCATTGTGGTGTTTGGGAAGGCCCGCTCGATGCATGTTAGGTAGGCGTAGTTTGTTCGAGGTTGACGTGCCTGCGCCCTCCCTGACGGCAACCGAAAAATGTTTGTTTACAAAAGGGCTTTAGGCCCTTTTCACATGTTTTTTTTTTGTTGGGGAATTTAAGCCACTGCGTCCAATAAGCTGAACTTTTGTGGCATGTCCCGTTTTGATATTCGCATCTAGCCAGCTAATAACCATGTGTCAAGTAATCAGCTTCTGCCACGACGCGTCGTCTCCCAGTCAGGTGCAATGGAATTAATAAACCCCAAGACCTTCCCAGGTTCTGCAGACCAGATCTCACTGGGTTGCAAGCAACCACTATTTAGAAATCTTTGCCTGCGCATGTATAAAGCACCACAACTGCAAAGCAGATGTTCCGAGGTTTCACGTTCCGTATTACAGAAACGACAGATATCACTCTGAATCTGGCCAATATTTTTCATGTGATACCTGCTCGGACAGTGTCCAGTTACTAGGCCAGTGTATGTACATAGAGCTCTCTTGTTGAGCTCTAAGAGCTTTTTGGTTTTATAAGCGTTTGGTGTTATAAATCGTTTTGACTGATTGCAATTTTTGACATCCATCCAATTGGATATCACCCTCTGCTCAGCCCAGCATTTCAGATCCATTTTAATTGTACAGTTTGATATTCCGCAGAATGGTTCTGGACCAACAAATTGTAAATTGGAACCACTTTTAGCAAGCTCGTCTGCCATTTCATTCCCTTCAATGCCGCAGTGACCTGGAACCCAGTATAAGTTTACTGAGTTCCCTTGGCACAGCCTGCGTAGTGAAAGAATGCATTCCCAGACAAGCTTTGAAGTACATTTGTAAGCGCACAATGCTTTTAGTGCAGCTTGACTATCTGAGAAAATACAAATATTTGCATATCTGTATTTTCTCTCAAGGCAGATATTTGCGCATTTCAAAATAGCAAGAATCTCTGCTTGAAACACCGTAGGATAGTGTCCCATCGCCACTGATGTTTGTATTCCAGGGCCGTAGATTCCTGCTCCCGTTTTTATTCCAACTTTTGAGCCATCTGTATAGAATTTGATTGATCCTTGACGAACAGTGGGACCTCCGACTTCCCAATCTGCACGAGTTGTTTCGTGCAACTTGTAAGGAACATCATGGTTCTCCACAGGTTTCATCCAGTCTTTAATCATTTTCATTACTGGCCTATTTTGGAAGTATTGTGAAATGCTCAGGTGACCTACAAGATCACCTGGCATAAACTTTTCAACTCGTTCAAGTCTCAGCAATTCCTTTTCTGCTTCTAATTGCACGTACTCGTGCAAAGGTAGCAGATTGAGAATCGCATCTAAAGCTTTTGATGGAGTGCTACGCATCGCTCCTGTAACAGCAATGGACGCAAGACGTTGAATTTTCGCAAGCTTTGATTGCGTGGTAGCCTCTTTTGTTTTTGGCCACCAGACAAACGAAGCATACGTCACTTTTGGGCGGATTATGGCAGTATAAATCCACATTATCATTTTTGGTTTCAAGCCCCACTTCCTGCCAATAGTTTTAGAGCATAACCAGAACGCACTTGTTGCCTTACCGATCACGGACTCAATTTGAGCATTCCAGTTCAGTTTGGCATCCAGAATCAAACCTAAGTACTTGACTCGATCACTAGGATGAATTTGTATCCCTCCAAGCCGAAAAGCTTTTAGGTTGATCTTCCTTCTCCTAGTGAAAGGGACAATTACGACTTTTGACGGGTTGATGCTAAGGCCCTCCTTAATACACCATGAATGTGTATAGTTTAGGGCCCTTTGCATTCTCTCCGAAACAGTTTCGTCATACTTTCCTCTCACTATTATGACTATATCGTCTGCAAAGCCCACAACTTCGAAACCTCTTTCCTTCAAGCTTCTTAGAAGATCGTCTACAACTAAGGACCACATTAGTGGTGAGAGGACTCCTCCTTGAGGGCAACCCTTTGTTGCCCTTACTGTTATAGAAGAACTTCCCAGCTCAGAAGTGATTTCTCTTTTTGCAAGCACAGTATGAATCCAATGTATGATACATTGGTCGAAGTTTTTATTCTCCATGGCACGCTTCATAGATGAATAGGAGGCATTATCAAATGCTCCTTCTATATCTAAAAAGGCGCATAGAGCTATTTCTTTTGCTGAAAACGTTTTTTCCACCTTTGTTACTAGCGAGTGAAGTGCCGTGTTGTTGACTTACCAGATTGATAAGCAAACTGGAAGTCAGACAGGGGATGCTCTTTTATGTAAGAAGAATTGATAAAATCCTTCAAAACCTTTTCCATAGTCTTCAACAAAACTGAAGAAAGACTAATTGGTCTATATGCTTTCGGATGCGTTTTATCTCGTTTCCCCTTTTTCGGGATAAAGATAACTTTTACAAGTCTCCATTTTGATGGAACGAAATTCAATCTCAAACTAGCCTTGAACATCTCAATTAGTGATGGAACCAACACCGTTTCTCCGTTTTGAATCAGTGCTGGAAATATTGTCTATCCGGTTGGAATCAAGACCAACATTCAATCAAAAATTGCCATTTTCTTGGTCCACAAGTGTCGCAACTGTTTCGCATCTAGTGCGCTGTGTTGCTGACAACAACGGGAAGGATGCGCACTACATTTGACATGATTAAAAAACGTCGCGAGTTGGGTCGCGTCGCGACTTGATTGTGCGAAGTCCGGTTTGGTGGCGGCCCGACAATATCCCATCAACTCCTGCAGATTTAAAAGGCTGAAAAGATCTTATCGCATTTTCCACTCTGGCCTTCGTGAAGATTTCATCAGCTAAATCTGAGGCGGTGTTTACTGTACTATTTGACTCCATTGAGTTTATACTAGGACATCCTTCACCTTCCAGAGATATAGTATCATTGGAATCCACACTTAGAACCGAACCTGGAAAATGGGTTTCCATCATTAAATCCAAAGTTTTACGAGGAGTTTTGGTAAAAGCTCCATCGTCACGCTTCAGATTTCCCAATTCATTTGCATGATCTTTTGCAAGCGTTTTTTGTAGTCTAGCAACTACAGGAGTACTGTTTATGTTTTCACATGTCAGCACCCAAGATTTTCTTTTAGATTTTCGTATTTCGTTGTTGTACTCAGTCAGGGCTTTCCTATACTGAGTCCAATCTCCCGTTTGTTTCGCTCTATTGAACATTTTACGAGAAAATTTTCTTAGGCGATCCAGTTTAAAGTTCCACCATGGCACGTCTCTAGTAGAAGACGATTGTATGGTGGGACAACTGCTGTTAAAGGAATTGATGATACTTTCATTTACTCTTTGAGAAAATGATTCCAACTTTTGGGTTGAATCGATAGTTTCCTCCATTGTAAATGAATGCGAATTCAACAATTCCACATATTGATCCCAGTTTGTCTTCCTGGGATTTCTAAATGCAGTTTTAGAATAATCTCCACCGCTCCAATTGAATTCACATGTTACGCTAGATTTATTCTTGGATGTTTCACCTTAACATGTTAATCCGTAGACATCCGCTGTAAACAAACGACTTCCACAAATATGTCAAACTCGTTTTTTAGCGCCACATGACAGTTCAGCGGCTGCACCGCACCAGCAACCGCGTCCGTCGCCTTATCCATCATTCGAGTGTTCGTTGTGCACCTCTGCCGAGTGCCGCGTCAGTTTTCGGTTTTTATTTTCGGAGCAGCGCAGCTACACTGACTGGTTCGCTGTGTTGTGTGCGGATCGGATGGTGTGAGATAAGAGAGCGAGCTCCAGTGCTTGCAAAAGAAGAAAAAAACGTCGCCCTTGTTCAAACTTGAAGAAAAACGCACCAAAAAACAATTTTTCCCCCATTTTGCCGCCCGAAAGTGTTCGCGCCAACTGAATTCTATTGTGATAGGAAAAAACAATGTTGTGTGGCGTTTTGCGCGTTTGTTGAAAAGTTCATTGTCGCCGTGGTCCGTGTCCGGATGGGGAAAAAAGAAAAAGAAAGGTGGTTCTTCGCTGCTGCTTGAGGAGGAAGAAGGTGTTTGTGTGCGCGTGGGGGTAGGAAGGCGGTTTTTTGTTAGTGTGCGACGCCTGTATGTGTGAATAAACTGTCAAAAAAGATCGAAACAGCAGCAGAAGAAAAGTGGTGGAAAAAATAGAAAATAATGTGCGGAGCTGTGTGAAGCGAGAAGAAGCAGCAGCAGCAGACGACGGCCGCGGCAGCGAGATTGACGTGCAAAAGAAAAGGCCACCATCGCGACGAAGACGTCCGCGACGCAGACGGCTGCTAAAAGGAGGAAAGGAGGAATTTTCGCCTCTGGTGCGGTACGTGCTTAATTTCTTTTTTTTTTTTTTTTTTGTTTGTGGTGTCAGACGACTGGCTAAGACCGGTCACGGTCCATCTCGCCAACGTGCTTAATTTCGATGTGTGTTTGAAAGTGTGGTGAAAAAAATGTCCGTAAAATAAGTGACCCGTGTGGCCTGGTTCCACCGGAAGACGTTATCCGTGTCCGCGTCGTTTAATTGTTGTGTCCAAAGCAGACAGAAGGAAGCTGTTCCGACCACCTCGCTTGGATATCGTGCTCCCCGGCTAGAGAAAGTTTCTGGGACACGGAGCTCTGGCGAAGATTTTCACCTTGTCTCTGCTGGCGTCGGGACGCGAGCGAACTTGAAAACTTGTCTATTTTCGGAGGAGCCAAACAGACCAGCGGCAGCAGCTCCCAAAAAAAGCAGGAGGAATCTCCGCCTAGAAGGTGCAAGAGGAGGAGGTGGACAACATTCGCTGCGTGCGAGGTGAGTTTTCTTCTTTTCGCTTAAAATTTGCGTGCGAATTTCAGTCGGAACAATTCGAAAACGAAAGATAGAGATTGTAAGTGTGATGCTCTCTGACATACATTTTTGCCTCGGATATTTTCCTCGGGCAAGTGCCGTCAAAAATCAACACCCGAAAGTCCGGCAATATCTCCTTGGTGCGCACTTGGTCGCCATGGATATGGATATAGATGGACGCGTAAAATGGTTTCTTCGCTTTTGTTGAATCTATTGATTAGAACAATAACACTACATATAGGCATTGTTGCCTGTGTTGGAATTCCGGTGCTCCCCAAATTGATCCATCACGAGAAGACTCCATTTTTTTATCATCATCGTCTCAAATATTCGCCAGTTTATCGAATACCTACGCTCGCAGCAAAACAGCCTGATTGCAAAGTGTTGCGGGGATTGACCGCTCTCTCTCGCTGTCTCTCTCTTGCTTTAACTCGGCGAAAATCTACATTCGATTTTTCAAGGGTGTTTCATTCTATTTATTCGGGGTGATCATTATTGTTTTCTTCTACATATCTTGCCCGACAGCACCTAGCACGTAGTGCATATGAGTATTGGATGAATCCTAATATGTAGCTAAAACTAATAAAAGATTGCTCTAAAATTTTGAAACAACAATCATTCATAAAAAGTATTTGACATGCGTATTCGATATATGTATTGAGGACCCATATATGCAGTTGTGGCTACGTATTCAGCATGACCATGTTGGGGATGACGGGTTCAATTCCCGATCGGCCCAGGAACTTTTCGATAAGAATAATTCCTTGACTATTTTGGGCATAGAGCATCGTCGTGTCTGTCATACAATATACACTCCCGATCAAAAGTTTGGGGTCACCCCCTCAAAAACATGTAATTTTTTTAGGCCCATATCTCCGCCAATTTGCGTCCGATTGTAAAATCCTTAGTCTCATTCAAAATATAATAAGTCAAAGAAACTTTGAACATGATTTAAAAGAAACTTTTTCCAAAAATTTTGTATGTAAACTTAACTCAAAGTTGCCAAACAGAAAATGGGTTATATTACCGCTCTCATCTTAAAATTTGGTCGACTCAATTTCCAGGGACAGTGCCGTAAGTTTATATTTATTTTTTAGAAAATTTGGCAACTTTGAGTTGAGTTTACTACAATTTTTTTTTTCGAAAAAGTTTTTTTTAGATCATGTTCGAAGTATCTTTGACTTATTATCTTTTGAATGAGACCTAGGGTTTTGGAATCGGACGCAAATTGGCGAAGATATGGGCCTAAAAAAATGACATGTTTTTGAGGGGGTAACCCAAAACTTTTGATCGGGAGTGTACACACCTGCAAAATTGTAATTGGTAGAGGAAGCTCTCAGTTAATTTCTGTAGAAATACTTATAGAACACTAAGCTGAAAAGCAGGTCCAGTGAGGATGTTACGCCGAGAAGAAGAGTACATTTGGTGTGTAAGAGACGAAACCAGCCAAGGGCTGAAAGTCATTATAATTCAAGCATAATTTTTCAAAACGACGTATCTAACTTTTTCACTGATCAGAGTAAATAAATGCAGTCAGACAAGAGATCTTGGACCTAACACTGTGCAATGCTGGGGCCTTTGACACGATCATAAATAGGCACGTGTCAGATAAAATTTCTTCAATCATAAACACATAATCTTCAATTGGAGTGGTGGAAATTATTCTAGAACCGCATTTAGAAATTCCAGGCAGGAGGACAAACTGGGTTCAATATGTAGAATTGTTGAATTCGCATTCATCTACAATGAGAGAAACTATTGATTCAACACCAAAGTAAACAAATAAACAAATAAATAAACAAAAGTTATAATAATTTTCTCAAAGGGTAAATGAATGTATCATCAATTCCTTTAACATCAGTCGTCCCTCCATACAATCGTCTTGTACTAGAGACGTGCCATGATGGCACTTTAAACTGGATCGCTTTAGAAAATTTTCTCGTAAAATGTTCAATAGAGCGGAACAAACGGGAAATTGGACTCAGTACAGGAAAGCCCTGACTGAATACAACAACGAAATAGGAAAATCTAAAAGAAAAACCTGAGTGCTGACATGTGAAAACATGAACAGTACTCCAGTAGTAGAAAAACTGCATAAAACGCTTGCAAAAGATCACACAAATGAAATAGGAAATCTGATGCGTGACGATAGAGCTGTTACCAAAACTCCTCCTGAAACTTTGCATTTAATTATGGAAACCCATTTTCCAGGTTCGGTTCTAAGTGTTGATTCTAATGAAACTATATCTCCGGAAGGTGAAGGATGTACCGTGACCGGCCCTTATTCTGCGCAGTCCCTAATTCGGCGCACTTTCTCGAATATACCACAAAATCACGGACGCTTGTTTAATATTAGCTTCAAATATATTTTTTGAATATTGCTTCAATAGTAATGAAAAAGTTTGTGAAGAAAAAATTTTCAAATCAACGATCATTATTTAAAAAAAAAATAAAATGATGTCGCAAGTACTGTAAATTGCCTGAAATCTGTGTCCGTTAGCGAAACTGCTAAAAAGTTGCTTCATGAGCTGAAGCATTTTGCGAAATAAATAATGAAGAGAATGTCTGCTTTTCCATGCGCATCCTGTACTGCTGTCTTCGAGGAATCAGAATCGGCAAAAACCAATTGAGTTTTCTTCTTCTTTTTTTGATCTTCTTGTTCTTCTTAGGTGCGCAGAATTAGGAACCGGTATTAAATGGTGGTCCTAATTCTGCGCAGACATTTCAACACTAAGTTTTGAACATATAATTAATAAACAAACATCATATAAATGCCACCATAGTTATAACTAGGATATTCTATGTTTCTAGCAATCCGGTGAATGTAATTAAGGCTCAGCAAGTTAGTTTATGAACTTTGAAGGCTAATTTACGGTTTTTGAATTTTTGATCTGATAGTTCGACCATACTAACCAATTGTTTTAAACATTTGCTATCAACCTCGGGGGAAATTTTATGTATTCATGCAAGTATTCGTCAAATGCGAGATATGATGTGAGTTTACATGGAATTTTCTTAAACAGTGGAAACCCTGGAGTTAGTCAAGAAAGAAGTCTCAGTTTGCAAACAAAGATTGTGCCACCTTGTCATGGCGAAAAAGTTTATATTGCCTTTAGAAATGAAGGTAAATTTTATTAAAATGTGCATATGCGAATAACTAAAAAGCTTTACGTAGTAGTATTCGATAATGCTACAAAATCCTTTTGTGTATTATGATTAAAATTCCCTTTGCTTAGTAATCAAAGTAGGTAGTATCAATGTTGAGGACATGCAAAGTTCCAATATGGCCGTAATGTCGTATAAAATTTGAAAATGAAGAATTCAATTGAATTTCATCTATGAATCATGTTCTCATTACAATATGTTATCTTTTTAGTGTTTTTACCATGTGCGCAGAATTAGGAACATTAGTGCGCATAATAAGGAACATTCCAAAAATGGGTGCGCAGAATTAGGAACAGAGACACACTTTAGAATTTTCATGATTTTACATATAAATTGAGTGTTTTGTATAAGAATTATATTTTTCCCTCATTTACAATGCTAATAACTATGTGCAGTCAAAAATTCAGCCAAATCGATTCGATTTGGAATTTGTTACAGCTGATTGAAATTGGAAAAGTCTTAGATGCGCAGAATATGGGCCCTCCACGGTACTAGTATAAACTCTACAGAGTCAAATAGTACAGTGAACACCGCCTCAGATTTAGCTAATGAAATCTTCACGAGGGCAGGGTGGAAAATGTAATTAGGGGGTTGTGGGGCAAGATGGCCATATGGGGTAAGATAGCCACCCTGCCTTTTAAGCATTAATTCGCAACACAAAAATATTTTCTGCATGGGTTGTGATTATAAACAATGCTTTATGTTTATAATGTACGAAAAAGTTACTATTAGTTTGAAAAATCTGCTATAAAATAGTGTTTGAAGTTTGAGTGTTCAAAAACAGTGTTTTCTTATAGTATCAGGTCATCTGATTTTAAGGATTAGTAATGAAATAACATCGCTTTAAAAATTATTTTTAATTTTTAATGGTGTCTATATGTGACTGTTGTTAAGCCTCGACAATAAAATTTCAATGTTTTAAATTAATTATGTCATTTAAAAAATGATAAACATATCGTAATCATTCGGGGCAAGATGGCCACCTGTGGTAAGGCCTATGTCGCCATCCAAAAATCAATCTAACGCAGCCTTAAAACTGTTATTGATGTTTAGAGATACTGCAAAACCACAGAAAATTGCTTTTCATATTAGTTGAAGCTGTTAAAATTATCTACGATGGAGATAATACCTCAGAAAAATTTTGAAGTTGTTTGCTGTTGAACGGTGATTGGTTTCATTGAATATTTTGGCACAGGGATGGAAAATTGTGGCTAAAACCGCTATAAGGGTTCGTTACAAGACGTTGAATTACAGTATAATGCATGAAAAGAGTAGTAATGTATCTAAATCGTTTCGAAAGAAACAACTTTGCTGAAAAAATAGATCAAATCATAGAACATTTCCAAATAAATTTCTATCAATTTTACTTCAAACATTATCATAAAGAAAATGTTGGCAAATACCACACCATCTGTAGGCAAAGCGTTGCGGATGATTCGACCTTGGTTTATTGAACGTTGCTTAAAGATTAAAGCATACTAATTGTAAAAATTTAGCTCTGTGGCCATCTTGCCCCATATGACAAAAATTCTATGTCGAAAGTAACATTTTCCAAATGAATTTATTTTGTATTCGTAGTGCAAAATAAAATGCTTCTTTGTGTTAATAAGATAGAAAAGACATGAAACAAAGGGAAAGAGTGTTATATAGTCATATTATAATAAAAGTATATGCTCCCAAGGCGCCTAAGCTTAGGGTGGCCATCTTGCCCCACAACCCCCTAGTTCTTTTCAGCCTTTTAAATCTGCAGGAGCTGATGGGATATTTCCAGCACTGATTCAAAACGGAGAAGCGGTGTTGGTTCCATCACTAATTGAGATGTTCAAGGATAATTTGAGATTACATTACGTTCCATCAAAATGGAGACTTCAAGCATTACCAGGCCCGGATTTAAGGGGGGCAAAGGAGGCAGGTGCCCCGGGCCCCCCGATTGAGGGAGCCCCACAATAATCCCGAAGCACTATATTTGGTTCTACGAAACCAAATAAATAAATAAAATACACTTATCCTAGACTAGTTGCAATTGGGTTCCTTTAAAACTATTATAAACGATTATAAACTAAATTTGGACTTGAGAACAAATCAAAATCCTAAACTTCATAATTTTTGGTGCCCTGGAACTATTTTTAGAATGGATTTACAGTTTTTGTGTGATTTTTTCTTCAGTACGAGCTACCATTATAAACCATTAAACTGTTTTGCCAATTAATTCATCAATGCAAAATATTTTGGCTTTTTCATCGGAAATAAAAAATAAAACAAATAAACAATATAATTGTTAAGTATTGAAGTGTATTTTCCAGAATGACTATTTTGAGGAATTAGTTTTAATACTTGATTGCAGCAAATTCATCTCTATAGAGGTATAGACTATTCAACAATTAGACAAAAAAGATGTTTCTTGCTAGTTTTGGTGTGCACCAGTTTTTCTTAAACCTCGTGAAAGTTTGTATTTGGTTCAATAGAAAAATTAAAAGCGTTTCTAAACAATACGAAAGTTTTTCAGAGTAAATTAAATGATATGTGTGGATCAATAGAAATGTCATTTCATTGATAATTCAATAATTCAATCACTCATTTGACAATGATTATGCATACATCTGCTGATTATACGATTATATTCTAAAAACAATTGAACCCTTCTGCATCATGTTCGTCGAGGACAGATGTTATCATGAAAAAGGTATGATAAATTCGGATTAAATTTTACGGATCAATTTTGCGAACCTAGTTTCCAAAAAAACATCTCGGAGCAGTGGTTATGCATATCTATATTTTGGGATTCACCGACGTTTCTGAATTTTTTCAGATTTTCCTCATAAAGCATTAACCCAAATATAAACTTATTATAGAACATTGAAAGTACGCAAAATTTGGCCTTAATATTTCAAAGAACAATACTACATCATAAAAGCATTTGAAAAGAAATGAAAAAAAAAATATTTGAATGAATAAAACAAATGCGTAACAGTAGCATCATAGACTAATTTCAAGACCTCGATGTACCAAAGAAAACCATTAAATTTTCTGTGTCCAGTCCGGTACCCAATAAATATTCATTACCGTGTATTTTTTTCCGTGTAAAGTGCCTTTTGTGTAAATTATAATTAGCGTGTTACACCGATCTGACAGTAAGGGACTAAACATAAATTACGTAAGTAAGTACCAAGGATTGTTCACAATCTGCGAACTTGACTGCGGAAAAAATCGCGACCATGACGCCGCTGGTAGCATACCGTCAAGGCAGCATTCACCGTGGGGGCTCCATTCACCGTGTGTGTGAATGGAGCCCCCACGGTGAATGGCGCCTTGACGGTAGTTTCTTCTGAAATCACAAAAAAAAACAGTGAAAAAGAAAAAAAAAATACGAATTACACAACATTGACAAAAAAAAAGTAAATGTAGGTATAGTTTATATATTTAAAATCTTGCTTTTGGGGGCCCACTCTATGGGGTTTGTCCCGGCCCCCCGAAGCCCAAATCCGGCACTGAGCATAACTTTACCAAACACCGTATCTAACAAAATTCACGAACGGAGAAAAACGGAGGGGAAGTTCGGTGTTCCTATAATAACTCATACATTGAGCATTTGAGGAACGTAAAAAATCCGGTTATTTTTTCACAAATCATCCCCAAAGAGGATGATGCAGCGCCTTATGTGAAAAACTCTGTTTTGTTTACATATGTTACATACGGTCTTTGGTAAAGTTAGGCTTGACTTCCTCTCTCTCTCTCCTCTTCTTGGCGTAACGTCCTCACTGGGACAAAGCCTGCTTCTCAGCTTAGTGTTCTATGAGCACTTCCACAGTTATTAACTGAGAGCTTCCTCTGCCAATGACCATTTTGCATGCGTATATCGTGTGGCAGGCACGAAGATACTCTATGCCCAAGGAAGTCAAGGAAATTTCCTTTACGAAAAGATCCTGGACCGAGCGGGAATCGAACCCGTCACCCTCAGCATGGTCATGCTGAATACCCGTGCGTTTACCGCCTCGGCTATATGGGCCCTTGACTTGTAAAAGTTATTTTTATAACGACATAGTGGAAGCGAGACAATACGCATCCGAAAGCGTATAGGCCAATTAGGGTAGGTAATCAAAATTTGAACCAAATTGCGGCTTTCTGAAGCAGTGCAAATATTAAGTGATTTTTTCTCCCACATGGAAATAATTTACTACGGCAAAATCGTATGTACATGAAAGCCACGGGTATAAGCTTTCTGTTAAATGGTAAAAAGTTAGTATTTGCACCGAATTTCATTGAAAAAATCGATTATTCGTCAACAATGATTTTAATCTTAATTTGAACCATCGTAATCATAATTTGAACCAATTTTAATCTTAATTTGAACTACTGGCGGCAGCAGCTCGAGCAACTCACAAAACAGCCAATTCCATGCTAAACAATGAAAAACCACATGAATCTGCTAATTCTCATACCTATTTTTCATTAGGCAGTGGAATCCCAACTCAGAATGTTCGAAATTCTTTAGGAATTTGGAAACTAAATTTGGAATTTTTCATCCCCCAAGAGTAAACAAAGCAACCACTAGCGCAATCTACAGGCCAACACTAGAAGCTCACCCCCGTTTACTAGTTCAAATTTAGATTACAAATGGTTCAATTTAAGATAACATTCTCCAAGTAAGAATCACTTAAATTTGATAATTTTATGACAAATAATGCGGAATATTATTCGGTTGGTCGATTCTACGATAAATAAGCTTTCATTTGACGTGCTCACATATTGCGTGTGATACAATGCATGAGCTGTACGAGTGCACCGAAAATGTGCTTTCTCTGGGGGGAAATGGGTGAAATCACAGTGATTTTTTATTTGCCTGTTTTCCATGACAAAAACGCTTTTTTCAATGCTTTTAAAGTCCATGTTGCCAGCTTATATTACGGAAAGGTGTCTAACATCTTTTTCGGGACAATATTTGCCTGAAAAGTACTTCGTTTTAATGAATTTTGAAATGGTTCAAATTAAGATTACAATTTGACTAGTTCAAAGTTTGATTTCTTACCCTAGTCTTTCTTTAGTTTTGCTGAAGACTATGGAAAAGGTTTTGAAGGGTTTCATCAATTCTTACATATAAAAGCGTCCCCATCTGGCTTCCAGTTTGCTTATCAATCTGGTAAGTCAATGGTTACGGCACTTCATTTGCTAGTAACAAAGGTGTAAAAAAACGTTTTCAGAAAAAGAAATAGCTCTATGTATGCTCTATGCTCTAGTATCATACATTGGATTTATACTGTGCTTGCAAAAAGAGTAATCATCTCTGAGCTGGGAAGTTTTTCTATAGCAGTAAGGGCAACGAAGGGTTGCCCTCAAAGAGGAGTCCTCTCACCACTAATGTGATCCTTAGTTGTAGACGATCTTCTAAGAAGTTCGAAGGAAAGAGGTTTAGGAGTTGTAGGCTTTGCAGGCGATATAGTCATTATAGTGAGAGGAAAGTATGACAAAACTGTTTCGGAGAGAATGCAAAGGGCCCTAAACTACACACATTCATGGTGTATTAAGGAGGGCCTTAGCATCAACCCGTCAAAAGTCGTAATTGTTCCTTTCACTAGTAGAAGGAAGTGTTCTATATGTAGTTAAAAACTTGGATAATTTCTGTCATTTTTTTTCGGGAGTGTTATTATGAATACTTGAAGTATTTTTCGTTGAACTGCTTACAAAATCTAAATAAATTACTCAAAACCTGAAATAAATTTCTGACAGAATCCCTTTTTAGTGAAATTCCTGATTAATAAATCATGAAGGTTTTATAGAACAAATTTCTCATTAAACTACAAATTCTTCAAAAGCACAAAAGTAATGCTTCTGGTATTTTTTTATTTGAATTCCAATGATGTTCGGAAGAATTTCCAAATTAATCCTAAAATTGCAGGGAAACTACTTTCTTTGAAACAAACCCCGATGCATTGAAAATAATATATGGGTAAATTTCTGAAAAACCATATACCAAGAATTGTATATTACAATCACTGTTGGCATAACTTGACGAATACAAGACAGAACCTATCATTTCTTTGTTGTCAGAAATTGCTCGTAGAATCATCTTTAAGATTTCAACGTTGAAAACCTATTTTATTTTCTGGAGGATTAATCATGGATTTCACCGTAAATTTCGACATGATTTCGTAAAACTATAAATTCCGTTGCAATGTCTTAATAACGACGACCGAAATTCATGTAGGATTTCGCCAGATGTTCTGGAAGATTTCCCTAGATTTTTTAATAACATTAGTATGAAGAAATTTTCTTCTTCAAAAAAAAAAAGTTCACAAGGGGTACCTCCTTGGTCCCTATAAATAAGTCGATGAATGACTTCCGAAGACCGCAAAGCGTTGCGATGTTCCCCATAGCATGAAAACTTTAAACGGCTGGCGCTCAAATATAGTTTATTCGATCGAGCTGAAATGTTGCACAGTTGATATGTGACCAAGATGTAACTCAGGACAAAGAAACGATTAATTAATAACTGTAAGGTTTGGTAGGATAGCACTACCAAGCATGAGAAAATAAGACATCTTGAGGCATTCAAGTGACGTTACCGCAAAGCGAGTTGCCTTTCGTTTAGCTCGCAACAATGTATAGAAAAGTTTCCGTCCGCACGCAACCTACCGGGGGCCTCAACAGTAGCTATAGTACAAGCCACGCGCGGTCTGTTCCGGTTACCCTCCTCCCTCGGGTACCATCGGACCTCCGTCGTCGTCGGCTTCGTCGTCGACGTCGCCATTCATCATTTCGGGTACAACACATGTTGTGTGAATATTTTCGCACTCTTTAATTCGTTCGGCTCTAGGTCTGTCTGTCGTTGTTGTTGTCGTCGTTGTCGGTCGATTTGAGAGCGGGGGCCCTGTTTGGGAATTTATCGTAGGTTTGTCTTCGTGAATCTCGGGCGTTAAACTGTGTAAAACTTAGTTTGATTTCTTTGCCCCTGTTTTTTAGTTCTATGCTAGGTATTGACCTCAAACGGAATCGCTTAAGTAATTTCTATTCAGTGCATATTTTTTCTTGACTGGAATGGTAATGAAATTTAACAACAAGCTCTATTTGATTTGACATTTAATGTCAAATGTCAAATAGAGCTTGTTGTTCAATTTCTTTACCATTCCATAAATTATCCATAAATTTTATTCTCAGCTCCGTACTGGGGTCAAGAAAAATCTCATTTTTGAGTGATTCCTTGCCTGTATTTTCCACGTATGGTAATAGCAATAGGCCAAGAAATTTCTTGCGATCTGCGTACCACCCACTACCAGTAATAACATCAGACTGCTATTCTGCCTGTAATCCGTCCCATCTATGATAGAGGTTGAGTTGTGTAAATCCATTTGATATACATACTTGCGTTTCAGACCCTAAAAGTTGTACCAAAGGTACTCCGGCATTGCCCGAAGGCCATACAAGTTTTCTTGATCCTGCACTCAATGTGAGGTGTCCGGAAAGCTTGGAATCAAGAATAACTCCAACGTACTTTACCTGTTCGGTCACATCAATTTTAAAGTCAAAGAGACGCAAAGATCGAACGCCATTACGGTTTCGCCTTTCCGTAAAAAGAACAATAGATGTTTCATTCGGATTAACTTAAAGGCAATGTTGGCGACACCAACCTTCAACTACCCGAAGAGCGCCTTGCATCAGATCGAAAAGGGTGCTAATTAGGCCGTCCCTTATTTTGCAAAAAGTAGAAACGTTATAAGTTCGTTAGTGAAAAATGATCGTTTCAGCTAAGAAATGATCGTGTCAAAATTTGAAGTCCGTATCTCAAGGCTAAGTGGTCCCTCAAGGGGCCTAAAGTTGTCAAAAATGATATGGGACCAAAAAAAAATATGAATTTTTCTTCGACAAAAAAATACGCTATTCTACTAAAACTGGTAATTTCAGGATCTGAAAACGGCCAAAAATGTGCTTAGATTTGCGATATCTCTACTTGTTTCCGAGTTATTGACAAAAAACAACCGAAAAATCCGCATTTTTGACATTTTTTTTAGATTCCGAAGGAAGCCTACCTTATTTTGTTCAATAACTCAAAAACGAGTAGAAATACCGCAATTCTAAGCACATTTTCGGGCAACAAGGGTCCCAAAATCACCGATTTTAGTAGAACAGCGTATTTTTTCATCGATAAAAATTTCATGTTTTTTGGTCCCATACCATTTTTGATAACTTTAGGTTTCTTGAGTGTTTTTTTTTAAACATGTTTGAAATAATCCAATCCCTTCTGAAGCAAAATAGGATAAATCACATCTGCCTCAGGCAGTTCTGAACAAATCATTACGTCATATCTAAATTCAACCACCTACAACTCATTTTAGAAGCTGAACCTGAGAATAGGATTTATAAAAAGCTTAAGGAAGTCGCGGAAAAAAAACGCTTTTTTCGAATATTTAAGGTAAATTTCACAGACTACCTTCGAAAAATGCCAATGATATTTATGGTGAATATCAATTGGCATTTTTTCGAAGGTAGTCCGTGACATTTACCTTAAATATTCGAAAAATAGCTGTTCTTCCGTGGCTTTCTTGTAGAACTGGTCTAGCCGCAAAAGTTTTCATATACCACATTCTCAGGTTTAGCTTCTAAAATAAGGTGGTTGAATTCAGGTATAGAGAAATGAATTTTCTAGCACTAGCCCCAGAAGATTTGAAAGAAGCAAAACTGTTTAGAGCTCACTCAATCGATTGAATAGCTACTCTGGCCAAAGCCAGAGAATCATAACTACAAGAAAAGACATCAGCTTCATCTGAAGATGTAATATCCGCGCATCCGGGACAGTGTGTGCTGAACTTCTGAATAAGCATTTCAGAAGTTCCTCATCAGAGGAAATGAAATCGCCATTTGGCAAACGGAGTTCGTTCACTCGAAAATCCTTAGATTTCTCAAGGATTTTGTTTAACCAACTAACTTCACTCAAATTGGAAACATTTGTACAAAGGTTTTTTATGCCGTTCAGCAGACCGTACCGCTTTCTTGTAGACCTTGCGAGCCGACCTGAAAGCCTCCGAGCCAGCCGAACGTCGTCGTCTGTTTCAACTGTTTCTACATTGTTTCCTGAGCTTTGCCAGATCAGAGTTCAACCAAGGGATTTTTCTTGTAGCCTTCACAGAGCGCAGAAGGCAAGCTTCTTCAAAAGCTTTGATGATGAAAGTCATTGTAGTATCAACGGCATCATCTAACTCACTTGGAGTGTCAATAGATGGTGAGTATCCACGGAATTCGGCCGCAATCAAATCAGTAAAGAGATCCCAGTTGGTTGACCGGGGATTCATGAAACTTTAAGTTTGCGTAGTTTAGTAACATTTGTCAAAAGTGTTCAAAAAATAGGTAGCGATGGTCAGATAAAAATTCTTCATCTGACACATGCCAATTGGTCAGCTTGTGACTAATTATGCTAGAGTAAATCGTTATATCTAACACTTCTTCTTTAGCAGATACCATAAAGGTTGGGTGGTCGCCTATGTTGTAAACCAATATATCAACAACTGCGCATCACTTTACAATGACTCAGCCTGAGATGTTAATGCCGTATAATATTACAATGTTAAATTAGGCTGACACAAATTTCGATTTTCTCTAATGTCACCCCCGGAAAATTTTGGTTGGAATTCGACATTTTGAGGGGGGACACAAATAAATTACACAAAAATTTAAAAATTTTGAACTGAAATTAGAGTTTTCGAGAAAATTTCTTAACAAATCCGATGAGTTTTACAATTTTGCCTAATTGTTTGGGTAATTTTTCAACAAATACATTTATTATTTATTATCCACCCCCTTGACGAGTCAACGAGCAAAGTGACAAAAGAAGAAAATGAGATTTGTTCCGGCCTTAGGAATACTAAAAAAATGAGATAAACATCAATCCGCCATAATAGGGGTTGTGTGCTAGTAGTGGACCCTGCGCCTATAGTGGACCCCCACATAAAAACTTGAAAATAAATGCCCAAATCAACTGTTTCCAGGCAACTTCCACCGGGGGATCATCAATTACATTGCAACACAGCAGTTCCTGGCAAACGAATTGCCCAGCGGCCACAAAAATCGATTATTTTAACTATTTAATGAATGTAAACACTCAAAAGAGTCCACTATAGGCACATTCAGGAGGGTCCAGTATAGGCTCCGTCGGCAGCGTGACAGATAACATGGAAATCAAATGGGGGGTCCACTATAGCAGGGTGTCTACTACCTGGAAAAACCTGGAAAACCGGGAATCCTCAGGGAATTTAATTTAACAGGGAAAAACCTGGAATACTCAGGGAATTTCTTGAATACTCTGGGAAATTTTTCACGGATGAAAAATAATACAATGAGGCGTATGAATAAAAAGCAGCAAATTTTCCTACTTGTAGATCTACTCAAAAGAAGAGTCCATAGAGGTTATTAAGTTGTTGATATAAAAAAAAACAAATTTGAGTATGTAATGTTTTCTGCTTTCGAACATGGGCTTAAACTACATGTTTATAGAAAGAACAAACTTTGAAAATATATATTTTTCCGGTAATGCTGAAGGCGAGGCTGAAGGTTCTTACTGATAGCTTGATATAATTATAATGGTATGATTATTCGTAAAGCAAAATAAATCAAGAAGGAATCTATATAACCATGCTAGAGGAACACCAGGAGGGCTCTCAGACCTAGATATATCCGACAAGTCGACGATTCCAATAAGATGCTGGAAATATCATGTGGATGTGAAAACCTGGAAGTTGAAATCCATCCAAAATACTGCTACAAGGATTATTCCAGAAATTCCGTCAAGGTTTCTTTCTGAAACTTCTTTAGAAATAACTCCTGGAATGCCTCCCAGGATTTTTCAAAAGATTCCATCTATATTTATCACGTATTTTTTTGTTGGTATTCTTTTTTGAATTTTTCCCGGAGATAATTCGAATTGCTTTCAGCCTATTTTTCCCGGATTCCTAAATTCCGACCGATTCCCCCTGAAGTTTTTCACGGGGATGCTACAGAATTTCTTTGAAGATTTTTTTTCCCGATATTGCTCCCAGAGTCCCTCGTGGAATTTCTATCAACATTTATCCCGAATTCTCTATAAGAATTTCTTGCGGCATAACTAGTAGAAGTTGTCGCGGATTTTCTCCTAGAATTTCTCTCGGGATTCCTCTTGGGTATTTTACATGTTCCTCTTGGAAGAAGTCCAGGAGATCTTCCCAGGGTTGTTACAGGAATTATTACTGAGATTTCCTAATAGAGTTCCTGCAAGGATGTCTAAATTCACGAACTTTCAGTAGGAGTGCCTCCCGGAATTTTTGCCGTAATTATTTCTGTAATTTCTTCAAGATATTTCTGTGAGCTTTCTTCTAGAGTTCCTTTCTGATTTTCTACTGGTGTTTTAGCTGGGATATATCTTAAAGCTAGAAGGTTCTCTTGGTATGTATTTTGAAGTTTCACCTGTGATTTCTCTCGAAGTTTCTCCTGGAACTTCTCTCAGAAAACTTTTTTTTCGGTTTTGGTCCTGGGATGTCTCTCAGTGTTTTTCTGAATTTACCCTAGATTTTCTCTTAAGATTTTTTTACGGAGTGCCTTCTCGAAGCTACTGTTGATATTTTTCATTGAATTATTCCCGTGGTTTCTTCTAGAGTCAGGTATTTCTTCATAGTTGTAACGGATTTCTTGCCGTGATCCACCTGAGTTTTTTTTTAGATTTTCTCAGGATTTTTTACATAACTTTTCCCGGAATCTTTATCGGAAATTGTCCCGAAATTCTAGATGCTCCTTTTAAGATATATTTAAAAGGTACTCCCAGAGTTCTTACAGGGATTTTTCCACAAGTTTTCCTCAGAATATCTCCTGGTAAAATTTAAGAAATTCTGGGAGAAATATTCGAAGGCATTGAGGTGAAATCTTGCGAGAAACTACGCAATGTCTTATTGCAGAAATCTCGTCAGGAACTTTAAAAAAATTGGGGAAAAATTAGAGATCTCGGAAAAAGTTCTAAGAGTAATCCCGAGAGGAAATGTTAAGAATATCTAAGGAGGAACTCTGGAACTACGAGAGAAACTCCGTGAGAAAATCGAAGGGAAATATCGGAAATTTTTTTGTTAGAAATCCCTGGAGCTTCTGTGGAGTGATTCGGCGGGTGCTACGCCTCAAGTATTGAAAATTTCGACTCCAGTCCTTGTTTTAAGATAGAAAGTGCTAAATATTTTGATTACGAAAATAAAAGTGCGTTCTAATAAAAAGTTTTCTCCGCTGCCCTTTTTTTCGCGATTCTGGTCGTGGCGTGACAGCCGGTACTACGTGTTCCGGAGAGCTCAGTAGTTTCGTGTCGTAGGGGACCGGGAAAAGTCAAAAGTGCCGAAACTCGTTGTAGTTCTCGCGTTTTGTCGTGTGCCGCTACCGCTACCAATTGTCCGGCAGACGCAGATTGGAAATTTAGAATCGCGGGGATCATCAAGAGAAACTTCGGACCGCACAAGCTAAATGGGTGAGAACTTTCCAATATTCACCATATTCCATTCAGTATCATTATTTACATATTCCTATATTTCTCAATCATATTTAACACATATTTGGAGCGTTTGGTACGGTATGTCCACGCATCCCTCCTCCCCTGCAGATTCCAGAATTGCTTCGACGGAAAACAATCGTTTAAACTCGAGACAATTCGAAGAATCATCTTTGCGGCAATACAACGCAGTAGGCCTGGCCGCTTTGACGCTTGCACCATATTATTGATATGCTGCAAGCCTCAATATTGACAAGAAAAGTAATTGAGTCTAATCTAACCTGATTACTTTCCAGGATGCTTTCTCGTACTGGCTGCGTTTGTATTAGATTAGATTAGATTAGAAATCCCTGGAGCTTCTGCAAGAACCTCGTAGAAATGCCGAGGGAAACTCTTGGAAGCTATTCCAGACGGATAGACGGATCTCCAGCAGGAATATAGCGAAAAACTCTTGAAGCATATCAAGAAAACCTCTGGAAGAAATATGGGAAGGTACTCCAACACATACCTCGTGAAAAACTTCGGCGGAAATCCAGGAAGGAACTGTGGTAGGAACCCCAGGAACAATTCTCAGAAATCTTGAAAGATGCTTGCTTTATGTTTGGGTATGCTTTTGTGTAGCTTTTGCAGAGTATGCTCATTTTAGAAAATTTTTGGCAAATTTTGAATAATAAACATTCAAAATTTCCCTCTGGAAAAACTTGGAAAACTCAGGGAATTTTATTTGGGGTTGTGAGTAGACACCCTGTATAGGCACCGAGATATTTGTAAATAATCCTATAGTGGACCCCGGTGGGGTATTTCACTGGAATAATATATTAATGTTGTATGTTTGACGGTCTTAACATGAAGAGGGGACATGAAACTTGTTATAAAAATACACTTTGGAAGTATCCATTGGCGTAACATATCTAAAAAGCCGCAGAAGAAAATTTCGATGGCTTAGGGGGTCCACTACTAGCACCCAAACCCTACACTACCTTATTGAACAAACAAATATTGGAATAGTTTTTGGTTCTAATATTTTTTTTTTGCCAAGATTTTCAAATAATTTTTGAAAAATAAATTACTTTTTAGAAACCTTAGTTTTGAACAGAAAATGTTGATAACCGCAAAAAAAACTTATAATCAGAACAGTGATGTTTTTAACCCTCTAAGGCGCTGTCCATAAACTACGTAGACTCATTTTGGGCAATCTCAGACCCCCCTCCCCCTCCGTAGACTTTTGTTTATACAAAATTTTCGAAATTTGTATGGAGCGTAGACTTTGGCCAGACCCCCCCTCCCCCGTCCCCCCTAAGAGTCTACGTAGTTTATGGACAGGCCCTAATGGATACCTGGGGTCCATTGGACCACAGAGCCACATTAAAGTGACCGCAAAAAAGTTTGGATTGACATATCGGTTCCATTTTCACAGTACCTTCAAACTACACCGCGATGAGTTATTTGTGCAAAAATAACAAATATTTCATGGCGTACTATGGATTATTTTTTATGTCAAAGTTGAACCGGGCGATTTTGGTCCCCTGGGGTCCATTGGACCCCACGACACGAATGATCGTATCTTGTGATCGTCACTTTCTAGAATAATGCTGTCTTCGACAAAATTGTTCAATAGACCGAGGGCAATCTTATGACGAACAAATTGAATTGGAATTAGCCCGGTAGATGGCGCTAGTGTGTATTCAAATTATGGATTAAAAGTTAAATTTAGCTTGAATATCTTGAGATTGTGAATGTATAGAAAGTTTGTGTCTTTGGCAAAAGTGTTCAATACATCAAGGGCTATTTGGTAATGAAAATTAAAATCGCGTTAAGTACTGTTCCTTTGAATTCCACTAAGAATTTGCATCCTTTGACAGATACGTATTTCGACCTCAACTGTAAGGTCGTCTTCAGTGTCTTGTACTTGACTCGACAGTCGAGTCAAGTACAAGACACTGAAGACGACCTTACAGTTGAGGTCGAAATACGTATCTGTCAAAGGATGCAAATTCTTAGTGGAATTCAAAGGAACAGTACTTAACGCGATTTTCTTTTTATTTACAGATATTCCCCTAACAAGCCCAGGTTAATCATTATAATGAAAATTATTTTAAAGTTTTCCTGCAAAATGGCGCTAATTAGTTCGTATATGCCCCGCAACCTAGATTCCTAGATTGACAAGCGTCTTCAAATAAGTACACTTCTTTTGAAGTGAGTATCTTGAGAATAAAACAATATAATTACATTCTGTTCACAACACCAATACTTCCTATTTATTGGATATTTTACTTCAGAATTGACTCACTCGAATAACTCCAGGAATGCCTCCCAAAATTTCTGAAGGAACTCCTCCCAGGATTCTTTCAGAAATTAATACAGGGATTCTTTCATTAATTCCTCCCGAGGCTCCTCCAGAAGTTCATCTGGGAAACCCACTTAGAAGTACTCCGGAAATTACTCCCGAGACTGCTTCAGTAATTCCACCAGGGATTCAACTAGAAATTCGTAAAAGGATTCTCCCACAAATGCTTCCCGGGATTCCTCCATGAATTCCTCTCAGGATGTCTCCAGGAATTCCTCTCCGAATCGGCCCCGGGGTTTCTTCTGAAATTGAAATTTCTCCAGGGATTCCTTCAGGAATTCCTCCCGGGATTGCTTCAGGAATTCCTTCCGGGATTCCTCAAAGAATTCTTCCCGGCATTCATCCAGGAATTCCTCCCGGGATTCCTTCACGAATTTCTCCCGAGATTCTCCAGAAATTTCTCCCGAGATTCATCCAGGAATTTCTCCGAGATTCTTCCAAGAATTCCTTTCGGGATTCTCCAGAAATTCCTCCCGGAATTCCTGCAGCAGTTGCTCCCGAGATTCCTCTAGGACTTTCTCCCAGGATTCCTCCAGGAATTCCTCCCGGGATTCCTCCGGGAATTCCTCCCGGAATTCCTCGAGAAATTCCTTCCGGGATTCCTCCAAGGCATACAATTTGAATGCTAACTAGCACCACCATGTCATTCCTTTCTATTCCTAGAGTTCCGAACCAAACGGCACATCAATTTAAAACCTTGATCTATCCTACGCATATCTAGATAAGTTTTGTATTCACCACCGACAACAGCGTGGGAACTTTGCGATAGCAGCGTCACCATGATATTGCCACTTGTGTTGCCATTTCAAATGACCGTTTAATTCCTTACACAGTTTTGAAAGTCGACTTGGATGTCTGTTCTCTGTGCTTGTATGGAACGTTCTATGCAAGCATCATAATTAAGCCATCCTGTTATTTCACAAAGCGATGGAAAAATAAGTAGATTATGATCGAGGTATATATCCCATATTCTGTAATATAGACACTATAGATTCCATATGCTGCCAAGGTGCAGACAACTGTAACCAAACGATCTGTCAATTCGTTTAGCCAAATGAGATTTACGGAACAATTTCGATAACGACAGTGGGTTGCGTCATTTTCTATTAGTTTAAACTAAATTCACTATAAAACACTCTCAAATTGCGTTATTCAACTATATCCCCGCAAGTCTGTAGATTCTCTAATGTCTATATTCTGTAGGTCCATGTCCTGCCAAATAACTTATCCGTAGACACCATCTCTATAAATAATAAGCATCCCGCACCAGCGCCTCCTAATAGGACAGACCGTTTCAAATGGCTCATCATCTCCAAATGTTTGACTTACCAAACAATTAAGACACCATTTTTTTTAAGAAATCAGGATCCTGAGATATATGATATATAAAATTTGCATGCTCACTAGCACTGCCTAGTGGTGGAATATCGAATCAAACGGTCCATCATTTGTAAGTTCTTGACCAACCAAACAACTTTGCCGAAGACTATATAAGTAATTAGGATCCTGAGATTTAAATGTCATAAATTTTAATAGTGTTACGTTTGTTTGTCTCTGATTCCGCTTTGGGTTTATTCAAATATTACGTAATGCAAAATTTGACAATTTTAGAGTTCCTCCCTCCCCGCGTAACAACTTATGTATGGGAAATTTTGAATGAAACGTAACACGGCGCTAGACCTCCTCCCACCCCCTTGCGTTACGTAATATTTGAACGACCCCCTTTGATCCGCCGGATATATATGTCTACCCGTCTACAGCAGTGCGATTTACCCTATTGTTTCGGTGCGTCTTGTCCGCTTGTTTAGATACGTTATATCCTATTGATAAGGAGCATTTTTGAATGCCTAGTTCCACCTAGCGGAAACTTCCCGAACTAAATTGTTAATCACTAGATAGGCCTTGACTTTCCCAACATCTTTGCTGAAAACATCATCCTTTCAAAAAGTAAGGATCACGAGATACGCGAGAATATATGTTGGGGTCCAATGGACCCCAGGGTCCATTGGACGGACCTTCATTTAACCTTTTGGAGCCGATTTTTTTCGCCGCTATCGACGCAACCTCGCTGGTGTCGAACACGTTTGTTATGCTCGGTTTCATCGCCGGGGTCATATATGACCCCTCCGGCTCCAAAGGGTTAAGGCAGCGGTTTTCAGATCGTGCACCGCGGTGCACTTGGTGCACCGCAAAGTAAGTGCACCGCAAGACATATCAAAAGTCCTGCCTTCACTTTAACACACATTTTTCGAAAATACCTTATGGTCCACTGCAAAACGAAGTTCGGAACGATAGCTATATAAATTTCCAAGTTTCTTGCCGAGGGAGAGATTTGATTACCCTTGATTAATCAAAACCCTCCCTGGCATTTGCAAAGAAATTTACCAAAAATCTTGTGAGAAATGTAAGAATGATTTCTATAAAAAATCCGGCAAGGATATTCCACCATCAATTATATTACAAGGAATCTATAGTGCATTTTCAATAACTTCACTGAAAATCTCAAAAGAAGTTCAACCTGTATTGCTACGAATGCTCGTTTGACCTGGGGGTATATCAAGAATATCGCAAGCAGCTTCCAAGAATTTGTCTCATTTTTCTATTGCTTTCCGTATTTGATACTTTTGAATTTTGATTGTTTTTGTATTACCTTCAGATTTCCTTATGAATCGGCCAGAAAACAAGAATGAAATTCACCGAAAATCTTGTCAGTTATTGCAAATTTGTCAGGAATCTTCCGAGAATCCAGTTATAGTTGAAAAATTCTAAAAATGATTTAAAAGAGTTCGTCGAGGTAGGTCCATCAACAGTTTCACTCGTAGTAAACTCTGACAAGTTATAAAAAAGCTAACCAATGTTATACCGTCTACCCCGTTGGTTTGACCGCATCTAATCTGAACACTTTTTTATTTGACCCCCGCTAAACTGTACATCGTTCAAACTGAAAATGATTCAAATGTCATAAGTAGAATATAAAACGAAGTGAACAGAACGCAGGATTAAAACAAAACAGCAAACCGCCCTCAGGGTTACTACAAGTTCCAATTAAAAACTGGTTGGTTTGCATGAAGAGTCTTTCAAACAACGGGGGTTGACGGTTATCATATCAATGGGAAAAGTATTTCAACATATATCGCTGAACCAGGGAGACACTTTGGAAAAATTTAACAGCGTTTTTAAGAAGCTCTCAAATCGATTTCTTTGACTATAATGAACAGGTGCACCGCGAAGTAATTGATTTCTCTAAAGTGCACCGCGAGTCAAAAGGGCTGAAAACCCCTGGGTTAAGGTATCCTCTTGATTGAGGGTTAAATATGTGGATGACATTTTGTGAACTTGGTTTTCAATCACTAGTTTTGTTTGACTATAATATCGTACAGAAAACATATATGAAGACCCCTACTTTAAGTTTGGAATGCCGAAAAGAAAATTATTAGATTGAGATTTGCAACCCTAGACGTTTTCTGGTTTAGCTCGACTGATTTAAAAAAGTAAAAATGTCAAAATATTCTTATTAAATTTATCGATAAAATCCGATAGCCAACAATCGTAGAAAGAACGAGCTTTTCAATCGCAACACTACAATATCCGTTGGAGTTGTGTTCAATAACAAATCCGAAAACCAAAACGAAAACAGAAATAGAGTTGTCTAATTTCCATGAACAAGGTGATGTAGGGTGACCAGTTTGTCGAATTAAAAGATCACCCCGGTTATTCGACAACAATCATTGTCAAATTAGCGGAGTAATACGTTACTGTTAATTTTATGTAGAACTGTCAGAAGTTAATTTTTTAAAATGCCCAATTAAAGCAAAAATAAGTGATAGCTAAATTTTGAGGTGAATTGGCATTTTTTTATACCAAGTCAAACGTCCTTACGTCAGACACGCCATCTTGGGCTTGTAGATGTGATTTATTTTCTTTCGCTCCTTTGAACTTTCGTGGTGATCCTGTCCTTGGTCCTACGTCCGAGCTCTTAGCTAATTATGACCACTCACTTTATTTTTAGAAATCATGACATGAAAAAATCGTCCATTTCATCCAAAGCCATTAGTAGCCTAGTTACTGTTTCATTCCAAGAGCCTAGAAATGCAAACAACGCAAAACATAAACAAACACCCACTATCGGATCGTGAAAAATTCATCGCCAAGCTTCTTAACCTCAAACCAAAAAAAAAATCATCTAGGTATTTTGCTGCTCTCACCTTCTCTTCGTCGTCGCTCACTTTCGCTGCTCATGCACCTTTCCAAACGGCAAAATATTGAATGAGCATTAATTTTTAATGCCAATCACTGCTATTGCTGCATAGGAGCTAGCGATCCAACGCATATCTAGAGCTATACGAAGCTCTACACTCTTGGCAAGCTTCCGAAGGAAGAGAGTAGCTCAGCGCAGCATTGTTTTCTTATTCAAGTTTTGCCCCATCGTATCGCTGCGCTATGGGTGGTAGGTGGTAGCATTTCGGATACCCCTCTTAGGCCCACCCCCAACCGCCACCATCAGCCGCCCGTGGCTTTTCCTTTTCCGTAAGCCGCCACGGGGTGCGAGTTTTTTTTTCTTTTTGGGGGAAAATGAGAGAATGAGGTGAACGTTTTTTGTTTCTTCGGTATAAAGGTTAAAATCGGAAGCAAGAAAAGCCTATTGCGATCAAACGGTGGTAACTGTTTTTGTGTTTCTCATTTTTAACTAATTCGTTTATGTATGTGGACAATATCGAGAGAGTTCAGCTTCGACGAATTATTGATTGGTTCATGTGCAACTTTGAGTCAACAAAAAATAAACAAGTATGGAATTGAAGGAAAATGAAAGTTTCAAAAAATTTAGGTCAAACTAACATAGTTATTACAATCTTTTGCAATGACAATATTGCGAACAAGTTGGAATATTGTTGGGTATGTTACTCAAATATTTGCGGTGCCTTAGTTATTCGCAAATATAAACTTGTACGTTGTGTATTCGAAAATTATTCAGTCTGACCGATTAAACAATGACAAACCTGAAAAACGATCCCGCGCATAATCATTGGGTATAGGTTGGTGGCGCCAAAGCAGCTAATAATGACTAAATGACTTGCATAACTTACTCTCGAATGAGTAATAAGTCGAGCTATCCAGCAAATGAAGTACTTAATTAAAAATATGCTAAACGCTCAGCACAATCTACATGCCAATCCAGTTCTGAGCATCCATACAAACCCAAGTGGATCATTGTTTGTGGAGCTTCTCTGGTATGTAAATGCATTACGAATTCTCACAATAATAGTAATGAACAGTTTTCGAGAGATCTCGCCTCTAGCTGTGTTAAATAGCTGTTATTGACTGTTGTTGCCACTGTCTGTCTGTTGTTGATTTGATTCGAAACGATATGCATGTAGAGGAGGACGGTACACTACTTATGCCACACAAATCCGGTATCCACTTGGCGAGAGCCAGTCCCCGAACTCTGCTGGTCCGCCGCCGTTGCGTTGTGTAATCGGTCTTGTGCGCTCGTTCGCAGCTTGCGGTGGGTTGCGTCGAATGCGGCACACGGTTTGTTTGGGTACTTAAAAGTTTGTTGTAGATTTGACGACGGGAATGAAAGTTCATTTGACACATTTATCATAAAAAGGTTCTTATTTGTACTCGATTAACCTTTCCATCCCTAATGTATTTTGTGCAACCGAATTTTCATGAATATTAGATTCTATGTTTTTTTTTTCAATTTATGAAAAATTGTTAGTGACACTATGAAAACTTATTTAAAAAAAATACTCGGAGAATTCCAAGAAAAACCACTAGCGAAATTTCAGGAGGAAACCTTAAGGCAGTGATCCTCCAGACCATACAGTACAGTTGAGCAAATTGTTTTAGACTAGTTACTTAAAAGTCATACAAAAAATAAGCAATAGCGATGCTGGCCAGAACAATACAAACCTATTTGTGAATATTGTGTATAAACTTACAGCGTACTTATAACGCAGATTGTAAGTGCAGAATTGTGGAAGTCCTAGACACTAACACGGAAAAATTTCTTGTGAAACCCCTGGATCCAATTTTGACATATTTCTGAATGGAGTTTCCTACTGAAGCTCTGGAATTTGATGGAAAATATGTCGTACTCTTAATTAAAAAAAATCTTGGAACTGTGAGATTTTTCGAAACTTCTCGTGGATTTTGAGAATTTCAATATTATTTGTAGAGATTTCAGGGTTATCGAAAGAAATTCCAAAAAACTGCCAGAAGATACTGTTGTAGAAACCCTTGATTTTTCTAATCCCTGAAGTTTCTAACGAAATTCCGAAAGTTTGGGCAACACTTCCTTTTAAGGCGAAACTGGAAGCATTTTCTCACTTTTTGGTTTTTGTTTTTTTTTTTATCAAATAACGAAGCAATATTTTCAAAATCGGTTTTCGTACACATGTAGAGGATGGATCAAGGTATCTTCAGATTTTTTTTCCCAGTGGAAAAAGTTTTCCGTTTTGCAGAAACCATTTTTGAACGAAATTTCACAAAAAAATGGTTTTTGCGAAAATATAAAACTTTTTCAACACGAAAAAAATCAGAAGATACATTGATCCATACTCTACATGTGTACGAAAACCGATTTTGAAAATATTGCTTCGTTATTTTTAAAAAAATCAAAAACTGAAAAAATGAGGAAATGCTTCCAGTTTCGCCTTACGAGAAATTGTAGGCAAAAATTCTGTAAATTGTCTTTGAATAGTTTCTTGTTAGAAGTCAATTTTTTCGCCGTAAAATCACATTTTTTTATATTTTTACTTTTGTGAAATTAAACGAATAAAGTTAATCCATAGCAGATAACCTAAGATGAGCCTAAGCTCATTATTTATGTAAAAAACCGTTCTTAACAAGGTTCTTAACTACAGTTCATAATATTTTGGAACAAAATTCGACACAATAGTCTTTTACATTTTGTAAAACAATCAAAAATCTTACTTCTGTTGAAAAACTCTCCATGATATTGGAAAAATTTCAGTAGTTAATATTCATTCTCATGAAAGTTTTAAAATATGGTGATTTCTATTATGGAATTTTCCAATACATTTCAAAATCAGTTCGCGGGCCGTATAAATCCTGGCCGAGGGCCGCATGCGGCCCGCGGGCCGCAGTTTGGTGACCACTCGTATAGGTACGCTGTTTTGAATGCCACATGGCGCACCAGCATCCGGTCCCAGCTTGCAAGTGTTAAAACAGTTCGAAAAGTTGCTTACTTCACGACCGAAGCAAATACTAGGTCATAATCCGTCCCGAACTTTTGAGAAAATCCTTGGGCCGCTAGTCTGGCTTTGTATCTTGCTACTTGACCGGTCTCGTCCTGCTTCCGCTTGTAGACCCATTTGCATCCTATTGCCTTACGTCCTGGAGGTAGTTCAGTGATATCCCAGGTCCCATGCTCACGGTGAGACGCCATCTCTTCGTGCATCGCATTTCTCCATTTTGCGCTTTCGGAGACAGCTTCGTCGAATGTTTTCGGCTCTGCTTGATGGACGGTAAGTCTGATGGTTTCCGCAAACCTCTCCGGACGCACTCCAATGTTCGACCGAACTTTCGAAATTTTGTTGGTTTCAGCCATGCTTGATAATCCTCCTCGAAATCAAAAGAGTTTTGCAACATGCTCTAGAGCGGTGTTTTGCTTGTCGCGAGGGAGCGAACGAACCCCAAAAAGAGACGCAATAAAAACTGAGCGAGGAAGAGGGGAACGAAAAAAGAGCCGATGATTATTTCGGGTTTTTGAGTGCGATTTTCGCTTCGAGTCTTTCTTTGTATGGGAGTGGAACTCGCGAGAGCTTTTTCAGTGTGAGTGGACGTGAGAAACACAACAAGCAATTATGAGTGTTGGACGAACTCCTCGCTGCGCGGCAAGCTCGCGCTCGGTGCTGTTGAGGATTTGCGTTGTGATTTCTGAGTTTTATTTTCACTCCTCAGAAAATCGCCGAAATCACTTCCTCATTTTCTCGCGAGTGAGTTTCTGTCAAGCCTGTTTTCAGCTACTACTTGATGCTCATCTTCTGGCACATCTTGATGCACAGCCGCTCCAGTTTCACCGTCATCTTCGGCCTCGTAAAATTGCAAGGAATTATCAAGTTCACCACGATGAACAACGTCCTCCTGTTCAGCAGCAATCTCATCCTTCAATTGTACAGGAACTCCGTTAACGCTTTCATCCATCAGAAGCCCTACCGCAGATCGATCCGGAATCTTCCTCACTTGGTTATCAATCTCCAGAAATCTGACATGTCGGTTAATGTGAATTTCTCCGGTCTTGGTGTTCAAAAATCTGTATGCCTTGCTCTCCGTCGCATATCCAACAAATTTAAGCTTTACCGCCTTCGATTCAAACTTTTTCCGCTTCTGTTGGGGCTTCCAAACATACACACCACATCCAAACCCTTTCAAATGGCTTAAATCCGGTTTCCTGCCGAACCATGCTTCGAACGGTGTAACATCAGTCGCCTTCGTTGGTAGCCGATTCTGCAAATATGCAGTTGTATTGACAGCCTCCGCCCAAAACTTCCTTGGTAGTCCAGCGTCCAACAGCATGCAAAGTCCCATCTCATTCAGGCTTCTGTTCTTTCTTTCGGCTGCGACAAGTATGTTCGACAATCCTTCTTCCGGTGACCTTGCATTCCACAGAAGTAGCAGGTTATTGATTTCTGCTGCTTACCTCTGGCTCCGATCTTCTAAACCTGTTCGTTCAGTTCTCCCTTCTGTTTGGACTGCTTCTCTGCTTCGTCAACAAGCTTCACCTTTACCATTTCTAGCGTGAGTTCTTCTTCATTACGAGCTTCTAAGGCCGTCGTCAAGGGGTTGAACGAGTCTGGTAGTCCACGAAGAATGAGGGCAACCTTCATACATTCTTGCATCTGGAATCCGGAGTTCTCCAGCCTTGCGTAGTTCTTCATAATCTTCGCAAGATATGCTTCCATGCTTTCTCCAACGCGGTAGTTCTGGTTTGTGATTTGCTTCAAAAGAGTCACCTTTTGTCCTAGCGAAGCCTTGTTATGATGCTCCTTCAACGCTACCTATGTCGAATTCGCCGTCGTTTTGTCCTGAATGATACAGTACTGGCTCTCCTCCAGAGTTAACTGTATTGTAGCCAGTGCCTTCTCGTCTCCATTCATCCAAACTTCGGTTATCGGATTCGGTGCTGTCCCTGGGTCGACAAACTTCCATAGTTGCTTCCGTCTCAGCAGCGCTTGAACCGCAAACGACCACGACTGCTAGTTGGTATTGTTGAGCCGCGGGATTCTTCCCCACTCCATTACTGCTTCGCTTATTGATGCTCACTTCCAATAAATCGCTCCGAATAGAATTCAATTCGCCTAGTCATTCCCATCGGCCCATATAGCCGAGGCGGTAAACGCACGGGTATTCAGCATGACCATGCTGAGGGTGACGGGTTCGATTCCCGGTCGGTCCAGGATCTTTTCGTAAAGGAAATTTCCTTGACTTCCTTGGGCATAGAGTATCTTCGTGCCTGCCACACGATATACGCATGTAAAATGGTCATTGGCAGAGGAAGCTCTCAGTTAATAACTGTGGAAGTGCTCATAGAACACTAAGCTGAGAAGCAGGCTTTGTCCCAACGAGGACGTTACGCCAAGAAGAGAGAGAGAGAGTCATTCTTCTCTGGGCCCATAACCTGACAGAGTTAGGGTGCCGTTATAGTTACGCGTGAGAGTGGAAGTGTGCGTGTGCGAAGCCGCAAAGAAGAATATCAGCAACAGCAAATCCACGAAAATCCTTTGGACGGGCACTCTCACTTTCACGCTGCACTATGGCAGCGCAGTTATGCAGCTAGCGCGAATAGAAACACGTCTAGTCTCGAAGGATTAACAACAGGCACTGAAAACTTTATTGGTTCAACATAATAAGGTTACTATGAACACCTCGCTACGCCGATGTTGCTATGATGACACGTTAGGCATCGTACACGAATTACGTAACGCTATAGGGGGAGGGGGGAGTCTAGCTTAGCGTTACGAGCCATACAAAATATTTTTGTTTTTGGGGAGTCTGAAATCGCTGATTTTAGCGTTACGTAATTTGTGTACAATGCCTTATTGACCACGTTGCTTCTCACACATCCATGGATCACTAACCCAATTTGATTTCCTTTGCATTGAGTTTCGCCTCAGATAGTGAGGATTTTAACTATATGCAAAGTAAAGTTGGTAAACTTAGTTTTATTCAAAGACTGGAAGTCATCACAACACCAGTAGCAAGGACTAAATACTATAATGCCTTCAATAACACATATTCCAAAATTGAAAAATAGGATGACACTAGATTTTGGTTTGGTAGATCTTTCACCGCAACGCAACCCAAAAAGGCGATCTACTCATGCTACAGGCTCCGTTAAAGATCGAGCATATTTTAAACCCCCTCAAACATTCATCCCTCAGCACGGGTCGCCTGACACCTTGGATTGGGGTTACCTGTTTGGTGGACTTTTACCTCCGCAGCAGGTGGTCCGTAGTACTATTCTAAGCCGGCAGCTACACGGGCAACTCTGAGTTCAATAGCTTTTAAAAAAAAACATGACAAAGAGAACAAAACTGCCGAAAGCCCGAAAATACACCATTTCCCCTATTTCTCAACAAAACAGCAATTGGCTTCTTTAACGGTGTTGGGATAATTCGATATTCTGAATCTGCATGTCAAACTGAGCCGAAATCCAAATTTTCATGAATTTTGGAGCCCGGGAACCTATTTAAAAATCAATTTGAAATTTGTATGGAAGCGATTTGTCGAATCACCCCTCGTCGCAGTTTGTACTGGGCGGAGCTGTCAAACGGTTGCCCAGCTGTCAAAAGGTGATTTCAGAAAATTTCTTTGAAATTGATTTTAGGTACCAAAATAAGGTTCTAAAATCTGAAAAAAATCATAGTGGCTCAGAAAAAGGTGCTCTTTCCTATAAAATCGATAAATCAATATATTTTTCAAAATTTAAAAACCCAATTGTTGTTACTCATTTGGAAAAACTACTTTCAGCTTTGGTTTTTAGCTTTGACTATCTTGATGGATCAGAAATAAAAAAATATGCGACAGATAAAACTTTCTCATGTTTTACGGATTTTGTCCACTTTTTGTTTATCTTGTTGTGGTATGTCTGCAAACAAAAGTTTGTTTGCATACATGCAAGTATACATAACGGTTCAATTATTAAAACAGTTAATATTACATAAAACAAAGACTAAACAGAGGAAAAAAAATATGCAAAACTGTGTTTTTGCTCAACAGCACAATTGTGCTGGTTCGCCACGAAAGGGATATATAGCTGGATTGAGGCCAGAAAAAAATTCGAAATCTAGTATGGAGAGATCTGCTCAATAGTTGCGATATCACAAAATTTCAATATCAGACAAGATTCTCGAAAAGATTCCTTGAAAAATGAAAAATGTTCACTGTTGTGAATATATGCAGAAAAAGAGCATAAAGTTCTTCGTTCCCACAGCTCAGAAAGGAATACATTGAGCCATCTCTATGGGTGGATGTGTTCCAGTTCGTTCAGAAGAACTAAATTTGATTTTGTGTAGAAATTTTCAGCTATTTCGACAAGAACATATCACTTTGAGTTTTTTGTGTGATATTTATTTAATAACGTCAAAATCACATCGAGATATCACATCAACAACTGTTCGGTTTGAGTTTTGATTTAGATATTTTCGTCTTCCCGGGTCATACTGTGCACCACAAGCGTCTATTTTCCATGGTGCCTGTATTCTCAGTATACGACGCGACCGCTCTCGGTTAAGCAGGGTGGTCTTTTGATTCTAAAAGTTAAAGGGTGAGCGATGTTTAATTTAAAAAAAATAAGTTTATTTTTTTAATTGTCATTTAAAAGTGCATAGTCTCCGGGAGCATAAGTATGAGGTTCTGTGGGATATATACAGTAATGTTCCTTTTTTATCACGCCCTCCGCGCGTCAGTCATTTATTTTTCATCAATTTGCTGTCACATTTGAGAATAAGTGTTTCCCCTCTTCTTCAAGATGAATGTTGAAGGCGTGTTTTGCAATGTTAAAAATATTGAAAATGCGTATAGATTTTGTAGAATATTTAACAACATTTTTGAAAAAGGGCGTGATAAAATCGGAACAATACTGTACTGTCAAAATGTGTTGAACTAAATGCAATACTGGGTAAATACTGGCGTAACGAGCACAGCATAATTAACTATAACTTACCTACCTTGATACCTTGTTGGCTACAAAGTAACTTTACTCCAATGCCAATTAACTATAACTTATTTCTGAAAAAAAATCTCTGTGAATTTCAGGACGGAGCCTTGTGATAAAATCTCTAAGAGACTACTTGGGATAGCCTTTGGGCGGATTTTCCCTGAGGGATTCCCTGAGTTTCGTCTCCGAGTAATTCGGGATTCTGACATATTTTTTATCTCTTAGATGAATAGCTTCAAGAAATTCTTGATTCAAAATGTAGCAAGCAAAACAAAGCTAAGCTAAAAGTCTTCAAAATGTAGTAATGAATGATACCAAACCAATACGTACTAAAATTCGGTCTTTTATAAAACAGTACAGTATGAATGATGTGGAGCGGACCTGGTGTGATGGTTAGAACACTTGACTATCACGCCGAGAACCTGGGATCGAATCCCACTCCCGACAAACTTGCAAAATGTGAGTTCTTCCTTCGGAAGGGAAGTAAAACGTGGGTCCCGAGATGAACTAGCCTAAAAAGCCTTGAAAATCTCGTTAATACAGAAAAAAACCCAGATTAATCCACCTAGTGGTGATAGTGCCTTTCTCGTCGAACATGCAGTCATGATCTTTCCTTGGTCGGGATACGACTGGGATAGTTTTGCTTCAGAATGTTGTATTTGCAGTCTTTTGGAGAAATCGAAAACACTAGTTTATGATTTTCAAGGTCAGGGTTTCCTTGCCAAGATGGCTTTGCTAAACTCAAAAATGTCATACGGAAGTTTTGGTATATATTGAGTCTGTTCGGTTTGAAACCGTCGTGATGCGGACAATCTACTACCTATCGGGTGGTCTACAATTCGGTCCCTGTTTTTGGAATCTTCCACTTTTGCTTTGTTTAGAAAATTTCTGTGCATGGGCCATCATTCCGAAGCATGATCTTTCCGTCGACGTAATCTGAACTGTTCCTAAATCCTGAGAATACTTTATTTAGTAAAGCAATAATTTGAAAAAAAAATTGGGAAACTTATTAATGGAACATATCTTGACGTTATGTTAAACGTATAGACAGAGCTGAAAAATATTAGAATTTTCAGTTAACTGCATGAGCACCTTCACTATCACTGAAGGCCGATCAACATCAAGACAAGCTAGGATATAACTTTTTTCACAATCACAGATGACTGAACGGTCTTCGACAAAGTTTTTTTCTTCACACTTTAGGCTATATTTTATTATCGTAGAATACAAGATTCATGTAATATTTGACAAAAAATGCAAGCAATAAAACCATAAAAAATTCCCAATAGTTTTAGACGCAAAAGAGGATTGAAAAAACTTTGTCCGAGGTTGATGCGATAATTTTCATTTTCTCATATAACTTTGATCCATCCTACTGTATATTTTTACACCTCAGGAATCTGAAATGGTGTGATTTGTTGAGATTGCTTTAGTACCGACAAACAGACATATCATTTGGAACATATTGCTGTTATATTCATCGTCACGAAAAAATAATCGCCAAATGCTAATCAGGTTGCATTTCACAACCCGCTGCTGGCTTGATGGCGGTAGTGAGGAAACGTCAATCGATCAAAAACGATTTCACGCGTAACTTTACCAAACACCGTATCTAACAAAATCCACGAACGAAGACGATCGAAGGGGAAGTTATTCCCATAGCAACTAATACATTGAGCATTTCAGAAACGTTAAAAATCCGGGCATTTTTTCACAAATCATCCCTAAAGGTGAGTGATACAAGTAACCTTAACGAAATTCAGCGCCTCATGTGAAAATCTCTTTTAAGTTTACATAGAGTAATGCGGATCAAAGGTTTGCACGGGGCAAAAGTTCGCAGTGGGTCTTTCTCTGCGCACGAGTTAAAAACCCAGGCAAACTTGTATGGATTCGACACATTGTCAGGCCAGATACTCGTCAATAAAAACTGGTACGATTTCGTTATGCAGTGGCAGAGTTATGTAAACAAATGTGTTTCTAGCTGTTTTGATGTAATTTTTGGACCTTTTGTAATAAGAATTTGTAATGATTGAAAGAAGAAGATTTACAAAATCTCTTGATGTCGAAGAATCGTCATTCATAGTAGTTCGAGAGGTGCACTCGAATAAACAAAAAGATTCCAGTGTTTCTTGTAGGAAGGAACATTGCCAAAGCCTCGACAGTGTGGCAAAAGTTCGCAGTAGCTGTGGGGCAAAAGTTCACACTACATTTCTGAATCTAGAGCATCAATATAGTTACAAAACATTTAAAGCAATGATGATTTAGAAACTAATATTATGTATAATTTAAGTAGTATGCACCTTTAAATCGTTCTGAAAAAGGATTTGAACTTACCTATTTTTGGAAGAAAATCGATTATAAGGCAATCAGTGTGTTCGCCTTTTAAAAATGAAATTGCCATATTCATGTCAACCTTTGAAAGTTTTTGGGAATATAATGTTGTACTTTTTTTAGGAGTAATGCATCACCATACTAACGAAGGTTAGATTAAAATTACGGTCCCGTTCAAAAGTTTTGCAGCATATTTGTATTTTTTTTTCAAGTAGTTTGTGTAACACTTACAATTGTAATTACTTCACAATGTATTTTGACAACTTCAGTAACGCTCTTTGTTATAAGTTTTGGAAGTGTTCATAAAATACACTGTATACTAAAGCTGAGTACCAGGCCGTGTTCCAATTGGTATGTAATGTCATGAATTGAAAGAAACACATCTCGTGCATAGAGTGAAATGGTGAACATGAATTTACATATAAAATAAATGAACTTCACACTATGGGGCAAAAGTTCGCATTTGAGTACTTGAATTAAAATTTTTATTACTAGAACTACCAAAGAAACGTGAAAAAATCTAGTACTACGTTTTGAAGGTAACATGACAAGGATTCGTTTAACGAGAAACAATGATATTATTTTCTTTTTGTTTAATGATTATTTGATAAAGACTGTTAGGTGAGAACTTTTGCACCGCATTACTCTATGTTACATACGGTGTTTGGTAAAGTTAGGCTTGATTTATATTTGATTCAACCGTTAAAACAAGCACGATGGTTAGTGGGTAGAGTGAGACGTCTGTATATATGTGGTCTTAGTTCAGTCAAGATGGTGTTCTCTTACACATATTTATCGCTTGCATTGACTTTGTTCACCTTTATTGTTGCTGTGAAGCACCCAATGCTGGTTCTGCAACACTATCGGTAGCCTCTAAAGTGGTCTGAGCCTATTTTCTTGTTAATTGTTCCTCAGGATTAAAAAAAAACCGCGGTTTGATGTGTCGCATGCATGGGTTTGGTTAACTTTTGTATTTGGCCTTCTTCTTCTTCTTCTTCTTGGCGTAACGTCCTCATTGGGACAAAGCCTGCTTCTCAGCTTAGTGTTCTATGAGCACTTCCACAGTTATTAACTGAGAGCTTCCTCTGCCAATGACCATTTTGCATGCGTATATCGTGTGGCAGGCACGAAGATACTCTATGCCCAAGGAAGTCAAGGAAATTTCCTTCACGAAAAGATCCTGGACCGACCGGGAATCGAACCCGTCACCCTCAGCATGGTCATGCTGAATACCCGTGCGTTTACCGCCTCGGCTATATGGACCCTAACAAAATAATAAATAGCCCTGTTGTATTTGGCCACATTCGGTAGGATACCCAAGAAACTCAATCCTGAACACTTGCCGAACTACAATTATATGCTCCAGAGAGACCCCTTCGTACTAGGAACATTCTGTATCTCCCAGCTCGAGCAACGAATTACGCACTACATGACCCTGTACGGTATATGTCGTCACGCTTTAATGAGTACTACGTAGTGTTCGATTTTAACTGCTCTACCCTAAGCTTCCGACATCGGATTGAACGGCTGCTGCATGAGGAGAATAGACGTCAGCGTTGATTATGATAGTTCGTAAGATATTCTTAGTATTCTAATTATTTGATTATTGTTATTGTGCTTGTGTATTGTGACTACTTATGATGAGATTTTTTTTCCTGTTAATGTCAATGTTAGGAGTTTTTTTTTATTATTATTATTTTTATTACTTTTTCATTAAGACATATTGTCAGATGAAACATATAAATAAACATAAACATAAACTACCGGTAGTTTTGAATGCGGTCTGAGCCAATTTTCTTGCTAACCGTTTTTCGGGTTATCTAAAAAGTCACGATTTGTTGTATAGCATGCATGGGTTAGGATCACTTTTTCATTTGGCCACTTACAGCAGGACATCCGGAACCGATTCCGAGACAATACCGATTATCCCTTATATGGTTTGAGACTAGTTTCTTGCTAACTGTTCATCAGGCTTACTAAAAAGCCATGAATTGATGCGTCTAATGGATGGGTTTGGTTCATTTGTGCATTTGACCACTTCTGGCGTAACAACTGAAACGGTTCTGGAACACTACCGATATTGTCTAATATGGTCTGAGCCTATTTTCTTGCTAACCGTTCATCAAGTTATCTGAAAAGCCGCTATCTGATGTGTCACATACATGGGTTTGGTGCCTTTTGGCATTTGGCCACTTCCGGCGGGACACCCTAAATCAGTTCCGGAACACTATCGGTTGTCTTTAAAGAGATCTTAGTTGTGGTCTGAGCTTATTTTCTTGCTAATCGTTCATCAAATAATTTAAATATCCGCTGTTTAATGTGCCGCAGGCATGGGTTTGGTTCTTATTCACATTTGACCACATCCGGCAGAATATCTGGAACCGGTTCCGGAACACTACCGGTTCAGATATGGTCTGACAATGTTTTGCTGCCTACTGTTCATCAGGTTATCGAAAAAGCCGCTGTTTGATGTGTCGCATGCATGGATTTGGTTCACTCTCATATTTGGCCACTTCCGGCGGAACACCAGGAATTGGTTCCGGAACACTTCCGGCTCAGATATGGTCTGACAATGTTTTCCTGCCTGCGGTTCATCAGGTTATCGAAAAAGCCGCTGTTTGATGTGTCGCATGCATGGGTTTGGTTCACTTTCATATTTGGCCACTTCCGGTGGAACACCAGGAACCGGTTCCGGAACACTACCGGTTCAGATATGGTCTGATAATGTTTTCCTGCCTACTATTCATCAGGCTATCGAAAAAGCCGCTGTTTGATGTGTCGCATGCATGGGTTTGGTTCACTTTCAAATTTGGCCACTTCCGGCGGAATACCAGGAACCGGTTCCGGAACACTACCGGTTCAGATATGGTCTGACAATGTTTTCCTGCCTACTGTTCATCAGATTATCGAAAAAGCCACTGTTTGATGTGTCGCATGCATAGGTTTAATTCACTTTCATATTTGGCCACTTCCGGCGGAACACCCCGAACCGGTTCCGGATTACTACCGGTTCAGATATGGTCTGAGACTATTTTCCTGCTTACCGTTCATCAGGTTATTCAAAATGCCGTGGTTTGATGTGTCGCATGCATGGGTTTGTAGCGTTTTTATATCTGGCCCCTTCCTGGGGTACCAATCCGGAACACCTAAATGGCCATAACTCCGGAACGGATGGACCGATCAGAACCATTTTCAATAGGAAACAATGGGACTATATGCCGCGTCGAATGAACCATCGGTCGTTGAAATCGGTTTATATTTACTATCTAAAAATGAGGTGACCTTTTTGTGCACATACACACACACACGCACATACGCACACACATACATACACACACACACATACACACACACACAGACATCATCTCATCTCGTCGAGCTGAGTCGATTGGTAAATAAGACTTGACCCCTCCAAGGGCTCTATAAAATTTTCGTTTTTGGAGTGAACATATAGCCTTTCGGTACTCCTTGGTGTACGAGAAAGGCAAAAAGTATGAATGATAAATGTCGGAATGATGTGGAATTTCATAGAAAGTTTCACAATTTTGATTTTGAACTTTGATTCGATAAATGATGTAACATATGATCTCAAATTACCGTAATCCGGGGTAACATTGATCAGAATTTTCGATCTTTCTTGAATAATTCTCTTGTTTTAGCAAAAGTTAAATGTTTTATATTTTTAAAACAAGTACTGGCCCTCTGAGTTATGTACTTTTTGAGATATTTTAGGATTAAAATCCTCCAAATCGCGAATAACGCCTAAATGTAGGCAATGGCTTAAGAAAATGATACACTGCTTTTAATAAACCGTATATTTTATTGAAAAGTAGCATTTTCATAGAAGTTTCGGTTATTAAATCCATTTCTAGGATATCATATTGAAGTAATACAGTGATTTCGAACCTCATATTGTATCTAGTATTCACTCCAAGCACGAATGTTTGACAATGTTTCTCATTGCAATACGAAACACAGTTATGGAAAAATCGATTTATTTCAATGTTTATGAAATTCAATTTTTATCAATTTCATGTCATTTAATAGCTAAATGATAACAGATTATGATATACTATTCGATAGGAGAATCTGATTCAATGTAAAATGCTTGCTTGAACATTTCATAAGGTCGGTCAAGCCGATTAATGTTGTTACCCCGCTGATCAATGATACCCCGTTTTACGGTACTCAGAAATGCTAACAATGAGTACAAGGTGATACAATTGCAGACGAGTAAATCATAAAATGCATTCCATATGATCGATAATTAGCTGCCACTGATTACGTTTGGGGGCTTTTTGAGTTATTGAGAAAAAACCTAGTAAACAAACGAAAAATAATCACTGCCAGACTGTTTCGTCGTAGGTGAAACCAGGAAAGTTCTGGAAGTTTTATTTCGGGAATATTCAAATTATTATTTAAACAAGTCTTGCCTCCGGGGTGCGGCGAAGCGCTACATCAAGCATCCTTCGGACCAATTAGGAACTGTCAATTAATTACGGAAGATAACTTCCACGCAAATAAAAGCGACTGCAGTTACCCACCGGCAAAACGTTGCGAGGATAAACATGACATTCTAGACAATGAAAATGACGCTCTGTTTTACTTTCTACCGCAGGGTCGATGAATTTTGTTATCGATTTCTGAAACTGTAATTGATTTTTTAGGATTTCTACATAAACGTTGAACAGTTTTTGATGCGTTTCTCCAGAAACTCCGCCATCAATTATGCAAAAAAAAACGTTCCTTAGATCTTGTACCGACTTTTCGAACCCTCTAAGCAGAATACCCTCTTCGAATGAGTGTAATCAGTTTCGTACCTGTTAATTCCGCCCTAATTGCTTATCCTTTGACAGATACGCGTATTTCGATTACCAGTTGTAATCTTCCTCACGAGCATTTCCACAGTTATCAACTGAGAGCTTCCTCTCTTAATATAAAAATTCTTTGGATAATGCAAAAATTCTAATTGACTTCCTTTATTTCCATTACGAAAGTTCCTCGGTCGACAGGGAATATAACCCGTCTTCCTCAGCATAATAGTCGTTTAGTTTCTGATAGAAAACGTTCACTAAAATTTCTTATTATATTTATAGTAGGTTAGTATATTTGTGTAAAGAGTTTCAACTAGAATCGTAGGAAAATCACCAGTCGATTACGTTCGCGTGAAAATACTGCAAATTGCCATTTAGAACAACATCGCTAGGTAGAACTTAGCACCTATGCACCCATTTGTTACAACAACACTAATCGTACCAGCAATCTCGCCAATGCACTTTTTGCCTGATAACGGTCTGCCACATCGGCGTGTTATCAGCCCATTCGCAAAACATAACAACAACCGACCGGTACCACCAAACCAACCTTGCAATGGATGCAAGTTTCTAACACACTCAAGACGTGCTTTCCATAGGGAATGGAACCAGCCGCTCCGGATTATTCAGTCTCAGTGCCTTCTAATCTATAAACACGATTATCATCATCTGGTTCGCGATCAGCAGATTCTCTAGTAGAGAGACGTGTAGATAAGCGTAAGGCAAGTTCAGTTCAGTTACAGGGTGCCTTCGTTTGTGAGGTAACAACAATGGCAGTACGCTTTGAGCGAATAAGACTCCGGTGGGAGATCGAATGATAAGATGGTTTTCTTCTAATACTTTGTATGACTGAAGTTGAATATCCACTAGTATTGCACTTACTAAATCATTCGCCTCTAGAGAAATGTGTAGATGCTAATTCTCCTCACACGAAGGCGACGATCGGCAAGCGGATGTTAATTGGCAAAAATATAGAAAGATTCAAAAATTCAAAACATTTTCCTCTTTGGAGCGCTTGTTTGTGATGAGAGACGTGACGCCACTCTCAGTGGCAATAACAATTGACGCATGTTGAAGAGTGTTTTAAATGTGGTCTTGTGTGGTGTTATTTAGCTCTTGTGAATTTGAACGATGATCTATTTAATGTCGAATTCGTTTATTCTCGACGGTAGTGCACTGCTCCGGTATCAGGTGTGTAGCAATAGACACTGGAAAATGGGCGGTTTCTGTGCAAGTTTGATCGTTACGATGTTTGCGTTGTACAGCATGTTTCTACTGTTTATATCAAGTTCAAGTTAAGGAAATTTTGAAAGTAATCCACTTGAACTGAACATTATAAATTGGTAATTCTTATTCAAAGTTTTAAAACCTTTTTATTAGGGGTAGGCGGGGCAATATGGACACCCGGGGCAGAATGGACACCCTCAATATTTTGAAATATGCGAACATTTTTGAACTTTTAATGAATAGAGAATATAGTCCATTTGTCTAAAACGTAGTTTCAGGAAAGAAACATTCGAAATTAAAATTATACTTGAATTTACACGAAAAAGTTGCGTGCTCTGTTTTTTGTGCATGGAAATTATAATTTTCACACCATCTAAAATAAGATTTAGTGATTAATTTATTGCAGGTCGATTAAAACCTGATATTTCTAGAACACATGCAAGTAGTTTTGCTGTATCTACATGCTTAACATGTTTATATTTTCTTCTTATTATATCAAAAATCAAGTTTGGAAATATCTTCTGCTGCCGAGGCAAAATGGACACTCACCTTTTTGAAAGAAGCGACAAGGGAAAAATATAACCTAAATCACAAACCAACCAAATTCTTCAATTTCAGTATATTTTCGGTTAAATGTTCACTATAGTATGTCTACTGAAACAAATTGGTCAAAAAACGACAGCAGTGGAAAATAGTTGTTCTAGGCACAGCTGTTCATGCCGACGAAAACGAAGCTTTATCCAAAACAGCCTGAATTTAAATTAACTGAACAAAAATGAACTACTTCGGCGTATTATTTATCCATAATAGTTGTTTTGTAATGAAATGACTATAGGTGTAAATAATGTACGAAATTCGTAAAAGTCTCATAGTGTCCATTTTGCCCCATGGGAGTATCCATTCTGCCCCGTATGCTTGAAGACGGCCATGAAAAACTAACATTTTTCATAACATTTTTTTAAGTGGATAAATCATTTTTCTTCATGAGCATTCTTATACAATAGATGCTAAATAGACTTTAAAAGGATACATGTATCAAAAAACTAAACTTTTTTGACATCTTGCCAGGTAAAGTTGACAAAAACCTTAGGGTGTCCATATTGCCCCGCCTACCCCTACGGAGAATGAACCTAGAAGCTTGGATAGCTATTTCCGAATTATGTATTTTATTAAGAGTAATCCCATGTAATCGGCGGCCGTTGAGGTAATTTACTTTTAAATTTTTCAATGATTATTGTGAGCTGCAATACTTACTTCTAACATTTTAATTGCTTCAGTACTAGGTCAGCATCAGAGCAACAAGATTAATTTTCAGAAATAATCAGACTCTAGGAGTCCTCATGAAAATGTATTGGCGAAATTACCCCAACTCCCTCTAGGATATAAAGAAAAAATCGGAATGATCTCACCCAGTTCCATGTCGTTGGATGATCGCAACAGCTTCTTGACTCCTTCAATTTTCTGCAATACCTTTGGCTACCAAGTGTGCATCCATCTCACACTAAATAAGATAAAGGACAATGTGCCCCTGTCCAAATTCGCGTCACTTTTCGCTTTTACGCCGAACAATGCAACCCGAAGGAAATCCCCATCGCAACTGCCCCAAACACGCGTCATTTATCGTATTTTTCGAATCTTCCTGCCAGCCAGCTACCTAGTAGTTTATTTTCTTCCCATTTATACAACTGAGCAGTATTTCGTGCAAGTGTTCACTACCTATCCAGAATGTTTATCATTTTATTTTATACCGCATTTAGTTCACCACTGGACTGCGAACTGCGACTTCATAAGTGCGAAAACGTAAATAAAAGTGCGCAATTGCATCAAATCAGGTTGATGTCTTCGGCGCACTATTTCTTCAATCTATGGTGAACAAGTGCTCTGAAGACACCGAGTTGATTTGATGCAATCGCGCACTTTTATTAGCGTTTTCGCACTCGTGAAAACTAGTGCGATAGTCCAGTGGTGAACTAAATGCGCTATATTTTTCTTTTCTTTTAAGATGTACCATATAAACAGCGATCTATTAGTTTGGGCGTTTTGGGAATATAGATTTCTAATAAGATTAAAGGATATTTTCGTTTATTGGATCCAAGGGATCTTCTAACAAGCAAACGCTATTGCTCCTTATTAATTTATTCTCCTTTGTTTGTCTCTTTGCAGCTTGGTATTTTCCAAATGACGTACGAGACAAACTATATAAAATCTCGAAAGAAATAAACCGGATTCTTATACCAAATGTGACTTTGTTGAAGCACAAGCACGATTGCACCAATCGATACCGGCATCCGGTTCGGTGCAGTAGAAGCGTGTGGGACCTGATTTAAACTGCCAACCAGACGCGCGTTGCCGTTCGCCGCTCCTCGAAGGTATCCTTTTGACATAAATAAGTGTGGAACAAAATCCAAATCCTAAAAAAAAACAAACGAACAAACACAAACGAAATGAAATTCCCCGGTGGAAATCAGTTGCTATTTTGCGAGCAGGTGGGTACCGTGACATCGTTTTTCGAGCAGTGGAACGACTGCGAGCGAACGGTGGTCCTCTATGCTCTGCTGAAGCGTGTCCCATTTGCCAATTTAAAGTTCCTGCAGCTATCGATCGATTACAACCTTGCCCAGAACTACAGCTCGCAAAGCAAGCTGCAGCTCCTGGAAACGCATGCCAACAATGCCAACTTCCTGAACAAGCTCGTTCAACGGTATCAAACTACCAACACCAGCACCGGTTCCTCTACCACTTCCTCCTCTGCGTGTTGCGTTGGTGGGGGCGGTGCTGGTGAAACGAATGCCTCCCTCCATAACCACAACCACAACAACAACAACACTAGCATTGCCAACAACAATCTGACCATTTCCGACTCGAGCTGCGATTCGGAGAAGAAAAGCTCCACCTTTGATCTTTCCTCAACCAGTTCCTCGTCCTGTTCGTCCACATCCGGGGTGTCCTGTTTGTCGTCTTCGTCGTCGTCCCAAACAACATCCTCGTCTTCGTCCTCGTCCGCACTGACCCCCGGCAAAACACAAGACCACCTCCACCACCAGAGCAGCAAGGTTCCCAGCAATAATAACAACAACAGTAATAAAACTAAACCAGTCGAGTCCAAAAAGGACATTCTGAACGACATGCTAACATACCTGCCGCTGCTCAAACCGGGCAACGACGACGTAAAGAGTGTGTACATGTCGCTGATACCGGCCGCGGTCGAGGACGCTTGCCAGCAGACCGTGCCCACCGAGCTGGTGCAGCACATATTGTCCTACCTGCTGATACATCCGGCCGTTAACAATGACGATAGAAGGTAAGCCTCTGTGTTGTAAATGCTCTCTGTGTATGTGTGTGTATGTGCTCTGTGTCTGTGTGTTTCTCATTCGCTCCATTCACGGCTTTGGTGTTGTTTTTGTGTGTTGTTGGAGGGGTGGTTACCGACCGCTTAACCGTTTCCGCTTTCATTTTAAATGTCACCACCATCATCACCGTCATCAAAATCACCGTCATCGTCATCACGTTTCCGCTTGGGCAATGCTTGATTTGTGTTATTTTATCGTTTTGTTGGTTTTGCACATCACCTTCGATTGAGCACGGACGTAATTACTCCATCATTTAACTGTTCTCAGTACAACTTTTTTTTTTATAAATAATCAATACAGAAAGGTCAATGTTGAACAATAGAGAATAATACGGATAATAGGACAGATTAATAGCTTCGACAGCTGTAATCAAAGTTCTTGTTTTATATTGTATATTGTATGACCGTAGCTGTAGTATTCATTTTGTTCTAATCTATGGGGGGGGATTTTTTGCAAAAAATTAAATAGCTTTCGGAAAATGTTCGGTACAGTCTCTCCTCGCGAGTGACATCATTATTGCAGGCATGTCACTAGGACTAGAGTATGTACCAAGATAAACAAATTCGTAAACTTTTTGCCATCTAGCACCAACAAGGTATGGACTCCTCTTTCATGACCTGATGATCGATGCCGATGATGTCGATATCGTCCGCAAAGCAAGTTTCAAGTACTGTCGTGCGCGTCTACTTTTGAAATGCAGGGCTTCTTTGGACACTTTCGAATATTGATTTTTTTTAATTCAAAATATGGTTCAAATCTGTTTGATGTTGTAACGGTACGATTTGGGCACCCCTGGTTGGCTTTACCGAACGATCATCATGCATTAGGACGGGCAGTGTAGGTCTGAGCCGTGGATACTCCGGTCGCCTTTTTATTGGAAAATAAAAACGTTTCAAGTAACTCCGTTCGTTACAACGTGGGGGCTCAACCGGGATTGATACACATTTCATTTCCCATAATGGATTTCCAAGCATTAGAACGTCGATTATCAGGGATAGAAGATAGTATTCGACGATTAGAGCGCATCTTTTCTGTGATCTTCAACAACAAAATCTTGGATGACAAAGAAGACCACAATACGCAACGGGTAGCAGATACTACAACGCAAACCAAAACAAAGTTCTAAAAATCTGAAAAAAATCCTAGTGGCTCAGAAAAAGGTGCTCTTTCGAATAAAATCAAAAAATCAATACATTTTTCTTAATTTAAAAACCCAATTCTAAAAGCCTATTTTATCAGACTTAACATATACATTGCACCCGTAGTCTGACACGTTCACATCAAATGAATCGTTATACGTACCATACCATAAACAGTTCCGATTGAAAAGGCTTATAATAAAACTCAATGACACTTGCGAATATCGAAGTTATATGCACATAACACGATCGATACATTAGCTGTGCATATAACTTTGTCCGGGTGGAAAAGTAACATTGGCAGACAATGTGGAATATGTTTTGCAGAATTTCGCAATTCCAGTAAGTGAGCTTCGTGGTCGTGCGGTTAGCGGCGTCGGTCATTTAGTTGTTGTGTGTTCGATTCCTACTCCAGCCTAAGGAAACTTTTTTTCAAAGTGTGAAGGGTATTATTGGAGAAGACGCTGTAAGGGTGAGACAAACTAGATTTTCGTCACAGAAACAGTCGCGACATTAAATTTCTATTGCTAGTTAGTCTAATGGTCTACAAATTCTACTCACGAAATTTATCGAGAATCTCCCGCAGGGTGAACATCTGACCCGTCGTTGATCGGCCTTCACGAAACCCCTCCTGATATTTTCCGAAAAGGACTCCTCAAACGGCCTCAGCCTGTTAAACAGAATTCCGGACAAAGTAGTAAACGCTGAATTGATGTATTCGGTCATTCAAGTCGATGCCATTTCTTGTATAGAGGACAAATGAGAACATCCAACCAACTAGCAGAAAGGGGTCCCCGGCAAGGGTCGGGGTAGGTGAGACCCTGCTGTCTGCAACCTACGGATGCATCTGATAAGGCCTGAAGGGTAGTGATACCCTTCCTTTGCGGGCAGGTCAGATCGGGTTGCATGTGGGCATCAGTTCTTGATGTCCGCTCAGCAGTAGGGCACGGGCGGGGTTGACCCTACCCGCCTTCCGAGGACAAAGGGAGTGGCGAGGACCAATCGGGAAACTGGCTAAGCGCCAGCATGCTACCGTGATGGACCCTCCAAAGCGAGTCATCGATGTTTGTTGCTGCAGGCTACGCAGCTAACCTTGTGGGTGCGATGTGCACCTTCTTGGTGGTTCCGGAGAGACGTAGGGTTTGGCGACCATAGGAATGGTTTAGTGGGTACGAGGAGAGAGTAGTCCTGGCTTTTACTTTTGTTGTAGAAGACGGCCTCAGACCTACACTACCCTAACCTTCTGTTAGGGTGTCTGTTGAGCAGATTATCCCCCTATGGTTTAGAAGGGAAAAAAAGGACCAACTAGCAGACAGTTCTTCCTCTTTCCATAGCTTCAATATGATACGTTGTAAAACCTACTCACTGTCGTGCTTTAGAAGCTCTGCTGGGAGTTCGTGCTGCCCAGCAATCTTGTTGTTCTTCAGTCCTCTGATGGCTGTTTTGATTTCGTCTAGCGTTGGAGGTTCCACAGCCTGTCCGTCGTCGTCAATTCGACTTCTGTCTGTCGCTCATCCATTCCCACCACCGTTCTACACTACCTCCACCAAACGCTCTCCCCTTTTGGCAGCCACTATTGTTTTTTTTTCGTAAGCAAGTTTTCATCACGATCGTTGCACATGGTGGGAGAAGGCGCTGTTTTTTTCCGCACGCCATTGACAGTTTCATAAAACCTCCTCCACATATCATTATTTTTACAAAAGACGCGGACACTGTCTTCTGCCAGAAGTTGTACAGACTGAATGAAACATAACACTAAACATAGGACACACGGAGCATCTACCAGTGGATACGGGAAAGACATTAATCTCACGAAAAGTTTCATCGCCCGGAACGGGAATAGAATCATCACCCCATAGCATGGTGCGATTAGAAACACTGTGACCCTAACTGCACGACTACGAGGCTCCACTCGCTTGTGCCTGAGCAAACAAATTTTCCTCATGATCTTTTTTACTTTTTGCAGTGGATTCGTTTTTCGGCTACTTCTGTTTTCATACATCGTTCACTGCTTTGCCGGGTCCCCGACACCAACATGCGGCTTCGGTAAAATTCTTCTTGTCAAACCACCTTTTTCTAGGTATCTTACAGGGGCGTCTCGTGACCCGTACAAGTGACTGTGCACTTGAAGAGTTTTCACATGGGACTGTAGTGCAAATGGAATCAGGAACCTGCACTCCGCTCGACGAGCAAATCTATCAACGACTTCGTCGATAAAACTGCTTTGTTATTTCAATTGATGAAACAGGGGTTTCCCATTTGTATAAGCCACTTCAGCCTTCGCTCGCCCATTGTAGCCGAAGATAGGTCCTTATTTCTTTGTGCCAGAGGGGTCAATATTACTTTATCGGAATTGGGGAAGCAAGAGTAGGCATTATCCACCTATTATTTAGGATTTTTTTCGGAATAGCTTTTAAACTTCGAAGAATCCACTCAGAAGTGGATAACTGACACTGAGCAAAAAGTGGAAGAACCATTACACAATTATAGGTCACTCTGTAACAATTATTAGTCATTCAGTTCTTCACGCTATATTACCCATGTGACTGTAGTCTAAATACGCATATCTGTCTAAGGATAAGCATTCGAGGACGGAATGCAAATTACATATCTGAGTACACCCAATCTAAGAGGGTATTCTGCTTACATTGTTCAAGAAGCCGGTTGAGGCTTTTTCACAATTAACCGCCTGGCAAACAAATTGCTGGAGTAGATTGTCTTACGATATCAAGCTTCATTTTCTTTTGAACATTGCTGAAAAAATGAAACCGTATGCGACGAGCAACTAAGTAGGTACTGAATGAAAATGCCACCCATTCAGCTCCACCCAAAGGCATGCACGCATGCCGAAAGAATAACTGGGCGGCCTCCTGGGTACAAGCTCTCTTGCTAAAGCTATCGTAGTTCGAATGCGACGTTGCCAAACTTAGCAGCTACCCCGGGGGCCGCGAGCCAACCAAACAATCTTTCCTTTCCTCCACCACCGATAAGGCCCACGTCCATTGGAAGAAGTGAACAATTTTTTTACTAATACATTGCCAATGCACCACAGAACAGTCCAACACAAGTAAACACAGTTCTTGTATGCATATACAGCGATCCCGTGTACTGCTGGAAGTGAACTGAGGCGAGAGTTATTTTGGCGACGCTCTCACAAGTCACAAGTGCGTTTCGCATGCTCGGCGTCGAGCTCTCTGGCAGCAGCAGAGTAATGGCAAAGTGAGATTAAGTTGGAAAATTGAATAGATTCCTATTGGATACGTACTGGTATCTCACAGTGGTTTGTGCACTTGATGTTGTGAACATCAAAAGGATAAATAAGTATTTTTTATCGTTTGGAGGATAATGTTGAAATTATAGTGATTTATTTTACTTTTTATCAACTGTGTAGTGAACGCAGTGGACCTATGGACGAGACGCCACTGGTATCTTAGAGCAGAGCCTACCACCTTCCGCGCTGTCGTTCTTACACCGAGTGTTAAGATTATCGACCGTACTTATTCGCTCCTCCAGCTTCTGATAATTCGACAATTCGTACCGTCTGCTGAAAATTGCTGGATATTGAAACCTTGAAACGCATCGATCGCCGTTTCCTAGAGTCCGATACGGTTGATAATTAAGCTCGAATCTTACTACGAAATAGGGATCTGAGTCGAACTATGACGCATAAGTACAATGACCGGCAATTACTAAAATAATGTACATAACTTTTTGACGGACCATATATAAATGTTTTTAAACTACACTTTTCAATAAAGCAAAATCTAAATGACAGAACAAACCAACAAAACACAATTGACTCTAGTTTTTGCATCTACGATTAATAACTGACAACTTGATAAGGACCTTACTAATTACATGGACCTTACTACAAAAACCACACTTTTACACTTTCTAACGTAACTTTCCGGGTCGCTTTGCAACAGTGTCTTTTTGGATGCCACCCCACTCGTGCGCGTCTAGTAAACTGCTTTAGTCGAATTTCCTCTGTTCTTTCCTATCCAAAGCCTAGTTTAGAGGTTTAAACAGCCGACTAGTAACCTTTTAAAACGAAAATGTGTAACTCTAATATCTATCAACTTCTTCTTTTTGTGTTGCACAATTCATCAATTGATGTCACCATTAACTTCATAAAAGTTTATCTTTTTCGATGCTTGCCATTGCTTCTTCCATTAATTTTCATTAAATGGTATTAATTGCTTTTTTGTTTATTTTTTCAGATCTCTAAGCTACTGGCTGCGCCATCTGGAGGAACACATAGCCACCTCCTACATTCCGACAACGCTGCCTTCTGCGACAGCAACTTCCACCAATAACAACAGCAAAAACCCGACCAAGATGGTAAACAGCAATAGCACCTACTTTATCCATCCACCTGCTTCACAGCAGCAGCAGCTCGTTGGTGGGTCCAACCAAAACTTGACCTGCAAAACCAGCAGTCAACAGTCGCTACAATTCCTCGCAACTGCAGGCCCGTGGCAGCAAATGCAGCCAACACAACCGACGCAGCTTCACCATCAACACAATCATCATTCTCATCACAATAACAACAACAATGGGTGCAGTACCATTTCCGGAAGCTGCAATCATCTTCCGCAGCAGTCCTCGGTTTGCATTTCGAACTCGTCGCTGTTGTCCAAATCGCAGCAGAGTCTCAACCAAGCTGGTAGCAGCAGTTCCAGTTCTAGTTCCTGTCTTGATAGTACATCCTCGCAGTTGCTCAAGACCACCAACCTGCTGGCCAGTCTGGATTGGTGCTCGGATGTGGTGAAAAAACAGGAAGATGGAGGAGGCGGGAGCGGTTCCACCATAATCGGCGATGGCAGTGGGAATCTGGGCAGTGGCGTTCGGGGCATCGGTAGCGTGGAGAACGTTTCGATAAAGGATTTTGTACCGGTTAGTATCCGTGTCTTTTTTTACCACGAGGAAGGTATGAATGGTATTGAAGCCATGTATCCATCCAAAACACAATTCTTCAGAAATTTTAAAGACATAAACAGAAGTATGCATATATTTTCTGAAAAAAAAAAAAATCATGGGGAATAGCCCATCCTGGGGTATGAAAATCTGGAAATGGTTTTGTGATTTTTCGGGGTAATGCTAGATTCCAAAAAAGGTTTTTTTTTAAATAAATTATATTTTCTATGCATTCTTGAAGTTAACAAATTGTCCATTCTGTCCTTTGCACTCCAACAGGTCACATTCAACTACTCAACCCCGCAAGGAAATAACAAATCCATTGGGAATAGCAGTGTAGCCAGCAGTGCTGGTAACACCTCCAACACCGCCAGCAAGCACCATCACCTAATTGCGTCTTCTAGTCAAGCCTCCGGTGTGCTGCTGGGTAACAGTGCTAACGGTAGCAGTTTGAATCTTAATAGCGGCAGCAGTATCGTGAGCCACAATTTGGTGCTCTCCTCGGATTTAGACTCGAGTGACGATAACCATCTCAGCTTCAGCAAAAATGGGACGGAAATATTCGACTACGATTGTGATTACGATAACGAAGAGGAGTTCAAATACTTGGCCCGTGCTGCAGCCGCCGTAGCTGCTGGAGGACCGTCGTCCAATGGTGCCAATGCTTCTTCTGGTGGGACGAATGCGGCTGGATCCGCTGCAGTTCCGTCGTCTGTTGGTTCGGCTTCAAGTGGACCGGCCAATACTAGCAGCGGTAGCAGCAATAGCAGTAGTAGTAAAAATCGTGTTTCTTTCGATTCTAATATCAATGATTACCTGCGAGTTCCTCCCATTGGCCTTGGGGAATTCGATTTGGATGGCGGTGGCCTGCTGAAAACCCGAAGATCCAACAGTCTTACCACGGCGGTAAGTAGTGCATGTGGGCTTTCGGTTGGGGAACTGCACCAACATAAGCAGAACAACGAATGTCTATCGGCGGAAAATCTGAGCAATCTACAACTCCTGCAGAATAAACCGAGGAGTTTCTCGCTGACAATGGACAGTCCGCGGTCATCGCTAACCTCGAGTGGATCCGAAACGAGGCTGGACGACTTCAAGCAGCACCAGATGATGAAAATCTATGGATCTCCAAATGTTGGCATGTCCAGCATAGCGCACTGGTTGAAGAGTTTGCGGCTACACAAGTACGTTTGGCTGTTTTCCAATCTGACATACGAGCAGATGATGGACATGACCGAGGAGTACTTGGCCAATTTGGGTGTTACCAAGGGGGCACGACATAAGCTGGTGCTGTGCATTCATAAGCTAAGGGAACGGTACAGTGTACTGTTACGGTTAGAGAAGGACATCTTGAGCGCCGGAGGTTCCAGGACTCAACTGGGTCCAGTGTTTGACGAACTGACGAACATCGTATTGACTCCGATGAAACCAAGTGGACTTGACCAGCAAGAGGATATTGCCGGGATGTTTGTCAAATTGCTGGATTTGAGTAAGTCGCATGCACTTTTTTATATACTACCGTAGCCCATCTTCATATGGAAAAGAAAATGTACAATTCATGAATTGTGATTAATGTTAGATTTAAACATTTTTCATTTTGTCTACCATACCCTACACATCGATATAATACTAAAGTTATTTGTGTGTGCATTTTAGTTGCAACGATTGCGTTGACACGACCGATTTGTGGTCCACAGGAAGAGGAAAGCATGAACGTGTTTATTTGGGTGCTGGAGCGGGCGCTCCATAACGATGCATTTGCGGCCCATGCTACTCAGATCAAGGAGTACAAATACAAAGCGAACAAGCTGAAAATGGCGTATGCTCCCAAAGGCCACTATGCAAAGAACAACAGCCTTCCTGCAAACTTGAATAAGCCACGGTAAGTATTCGTTTAAGCTACCTATTTGTTTTATTTTAACATACTGAAAAGTCAAAAGTTGTATTATTGGCTAAATTTAAGCACATGCACATTGAATGAGTTTTACACAATATTTTCATGTTTGAGAAATTCTTTCTGAAACCAAAAAGCTTTGTCTCATTTTTTTTGGTACAATATATTTACATAGATAAGAAAAATTCTGAACTGAAGCAGCTGAACAGACATATGTAGACGCAAAACAAAACTACACGTGGCCAACAGGGTCACTATGATACTCGCACTTTTTTAGTCTTGAACAAGCGAAGCTGGCACGCATTCGAGTGCGATCGTCTGTGATGTAGCTCTGACCTTTTTGCAGTTTAATGAAAAACGCATTTACGATTGGCAGTTCTTCTTTTCTGGAACAGTAAAACCCAAAACATTAGTAAATGATGGATTATCATTTGATTTTCTAACTACGTTAACGATAATCACTTGATTTTCTATTGAAACCACAATAAATTGCACTTCCACTAGTCGTTTGTGAATAGGTGTTTTGTTTTGCTTCGTACTCACGAATCAGGCGAGTGCCAATAAACTCACACACGGCTTACTTCCAGAACCATGGTGTTTTGATGTGTTGGGTTTCCACTCGTGAGCTGCTTCACGATGAGAATATTTCCATCTCTGGATGAGACTGAGTCGGTGGTTCCACAGCAGGCTTGTCCGCATTGAGCGCATGAAAATTCTGCTCTGGTCGATCTGTCTGTCGTCAAGGTTGTCCCGAAAGAACATGTGGTTGAGCTTCGATAAAGCAATTGCGTTATTCCTCGTACATGGCATTACTTATACTACCTATGATCGCATAACTGTCCCATATGAATAGCAAATATGGGACTGATATGGGATCATAGGCAGTATAAGACGACCTCACCAAGGCATTAGTTCCCGTGTTACTCACGTTCTGCTCATCGCATGATTTGCAGTGATTTTATTGTGTTTTCTGATCACTGCATAGCTGCTAGCTGTGGGATTCCAGTCGTCTCACAGCTGGGGTGAAAGTGTTGACGTTCGGAAGTTAAACTTAATGAATGCTGACATAGAAATCACTCAAAACTGCTTGTTGATTGCTCTAACTCTAATAATATAATAATTTGTGGTACTCATCATCCGCAGTATTGACGTACCTAGTCATTGATTCCACTGACTGCTGATTTGGTCTTACATATTCGTCGAGGTACTTTCTTCACCATTCGATTAACTTACATTAGTCCATCGATGCTCCCGTTCTTATCCTTGTACATATTTACTAGCGTAGACCATCGGAACCGTTTTCTCAGATCAAAACGTTTCTGGTTCCGCTTCGGGTTCTGAGTATCTGTGCAAAATTTGCATTGTCTTCACTTTGCGCTTTGCAATTGAAATTTGTATGGGATTTTGTATGAGGAAACATACTTTTTTGTCTGAAACTTTTCAACCGATAATGTAAAATGATAGCCTAGGATGTTATGAAAAACGTCGAAGACCGCAAAGCGATCTGATGCTTCTGAAAATAGTTATAATCAACGAACCGCATGCGTGTGTTTGTGTTTTAATATGTAATGGAATAACACTAGCAACAAAATTATGCTGTTTCGGCAAGTAATGCCAACGCTATAACTTCTTTCATAAGCATCAGATCACTTCGCGGTCTTCGACAAAGTTTTTCAGAACACCCTAGGCTATGTTTTCACATTAACGTTTATATGGTTTTGTAAAAAATCGAACTTGTCGTGAGAGAAATGCAAAAAAGTGTGTTTTCCCATGTAAAATCCCATACAAACTTCAAACGCGATGCGCAAAACGTAGACATACCCGATCGTGCTCAAATTCTGCACACTTATTTGGGTCCTGAAATTTGACCTAAAAAGCTTTGATCTGATGGAATTTTATCAAATTTTTCACTTTTCCATTTAACGGATGACCCACTCTAATATTTACTTGCGTAATGAAGCCTTTACGGGATAAATTGAGCTCGTGGCAAAACTTCTGTGTGTTTGTTTTTCAAACCACAAGCATTCTTCGCACTCTGCTTCTTCTAGACGGCACTTCTTCACCCGGAAGTAGCGGATCTACAGCTACCATTCTTGATTATTCCATGTTCTGCCGGGTACTATGCTGCAGCATAACCGCCCGCACTGTATTCTTCTTTACTAAAATCTCTTTACACTCCCCGTCGAACATACCCCCGGGTTAAAAGGTCTTTAATAAATAATAATAATAATAATAATAATACCATTTCGATTATTCCGTTTCACATACACGATTGTGTTCTCGGCGGCGTTATTTTTGCCTGCTTTGCCTGTACATCGGCACTTCTCTAGATGTCATCCTCGTTCTGCCGCAGAATGGAAGTTTCTCGCTCCAAGTTAAATAAACGATCAATGACTTTTAAGTGATTTTCATTCGTACGGTACCCAGTGTTTAGTGTTGATAAGCAGAGTGCAAACATCCACGGTGTGACAAACTTAGATAAACTTAGAATGCAGTATCCGTTTATCGAATGGGGACTCTATCATCAAAATTCTACTGTGCAAAACAGTCCGGCATGGGTTTCCTGTTTTATACGATTGTGTCGTGCTCACCGGAAGACAGTTAAGCTAAAAACCGCTTGGTCAAAATGATTCTGAATCTGAGCCTCTTTCATCCAACTACAGAGGTACACCGATTCGCTGAAGTGGAGGTAGTTAATCGACGACTGGTTCCGGAGATTCATTACCAAATTTCGGCAGGATACCGTCTCATCTATAAATGCTCTGTTACACGAGTTGGCCGTATAGACAACTGAGCTACTTCACAAGTTTTTTTTTTCTTTTTTGACAAAATTATTTTGTTGTTAGTTTTTGCCAATTAAATACTTGTTCTGTGTCATTGTTGTGTTCTCAGGATTTTCAAATAGCAATGTAAGGTTCTTAAATACTTATGATATATGCTAGAAATAAATATTGAATTGAATTGAATTGAGTTTTTTTTCTTCAGGATAGAAAGATAATTTGTCTACGTTCTTGCCCTTTCAGGTGGTCAACAACTATCAAACACAAGCCAAACAGTAGTGCCGATAGCATAAAAACACCCCACCGCAAAAGTTCTCTGCAGTATTTCACTCCCCCGATGCAACAATCGCAATCATCACAACAACAATCGCAACAGCCGCAGCAACAATCCCAGCAGCAAAACTCATCCTCATCTCACACGCATCTTCAGGCAATTCCACACCAATACTACAGCCATGGAGGACACAATCCTAATGCCGGTACCGGTCACAACAACAGCTACAACAAGAGTTCGTCCTATCCGAACTTTGCCTCAAACCTGTCCAGCGGTAGTAGCTCCGGCAGCAACAACACCACCATTAAAACACACCATGTACAGCATTTACAGCAAAGTCAAAGCCAGCATCCGCTGTCGCAACAATCGCAGCAACAACAGCAACCGCATCACGCCCAGCAGTCACAACAGTCGCACGTAGCCCCGCATGGTAACTTCATGTACCATCGACACTCGTTGAACAACATTTCCGCTCATCAACATCAGCAGCAGTTCTTGCAGCAATTGCAAAACCAACATCAACAACAGCAACAGCAGCAGCAACAACAATTGTCAGTGTTGCCTTCAATTTTCCTAACTGCAATAGGTGGAGGTCCTCCACCGAATAAGGGCAAATCTCAACCGTCAGAAACGACCTGTCTCAATCCCAAAAGTACGACAGTGGCGCCGCCGAAATCCAGTCCAGTGGATCTGCTAGGAAGTAAAAGCCAGAACAACAGCATCGGCGACATCAACAGTAGGTTGGAGTTTCTCTGTTTGCAGATGACCGAACAGGCCATCAACTAGAGAACAAAGAAATACTAGTGGCTAGTGTAATTGTTAAATAGGAATGCGTTGTTTATTTTAGAGGAATCGATCGCTGAACGATGCATGCCCCTTTCTTCAGAGGCACGTAGAACGATAGTCGACGATAGAAATTGTAGATTTTTTTTCAATTCTTGACACTCTTCAAATCTATAAGCTAAAACTTTAAAAAAAATCAATGGACGTAAGCAAATCCTATAAGCAGATAAGAAGGGACTCCTGTATTTTCAAATAACTATATATATAAACTACTCATTCTCTCTTTCTCTGATGAGCCGGCGTGGAATGGGAACGCAAAATTGACGAAAAAAGAGGTGGAAACTCTTATGTTAGGTTAATTTTCTCGGTAGGGACAGAAATTGATCGTTTTTATCTATTTGTATCTGTTTTCATTTTTTCCTAATTTATAACAACCTGACGCTAGCGTCGGTCTCTAGACAAGGACGTCAAAAAAGAAGAGAAGAAACGAATGTCAAAATTGTGATGAGAAGTGTTACTAAATGCAACAATAATCGGTAGGAGAAGAAACGAGTGCTAGGAAATTTTTTATTCACTGAAAGCGGGTACATTCGAAAGTGGTAGTATTTACTGTTTTACTATTTGTGTAGAGCCTTTTCCCCTGTCCTATGAAATAATTTATAATTTTACTACTTATACAAAACAGGAAGCCTGTTCAGACATGATTTTATACAAATTGAGCAAAGAATAAAAACTTATTGTCAACTGTGAAAAAGGAGAATAATTCATGATTTGGAGCTTTGTGCATTCTTCAGGACAGTCTATGTTAGAGATTTTGAAATTGTGGATTCTGGTAGAGTTTTCAAATAGTTTTGTTTTGTTTTGCAATATCATTTGGGGATAACGAAATGCAGGACGCGTATCAGTAAAACAAATAAATGAAAGCGGGACATTATGTCATCTAACCTTATGTCCTTCGTCATAAGGTCATTTGATATAGGTACTCGACATTTAGCATAATCAAAATACTACTTAACACATTCATCAGTTCTGAACACTCATGTGGTGCAGAGGATTGAAGTGAAAAAATATATCCCGGGCGATTGTCCACCATCGCCTTGACTTGTGGCCATTTTTAATTTCTTTATTGAGGCTCTGATGCCGTAAGCCTCTGCTGTGATATCCTACTGGGTTCCAGTCTAACGTTTGCTTGCAGATTTCGCCCCTACGAAGAGTGTGGCCGACCCAGTACCTGTTTCGCTCCCGACTTTCTGCCGCTATTGGCTTTTGATGACACGAGTTTTGACTATTTTTCCATACATTTTCTAATCTCGCAAAATCAGAACTCGTCTTATTGATTCGTGCACCTATGCCCATTTTGGTGCCGCGCCAAGACCGGCCCACATTTGTATGGCGAAAAAGAAAAGTAGGAAAAAATCACGGGGCACCCTCTAGAATCGTGCCTTTGGGTGAGAAGAACAATCTGTGAAAAATTCAGCTCAATCGGTTTAAAACTGAGCTGGCGCAAATGAGTTGAAGGTTTGTATGGGATCTTTAGTTTAAATATATGGAAAATTGGATTACCTACAGTCTCTTACCCAGTACGCCGGTTCAGCGAGTTCGATTTAGCTCAAAATTGAAAGAATGGTAGTTGATACCCTAAGGAACAACTTTGTAGAAGACCATATAATGATAAAACTTAATTTAGCTGCGGTTTCAGCTAACGAAAGCAGGATGAGGACATCTTGCCCCGTTTACTCTCGGTTGTTAGATGCAGCTCGTGTTTGTAGGTCGAAGCATGGGCGCTACATAAAAAACAACAAAAAGAACAATTCTAAAGCATATTAAGCATATTAAGGACAGACTTGTTAGAATCCCAAAATGGCCGCCGCAATGGTTAGCTTTGGCACCTACTCACGATTTCGAGGGCACAAATCTCTTCATAAACAAAACCAGCGCACCTCATCTTCTTATTTTAAGCTTATTACAAGTGAGCAAGAACAGAATAATAAAATGTACTGATGTGTGAAGATTGCTTCTTGAGATTTGTGCGTTTGAAGTTCTGATGCATTTTTGAAGCGGGATTTCAAGACGTTTGTCCTTAAAAATCTGAACAGTTCAATTTATATTCATAAGTTTGGTTGGGAAAAACGTTTGAGCTTCAAATTGAAATTCAAACAAACAATTTAGAAGTTGCTCCTAGAATTGCCTTGAAGCCACTTCAAGAACTTGTCAAGCAGCTTTTACAAGAATTTCTTTTGAATCGCTCTAAAAAGGTTTGCTGGATTTTCTCCTGAAATTTCTTGTGGAATTGCTCCAGAAGGTTTTCGAAAAATTTCTTGAAGTTTCTTTTTTAGTTTTTCTAGAATGCTCTTGGCACACTTCCAAGAACTCCTCTTAGTTGCTTAAAATTTTTCTCCAATAATCCTTCATGGAGTCTCCAAAAATGTAGGTATCCAAAAGTTTCTCCAAAAGGGCACAGGAGATGCTTTACGAATCTTGCCTGAGATTTTTTTTCTTTAAGTTCGTTCAGGAGTTTCGCTTGGACAATTCAAATTGGATTCGTAAGTTTTGTTTCGAAAAATATGTGAGTCTTATACATAATAGAAATTTAAACAAACAGTGAAAATTAAACAATATTGGCAACCAAGTTGAGATTTGTTGCGAATTTTGTCAAAAATGCGCTTAAAAACTGTAACTAATTTTTAAATGATTCAAGATTACATTTTTAATAAACTTTCATTTGATTCGTACCACTTATAAATAACTATAAGCTGGTTTCGTGACATAGCTGAAATGTCGAAATATTTCGGAGTTGCGATTTCGAATCTTACCAGAACGTTCAACGAGTTATTTAAAATAATCTTTCAAAAATTTCGATTCGTCTTAAAGTACTGCCCGGGCCGCATCCTAAGGCTTGGAGGGCCGCAGGATGAGCACCACTGTTATAGGGTATTGTTTCCCTTATTAAGCATGTGGCTCCCATTTTCATCCTATAGTTTGTAGTATACTACAAACAAAGAATTGAAGTGCTGTTTTGTTTCTTATTTTTTGTATTTGAGATTACTGATGGCACTCGTACCCTAGCTCAAGTTGTCTTATCCCTAAAAATATGCTGACAATTTGTTTCGATTGTAAAACTTTAAACAAAAAAAAAAAAAACAAAAAAACATCAGACAGTCCTGGAGAATAACTACCAATATCAGCACTCTTTTTTATTATTTTTTCATTAAAAAACACTACTCAAAAGCAGCTAACAATTTGAGATAGCCATGGCAGATTGAAAAGAAAACGAAACGACAACGTGATAGTCCTTTTTTATCATCGTATATTTTTGACTCCTTTTGTGAGTTCGAGCGAGTATGTAAACCGATTGTCCAAATGGACAGAAAATAAAACAATGGAAATATTTATTTATTGAAAACGAAAATAGAAGTTTAGATGAATTTGAACGTACACTTGCACTCCTAGCCGCGTTAGCTTCTAGAGCATTCAGTGTCAACAATATGTGGATTCGAGTTTTTCTTAGCAAAAAATGTTCGTGAGCTGATTATAGTTATTTTCTTTTCCTGTGTAAATATTTTTCGGACTAGATTGCGTTTTGCGGGCTTATTTTGTAGGAAAAAATATTTATTTTTATCTCTCACGGAAGCAGTAAAGAAGTGAAAACATATTTAAAATATAAAATACTACAAAAGATATAGGAAGAGATGTTCAATTGTTTCATTGTAGATCAATCAAGCAGCGACATGTCTTCGAGATCCCGAAGAAAATATAAAGTACCCTAATAATAAATAATGTTGTTATGTATATTTAATGGAAAGCAAAGATATCAATCGTTTATGTTCTGTTTTGTTTCTTCGATGCTGTGAGTTCATTATTGGATACTACTCACGCATACTATTAGGCGTACTAATACACTGAGAGGAAAGAAATCAGTGGATTTATTGTTTTCTCGTTTATTCGATCGTACTAAAATTGCTTATCCAAATAGAATGCGGAACGTAATGAATGTTGAATACCCTAGTTCAACTGAACCTAAAGGAGAGTTTTGGACGCGGAAGATAAGCTAGAAAACGAAAGTAGACAAGTTGACTAATGCGAGAGCGTGGCAGGCGATGATGAGTGCGTGGGCGTGTAAGACTACATCAATTCAATTATTATTAAACTGCTAGCATGTGGTAGCAAGACGCAAAGAAACGAGCGAGAAGCGAACAAGAGAAAAGGTAAATTCAACAAGTTTTATGTAGTGGAGTTTTTATTACGAAAAACATAACGGATTAAACAAATCTAGTAATGGAATATATTTATTTTTGAGCCAATTGAAGTTTTGATTTGTATTTTTTTGTAGACAGTATCCGAAACAATCATGCAATATGTTTCTCTACTCCGTGATTGACCAGAACAATCGAAATTGAATCGGAGCTTGAGAGTAGCTTACCATTCTCAATATACACCCTCGAGAACTCCAAACTTTATTAAGTTAATAACGTAATTGGCCACATCCTTACGGTTATCGAGAAAGGGAAGGAATGTTAGTATGACGTGCATTGCTACTATAGCCTGAAATCAACACTACCTACTTCTATACGACTGTCATGGGAGTTTTTTTTATTGGGGAAGGGGGAAAGTCACATGTTCTGGATTCATTTTGGAATGTGGTATGATGCATGCAACCTCTATTTGAATAAATAACACTTATTTTCGTTTCGACTGATATATAGCACATATCGACACCGAAGAAGACGCACTCTATTCTAAATGTAAAACGTAACCAACTTTACATAGGAACTCGAAAAAAACGCTCGTCGTTACTTGAAGTGACAGACTGAACAAAACATGTTTAGAAAATATGCAAACGCTTTTCGAAATATATCAAAGAACTGTTAATTTCTTCAGTGAATCAAAATTCATCCATCGCGCGACAATAATGACAATGTCGCAACCTGTATTTGTTGCGACAATCCATCCAATGCGACTTAGATTTGTCCCAAATTGAAAATAATAGGACAAAGAACGTACACCACGAGTTGAGTGATTTGGGACACCGAATATATGTCTTGGACACCCTCAGGTATATATAATTTGGACAGGGCAATTATCTCAATGTTTAGCCATGAATACTGCTAAATCATGGAAGAAGCATAAAATAACAAATATTTTCTTGCAAATAAACAAATTACTCCGCTTAACAAGCATGTATTTTGGTAACTATTACAGTTTTTGTTAAAATCGAGAAAATATCGTCAGACCCATAGAATACGCATCTAAGTATGCAATTGCACAGCATCCCCATGTAGTTCATCAGATGACCAAAATATATTTACAGTAGGAAACTTGTAATGTATTTTGGACACCACCTATTTCAAGCGTTCTAACTGAATGTTAAGAGATTGGCAGCCTAATGCTTCTCTATTGAACATTTTTCATTGCAATGAGGCTTTCAAATTTCTTACAATTATCAATTCAACGATTTTGAGGTGAATATTGTATATGACTGTGAAGTGTATTGCGTCTTGCATACCTGCGCATTTGAGGGGTTTTAGTGAAACAATTTACATTTTCGATAATTTTGAAGTAAATTCTTAATTGTTAAGCGTATTTTCGACGTAAGTCATCAGAATAGGGTCTGTTTGATCCATTAATTGATATTGAGAAGTATTTACTTTTATTAGCTTACCGGAACAAGACATACTTCACCGTGCCTGTCCAAATTACATACATGTCCAAATTATATTTTTTTACCCTATTCACGAGTTGAAAAGTACGCAACAAATTCAGCATCTGTTTTGTCCCTAACAAAAAAAATCCGGATTTTGTCATTAGGTATATGCTACCAGTTGAGATAAAGAGTAATCGCCGCGCCTCCTTTGTTGCTTATTTTGTGTCCCTATTGTCCAATAATTCTCTTCACTGTTCTAAATTAATACTTCATAAAGTTTCAAATAGATCAAGAGCATGAAACGAGCTCATCAATTTATTTGCATCTATCTTTGGAGTAGTGGCTGTGTACTAAGCTTTTGCCCGTCTGACGCTATGACTTTGCATTCTCTTTGCATCAGAATTGATTACTTTTTATGTCAACAGCTCTGCAAAAATGATCAGAGATCCTGATTTTTTTCGATTCACATTTTTTTTATAAGAACTAAGGAACATGTTGATGATTCTCATTCCAGAATAACGGGAAGCGACCTACAGTGTACCGTAAGGGCGAACGACGATAAATATGTCCGAATGGTTGACGCTCCGATCAGCGACAATGACGACTCCTCGTTGGCAGATACAATTTCATGTTCAAGTGCTTCGACCCCTTCAACCAGCAGCGATGCTAGCAGTCGCAGCAGTAGTTCCGATAGTGAAACTGACGTAGACAACATCCGCGACAAAAAAGCTCAAGTTTTTGGAAACGCCTCCACTCCGATGGGCTCGCCGACTGTTTCATGTTCAAACCTTTCTGCAAAAGATGGTACGTCTGAAGCTGATACACATCGACTCGAACATACTGGTGCCTTCGAGGACAGAAATATACATCCTCCACCGTCGTACACCGGAAGTTACCGTAAGAGATCGAGTGCTGAAAGCCGAGCAGAAGGACCACCAATCAAGCAACACCGAGGAAATTCGTTGGATCAGCGCTTTGAAGAACAACGCCCACGATGCAATCGTTGCTCTCTGTTCAGCCACCATAACGGCCAATGCCCTGCATTGAGTCGCTACTGCAAAAGATGTGGCCAGCGGGGGCACTTCGTGTCAGCCTGTATGCAGAATCAAGTGAATTTCACGCAAAACGAACGATGGAACCGACCCATGGATAGATGGCATCATTCTCTGAAGACAAGCACGTGGACGACAAGCAGGTACTGAAACATTGAAAAAAAAAATGACTTGTTAATTGATCAATTGATAATCACAAGAATAATTATTTAGTTTTTAAGTGAAACAGAGCAAATAGTCATATCTAGAGTTATTTTTTCTAATATTGTTTAAAACACCGATTTCAGGCGGCCCCTTACATTACAAGATGTATTTTTTCTTCTCTAACTGGGGGGGGGGGGACAATCTGCTCAACAGACACCTGAACAGGGAGGAGCAGGTAGTTTGGGGTTAGGGACCACCTTGTACATGCAGTAGAAGACAGGAGTACACCACCAAATTTTCAAAGCAATTACCCAAAGAATTTCGAAAAGTAGATATTTTCTAAAAATAATAACCAATTTCGAAATATTATTGTCAAAATCAATTTCGAATATTATTGCCGAGAAATTTCTAAAAAATTTACCGAATCAAATATATTCCTGCCGAAATAGTTTTCAAACAAAATTGTCCAAGAAAAAAGGATTTCCAAAGAATTTGCCGAAATAACTCCGCAAAAAATAATTCATTTTTCAAAGATTCCTTTAGAAATTCCTCCAATTCCTCCTTATAGAAAAAAGGATCCAATCAGGTATGGTGTGTACCTGATGTTGATGACTTGTACCACATGATGTTGAACAAGTAAATGTATGTATGTAACTCCCGTTGAGTTTTCGAGTATTCAACTTTGTTTCTGAAGCCCCAATCTATCATCATTTGACACTTTCTATTTGAGACAAACTAAGGAATATTTTTTCAAACAATGAAAATTGCCTATGTTCTATTACACCAAACAAACAAGGTAGATCTCGTATCATATTATAATATGGAATATTTATATTTGTACAGGAAACATTGAAAACTGTTATACATATTTTACTCTTTTTCAGAATAAACTGGATCTTTTATTTTTTAAACATTTTTATTTTATTGCCGTTTTTTTACGGTACACCCAAAGGTCTGCAGACGACCGTAATTATGCACGTGGTCACTAAATTCATCAACCTGGGCGCACGCAGCGCCGAAAATAATGTTCTCAAAAAGCCAACAAACAAGATTGCAAACGAGGTGTTTGACCAATTAGAGGTTTCTTCGTTGTCGCTGCAGCCACCATCACACCAATCCAGAACCATCGACATGCAGCCGACAACAACGGTCGCATGTAATACACACATCTCGCCTCTGCCAAAATTAAAGATAAATATTTGACCAACATCAATCTCCTGGAAGCGATTCCTTGTCACCGACATCGCTGGTGCCAATCGGTATTATTACTATCATCATCACCGCGACGAGGTTTCGCAATGCAGAACGCTGCTGGCTGGTCGTAATGTTTTATCGTTCGAAAACAAGACCCTATCGGACCTTTATTCTAAGCCAGCGGTTTTCAGATCGTGCACCGCGGTGCACTTGGTGCACCGCGAAGCCATGACAAGTGCACCGCAGCACTTCAGAAAAGTCTTGCATATTCAAATTTAAATTTAAATTCATTACCTATTTCATGAAATATAATTCGAATTAATTAGAACAACTGGACTATTGGAAGGTGCTTCAAGGGGTTGAGAATAAAATTTCCATTATTCCAGCCGGCGAGTTGAACTCGGATCCAGCAAAAACCGTCTCAAATATTCGCAAAGAATCATGGAACAAATCTGCCAAAATCTTGGCCAAAACTCTCCTAAGAAATATTATTCTTTTTTTCCAAGATCTCGTAATGTATATTTACAAGCACCCTACAAGGCATCTCCAATGTATCCAAGGTATCTTCAAAGAATGCGTTGAAAAATCTCAGACGAAATCTAACTAATATTTCTGTGGCTTTGCTTAATGCCAAAGAAGGAACTATCACTGTTCTCGAAATCAGTTAACCAAGAATTCTACTGATAACGTATTTATGATTTTCATAAAAATCTGCTTCCGAATTGACAAGAGAGCCTGGAAGGAATTTATCAAAAATATTGTCAATATATGCCAAAGTTCTGAAAAAAAAAACAAATAAAATAAAATAATCCAAGTGTCTTGCTAGAAATTTATAAGAAATATGGTAAATATGGTGCCATAATTTGTGAAAAAAATATAATGACGAGTGTATACACCTTGGAAATGCTGTGAAAAATACGACAGCTTTTTGACGAATTTATAATTGTTTTTTTTTTTTACAAATAATGAACTTGTGCGCCGTGGAGCGATTTATTTTCAAAAAGTGCACCGCGAGCCGAAATGTCTGAAAACCCCTGTTCTAAGCCATAAACCTTAACCATTTCACCACGTTCGTTTCTTAGGGAGAACGGAAAAAAATCACATGGTAGTGAAATGATGTGACGATGGATCCGCGTGGTCAAAAATGAGTCTGTTGCACCTCATTAAAATAACGATCAAAGTTTAGTGTGGACCCTTCGCATTGGTGTCCTGCGGGCAATCAGGACCTGCTTTGAAGCTCTGTGATCTTAGTTTCGACCTCATATAGCGTAGAATGCTGCATACAAAATGTTGAAAACACACTTTGTGCATAATTAGAACATTGACGATTTAATGTCCGTTTGACGTGACGGAAACACTAAAGCACTGTAAAATAGAGTAACTTTGGTAGTTTTTGGTACGTTTCTTGATGTTTTTTTACGCAACCGATTCAATAGCAAAATAGGAGCAAAATAAATAATTTTAAAATATTGATTTTGTATCTTGTAGCAGCACTGAATAGCTGCTGATAGAAAAATTTACTAAATTTCTGATAAAGAACACCAACGAGTTCAACCTCCACAAAAATCTGTTAATATTCGTAATTCCAATTATTCCAAAAGTGTACACGAATGTTCTTATGTATATCAAGCATCAACAACGAGAGTGCTCCCACCGGGCATACTTCGCTGAAATGCACGTTTTATTATGTAGAATTAATTAAGGAATAATGAAGTTGCCAAGAGCTGCCAAAATAATAACGCCATGATGATATTTATGTAGCCAAAATGTATGAAAAACCGTCATTTTGTTCGGATTTCGTTTGAACAAATCGACAAATTCTGAAAATGTCACAAATATGAAATTAGGGTAAGGGAGGTATTTTGGACCGCTTTAGGAAGTGGATGAACAATTCAGCGAAAAATAAAGGTTTCCACTCTAAGTTATGGATAATTTCAGTAGGCATCACTTAGAGCAACATGTATTCTGTCGAAAAAGGCCAACCAGAACTCAAAATTGTTGTAGTAAATACAAGAAAAATCAAAACTCCTGAAGAATCTCGGGCTTCTATTTTGGACCACCAAGTGAACATATGTATTTTGGCATTTGGCCCACCTCATAAAATTTTAATTGCATGATGAAATGAAGGCATCTCAGATAAACTTTTCACATAGTTAAAACTATGTGAAAATTACAACTTTTATTTCGCTCATTGAGCCAGGGAATGTTCAAAAACTACGTAACGTTCAAAAATTAGGAAATTTTGTTGAAATCGCCAGTTTTTACACATTGTAGAACGATGTTTCATAAAAAAAATGTTACCATGCATAAATTACGAACGCTTCAAAAAAAAAAAGTGGCACCTAATTTGTCAAACATACATTAGATAACATACAGGGGATGGCCAAAATGTTTGGGATAGGCAACTTTTTTTTCACTCACAAAAAAGTTCACAATGCTATAACTTTTCATAGAGCGCATCAAAAAATCTCAAATTTTGACTGTTTGTCAACCTATTATATGTACATCATTGGTACAAACTTGGGCTCGATTGGTTAATATTTCGCAAAGTTAGAACCGTTCTGGTAAAATACCTTTTTTTAGACAACTCATTTTTGAGCTGTCATATCTCGGAAACCAGTAAACCGAATTGAATGAAATTCTGAACGTACACTAACAATATGTAAATGCTTCACAAACTATTAAAACATAGGTACTTTTTAAACGTTGAAAAAAGTTATCATGGATTGACACTTTTTGGCAAGGTTGCGACCATTCATTTGCAAAGATTTACATTCATTTGCTTTTATCTCATTTCAGAAGCATGCTATCGAAACACAATGTATGAATGAATTTAACCTTGTAGTTTTATCTGAAAGTTTGCCGAACAACATTGGGGTCTCAAACGTATTCCAAAGTCGTGAGCGAGCTGTGAAGGCAACTCTCCACGCGGTGAATGTAAATTTCATTCACGCTGTGGAAAGTTGCCTTCACAGCTCGCTCACGACTTTGGAATGCGTGTGCGACCCCCATGTTATTCGGCAAAGTTTCAGATAAAACTACAAGGTTAAATTCATCCATACATTGTTTTTCGATAGCATGCTTCTGAACTGAGATAATAGCAAATGAATGTAAATCTTTGCAAATGAATGGTTGCAACCTTGCTTTTTGGGCTTTTCTCGAAAACATGTAATTTTTTCACATCAATGTCAATAAATTTTAATGTTGATATCCAAAGATTTTCCACTTCTGTTCTCAAATTATCTCTAATCAGATATATTAGAGGCTATTTAGATTGAAGGAAGAACACATTTAATAATTTTTGTGTGGTATTGTAAATTTTACTTATTTTCCTCTATATGGGCAAAAATTTCAACCCGATATAACTTAATTCACCGTGAGAAAATATTACATTTTATAACGTCGTATTAAGTATCAATATATTGTTGATAAACGTTAAAAAAATCATTCAATTCGGTTCACTGGTTTCCGAGATATAACAGTTCAAAAAATAGTTGTCTCAAAAATAGTGTTTTACGCGAACGGTTCTAACTTCGCTAAAAATTTATCAATCGAGCCCAAATTTGTACCAATGATGCACACATAATAGGTTGACAAACAGTCAAAATTTGAGATTTTTTGATGCACTCTATGAAAAGTTACAGCATGTGGAATTTTTTTTTGTGGGAGAAAAAAGTTGCCTATCCCAAACATTTTGGCCATCCCCTGTATTGTCTCAGTCATCAACTAATTGTCGAGAAGGACAACTATTCTAAACTGGATGACTGAACACCTGAAATTTTCATCTTGACGAAAAGTTGTTAGTACAAATCGAACTCATAACAATCTCGTTATGAAACAATCGTATAACAACCCAGGTCACGGGAGGTCCCAATGTGTTCTATTTATCTGTTTTCAGAGTACCGTAATCCGGGGTCAAATTGATCACTTTAAAACAACTTTTGCGGATAACATGAGTGACAATTCAAATATTGCATAAAGAATTTATGTAAAATCAGTACCCAGTGGATCTCTATGAAACCATGTGACAGAATTTTGTGAAACAAGTTTAATTTTTTTGTTAAATTAATTCAAAAATCAAAAAATTGAGGATGCCACTTTGGGGCGAAATTGATCAGTATACAATTAAGCACCGGTTAAAAAGATAAAAATCCTTATCCACTTAATTTTGCTCTTCTAAACCCGAATAACGCGTCAAAACTCTTACAACTAGTAAATTTGACACTTAAAATGCAAAATAAAATTTTGAAATTTCCCCCTTAACGCCTAAAGGTAGGCAATTTCCTTTGAAATAATTGTTTTTTGTTACAATAAATGACTTTTTCGTCAAAAAGGAACTTTTTTTTTAACTTATTTAAATTCAGAATAGCTTCATAACTTTCCAACCAAGGCTCCACAAAAATGTTAAAACATAAAATTTACGGGAAGTCCTAGTAGCAATCGATTGTTTAGAAGCAATGATTTCAGCTAAGTGAGAAATACATTGCAAATTCCTAAAAAAATAAGGCAAAACTAACTTGTTTCTAAACAAATAAAAGTCTAAACTCATCTCTAGACATTAGGCCTGTCCAGATTTCAAAAATGTTCTCTGATTCTCAAGTCCACCCCCATATTTTGATTGGCATCCTAAAAGAAGTAACTGGTCAAAATTTCAGCCAAATCCATTGAAATTAAGAGGTGCATCAAATCAATTTTGTGTTTTTCGACTATTTTTGAACTTCAAAAAATCATAACTACACTAAAACATGTCAAAACTTAATTCTTTCGGCAGAAATTGAAAGCTATACTTGTTTGCTACAACTTCTCTGAACAACGTGTGCGAATAAAGTTGAAGGAAACATGTGTAATTATCACATTTGTGATCAGAAAAACCTTAAAAAGTTGATTTTTTGATTGATTTTGTTCTGGAACACCCCAATATACTTAATAAGTTGGATTTTTCAAAACGGCATCATATTCTCCAATGTTTTTTGGTTATTTGCTTCTTTGACACCAATACTGTAGGAGTTGAGCAAAAATTACTAAAATTCGTGAAAGCCAAATGTGGCATAAAAACTAGCTTTTTGGAGGCAATCACGTTGTGGCGCGAAATTGTACTGAACGTAGTAGCTTTGCTTCCTTGTAGTTTGCCTTGGCTACCCCCTACCACGGGTGATAACAAACAAGCGTGATGACAGGTGTTGGCTATCATATCAGTGCTGACGCGATGCCACTTTTTGCGCGCCAAAGCGTGATTACACCAGAAAAGCTAGTTTTTAGGCCACATTTGGCTTTCAAGAATTTTAGTAATTTTTGCTCAAGCATTGGTGTCAAAGAAGCAAATAACCAAAATACATTGGAGAATATGATGTCGTTTCGAAAAATCCAACTTATTAAGTATATTGGGGTGTTCCAGAACGAAATCAATCAAAAAATCAACTTTTTAAGGTTTTTCTGATCACAAATGTGAGAATTACACATGTTTCCTTCAACTTTATTCGCACACGTTGTTCGGAGAAGTTGTAGCAAACAAGTATAGCTTTCAATTTCTGCCGAAAGAATTAAGTTTTGACATGTTTTAGTGTAGTTATGATTTTTTGAAGTTCAAAAATAGTCGAAAAACACAAAATTGATTTGATGCACCTCTTAATTTCAATGGATTTGGCTGAAATTTTGACCAGTTACTTCTTTTAGGATGCCAATCAAAATATGAGGGTGGACTTGAGAATCAGAGAACATTTTTGAAAAGCTGGACAGGCCTACTAGACATCTATGAACTAGATGAGGTAAAAAGTTTGAGGTCATTGCGACGCTTAGAAGTTCCTGGTATGCAATTACAATGTAGTACCCAAATGGTCAATTTCGCCCCGCTGATCAATTTGACCCCGGTTTACGGTACATTTCGTTGGTATGAATGTTTTCGCCCTTTAGAAGGAACTGGAGAGATTAATCTGACAGGTGGGCCAAAATATGTCCACCTCTGATTATTTGGAATATAGGGTATTGGTTCCCTTCTTAAGCATGTGGCTCCCATTTTCATCCTACGAAAAACAAAGGATTGAAGCGCTGTTTGTTTTGTTTCTTATTTTTGTATTTTTTGTTAAAAGTGAGCACCCATAGGAAAACAAAAAGAACGGAATCAATCGGTGCCGTAATCGCTTGTTTTCGAATAGGATGAATATGGAGGCGTGATATTAATGATGGAACACATACCCTATTTTGGCCATACCTCAATCCACCGTTTTAGTAAATATTATCACTCCCCCGAGCCTAAGAACAGTTTATTTTGAGTGCTAACAAGGCCTAAACTACATTCACATGAAATAAATGTTTATTTGTAAAATTTAATACCTCTTCGACACTGACTACAAATTTGTCACCTTTTTTTGGTGCTTTTTCGTGCGTTTCATTGAAGTGAAAACATTTTCTCTATTTTTGATACTGAACAGCATATTTAACTGACATCCAATGTGAAGGTCACTACATAGTTGAATAGTTTTCGTGTTTCATTAACCCTAAAAGGGATACCTGGCGTCCATTGGACCCCAGGCGCCTTTCAGAGCTCGTCTTTGATGGAACACACTCAGCGAGGTGACGAAACTGAGGCCATGAAGGTATCCCTTTAGGGTTAAAAATACCAAGATTTAGTAGAGATTATATGATAAATATCATAAAACTCCCTAGGTGGGCCAAAATACCTGCCCGGTCCCAAATTCCCCCACTACCCTAAAAGCCAAATCATGTTCCAATACATAAATTTAGGCTAAAATTAGCGGACTAATATGATTTTGCAATTTTTGTCAGCTATTTTTAAATCTGGACCACTGTGGCTCGATGATATCGAACTTCGCAGCATTACTAAGCGTAGTCACTATCACACAATATTCAATTTCTGATAAAAGCTGTAAGTATTGGGTCAGTCAATCGGGAGCGTCATAGAGACTCCTCGATTCAACTGCTTCAGAGTCGGCACGCTTACCGTTAATCTATCGCAGAGCAGGGAATTTTTGCACCAGATCCAGGAAAACCACAAGCACTTCACTTTTACAACTCCCACTTTATTTCCTACTTTTACAAGGTTCCTGGCTTCACTTTCTCACTTTCTCCCATTTGCTTACTCACTAATCTGACCTTTTTTGCCTTCGGGGCCCCTCTGTTCTACACCATCCAGATGCTGTTTACCTCGATCTCAAGGCTTGTTTTGACTGAAAGCGTCAGAAATTTCCAGGAACTTCACGATTTTTCCAGGCTAACTTAAATTCTCTGATAACTCCTATTATAAAGAATTCTAACGGTTTTGTGTTAAATTCTGTAAATTGTGGAATGATTTGCGGTCCGCAGTCTGTAGCGTAGTTCTTTAGCGCGTCCTGCGCTGTCCTGTGTATGGAATTTGTGATTCGTGTGTTCCAATCCCAGCAGGACTGCGTAGATCATGCATTTTTTAACGAACTTCAATGGATAGCCCTATTTTTTTGGCCATGTAATGTTCCATAATATATTTATAGGCTGATGTTCGTCAAAGAGGGGCTAAAATTATTGGTTGTTAAATTTAAAACTAGCAATTGTCAGAGCAGAGCAGCTAATCGTAAAACCAACACTCAAAAAAAAAAACGAACATCAGAGAGGATGTTGCTTTGCATGCTGCATGCAACTAATTGAAACGTCCAAGTTAGAAGCACACGCTCGAAGAATTCACCCTAAGGGGCTGTCCATAAACCACGTGGTCATTATGGGGGGGGGGGGGCGTGGGTTCGGCCAATGATCATTTTGTATGGACAAATAAAAAATTTTGTATGGACTAATGACCACGCGGGGGTGGTTGAAAAGTCCCAAAAAAATGACCACGTGGTTTATGGACAGCCCCTAAAGACAACATCTACCATCCTTGGAAGAACTTTCCACTGAGAAATTAGGCTGGATCTCTAACATTATTTGTGCGTCTTTTTTTGTAGTTGGAAGGATACAGTCAATAAATGATCCGCATTTGCAAAATTTGTTTAGTGCTAAGTGTATCCCGAATTTATAGCATGAAGGTAGTTGTAAATTACTGCAGCTTAATCATCGAAGGTGCTGCTTCTAATTAACACCGTCAGTCGGTAGAACTCACTTGGATTGTGGATTGATGGTGACTTTCCAAGTTGCACTTTTTGTTACCTACAAATTCAAGAGTCGGAAAATCGTAAGAAATCGATAACAATTATATTTAATTGGACACGATAACTCATGGTGAGTTGAAGTTTCACGGTTTCAAATCAGCCCCCCTTTAGGCGCACACATTCAGATCGTCGCCACTTGGGCGCAGTCAATGCAAATTGTGTCCACTTCAAGTCGAAAGTGATTAAGATAGGTTGTGAGATTTTATTGGAATGCCATTGCCGAAAAGTTTGCACCTCTCAGGGAATTTGCATCAACCGTTTGCACCTGCTTCCTTCCTATACCTATAAGTATGGTGGTGAATATGTACGGGTCTCTCTGTCTCTCTAAGAAAATCGTTTGAGCGAAATGAAAGACGTGTTGAAAATGAGTCGCATTCATTTCAAATGGTTCTCAACACTTTTGTGGATGGTATTTTAGACACATTAAATTTTATCTCGCCAAATGCCAATGGCACCAAATTAAGTATATCGTTCCATTTCCGAGATGACGGTTTTCACACAACCGGCTGCAAACGGCATGTCTCCGGTGATGATTGCAGGTTCTTATCGTTGTAAATTGTCTCACACTTGAATGGCTGGGGGTGTTCAAGGTTTTAGTTTGAACTGGAAAGAACTTAGCGCGGTACGTATCCCCCAAGTAAAAAGGCCTGACTGTACTTTGTTCTGAATAATGTTTAACATATAATATCAAACTTTCTTGAAGAAGACGTAGTTATTACCTTTTTTCTATGAACAATACATTAACGACTAATCCGATTCGCCTGGCTTCACTCTTTAGTCGGATGTACGTTTCCGCCATCGTTTCAAATTTACGAGCAATAATATCAATATCATCAGCGAAACCAAGCAGCTGAACGGACTTCGTGAAAATCGTTCCACTCGTGTTTATCCCCGCTCTCCTGATTACACCCTCTAAAGCAATGTTGAACAGCAAGCACGAAAGACCATCACCTTGCCGTAACCCTCTGCGAGATTCGAAGGGACTCGAGAGTGTCCCTGATACTCGAACTACGCACATCACTCGATCCATCGTCGCCTTGATCAACCGTGTCAGTTTATCCGGGAATCCGTATTCGTGCATAATCTGCCATAGCTGTTCTCGATCGATTGTGTCATACGCCGATTTGAAATCGATGAACAAGTGATGTGTGGGCACGTTGTATTCGCGTCATTTCTGCAACACCTGGTGGATGCCCCACGAACTCTCTTGCAATCGGTGATAGACGATGGCATAAAATTTGAGAGAGTATAGTAGGCAGCGCTCAGTAGTGTGATCGCGCGGTAGTTCCCGCAATCCAACTTGTCGCCCTTTTTTTAGATGGGACACACGATACCTTCCATCCACTCCTCCGGTAATACTACCTCCTCCCAAATCTTGGTAATGACCTAGTGTAGTGCTCTCACCAGTGCTTCTCCACCGTGTTTTAGAAGCTCGCTTGGTAATTGATCTGCTCCAGCTGCTTTGTTGTTTTTCAACCGGCCAACCTCCTCTTCAATCTCTTGGATATCAGGGGCCGCGCCGGAAGTCTTTCGCTCTGTGCACATACTCCTAGATCTGTTACCACGCCACCTTCGGTACTTGCAACGTCGCCATTGAGGTGTTCATCGTAATGCTGCCGCCACTTCTTGACCACCTCACGCTTGCTCGTGAGAATATTCCCGTGATTATCTCGGCACATGTCGGCTTATGGCCCAAAGCCTCTGCGCGAGCGGTTCAGCTTCTCGTTGAACTTTCGCGTGTCCTTAGCGCGGTACAGCTCTTCCATCGCTTCGCGTTCTTCGTGTTGGCGCTTCTTCATCCGGAAAACTGAGTTCTACCTGTTCCGGGCCTGTCTATAACATGCTTCATTCTTGGTAAGGGCCACTGCTAACTGCTGCGCGTAGTCTTGAGCCACTTTTACGTTACCCAGCTGCTCGATGTTGAGCCGCGGCGTTCGACTTCGACGCGTGGTGATAACTGTCGAAAGTTTTGAGCGCATGCACACAGCGACTAAGTAGTGATCCGAATGTACAGTGTATCAAACAATTGTCCGTACATCAATTTTTTGGTCTAAATAATTTTTCATTCAAATGATCATAATTTTGTTATACATATTTCAAATACGCTGAAATTTTTATCAATCATGTACCATATATCAAAGCTCCATTGGTAAAATTTTAAACGAGATCGAATAAGTTTTCTGAAAGTTATTGAACTTTTAGTAAAACTTATAAGATTTTTGAACACATTTTCAAAACATTATATCTCAATATGTACTCGATGAAATTTTTTTCAATTTTTTTTGTGATACAGCTTATACCTAAGGCTTTCATATGCAGCTTCGTTTGAGGTTTTATATTCACTACAAAAAATATGAAAAATCTGTATAGAGTAGTGTGCGGTAGTTCGGCAGCAGCAAAGCTTCGCGCGCTCGCTTTGCTAGATTTTTGCGATTTGTTTTTCTTCTCTGCGGGGCACCGACGACGGGACGCCAAGCAGTCAGTAGTGTCAGTGTGCGGTAGTTTGGCAGCAGCAAAGTTTCGCGCGCTCACTTTGCTAGATTTTTGCGATTTGTTTTTCTTCTCTGCGGGGCACCGACGACGGGAAGCCAAGCAGTCAGTGTAGTAACGGGAACTTCGAGGATTCGAAAAATAACACACGGGATGTTAATATTCCAATATACTCCGCGCCGCGAGGCACACCTTTATTCGTTGCTGTCCCAAACTCTACTACCCCACACTCATTGCCACTCGCTCACTGTGCTGCTACTCTACACAACATGATAAGGTGACGTAACCAATAATTGCCCGATATCACACTCCCCCTTTACTTAATGTCTGTTTCAATAACCGCAACATAATCCCGGAGGTATCCTGGAGCTCTTGACTTCCTATGCGGCCGTTGAACTGGCTCCTCCTGGGATGGACCAGCTTCTTCCGCGTCAATAGTTATGTTTCCTCCTGTTTGGGAACTTTCCGTCGAGTCAGATGTCCTTGTGATCAGTTTCAGGTGCGATACGTTCCGATGATACCGTTTACGAGTGTCCAACGAACGTAGTTCAGCATCCGTTCCTTTCCGACCAATAATTTCAAATTGTTCCGGATCGAAATTACTTGAGAGTTTATGATCTTTTGTCATCCTTTTAGCCACCACGATGTCACCAACGTCCAGCTCAATGGTGGTAGCCCTCCTGCGCTTGTCAGCTGAGTCTGCCTGTTTCAATTTCCTTTCCCAGTCCTTGTCTTGTATACCTTCTGCCAGCTGGCCTGAAGATTGATGTACGGATGGTAATTTATCTCTCAACACCCTTCCAAACATTAGGGCAGATGGTGCTATTCCGGTGGTACTATGTGGGGTGGAGTTATACATTAGCAGGAAATTCCTAAGATCCCACTTCCATCCATCCTGATTAGTTTCTTGGCTTATGCGTAGACGCTTCAGTATTGAGCTGTTCATTCTTTCTACCTCCCCATTGGCCTGTGGCCAATAGGGAGTAGTTTTCTGTTGTACGATACCAAACTCTTTGCAAAATGATTTGAAGCTTTCACTTATGAATTGCGGACCGTTGTCCGATCGCAGCACTTCTGGCACCCCGAAACGAGTGAATGTCTCAAATAGAGCTTCAATAGTTAATTCAGCAGTTATCTTTTTCATAACTACTACCTCGACGAACCGACTGTAGTAATCAACAATGACCAACAGATTGTGTCCAGTCGGAAGCGGCCCAAGGAAGTCCACCGCCACGTCTGTCCAAGCTTTATCCGGCATTTTGGTTCTCAACATCGGCTCCGGTGGTCCAAGTGATGATACTAAGGTACATGGATTACATTGCTTCACGTATTTTTCGCATTGATCGTCCATCTTTGGCCACCATGTTTTCTGTCGTAGTCTTCGCTTCATTAAGCTCATGCCTGGATGGCCGTCGTGTGCACAATCGAGAATCTGCTTTCGAAGTTTTTCAGGGATTATCAGTCGATCACCTCTCATTACCACTTCCTCCGCTACGTGCAGTTCGGCTTGAAATGGCTTATACAGTCGCACATCTTCCGTCCACCCATTTGTCTCTAAAGCGTGAATCAATTCTTGAAGAATCGGATCATTCTGCGTTTCTTCAGCAACGTTATGCAACGTCACTGCTTCTGGAATAGAGGCTTCCACTAAATGGTGAATGTACATCGTATGATCATCAAATGATTTCTCTTCGCTGAGTGACAAACGCGAAAGGGGGTCAGCCAGGTTTGTAGCTCCCGGTTCGTGGATGATTTCGTAGTCGTATGACTGGAGACGTAGTACCCAGCGTTCAATCCTTGGGCATGGTTTGGACCGTGGGCCGAACAGAAATTTGAGGGCTTTGCAGTCCGTGATCAGCTGGAATTTCGTTCCGAGAAGGTACAGCTGGAACTTTTCGACTGCCCAGACTAGTGCTAGCGCTTCACGCTCAGTCTGAAAATATTTCTTCTCCAGATCAGAGAGTGCTTTACTCGCAAAAGCAATAATTCGCGTTCCTCCTTCCTTATTCTCTTGTATTAAAACTGCTCCCACGCCTTCGGGGCTGGCATCGGCAATAAGCTTCGTTTTATCTTCTCTACTGAAAAAACCCAAGTAGCCTACATTACAAGCCGCATCCTTAATTTCGTTAAACGCTTGTTGGTGAATTTCTGTCCACTGGTAAGAAATTCCTTGTCTCAAAAGTTGCCGAAGTGGATCCGTTTTTGAGGCAAGGTTCGGGATGAAGCGACCTACATAGGTGATTAAGCCCAGAAAGCTTCTTAATTCAGATACGTTTCGCGGTTCTCTGAAGTTCCTGATCGCTTCCAGACGGTGTTCTGTGGGACGAATGCCGTTTCTGTCCATCACGTGCCCCAAGAAATCCAATTGGTCGACACCATAAATGCATTTCGTCTCGTTCAAAAGAATGTCATACTCTTTTAAACGATTTTGAAGTAGAGCCAGTCTCTCATCATGTTCTGCCCTATTTGATCCATATACCATGACGTCATCCAGATATACCACAATTCCTTTTAGACCTGCCAATATAGATTCCATGGTCTTCTGGAAAATTTCAGGTGCGCAACTAACACCAAACATGAGCCTTTTGAATCTGAACAACCCGCTTTTGGTAATGAACGTTGTAATGGTTCGCGACTTCTCCGAAATTTCCAGTTGGTGGTACGCGTCCTTTACATCCAACTTTGAGAAAACAGTGGCTCCGCTGACTGAGCCCAATAACTCTTCTACCGTTGGCAGTGGATGCGTCTCCCTTATAATCGCCTGGTTTGCTCGGCGCATATCGATGCATAACCTTATCTCGCCTGAGTCCTTCAGCACCGGTACCATTGGCGATACCCACCGGGATGGTCCTCGTACCCGTTCAATAATTCCCTGTGCCAACATCATCCTCAACTTTTCTTCTACCTTCTCTTCCAAAGCGAACGGTACTCGGCGGTAGGGCTGCTGAACCGGTTGAACTTCCTCATCGATAGGTATTTCGACAACCACTCCCTTGAACTTGGTGAATTCCTGCTGTTGCTCGACATTTCCTACATCAAACCCTACTTTAAGGACGCTCAACTCTTTGGCTGTCTGATCTCCCAATAAGCATTGTTGTCCCTTCTTGGCCACATAAAAAGTTGCTTCAGTTTGTCTTCCGCCTCCTTGGACAGTTGCCGTAAAACTTCCCAGTATCTCCATCGGCTTTGTTGAAGCGTAGCTGGTGAAATCCTTATCAACCATCGTAGACATATTCGAAACCTTAGCGCCCAATCGTTTCATTTCTTCCCAAACAGTAATGCTGATTATGTTCGCCGCAGCCCCCGAATCAATTACCATCGGGACTTCAACGTCACCGATCTGAAACATAAAAGTGTTTCTCCCCATGGCATAAAAGATGTAACCATCGTCGTCCTTGTTTTGCTCGTCCTTTTCATGAACCGCTCTGATACGCTTTACTGGAACCGGTCCACGCTGGTCGTTGTTAGGTCTCTTGAGACACTGGCGGGCGAAATGGCCAAATCCCCGACATTTCAAGCATTGAGCTCGACTCGCCGGACAACCTTCTGCGCCTTTCACGTGACCCTTTTTCCCACACGCGAAACATACTGGTTCTGACCTAGAATGATTCAGGCCACCACGAGAGTACGAGTAACGGTTATTCGTCCATTGATACGGGATTTTCGGAACTCCCTGCCTGTTGGAAAATGATGATGGATGTCCATGGTTTTGATTCCGAAACGATAGTCTGTTGATAGATTCATGAGGAACTCTATTGAATTCCTTCAGTTGACGCTCGCTTTCTTCCAAGCTACTACCAAGTGCCTCAACCTCATCAAGAAACATGTCTCGTTTCAGAAGCTTCTGCCGTAATTTGTTGGATGTGCATTTTTCCACAATTTGGTCAACAACCATCTCATCCGGTTGACTGTATTCACAACGCTTTACTTGTGTACGTAGTCGTAGCACAAAATCTGAGAACCTCTCTGTTGGTTTTTGCGCGATTTGTCGAAATTGGTGTCGTTCATACGTTCGACGGCGGAACGGCTCAAAATGAGCATCTAGCTTAGAAATCGCCGTGTCATAGTATGGCGGGTCCACCAATACATGAGGAACATTGTCAACATCCGGGAGATTGTCAAATATATCCCTCAAGTCCGGACCACCCAGATATAGCAACTTGGCTTTTCTCTGATACTGCGAAACAATGTTCTCTGCCTCAAAGTACGATTCCAAATCTCTTTTCCACTTGCTCCATGCTACCGGTAGCTGAGAAGATTCCACCGACGTCTGGAACGCTCTAACACGGCAGTCATTTCCAGCCCTATTGCAAAAACCAGCGAAAATAACATAAAATACCCAAAAGCATGATAAACTCGGTATAAACGATTTTTATCCAAAACTTCACTATTTGGCACATCATTCCTTTCATGTTATATTGATAGTAAAAAAACATTTGCACACATAAGAACTAAGTTAGCATTTCAGAGCTATTTGTTGTGTATCAGTCAATCAACCCACTCTAACAACTGTCAAGCGAACCCGCTTACTTCTTCTCACACACAAGCGAATCCGCTTCTTCCAAAAATGTTCATAGCGAATCCGCTTAAAAATAAAAAAAAAACTTACCTTATCTTTCATTGAGAATAAGAGTATAGCGACTCCGCTTCCATCGAGAATGGCAATATAACAACCATGCGTTATTTTTCTAGAAACTAGCGAATCCGCTTCTCTTGAATGTATTTATAGCGAATCCGCTTACCTTCAATCGCCAGCGAACCCGCTTAACTCCAAATTATTGACAGCGATTCCGCTTACTTGTCTGTTCTCTTTCGAATTCACAATAATAGCGATACCGCTTTATCTCAATTAAATCCTTGATTAAATTATATATTAGTATTTTCCAGCACTAGGGACATTTGCTATTCTCACACATCACATTTTGTTCATTTAATGACGATTCCGTCAACCACCATCATCATTCATATTCTTCCTCAACTTCACCAATACTGTCATACCCTTTATTATGAACGATCCCGTTCTCAGCGATACCGCTTCTATTCATTATAAATGGAATTATCATCAACCTTATTGAAAAACATCCCGTGATCACTTGCTTGCAGTACCGCGAAAAAATTCCGTCCAATTCCTTCATTTTTGTTTTTCGATCAGTTTTTTTTTTGGTTCAATGTGACTTACCTGTGTATGTGTGTATCAAATTCTCAACATCGTATGAAGAATTCAACACATGCGTAAACTGTCCAACTGCTCCGCAATTCTCTGCCTGTTTCTATTTTCAGTAATTTTACATTCACACAAAGTTGGCACAGACACACATTTACCCCCCCCCACTACTAGTAAAAGAATAACATGAACTTTTTCGTCATACCCGCTCCTCGTTTCTCTTCACAAATACACACTAGCGGTTTTAGATTTTCCACATAACTACCATTCCCTTCTGCTACAGTAGCGAACAGTGATTAATTTGTACACCAAGGCAACAATGTTAACCATCACACGTTGGTACCTCTTTTCATATTTACACGTAGATTTTTTTTTCTTTTTGCCTTCTACAGCTCTTCTTCCCATACACAATCACACCCATGGCTGGAGTACTCCAGCCACTGCTAGCTTTCTCTTCGTTTTCACCTTCCGCCATTTTTTTTCAAGCGAATGATGTGCCGAACGCAAGTGATAATTTTGTATGCTCACTTCATATTCTTCACATGATTTCACTGATTACTTACATAATTCACCGTCGTCGCCAAATGTAGTAACGGGAACTTCGAGGATTCGAAAAATAACACACGGGATGTTAATATTCCAATATACTCCGCGCCGCGAGGCACACCTTTATTCGTTGCTGTCCCAAACTCTACTACCCCACACTCATTGCCACTCGCTCACTGTGCTGCTACTCTACACAACATGATAAGGTGACGTAACCAATAATTGCCCGATATCACAGTCAGTAGTGTGCGGTAGTTCGGCAGCAGCAAAGCTTCGCGCGCTCGCTTTGCTAGATTTTTGCGATTTGTTTTTCTTCTCTGCGGGGCACCGACGACGGGACGCCAAGCAGTCAGTAGTGTCAGTGTGCGGTAGTTTGGCAGCAGCAAAGTTTCGCGCGCTCACTTTGCTAGATTTTTGCGATTTGTTTTTCTTCTCTGCGGGGCACCGACGACGGGAAGCCATGCAGTCAGTAGTGTGCGGTAGTTCGGCAGCAGCAAAGCTTCGCGCGCTCGCTTTGCTAGATTTTTGCGATTTGTTTTTCTTCTCTGCGGGGCACCGACGACGGGAAGCCAAGCAGTCAGTAGTGTGCGGTAGTTCGGCAGCAGCAAAGCTTCGCGCGCTCGCTTTGCTAGATTTTTGCGATTTGTTTTTCTTCTCTGCGGGGCACCGACGACGGGACGCCAAGCAGTCAGTAGTGTCAGTGTGCGGTAGTTTGGCAGCAGCAAAGTTTCGCGCGCTCACTTTGCTAGATTTTTGCGATTTGTTTTTCTTCTCTGCGGGGCACCGACGACGGGAAGCCATGCAGTCAGTAGTGTGCGGTAGTTCGGCAGCAGCAAAGTTTCGCGCGCTGGCTTTGCTAGATTTTTGCGATTTTTTTTTTCTCTTCTCTCTGCGGGGCTCCGACGACGGGACGAGTGTGCGCGCGCCGTGGTTGAGTCGGTTCCGAATTTTTCGCTTCCCTTCGGCGCTAGTTTCCAATACACTTTTAGTTGATAATAAATATTTTCTTTCATTTTTTGCATTTACACAAAAGAGTGAAAAATGTTAGTTCGGGTTCGCCGGTCGAGAAAAAAATCCGGGCGCCGACAAGTGAGTCGCGTTCAGTGTATTTCTGTGTGGAATAGACTAAAGGTTTCTGCTCCCTAGTGGAGTGGAGACGCGCGATAGAATTTTCTTTTTGGCTAGTTCTTGCGTCGAAAAGTGGTCGGTTGTTAACGGCGGTTTGTGTATATTGATCCATTGTCAAATCATATCACCAACCATAGGTGACTCCCGGACTGACAATGTACCTTACCCTACTAACAAAAAATTCCTTCCTGAGACAAACGTGGAGATGCAGCGATTCGCGGTCTTTTTAACAACGTTTGTCTTACTAACATTCCCTTCCATCCTCGATGACCGTAAGGACGTGGCCGGCGCCGTTATTGACCTTATTAAAGTTGAGAGCTCTCGACCTGTGTACATTGAGAATAGTAAGCTAGTCCCAAGCCCTATTCATTGGTTCCTTGTGCAATTTCGATTGCTCTGGTCAATCACGGAGTAGCAACTACGAATTGTGCGGTCATCTATGCTCATGCTCATGCTCATGCTCAAAAAATATGAAAAATCTGTATATATTCAGAGTGTCATTTGGAAATTTATCATATTTTGATCAATAAAAGTGTCAAGTATTATCAGCGTTTTTAAACTTCCTAATGTAATATTTTTATACAGGACCTGCTAAACTACATATGAATAGTAGGTCCTATGTATTTTTCATTCAGTTAATGCACTTCTATTGGTGGAAAACGTTTGGCAGATTATATGTGCAAAATATGGTAATTTTTAAAATATCATCAACTGCATAAGCACATTTTTCATATTTTTTGTAGTGAATAGAAAACCTCTAAAGTACCTGCATATGAAAGCCTTAGGTTTCAGCTGTAACACAAAAAAAAATGAAAAAGTTTCATCGAGTACATACTGAGATATAATGTTTAAAATATGTGTTCAAAAATCTTATAAGTTTTTCTAAAAGTCCTATAACTTTCAGAAAACTTATCCGATTTCGCTCCAAATTTTACCAATGGAGCTTTAATATATGATTCATGATTGGTCCAAATTTCAGCGTTTTTGACTGACGTATAAAAAAGCTATGAATATTTGAATGAAAAATTATTTTGACCAAAAAATTGTTGTACGGACAATTGTTTGATACACTGTATATTCGCACTGCGGTATGTGCGGACATTGGTTATATCCTGAGACGTTATATCCGAGAAGAATTTACCGTCGATTAGAACGTGGTCGATTTGGTTTTCTGTTTGATGGTCGGTCGGGTGATCTCCAGGTGGCTTTGTGGATATTTTTGCGGGGGAAGAAGGTGCTTCGGACTACCATACCACGGGAGGCTGCAAAGTTTACGCATCGCTGGCCGTTATCATTCGATACGGCGTGCAGGCTGTTTCGCCCGATTACCGGTCTTTACAGTTCCTCCCTTCCTACCTGCGTGTTCATGTCGCCGACAACGATTTTCACGTAACTCGGCGAGCTACCATCGTATGTTTGCTCTAACAGTGCGTAGAATGCTTCTTTCTCGTCATCAGGTCTCCCTTCATGTGGGCAGTGGACCTTGATGATGCTGTAGTTGAAGAAACGGCCAGTAACTCTCAACATGCACATCCTTGGGTTGATCGGCTGCCACCCGATTACTCGTTGGCGCATATTGCCCAACAATATAAATCCTGTTCCCAGTTCATTTGTGGTGCCACAGCTTAGGTGGATACTGTCTTCGGCAAGGATGGCAGAAAATCACTTCAAGCGATAAATGATACAGGATACGAATAATCCAAGATAGCCTTGTTCTTGCAGTAGCATGATGCCGACGCCTCACATCGTGCTCGTATCACAGAACAATTAAAGCATCTGATGCACGCTTTATCGCGTGATGACCCGTTATCGGATCATGTTACAAGTCATGATAAATTTTATTCATCGCATTATTTGCCAGGTATGCACCCGTAAGCGGCATTCATGATTCGAAATGATACGTTCATAAGCATATCTGGAAGTCAAATCGCCAAGAATGCTTAAAAAGTGAATGAAATCACGAATTTATCATTTCGACTTCATGATAACGATCGCATCGCGCCCGCACATGCCGAGCGAATCATTCTTCTCGGACCGAAGTTTGTTATGATGCTTGACGACAAAATGTTATCGTTGTTGCTATGATCGCGCGATGCCGTTCGACCGCGACACATTCGAAATCTGATCATGATCACTAGATTTCCATCCTTGGTCTTCGGCAAAGTTACTCAAAAGACTCCAAGCTTTCACATGGAAAACAAACAGAGTTTCCTGACTTCACCCACTTAAAAAGATATTGTCCTTGACAAAGTGACGCTAGTGTTCTTGGGGCATCCAGTTTGGTCTAAACGTCGTATAAATATCACGCAATCTGGACCACTTTGAAGGATAAGTTTTTGTCCATAAGACTGAAAAAAATCACATCACATTTTAGTTCGTGATCCTCTCACTACGTGGATTTTTTTGGTTTAAACTTAGTACATATCATGCTCTGGACCGCTTTGAAGGATACGGTCTTCGGCAAAAATGCTCAGAAAAATAATAGGTTTCAAGATTCAATTTAGTTCGAGAATCACTCACTAAAGTGATACTATTGTACTTGGGGTCTACCAGTTTAGTCAAAACGTTGTTGCATATATCACGATCTAGATCGCTAAAAATGACAACTGTTGTTGCAAAGAAGGATGTCCAGTTTGATCAAACGGTAATATTTGTCGCGTTTTGAAATACTTCGAACAAGATTTCGAAGGACACTTCGACTTAGAGCTTTCATCTGAAAAAAAAAAAATCAGCTTGAAATTTTCACACTTCCAATATAATCTAGTCGTCATTTATCCCGCATTTTGCAACACTTGAAAGAATATGGTTTCAGCGACCTTGCTGAGAAGACTTTCTTCAGGACAACAATTAAGTTCGAGATTCAATCACTATATTGGTTTAGTTCTCTAATAAGCTACGAGCTTGGTCTAAACGTCCTACATTTCACGTTCTGAACCATTTAAAAAAATACGGGTTTCAGAAGATTTGCTCAAAAGAATAAAAGCATTTTAGTTTGTTTAGTAGGTTTTCAAGAAATCTCTTTGGGAATCTCCTATTGAAATTTTCCAGACAATTGATAGGAAGTTTTCCAGCAGTTCTTTTGGAACTTTTCAATAATTCCTTTGAAACAACTTTCAGCATTTTTATTGACAATTGATTTGGAAAACCATTTTGCATTTCATTTGAAAATGTATTCATATATTTTTTTAATGTTTTGATTTTTTGATCTTCGGAAAGTATTTTGAGAAAATGTTATTTTAAATTTATTTGGTAACACCTTCGGAAAGTTCTTCTTAACTTTGTTGGCAATCCTTCAGAAAACTCTTTGAGAATTTTATTTTGGTATATTTTATTGCTTCGACAATTCCTTCAATAGTTCTCTCCGCAAATTCTTTGTTATTATTTTTGCATTCATTTTTCAATACATATTGTCTTTGAGTATTTGTTCTGCAATCAGAATGGCAATGCATTGAAAAATTTCAATCAAATGCATTGAAGAATTTATTAGATAAATATATTTAAAATTTCTTCCTGCAATTTCTTGTTGATTCCTTTCTGCAAATTCGTCGGCAAATGAATTGTGATATTACCTGACAATTCCTTTGGTAATTTCTTCTGCAATTTCTTTAAAAATCACACAGTGAATTCCTTTGGAAATGGTCGGGAAATTACTTCAAGATTTTTTTTGAAAATTCTTTTGCAATGCTTTCGAAGTGCCTTCGACAGCTTATTTGGTATTCTTTTAGGAATTTTCTTCTGCTACGGAATTTACTCCAGGATTCCCTTGGAAATTCCTTTGGAAAGTCATTCGGTAACTTCTTGAGGGTGCCTTCAGCTATTCCAACATTCAAACGTATTTGGAAATTGCTTTTTGAAATATTCTGAATTTTTTGAGAACTTCTTGATTTTTGATGAACTTCTTGAAAACACCTTGATTTTTGGAAATTCTTTAGGTAATTACGATTCTCCGGACATACCATTGATTTTTTTTTCAATTCGTAAAGAATTTCCAAAGTAATAACAAACAAAATTATGTACGGTTTTTCTAAAGGAGTTTCCAATGCTGAAAGAATACTGAAGAAATTTTCAAAAATTCAATTTTGCAAAGAGCTGTCGAAAGAGTTACAAAAGTAAGTGTCAGATAAATTTCCAAAGGGATTGCAGATGAAACTTGCCTACGGCAGAAAATCCCCGAATAGAGAGATAAAAAACTTCCAAAGAAATTGATAAAGGAAATCCCGTAAGAGTTGCCTGATAAATTTGCACACCGTCTTCAGCCAAAGACCACAGACTGAATATAACTTACATGGATAACATGTAAGACTATAAGACATCCAGTGGTTCAATGAAGAATTTTCTGTTTGGCGTCATTTTTCTGCCGACAATGGGAATCGAACCCACAATCCGTGGCTTACAATACGCCTAAAAGGCGTTACTAACAGTACGATCACGAACCCTACAGTTATGCTGTAGGTATTTTCAAATATAATAACTTCAATCAATTTCCAATATAACTGCTGAGAAATTTCCAAAAGATTTATCGAACAAAATTACAAAGAATTGCCGAAATAGAAACCCAAAAAAAACTTATATGATGCTTTAAATCAAATCCAATAAAAATTGTTGAAAGGATTTTCAAAGAATTTGCTGAAGAAATTCCGCCAAAAGGAAATTCGAAATGTTTTCACAAGGTTACTTTTAAGAAATTCGCCAAACCGATTTGCAAAGGAAATACCGAATCAGTAAGAATTGGCAAATATGTTTTCAAAAGAATGTTGAAAATATTCCCAAAGTAATAAGCATCTGGCTTTCCAAACGAATTGTAGAAAAAAAAAACAAAAAGAACTTTCAGGCGGGATTCCCAAAGAAATTTCTGTAGAAGAAATTTCTAAAGAAGTCCACAAAGTCATTGAGGAAACATTTGTTACATAAGCTCCTAAAAAAATCTTGAAAAATTTCACCAAAGAAATTGCGAGTTCAATTGTCGCTAAAACAGCTTCCAAAAGAATTGGCAAAAAATTTTCAAAAATAATTTAACTGGCTACGAATGAGTGTAATCAGTTTTGTACCTTTTAATTCCGCCCTATTTTGCTTATCCTTTGACATCACTCATTCGTAGAGGGTATTCTGCTTAAAGGGTTCGAAAAGTCGGTACAAGATCATAATGTAGCAGGTTTGAAAACATCCCAAAGAAATTCCCGAAGAAACTTTCTAAGTAATTTTAGAACCGATTTTCAAAGAAATTCCTTAAGGAATTGCTGCACAGATATCTAAAGTTAACTGAAAAAAAAGAAATTTCCGAATAAACTACTTTACACCGAGATCAAACTGACAACTCCAAAGAACACAAGTACCACGTTGTGAGCGAGTTTTGAAATGAACTTTCAATGTGAAAGCTTCTTTTCTTCTAGGAAGGTTTTACAAAAATAGTAACATGGATACACAACGATTATCCCGAGCAGGAGAAAATAGCTGAAGAATAACTAACTCAGGTATGGAAAACCGAATACCTACAACCTGAATGAGGTATTAAGTAGCCCTGTATAAGAGGTAAAATACCCAAAATAATAACTGGTGTGTATTCTGTGCATAACGCGTGAATAATGACATCAGGTATGGCAATACCTAAATAATAATCGGCGATTTTTCCATACAAATAGGAATTTTTCTATACTTGAATAATACCTCAAACCATCCTCAACACCAAACCAATACCTCGTTGAGGTATTGTATCAAAACCTACGAAATACTAAAATAAGTTATTTTCAACACCTGGATAACCGACCAATACCTTGTCTTGGTATGATACCTGATTATGGTATGCCCCAGTTATGCGGCAGTTATTCATTCCTGTTCGGGATATCAAGCTTTCAGCTTCTAAGAACAATACACCCCGAATGTTTTTTACTGAAATTTTCCGAGTTGAAAGTTTAAGCAAAATATTTGTGAAAATTCGGCAAGGTTTGCTGATTTGTTCAGTCAAATCTACTAATCACCATCAACGTTTAGCTGTAACTCAGCAAATTTTGCCGAAAGCTCAGCAAATAGCTCAATCTTTCAGCTCAGCAAAATTTGATTGAAAGCGTCTTGGTGTGTAGCATCACATCATGAAAACTCTTAGTCTTCTGAGTAACTTTGCCGAAGACAGTATCCTTCTAAGTGGTCGAGAGCGAGACATACGACGTTTGGACTGAACTGGAAGAACATTAGCACCACGCAGTGAGTGATTTTCGAACTAAATTGTTGCCTATGTAAAAGCTTTTAGTCTTCTGAGCAACTTTGCCGAAGACAGTATCCTTCTAGATGGTCCAGAACACGAGATATACGACGTTCAGACTGAACTGGAAGCTCATAGGAACACTAGCGTCACGCAGTGAGTGATTCTCGAACTAAATTGTTTTCTATGTGAAAGCGCTTAGTCTTCTGAGCAACTTTGCCGAAGACAGTATCCTTTTAAGTGGTCCAGAACGCGAGATATTCCACAACTACTGGCAAAATGTAGTGCTATCCCACATGTCTGACATGGTGCCCTGTGTAGCAGATTCCCGGTGGCCAATGTTCCCAGAACCACTATTTCAATATATCAACACGCTCTTGACGGAATTATCTATCAAATAAGACTTTGGTCATTTGAATTGGTGAAAAAATCATCATTCTATAAGAGTTTGTTTTTGTGGGTCATAATGCATTGGTTATTCTTAACTTTTTTTTAATGTCCGAAGAAGGCTAAAATAAGTTTTTCAAAAAGTTTGCTGATTGATGACAGTAAACTAATAGGATGATAACTAGAAGCTTCGGCAGGATTTTTTATCAGGCTTCAAAATGGGAACAAGCTTACCATTTTTTTTGTTTTTCAGGACAGCATGCCAACTGAAAACGTTTGTTAAATATTTTAACCAAAAATGATGAGCATTTTTCTTAAAGTTTTCAGTTTTGATTTTTGGTTTACAATAATTGATTATGCTCGAGTAGAAAAGTATGCAACAAATTTAGCTTTTGTTTTGTCTCAGACAAGCATTTTAATAATTATGCCATTATCTGTTCAACCCGAGATGAACTAGCCCGAGTTAAAAATCTCGCCAATAAGGAAAAAAACAGATTAACTCACCTAGTGGTGCTAGTGCCTTTCTCGTACTCGTATATATATACGGGCAGAAGAAAATAACAAAAGAAGATCAAATTTTGCCATTAAAATTGAATAGCTGAATGGCAAAATTTGTTATTGGTTTGTTGGGAATAAGAGCTAAAAGAACAAAAATAATAACTAAGTTTGTTCGGGAAAATAACTAAATAATAACTTATTTCATCCTTATAAGAACAAACCAAGGACAAAATATTTGTAAATGCTGAACAACTCAATTAGTTATTACTTAGTTATTGAGAACAAAATAAGATCAAAATAAGTTTTTCTTCTAAAGATCAGGACAATGATAAATTTTATCCTTGTAAAGCGAATACCAAAATAATGGTAGTTTTAGATATTACCCTTAAATGTCTGCAGAATAACAAAAAATGTTATTACGATAAAATAATGGAGCACTACAAATGCATATTAAAATATACCATCTTGTAGTGGAACACTACAAATGCGTAATAAAATAAGGACATCACAATTGGACAAATACAACACAAAACATATATTTTGCCCTGTTACCCTAGTGGATAACGATTTCCGATGACAGGATGACGAGGTTTCATTAATGTTGTTGGCCCATCAGTCAATCCTGTAATCGTATTTTTTCTGGCAGGTTGCCTTTTGTTCGCAGCATTAGTTGCTTTCATAGCTTGAGTTTTTTGTCTAGGAATTTCTAATCCTAAGGGTGGCATCACGATTCGAGTTTCATCGCTAGAGTTCTATAAATTGAAGTCTGTGTCAGGGAAAGATTTACATCTCTAGTGCTTAATCACGGCCCGAAATGGCCTGAATGTTTGCAATCGAAATAGAATTACGGGCCTCTATTCTGCCCGAGCCCTATAAATGTGCATTAATACTAGGGGAATATTTACAAGTTAAAATATTACATTTAACACAAAAATAAAACTTGTAATACAACCACACCCAACGGAAAAGAAATTTTTGTGGATGAAACCATCCACAAAAATTTCGTACGTACTTAAATTATATAAAAACTTATATAAAGGTACCTTTAACATATAACTTACATTCAACTTCAACAGAGACTCTTCTGTCCTGGTAGAAGACCTTGAAGTTGGTTCGGCTAGACCTACTGCAATACACCAGGAACACAACAAAACTGTACGTAGGCTTCAATTCCAAATCGAACAGAACATTCCATCATTGGATTTTCGATTTTGGCGGCACTAGTACAAACTCCAAATCGATCAGAAAAATTCCATCATTGGATTATCGATCTTGGATTAACTAAATAAACTCAAAACAAAATAACTGGAATCTTGCTTCACAACGTGGTTGTGCAGATCAGGCAAAGCTTTCCATTTCCGTACTCCGTCACGATCGCGACGAAAAATCTTCTACATCTAAACACAAGCCTAACCTAATACTATTGCTATATGTACACTATTTACAATGCCCGCGTGGGTTTTGCGGTTGGGCGCCATAACATGGACACCTACAAAACCCGTGCCGACGTTGGGCGCCATTATTACGATAAAATAATGGAGCACTACAAATGCATATTAAAATATACCATCTTGTAGTGGAACACTACAAATGCGTAATAAAATAAGGACATCACAATTGGACAAATACAACACAAAACATATATTTTGCCCTGTTACCCTAGTGGATAACGATTTCCGATGACAGGATGACGAGGTTTCATTAATGTTGTTGGCCCATCAGTCAATCCTGTAATCGTATTTTTTCTGGCAGGTTGCCTTTTGTTCGCAGCATTAGTTGCTTTCATTTGTTTTTTTTTTTTTTTTTCTGTGCCTTTTTTGTCTAGGAATTTCTAATCCTAAGGGTGGCATCACGATTCGAGTTTCATCGCTAGAGTTCTATAAATTGAAGTCTGTGTCAGGGAAAGATTTACATCTCTAGTGCTTAATCACGGCCCGAAATGGCCTGAATGTTTGCAATCGAAATAGAATTACGGGCCTCTATTCTGCCCGAGCCCTATAAATGTGCATTAATACTAGGGGAATATTTACAAGTTAAAATATTACATTTAACACAAAAATAAAACTTGTAATACAACCACACCCAACGGAAAAGAAATTTTTGTAATAATGTCATTATTACGATAAAATAATGGAGCACTACAAATGCATATTAAAATATACCATCTTGTAGTGGAACACTACAAATGCGTAATAAAATAAGGACATCACAATTGGACAAATACAACACAAAACATATATTTTGCCCTGTTACCCTAGTGGATAACGATTTCCGATGACAGGATGACGAGGTTTCATTAATGTTGTTGGCCCATCAGTCAATCCTGTAATCGTATTTTTTCTGGCAGGTTGCCTTTTGTTCGCAGCATTAGTTGCTTTCATAGCTTGAGTTTTTTGTCTAGGAATTTCTAATCCTAAGGGTGGCATCACGATTCGAGTTTCATCGCTAGAGTTCTATAAATTGAAGTCTGTGTCAGGGAAAGATTTACATCTCTAGTGCTTAATCACGGCCCGAAATGGCCTGAATGTTTGCAATCGAAATAGAATTACGGGCCTCTATTCTGCCCGAGCCCTATAAATGTGCATTAATACTAGGGGAATATTTACAAGTTAAAATATTACATTTAACACAAAAATAAAACTTGTAATAATGTCCTTAGGTATTTTTCGATTGTAAATAAAGAAATACTATTTAAAATGAATTGAGTTTATTCTGCGCGAAAACCAATGAGACAATTCATACTTTTGGTACCGAAAACGCACGTGTTTAAAATAACTTTTGAATGAAACAAGTTAAAATAATATAGATAAATGATTCGCAACAACGATTATTGTTGTGTCGGCTGTTTGCGCAGTTGCGGGTTGTTAGCAATTGCATGTGCAATGTGCTTGTTGATCTTCCTGGCCTTTTCCATCGCGATTCCTACTGGATCCTGAAGAATGCGGCGCCTTTCAAAAAGACGATCTAAGGAAACAATAAAGTAATTAATAAAAATCCATTTTACGCAAAAATAGCATATATGGTATACCTTTCATGTACTTCAGCTTGTTCGGATCAAGTTTGGTGGTTAGTTGGCTGCCAGGGTCTTGGTTCACTGCTTCCTTATTCCTTCCCTTCGGATTGTTAGAGGTCCTACCTGTAGCTGTAGCGTTTCCGACTCCTTCTGGGAACAAGCGAAGGAGCATCTCTTTCACAAACAGGTAGTCGCTGTCTTCTGAGTTCTGCGATACAGACAACAACCACTCGGCAGTTGGATACCCGTCGCATTCCGTGAAAGACTTGTCTTCATCCCTACGTACTATGGTCTCCTGAAGAAGCATATTCAACGATCGTAGCCTGACGTTCTCGGTTTGAAGCAATTCGATTTTTGAATCTTTTTCCTGGATGATTTCCTGTAGCTGTCTGATTTGCTTTTCGATGTTGGTCGCCGGCGAAACCTCTTCGAATCCCTCGAAATCACATTCATCACTGGATGCCAAATTATCCTCGTCCAACGAAGAATCCGCAACAGACGGTTCCAAAACGTAGGGATTGGTGCCACATGCAGATGGAAAAGTCGATGGTCCAGCTGAATATTGGTCGATCAATCCACATTCGACCACCGGAGGGATCACTGCATGCGGTGATACGCATTCGGGAACCTTAGATGGAGCGACAATTTTTTTCGAATTAATTCCAGTAGTATCCCTGGGTAAGGTATCGACGTTGCGTGAAGTGACAGTCAAGACGGAGCTGGCTGTAATTCGTTCCGGATGTTTCGGTGGGGCACCTGATGTTGACGGCACAGCACTGCCTTCATTTCTCGATCCAGCGGCTTGATTTTTATTTAGTTTCTCCGGTAACTTTAGGCCTTGATCTTTCCGACCACCACACGGACGTTTATTTTCAGATCCGGAATGTTCCGCCTGAAGCTGCTTCGCATGTTTTGGTTTCACACCAGATGTTGATGGAACGGCACAGCCTTCGCCTTTCGATCCAGGCGCTCGATGTTTACTGGCATCCACTTGTGCCTTGAGGGTTTCGCCTGCCCGGCCGATGCGCATACGTTTATTTTCCGGTGCAGATTGTTCCTGGAACTGCAATGAAATTGAGGTTATAATTTAGAATCATTCAATTAATCTAAAATCCTACCATTTTTTCCAATAGCTCCATATTGGCAGCATTCGCCTTCTTCGCCGCATTCTTTTGTGATTGGGATTTCTTTGGACGGCCCATTTTTATCAAAAACAGTTTTAAAAATGAAATTCTCAAAAAAATTGCAACCGCCGGCAAAACAACCACGCCACTGAGTGAAATCAAGACCAACAATTGAACAGGACCTGGAACAGGACACAACTCTAAAATGTAAACAATGGACTTCTGCAACGAATGTACGCTGGCCTGTCTACTCTCACCGAAAATTTTGACGTTTGAGCGGTACCGCTCCGCTCAAACGTCAAATTTTCGGTGAGAGTAAGCAGGCCAGCATAAATTCATGCAGAAGTCCCTAAGATGAATACAATCTGATTTTTGCAATCTATAAATCAAATATACATATTCTTGTTTCACTTTATTAATCAAACTAGATTAATTTAACGAATTAGTTTGCAACTCCTTATCTTCATCATCCCAAATTTATCAACGAGAATCCACATCAAATTTTATTTACAGATAACTGGTTTTTATTGCAAACAAAAAAAACGAATAGGCCACTTTCATAAGTACGTTTGGCAACAAAAATCAAATGCAATGGACCGATGCGCGAGTTCACTAATTTGACGTTTGAGTGGTGCCGTGTTTACAGATAATGAACTCTTTTTTATGGCCTAGATAAAATGGCACCGCTCAAAAGTCAAACGGTTGAATACGTGCGTAGGTCCATATGCCACTCTACTGACATTTGAGTCATGCTTTGTTATCTAGGCGGCCATGGAATCGAGTTAATTTTTCGTAAACACGGCACGGCTTAAACTTCAAAACTGTGTGCACTGCAAGACGGCAGTTGCTGGTGACTTTACTCTTTGGTTGCATTTCGGACTTGTTGAATCATTCGTAATTTATTTACTCTTTGTGTGGTCTGCTGAAAAACATTAAGTTCGAGCTACATTAAACAATATGAATACGCGAAGGCGACGTCATTTCTATTTGTCGGCCGAATACTATGGCCAAAAATACAACAAAAAGGTATGTATATTAAAAAAAACGAAATACGGTTACTCATGCGCTTCATTTTAGGAGTTGAAGTAAATACTCTTAATGGTTTTCCTGTGAATTTCCTATTTACTTTTAGACAAAAAGAAATGCCATTGAAAGTGCTTCCGGATCATGGATTTGTCCAGAGAATGAAAACGAGATGAATTATGTTAATTCTGTACAAGATGAATCAACCATGCAAAATGTTCCGCACGATCGTGAAAATGTTTCAACTGTTTCGGATGTGAGTGATTCAGAAAACGAATCTTTGGAAGAACAACATAATAGCGTTTTGCTTGATGGACCAGAGAATTTGCCGAAAGTGAGTACTTTTATAATTAATTAAGAATTGATAAACACTTTTCTTTTTTCCTTTTCCAGCTGTTCTCCATACTCAACAAAAAGCAGTTTACTGTTGGGGCCGGCTTGATAGTTGACGATGTTCTGTTAATGATTATGAACTATTACGTACGACACGGCCTAACACAAACTGCTGTAGAAGATTTGCTGAAATTGCTTAACACTATTTCTGGCGTCAAAGTACTTCCAGAGAGTTTTTCATCATTCATTTCACATTTTGAGTCCGATCCTTATAACTCATCTCGAATATACTACTGCAGTAAATGCCAGTTTGATTACGGCCCAACGCCACCGGAATCAAATGTTGGATGCTCTATCTGCGAATCTAAAGAGACAGACTTCTTCATTTCAATTCCCGTCGAATCTCAAATACAACAACTTGTGATTGAATATGAATCCAAAATTGAAGAACACCAGCGTTATATCGACGAGCATAACATTTCTGATGTAATGCGCGGCAGGTATGCCAGGAAAATTCTTCAGGAGGAATCACGACCATGCCTGACCTTGAGTGCCAATACTGACGGCGCAGCCACTTTCCGATGCACAACTCAAAAACCACTATATCCATTGTTTGTGACGTTGAACAATCTTCCTCCATATTTACGGTTTTCGAAACACAATCTAATTCTTGGCGGTTTGTGGCTTTCCAATGGTGAACCAAACACCAATTTATTGTTCAAGTACTTTTGCATAGAACTTCAACGATTAAAGCACGATGGAATAACTATTGGTTCTAAAGTGTATACCGTGGCATTGCTGCAAGTCAATCTGGACTCGGTAGCGAGGTGTAAAGTTCAGAACATGAAACAATTCAATGGATCATATGGCTGCACCTATTGCCTACACCCCGGAGAAGTTAAAGCTTCAAACAATTCAAGATGTTATCCGTTTCTGAAACACGTTCCAAAAAGAGAAGATAAACTGACTAGGCAATTGATGGACAAAGTATCCGCGTCAGGCAAGGAGGAGTTAGGAGTCATGGGAAAAACCGTGTTTACGTTTTTACCGAACTTCGATGTTATTGGATGCTTTCCGCCTGATTACATGCATTCAGTTTTACTTGGCGTTGTAAAACAGCTGTGGAGCTTGTGGACCGAAAGTGAGAATCATAGACAACCCTTCTATATTGGCAATCGCTTGATGGAGATTGAGCAAAGAGTATTGGGCTTCCGTCCACCGTCAGTTTTTCCAAGGAAACCGCGACAACTAAAGGAGTACAAAAAATACAAAGCGAATGAGTGGGAACCTATGCTTCTCTATTACCTGTATCCGGTGCTGACTGAAATCCTGCCTCAACACTACATAAACCATGTAATGCTACTGGCATCATCCATTTACCAACTCCTAGATCCAAAGATGAATGACCAGGTGATATCCTCTTGTGAAACGAAACTGAACGCGTTTTTACAACAATTCGAAAAACTGTACGGCAAAGACAACATGTCCTACAATGTTCATTTGCTAGGACATTTAAGTGAAGCTGTTCGAGATTACGGAGCGCTTTACAATTTTTCGTTATTTCCGTACGAAGCAGGTATGTACACAAAACGCTGTAAATTTTGGACAATACATGACATTAGTATTTTTGATTTTTTTAGGAAATGGGATGCTCCAAGGTTTTCGAACGGGAACCAATAAGCCACTACTTCAAATCAAACGAAAATACTATATGAACAAGCTGTGCCATAGGACTACCATTGGTGTCAATTCAGATGTTCGAAAATGGGTTAACTCCATGTGGTCGAAATCAAACACCCAGGTCCAATTCGATCCCAAAATGTTATATGTTCTAAATGATACCTTCATATTCGATGACGACGTAGATGCAAGATCATTCACCGCTCACAGTAAACTATATATTAAGGGATTATGCTTGGGTACTAGGCCGGGGCCCGTGGCGTAGTTGGCCACACGTTCGCTTCATATGCGGATGGTCATGGGTTTGATTCCCAGCCCCGGCACTTGTAATTTTTCGTCAGTTGCTCTTCCCTCGAGAGTGGCTGGCACTGACCCTCTTCTGAGCCCCGTGGCTCAAACGGACCCGGATACCTGGACATCGGCGAACTGCTACTCATAATGGACCCCCAATCGGACTGGAAAGGAACAACGACCATCCATCATCCTTGTGCTCATCCTTCTACCATGTACGGAGTAGAAAAGTGAAAGCAGCAGAAAGGCAACCAGTTCGATAAAGTAGAATAGAATATACATCTAGGCGTTGTACAAAAAAAAAATGTAAGTGCAGCTGTCAATGGAAATCGCTCACGTAGTGCCCTAGTGGACAATAGAGCTGTAATTAGGTTAAGTGATTAAGAATAAAATTGGCTTGGGTACTAGAAAATCAAGCCAAGACTTCAAGTACGATGACTCGTGGATCTACATGAACGATCATTTCTATAATATACAGTGACCCCACAATTTATGAATCGGCAAAAATGACCACAGTTTATGGATCACTCCATTTGATCAACATGGTGATTCATAAATAGTGTACAAAAATTAAGGTGATTCATCGGTGTGGGGTCACTGTAATAGAAATTTTATGCGATGCTAATAATTCCACTTACATTGTTGGTCAACAGCTGCGTTGCAAAAAACTGTTCATTAATGTTTATTCGTATGTTATGACAGATATTTTCAAAGTAATGACAATTAACGATTCTATTCAGCAGTGTATGAATATGTGTGTAAAATTTAGCGATCGAACAGTACATTATATATCCAAGTGTAAAGTACAAACTCAAGTTGACTGATCGATGATTTTTGAAAAAATCATAAATAAATAAAATAGCTGAAAACACAAAGTTATCAATAGTTTCATTTTCATTTCATTTTGCAGCGTTTGGTGGGGCAATAAGAGCGCAAGTCAATCCAAAGCCGAAGATCAAGGAGGGGTAATGGCCGTAATAGTCCGTGCGGACCACATGAACACCATCGGATGGGTAATGGTATGGGTTGGGGAAAGGGGTTGGATTAGACTTGGCACAATAATGCAAATAATACCACGAAATTTTAAAAATTTTGTTGATCATCATTGTTGATTATTATTGTATCCAAATAAAAAATAATGGTGATATACTTCTTGATTTAAAATGCAATAAATTCATATAATGATAAATAAGATCAACTATTCTGAATTAAAAAAGAGAAAATTATATTTTAAATTATATTTCAATACTAAAATTTGAGTTATAGACCAAAGAAAAATTATAGGAATTTTCATTGAAGTTCAATTAAGTATGCTGTAATCCTAATCATGTCGTTATCAAAAAGAAGCGTCTAACAAAATTTCTTTTATCTTTCTGCCATGCTTTAATATTACCTAGAGATCAACAAAAATTTGTATATTCGGTCAGATGAGTAATACTCATTGAGTATGATGTTTTTTTATGAGTTTTCAATTCAGCTAGTAAGAAATGATAAATGTCGAGCACTTGACACTGAAGAAGTCTGTAAGTCACAGACGAAATAGGCCTATCTGTCCGAAGATAAGCACAGTAGTAGAATTAAAAGGAATTTGCTCGTCCTTTCTAGTTTTTCTTTAAAAGAGTTATTCATTTTTTATTTTCTTTTGCAAAAGTAAAGTATTAGTGAAGTGTTTTTAAATTAAACTAGAGTCTGAAGTAACAAGTTCTACTAAAAGCTCTAAAAGTAATAGTAAAGTGAAGATGGCAACCAAGCCAAAGTCAGAGCCGAATAAGTTCATCGAGTTGAAGAAGACCATCGCAGGATTACACAAGGATATCGCGTTTCTCAAGAAGTGTATAGAGTACAGGCTTACTCCCGTAAGTCACAAGGTAAAAGTTAAAACAGCCACAAACCCCAACATAGTAAAGACACTTGAACAAACACTCATCAAAGAAAGCATCAAAAAACTACACAGCAAGATCAACATGAAAACTTTGGAATGTTATTCTCTCCATTTAAAGTTAGCGAAAGATTATCCTGAATCTTTCCCTAATTTTCTAACAAAAGTAAAAGTTGCAGAATTTTGTGAATCAGAAAGAAAAAGGAAATTACTAGATAAAAAACTTAAAGCATTAAAGATGCAAAATCCGAAGTTTACATGTTCTTCTACACAACCACAAAACACAACACAAGAACTAACTGGGTTAGTGGTCAATCGCTCTTCCGAACAGTTTACGGAAGAACAGTTGACCCTTCTCAACAAAGGTCTTAACTACGCAGTACACTCTAAACCAGATTCAACACAAACCATAATCGACATTGAAACAGCTATCAACACGAACAATTTACAGACACCACAGATTCAAGAAATCAGAACACAAACAGCTAGCACTATTCAAAACACACAACAAAACAAATTGAACAAAGAACACCTGAAAGAACAACGAATAATCAAAGAACTTAACCAGAAACCAGTTTTCTATCTGAAAGCTGACAAAGGAAACAAAACAGTAATCATGAACAAAGAGGACTATGATGAAATAATGAATAACAAGATTCAAAATGGACCTTACCGAAAACAACGTACTGATCCTCTTCCAGGATTAGTAAGACGTGTTGACAAAACTCTCAAAGAGTCTACACCAGTTTTAGGAAGCGTCATTAAAAGCCTGAAAGAATCTAACCCTTCGTTGCCAAGAATAAAAGGACTTCCCAAAGTTCATAAACCTGGAAATGAAATGCGTGAGATTGTTTCAGCCATTGGTTCACCTACACACAAAATTGCCAAATATTTAGTACAAGAATTCCAAAACATGCCTAAAAAATTTCACAGTAGATCTGTCAAGAATTCCGAACAATTCACAGAACTAGTACAGAATTTATCCGTTAACGACGATGAAATTTTAGTTTCATTCGACGTTAAATCACTATTTCCAAGCATTCCAGTTAAAGAGGCCATTAACCTACTAGAAGATTGGCTTCTGAACCAATATGAAGATTCAAATTCAGATTGGATTAAGAAAGTTCGTACATACATCAAATTAACCAAACTTTGTATGGAAGAAAATTATTTTTCGTTCAGAAATGAAACCTACAAACAACTTAATGGTGCCCCCATGGGCAATCCACTTTCTCCATTTTTAAGTGAAATTTTTATGGCAAATTTGGAAAAACGCTTAGAAAACAACAAACAGCTTCCTGAAGTCTGGTGGAGATACGTTGACGACGTGTTTAGCATTGTTAAGAAACATCTTTTACCTGAAATCTTGAACAATATCAATAATGCACACAAAAACATCGAATTCACTTGTGAAATTGAACAGAACAACCAACTACCATTTTTGGACATACTCATCGTAAAACAAGAATCAACACTTTCCTTCGAAATTTACAGAAAACCGACACACACTCAACGCACTATTCCAAATTCATCAAATCACTCACATCAACACAAAATTGCATCCTTCAACACAACAACAATACATACGTTCTTTGACTACACTGACACGGACAGAACCTACACTTAAACGGATAACTGTGAACTACAACAATGACACCAAAAAACTCCGACCAATTCTCAAAAAGTTTGGTTTTTAATTAGTTTTCACAAGCAAAGCTAACCAACTTCAAACTCTCTTAGGATCTACGAAAGACCCGTTGGACAACTTAACAAAATCTGGTGTTTACAAAGTAACATGTAATCACTGTGACAAAATATACATAGGACAAACAAAACGCACACTCAACACACGATTCAAAGAACACATAACGGAAGTATCAAAAGCACACAAAGACACAGACAAGGGACTCATTCATCATTTTAAATCTAAAGTTGCTGAACATATTTTCAATGAAGGACATTTTATGAATACTTCAAATATTAAACTCTTACGACACATTACAAACCCATGGAAACTTGATGTTGCAGAAAGTTTAGAAATTTACAAACAAAACAATAAAAAACTACTTAACAAGGATCAGGGCAATGGGTACACGTGGCTGTTTAAATTTTTACCTAACACACACAAAACATTACACAATACACAAAACACAAATTGACTACCTACCAAATCGGCAGGAAAAAAATAACACAACAAACACCAATTGACTACCTACCAAATCGGTAGGAATTTTCCTAGCTTTAGGTATCTTATTGACACCCTGTTTTCTAACAGGCAGATACACCCCCTTTTTTACAAATATGTACCTACAATTTTGTACCTACATTTTTATACCTACACTTTTACCCACACACGTACCTACACATACACTCCTAGTATAAATACCACAACGAATGCGAGGGTTTCTTCAGTCGAGCACTTGACACTGAAGAAGTCTGTAAGTCACAGACGAAATAGGCCTATCTGTCCGAAGATAAGCACAGTAGTAGAATTAAAAGGAATTTGCTCGTCCTTTCTAGTTTTTCTTTAAAAGAGTTATTCATTTTTTATTTTCTTTTGCAAAAGTAAAGTATTAGTGAAGTGTTTTTAAATTAAACTAGAGTCTGAAAAAAAAAAAGATAAATGTTTGTCCAAAGTATCAGATAGAACTCATTGACGTCAATAATGTATTTTAAGAATTGAGTATTGATCACACGTTGGCTTTGTAAAGATATCTACTTTGTCGTTATAAATTAAGTTGTCCATCTTGCTAAATAAGTGATCAGTTTTCGTCATGTCAAGCTGCGTTGGTATCAAAAACTTCTTCCTAACATTGAATCTGTGGAATTTAGGAGTAGGCATTGCAACCTCAAGGATTAGGAAAGGTGGGAGATTAACTTTGTATTGAGCTGTGAAAGAATGTGTTGTTAATTATATGGTCAACGTAATTTACCTTTGAAAAAATGGTACCAATAATGCAGTAAGAATTTTGGACATACAGTGTCAGACAAAGCAAAAATACCGGCAATCCATTTTCATACAAAACGGTAACGATGCTTGATTTTCAGTGAGCAGATTAGGTTAGTTTCTTGTGTTTCTTGTTCTTGTGTCTTCATTACTAAGAAGTTTAGTTAATAATTATAACAAAGTGGAGGAAAATTTTGTATCGACTTCCTTCCTGCAAATAAAAATAAAATATATCAAAAACAACTAAAAATGACCCCAGAGCTTCTTTGTCTGATCATGGAAAGTATCGATTCTTGGTGGCACCACGAGTGTGCATCTTTCTCTGTAGAGTAAAGATGCATTTAAGCCCCGAGACCTGACAGCAATCAAGCTGATCACAAGGTTGTGCCTTTGCCCAGGGAAAACACAAAGTTATCAATAGTTAAATAAAAATGTATCTTTTCCAAACCGAAAGTTATTACGCTCACATATAACACTAAAGTGTAAATTTGTGGATAAAATTTCGAAATGGTTCGAAACGAAAGGGATGTGTTTGAACACGTCTTACAAATCATCTTCAATTTTCATACCACAGTCTCAAAATTCAAATAATGTTGAATTTGACATTTTCAACCTCTTATGATTTTGTATATATTGTCAAGTCTCGCTAAACCCTCCTTCCTAAAAGCGTGACGTAGTTTATGAATGTTTCCCTAAGTATTTAGGAGTACCACAAATTTCATTGTTCACATATTTTATTATAACTACATCATATAAGGATTATAATATTGAATTCACCGATAAAATAACTCATTAAGAACAAAATATGTTATGATTGCATAATTTGTCATTGGGATGTTATCCTATTATTGTCTATATTTTATTTGGAGAAGAACTAATTTAGTCCTGATTGCATATTTTGTTATTATAAAGTATTTTTTTGTTATTGAATAATAACTCAAAAATAACAAATTTTACAATCATAACACTTTTTGTTCTTGATGTGTTATTTAGTGTTATTTGTGAATAACATAAGAATGGTAAAATGAGTTATCATTGCAAAATTTGTTATTATTTTGTCCTTGGTTTGTTCTTCGCCTCTACCCGGGTAGGTACTCTTGATATTTTCATCGACGTAAGCCAAAGTGTTTCTGATTGCTGAGAATACTAGAGGTCTGGCATGCACAGCACACATTATCACGTGGTCGCACATGTTCCTCGGCTTCGTGGACGATGTTCTTCTCCCTCATCATCGATCGTAGGGCAGTGGAGGAAGATTGTGATCCTCTTAAGAGAGAGACAGAGAGGATAGGCTTGACGATTAATTAGACCATCATGAGGTCGGTCAGGCCGATCAATGTTACCTCGCTGATCAATGATACCCCGTTTTACGGTACATAGTGTACCTAGAAGCGAATACTGTGGAACGAATGAAATATGACAAACTTCAGTGGACGCAGTAGTCACGCGTTCAAATCATAAGCGGATGGACATGGGTTCGATTCCCAGCCCCAGCACCTGCATTTTTTCCTCAGTTGCTCTTCCCGTCGATCGAGAGCGGCTGACACTCTCCTTCCTGTAATTTGAAATTGCTCTCGTAGTGTCCTAGCGGACAATAGAGCTGTCAATCAGGTTAAGTGGTTAAAAATAAAAAAAAATGCCGGGATCTAGAGTGCATTTTAAATAGATCAAACTTAACATAAGAATAAAAACCCTAATTAATCCACCTAGCGGTGATGGCGCCTTTCTCGTGCCTTGGAAAACACATTTCAACACAACTCAAGTGACATGTTGATGGATATTGCACTTTCATACATTTAACAGAAATCCATTTCATGGCATCAGAGACCATATCGTTTATCTGGTTTTTGATTCTTGAGCCGCCGTTTAGAATTAAAGTCCGGCAGCTTGGAAATTCTGGTCGCTGTTTTTGGACTCCAGACTTCTTCCCCATACAAGATACACCCATATTGTACGGATTTAGAACCCAAAACTCCATTAAACAGAAGTCATTTTAAGTTTTGAACTGCCATCTTGGATTGTAGACCACCATCTTGGATACTCTGTTTGTCATTTTTGGAGTAAAGATTTCTTCCCCACCATAGGGCACTTGCTGGCTTTGTTTAGTGTGCCCAACAGACCCATTTGATTTTGCTGTGAAACGTTTCGTAACGCGATTCTCATTACAAAGCGTTACCAGCAAAATCAAAGGGTCTGTTGGGCACACTAAACAAAGCCAGCAAGTGCCCTATTGCATGGTTTCAAGTCCTAAAACTCCATTAAACAGTCGCCATCTTGAATTTTGAGACGCGATCTCGGATATTTTGGTCGCCATCTAGGATATTTTAATCGTCATTTTTGGACTTCCCACATCTTTCCAATACCAAATATTGCATGGTTTTAAAGCCTGAAACTCCTTTAAACAGCCGCCATCTTGAATATTAGGAAGCCATCTTGAATTTTGGACCGATATCGTGGAATTTCTGGTCTCCAGTTTTCATTTTCGCATAAAATTCGTAAACCATGCTAAAGGTTACAAAAATCGCCGCAGTTTAATAAGTCGCATAATGGGGCTTGGTTCAGTTTTATATACGGCCAGTTCCACCGGTGCTGGTCTGAATCACTGAAATGGCCATAACTCCGGAACGCCTCGACCTATCCGTACCATTTTTAATAGCAATACACAATAGACTGGATCAACTAAGTCGATTTTTTGGAACACAGCTTTTTCGATTCCTTTTGGCGTCCAAAACAACAGTGCAAAATTTGGGAGCGATTGGTTGCGTTCCCCTATTCTGCATTGCGATTGAAATTTGTATGGAATTTAGTATGGAAAAACGTGTTTTTTTTAGATTTTTCTCCTAAATTGATTTTTTTTTGTCTAAAACGATCCAACTAATGACGTTGAAGTTTAGCCTAGCCTACATGCTGAAAAACTTTGCCGAGGACCGCAAAATAATCCGACACTTGTGAAAAAAGTTATAACGTGCAGATTGCCCAGTGGTGCTTTAACATGTAAAGGAATAACATCAATAAAATCTCAACTTTTGGCCTAAGTTACCGAAAAAATAACTTTTTTCACAAGCGTCGGATCACTTTGCGGTCTTCGACAAAGTTTTTCGGCATATTCTAGGCTATACTTTAACGTCATTAGTTACATGGTGTTAGACAAAAGAATTCAAATTGGGAATAAAATGCAAAAAAGTACGTTTTTCCATACTAAATTCCATACAAATTTCAATCGCAATGCGGATTACGGGGACGCAACCAATCGCTTCCAAATTTTGCACAGTTGCTTTGGACGCTGTGGTAGCCGCGTGTGATAAGCACAAGAGTGTATAACGAACTAACTATTCGGCTGCTGCTCAGCCGAGCATGAGCCGACCGTGTGCTCTGCTCAGCTGCATGTATGTACACGATTGCACCGCACTGTATATAGGTGAACGGATAAGACACTCGTTACCACATCCCCCTTTCTTTATTCTAAATTTGTCAGTTATAGTTCAAACTATTTTTAAGTGCAAATGTATTTTAAAAGCTGTACTCTAGTTAAGTGATCTGACCACGTCTCTGAATAACAATACGTTATGGAGACTAATCAATAGCTAAATAGAATGATTCAACGCAGTATTGCTACAATAGATGTTTTGCAGTGTATGAATATCTAATGATTGCACTATTCCGCACTATATTGTACTTAACTGGAATTGTTGAGCATTCATTCACTTATGCTGTTGCTGAGGCAACCCTTCTACTACTTCTCGTCTGCTTCCTCTCCTCCTTCATATTTCACCAAAAAAAATCTTCATATTATCTGGTTAGAAAGGTTATTCATCAATGAATTCGTTTGACTTATCCTCGCTGTGTTAACTGAATTTGTACAGTTAGGAATGGGTATTCATTTAATCTTCTCTTCTCTGATCTGCATCTCAGAATATTTCTACCTATTGTAATAAATATAGTACATTCTGGTAAACTCTTACCCCAAATGCATTTCCATTTTAGGGATTATCTATCTTACTTGACATTCCGTACCACGATATGATTTTACAACTATAAACAGTCGTTACAGTTATGGAAGGACTCCTCCATCGTCATAGTCAGCTAACTCCTCGTAGGCTTACTGTTTGGTACGGTAAGTGGTGTGCACTATTCGATAGATCACTGCTTCCCGGATAGATGAAGGGATTTTGAGTTAATTCAAATCGGATTACTTAACACAGGCATTTTCTCAATACGGCATCTACCTGGCTTTCTTCCACGCATGATCATTAGGAACCACTAGTCATGGAAAATTTACATTCCTGTATTGTCAATAAACGCTTATTATTCACAGATTATTCACGTGATCACGTATTGCACACTTACTATTCGTACACATCTCAGTTTTCGAACACTTATTTTTGACATGTTATAATTTTCCATGTTTAAACCGCATGTTTGTATACTATTTTCAATCGTCTGGAAACTTGAGAGCACTGTAATCCTTTTCAACTCCAAAGAACCATCCTGTTTGCAAGTACCGATCCTATATTGGTTATTCTGGAGCCGCTCTAGTGCAATCAATCCAACAACTCAGTCTGCAGTGATGCTTTCTTTATATATTGTCTACATAACCCAAGTTTTGATTTGAACAATAATACAATGTTTGTGACTATTTCATTTTGTTCTAAGCAGTCGATCAATTACAGCACCTCCTGTATGCTTTCTGTATAGTTTATACTCAGTCAGTGAATTTAATCACAACTCATCAATACACTGCACGAATTAATACATCTCCTTCTTCTGAATGTTTCTACCCTCTCACCGGAACCTGGCTTGACTCTTATCATCTTTGTGTTCTTTAAGTGCTTAATCAGGTATTAATTCAAGGAATACCTTTGCCTGTCATTGCAAGAATGTGTTCCTCCTCTCCTCTTCTTGGCGTAACGTCCTCACTGGGACAAAGCCTGCTTCTCAGCTTAGTGTTCTATGAGCACTTCCACAGTTATTAACTGAGAGCTTCCTCTGCCAATGACCATTTTGCATCTGTATATCGTGTGGCAGGCACGAAGATACTCTATGCCCAAGGAAGTCAAGGAAATTTCCTTTACGAAAAGATCCTGGACCGACCGGGAATCGAACCCGTCACCCTCAACATGGTCATGCTGAATACCCGTGCGTTTACCGCCTCGGCTATATGGGCAAGAATGTGCATATTGTATGGTAAGCACAATAACACGCTATATCCAAGTTTAGAGTCCCAACTGAATCGGGAATCGATGCCTGCGTCTCTAAATCCAAAAGCTCCACCACTAGGCTAACTGGAGCTACCATAAGAATATTCAAAGTTCTTATGTACCTTCAGAAAAAGAATTACTCTGAACTCGTGACGGATAAAAGAGCTGCTGAATACCAAGCTTTTGAATGTTATACCAGGCTTTGAACCTTATTTTTTTTTACTTAATTAAATTAAAACCTGCATCACATGTTTCATCCAATTTTAACAGGATTAGTCTTTTTCGTGCATTTCGCAAGAGTTGTGATTGATATCAACGCAAGCCTTGAAACTCTGTGGAATAGAAATAAAATATTTTTTTTTGAGTCAGAATTACATATCACACAAAATTTAATACGCAATAAATAAAGCAAATCCGAAGCTGTCATACAACTAATGAAGGAAATAAAATGGTAATTATTTGTAGTCTACCTTTCATCTTATTATTTAGAAACTTTTACGAATTGCCTGTATTGCTACAATTCAATACTAAGTTTTTGTTGACGGAACCATCCCTATATTATTTCTCTCTTCATATCAGTGAATGAATTTAAAGCTTTCTATGTGTTGTTGTTGAATTTAATCACAGTTCTTGCAGTAGCATCTAAGTGGGTATACTCTCGTCCATTGTTTTCACACTAGTATTGCTTTTCTGTATTTAAGTGAATTTAATCACAACGTGCTATGTACTCTATCAATCAATCAATCAATCAATCAGTGAATTCAATCACAATTGTTTCCGTTGACTTCACCAGTTTCACCCATCTGTTCTATTCATCAGTGAATTGAATCACATGTATTCCTGTTTGTTTCAAGTGAATTTAATCACAGTATCTTCCACGTACGCTCAGTGAATTCAATCACAGCTCAATGTGCTCTGCGTGAATTTATCACACTCTGTTCCTCACGTTATCGGTGAATTTAATCACATCTTTTATTGTAGTTTCCAAGTGAATTCACCCAAGCAACATGACTTGTTTCAAAGCCAGTGCCAGCAACATCAGTGTAATTTATTCACTGTTCGTATGAAGGACAACAGAACACAATTGCTTCTTCTTTGAAATGCAAAAAACGCAGATTCTAAATCGTTATCAAACTTGAGCTACGGGGAATGATAAAAAAATGGAAAAAATATGTCCAGACTCGAACCGTGGATACAAGGAGTATTAACCACTCACCTTACATACTGCACCGAAAGAGATTTGCTGCTCAACATACCATAAAAGCTACCGAAGCTACGCGTTACTTCATTGCGCATTCTTTGTCATAAGTTAATAAATAAACTGTGATAATGAAAAGACGCGCAAGTTTTCCGCAACATATTTGGAACTTAATCTGAACAAACAAACCAGAGTAAGATGTATAATGTTTGTTATATAGCACATTTAAAGCAGTCAGCTTGCTTTGTCACTTGTGAGGAATATGTAAGCTCCACATCCATAAATTGATGTCAAACACGATGTTATTTGTGATTCCTATGAAACAAAGCTGCAGCTTAACGATATTCGAAGCTTAAATGCAACTCAACTGACAAGATGGAAGTTGCGTGTGCTTTTAATGCAACTCTTTTAGACCAAAGCATAGAAAGCCACATTTTGGATGATGTTGCAGGTGCTGCTTGGGTAATCACAACCCTCTTCAAGTGCCTTCGGTCTATCTCACAACAGTCTTCGCGAGCAGTGAATTTAATCACAGTTTAAATAAAATCCATTCTATGCACCGTTGATGTTTCGAAGTTTATCATAATCACTAACTAAACCAATGCTATGTACAGTTCAATTCTGAAACATGGAAGTCAACAGTAATAAGTCTTTATTAGTCCCTACTTCGAGCAAGCCTTCACAAATAGTTGCCAGCTAAGAGATGCGTAGCTACTTGGCAGGAGGTGCTGCTTAAGAAATGATATCTTACCTGCAGCGAGATGGAAGAAGTGCATCAGCATATATGTTTTGGCAGTTATACCTCACGACAGATCCACCAATATAGCTCAGCAAGAATTCGGTAGCCCGTCGTGAGTAATTTTACAATCAACACGGAGAATATTAAAAAGCGAACATAATTTCGGTTAGCGATCCGGTAAAGATATGAGAGCTATAATTGAAGGCTTTCCCAAAATCGGTACATAAAATAACAGCACAGCACAATAGATCTGCTTAGAAGAACGATTCCAAAATTCCTTGAACATCATATCTCAACGCATCCTTCTTATTAACGGAATTAGTCGATATTGAACTAGAAGGTTTATTAAAAAACGAGAAGCAACTGGCTTTACCAGGCAGCTAACAAAATTTAAAGGAGCAACTATGGATACATTACCACAACTAAACAAAATGATAAGCGTTTGGGTAGTTCTGACTGTTAACCCCAATTGATTGGCATCTCGAACATCGATGGAAGCTGTCCAATGAAACAGTATTTTTAGCGGTTGTATGAATCAAGTATGACCTTCGGACGAAACAGCGATTCAAAAGTGGGTTTAAGTTCATATTGCATCCAAATACCATGCTCTTGACCAACGGTCGCTGTCGCTGAGCTGAGTTGTATGATGGACACAGCATCCGATGAATATCGACACTGCTAGGATACAATTCCTTGTAAACATTCAAAGGGAGTGCGAGTAGCATTTATCGTAAGACTTGTCTCCAGCTAATCAAACCACAAGTTTGTTTTTATCAGTGAATTCAATCACAATACTTCATAGTTTTTTTTTCAAGTGAATTCAATCACGAAGCTTTGCATAAAATGCATCATATTGCCATGATTAGTTCCCTGCACTTCTCTCATAATACAAAAGATCAGAACCCAAACTAAATAAATGTCAGCTTTTCTTATTTATAAAACTTTTCTTTCGGAAAAATATATCGAATGCATTTAAAACAAATCTTGGTGATTACTCTGGAAGCCCAGCGGTTATAGTTGTTAAACCAATCAATATGGTTAAATGGTTTTGCATACGCACCTTTTAGTACAGCTTTCAATACAATCGACTTTTCGCCAATTACCACAGAAACATCAAAGTGATGATACTATTTTCACCTTTTTTTCTTCGCATTGCCACATCAGCATATCTACATCACTTTGCAATTAGGCCGATGCAAATATTATTTTTCTTTTATGTCCGAGACCTCCCATCGAGTACGAGGGGGTGGACAAAAATAAATTAGGAACAAACGAAAAAAAAACTATTGAAAAATTTAAGATTATAAGCACCATTGAAAAAATATTTGTCAACTATTGAAAAATTGTTGGCTTGAAAACATTTTTTTAATAAAAACAGGGTCATTGGTCGCCATGTTTTTTTTTCGCCCCGTCAATATTTTGGGATTTTTGAAAAATGTGGTGACATAAAACAAATTTAATATTTGCATCGGCCTTACCTGCAATCCACACATAAAAGACATCCGGCTTTTCTCCGCTCACCGCCCCACAATCGCTATGATGCTTTTTTTTCGGCACCGCACGCGGAACAATGAGCCGGTGACCTTGGCTTCGCACAAAGCGCTCGCTATGGAGCGTCGTCGCATCACCGCTTTCTTTATTTTTCCCCCGTTCACTGTTAATTAAATCAAATATTCTGTGCCTTCGAACTTTTCTCTCTTGTTCTATTCACATTTTTTTTTTCAATATAATCAATAATCAAGAAAAAACACTAACGCGTTAACACGGGCACAGTATTCTTCCCATCAGCATAATTTTCTTCTAAGCCGCATCCATTGAATAAAACACACAATATAAAGAAAACAATTAAATTCTTATTTCACTCATTGACTGGTTATTTTCGATCGAAATCAAATTCACTTCATATTTTCTTCTTTATTCGCAAATCATTCAACTTTTCTGTTTTTTTTATCCTCGTCACCACTTGTGGTAGCCGCGTGTGATAAGCACAAGAGTGTATAACGAACTAACTATTCGGCTGCTGCTCAGCCGAGCATGAGCCGACCGTGTGCTCTGCTCAGCTGCATGTATGTACACGATTGCACCGCACTGTATATAGGTGAACGGATAAGACACTCGTTACCACAGACGCTAATACAGATTGAAAAAGCAACGCTTTTTCAGCTCCATACAATGTTGACCCACTCTAATACACACATACAGACATCATCTCAATTCGTCAAACTGAGTTGATTGGTATATGTGACTCGACTTAGTGTTCTTAGAGCACTTCCACAGTTAATAATTGAAGGGCTTTCTTCGCCCGCCATTGCATGAATTTGTACATTGTGTGGCAAGTACAATTTTCCCGACCGGAACGGGAATCGAACCCGCCGTCTCCGGATTGGCGATCCATAGCCTTATCCATTAGCCTAACTGGAGACCCCTCTATCACTCCTTAAAAAGTTTGCATCCACCCATCGGGACCCCCCAGAACCGGTTCCGGAACACTACCGGTTCAGATATGCTTTGATACTGTTTTCCTACTAACCGTTTCGGTAACCTGGAAAATACCGCTGTTTGATGTGTCGCATGAATGAGTTATGTTCAATTTTGGCCTCTAATATTTGGCCACTTCTAGCGGGACACCCAGAACCAGTTCCGGAACACTACCAGTTCAGATATGGTCTGATACTATTTTCCTGCTAGCCTTTCATCAGGTTATCGAAAATGTCCCTGTTTGATGTGTCGCATACATGGGTTTGGTTTTCTTTTATATTTGGCAACTTCCAGCGGGACATCCGGAACCGGTTCTGGAACACTCCCGGTTCTGATATGGTCTGAGACTATTTTCCTGCTTAGGTAATCGAAAATGCCACTGTTTGATGTGTCGCATGAATGAGTTATGTTAAATTGGTTATTTGGCCACTTCAGGCGGAACTCCCAGAACCGGTTCCGGAGCACTACCGGTTCAGATAACCGTTCATCAGGTTATTGAAAATGCCGCTGTTTGATGTGTCGCATGCATGGGTTTGGTTATCTTTGATATTTGGCCACTTCCGGCGGGACATCCGGAATTGGTTCCGGAATACTCCCGGTTCTGATATGGTCTGAAACTATTTTCCTGCTTACCGTTCATCGGGTTATTGAAAACGCCGCTGTTTGATGTGTCGCATGAATGAGTTATGTTCAATTTTATATTTGGCCAATTCCGGCGGGGCACAAAGAACCGGTTTCAGAACACTACTGGTTTAGATATGGTCTGAAACTATTTTCCTGCTTACCGTTCATCAGGTAATCGAAAATGCCACTGTTTGATGTGTCGCATGCATGGGTTTGGTTATCTTTGATATTTGGCCACTTCCGGCGGGACATCCGGAACCGGTTCCGGAACACTACCGGTTCAGATATGGTCTGAAACTATTTTCCTGCTTACCGTTCATCAGGTTATTGAAAACACCGCTGTTTGATGTGTCGCATGAATGAGTTATGTTCAATTTTATATTTGGCCAATTCCGGCGGGGCACCAAGAACCGGTTCCGGAACACTACTGGTTTAGATATGGTCTGAGACTATTTTCCTGCTTAGGTAATCGAAAATGCCGCTGTTTGATGTGTCGCATGAATGAGTTATGTTAAATTTTATATTTGACCACTTCAGGCGAAACACCCAGAACCGGTTCCGGAACACTACCGGTTCAGATATGGTCTGAGACTGTTTTCATGCTAACCGTTCATCAGGTTATCGAAAACGCCGTAGTTTGACGTGTCGCATGCATGGGTTTGGTTATCTTTTATATTTGGCCACTTCCGGCGGGACATCCGGAACTGGTTCCGGAACACTACCGGTTCAGATATGGTCTGAAACTATTTTCCTGCTTACCGTTCATCAGGTTATTGAAAACGCCGCTGTTTGATGTGTCGCATGAATGAGTTATGTTCAATTTTATATTTGGCCAATTCCGGCGTGGCACCAAGAACCGGTTCCGGAACACTACCGGTTCAGATATGGTCTGAGACTGTTTTCATGCTAATAGTTCATCAGGTTATTGAAAATGCCGCTGTTTGATGTGTCGCATGCATGGGTGTGGTTATCTTTTATATTTGGCCACTTCCGGCGGGGCATCCGGAACCGGTTCCGGAACACTACCGGTTCTGATATGATCTGAGACTATTTTCCTGCTAACCGTTTATCAGATGATCGAAAATCCCGTGGTTTGATATGTCGAATGCTTGGGTTTGTTGCATTTTCATGTCTGGCCCCTTCCAGGGGTACCGGTCCGGAACACCTAAATGGCCATAACTCCGGAACGGCTGGACCGATCTGAACCATTTTCAATAGGAAACAATGGGACTGTATGCCGCGTCGAATGAACCGTCGGTCATTAAAATCGGTTGAGGTTTACTGCCAAAAAGTGATGTGAGTTTTTTGTACACACACATACACACATACACACACACGCACACACACACACACATACACACATACACACATACACACACACAGACATCACCTCAATTCGTCGAGCTGAGTCGATTGGTATAAGTGACTCGACCCTCCGGGCCTTCTATCAAAAAGTCATTTTTGGAGTGAACATATAGCCTTTTCAGTACACTTAGTGTACGAGAAAGGCAAAAATAAATAAAATTCCGTTACAAATTGCTCCAGCTCTTACATGAACTCCGTCGAAAACTCTTCAGAACATCTTCCAAAAGATTTTTTAGTACTTTTCCATGTAGGGTCTTGAATCATTTGGGCACTTGCTGTTATAACCAAGTCAATTTTTTACCTAACAACCTAAATCCAAATCAATTGGTATGAAATTGACTAAGTTTTTGTGTCAAGTGCCAAGCCATACGACAATCTGATAAACTTTTTGCTAATTATTTTTAGATTTCTGTAAAATTATGTAATTTAAACCTAAATTTCAAAGTTAGTATTTCTTTACCGAAACGAACACATCTAACGCAATAAAATAAGGCATCTCTACTTCACCATCATAAGTTACTCTACTTTATGATTATAAAAATGACAAGTACGGATGGAAATTCCAATGTGTTGGAATGGCTTCGAGCAGAACAGTGATAGGCCCGTTCTGGTTTTTGGCACAGTTGAAGTGTTGCTTCGAAACGCCTCCAAAACTGAAACCGGGTGCAATCATTTCGGTGCAAGCCACTAACAATTTTGTACAAAATAACTCAAAGGCTCAGACGCTTCTTGTTGTATTCACTGCTCAGAAAATGTATAATCAAAATATGGCTACCCATTATTGAGACGTGAGAAGATTCGCACTTTTGCTTTTTAATCAAATTATTGCCTTTTCCAGAACCGTGCAGCGGGTCGTGTGGCAGACCTTGACGACGCCAGACGTCCCCAGAGGAAGACGAATCTCATATTTCAAATGCACACATAATAATCAGTTGGTGCTCGTTTCGGGCTCTAATTTTCAGTCCAACTTCTCACCTCTCAGCTTTTATAAGGTGCAAATATTATAAAGACGTCACTAAGCGCGCCATGGGTCCGAACAGGCTCTAGGCAACCAGAAACGCATGCAGGGATCAAGTTTTTCCTCATCGACTGATGGTAACCCGACGAAATCCATCAACGAGCAGCGCAGACACCTTTTTTTGAACTGGAGCTCTCTGTGTATAAGGTGTTGGTTTCAGAGGCACACAATTTGAGTAATGATTTGAATAAACAATGATATGCCTTCCGTTCGGGGGCTGGCATTTGGGAATTGAAACGAAGAAACCTCTTTAACGATGAATTCTGATCCGTGGAAATGTTTGAAGAAAAATTATTCAAAAGTCATGCTATTATCTTCTTTATGGGAGTTTTCCACAGAAAGATGTGATATCCTATATTATTGATACAATAATATACAGGGTGTTAGGTTCCTGAGTGCAAACTTTTTAAAGGGTGATAGAGGACCATAAATGGTGAAAAAAATTGTTCTACGCATATGGTCAAATCTCAACCGTTACGTAGTTATTGAACTCCCCATGATTTTGACTCTTATTGCCTTAACTGGCTATAACTTTAAAATGGTCTAACTTATCGCAGTTTTTTTACCCTTATTCGAAAGATTATTGAATTTTCTATCAAATAGCATCTTTGAACCGATTGGTTTAGTTAAACAACTAAGTTTTCTAGAGCAAATAACTTAAAAGTTGTGTGTTTTAATTTGTTTTTGTCAATTATCTTTGACATGCGTAATAATTCAAAATTCTTTCTTTGGCAAAGTTGTGACCCCTGTTCCACTCTACAATTCGTTCTTTGACATCAAACTTCTATCTTTTATCGTTTACTTGCAATTTCGATTTAAACGTCGCATTTCAGATCATAAATTTGCAATCGTCATGGTAAGCATTTTTTTGCGCACTGTGCCGCACATTTAAATCAAAATTGCAAGAAAACGGTAAGAGTTAGAAGTTTGGCGTCAAAGAACGAATTGTAGAGTGAAACAGGAGCCACAACTTTGCCAAAGAAAGAATTTTAATTCATTACGCATTTTTCAAAGATAATTGACATAAACAAATTAAAACTATTTTTAGCTATTTTGCTCTAGAAAACTTCGTTATCCAACTAAACCAATCGATTCAAAGATGCCATTTGATAGAAAATTCAATAATCTTTCGAATAAGGGTAAAAAAACTGCGATAAGTTTGACCATTTTAAAGTTATTGCCAGTTAAGGCAATAAGAGTCAAAAACATGGGGAGTCCAATAACTACGTAACGGTTGAGATTTGACCATATGCGTAGAACAATTTTTTTCACCATTTATGGTCCTCTATCACCCTTTAAAAAGTTTGCACTCATGAACCTAACACCCTGTATATACATTTCTGTGGGTTTTATTAGGTCAGAGGTAGGTATTGCTGTATTTTTGTCACATTTATCATTGTGTTGTTGAAATTTTGAATTTGGATTTGATTTTTTTTTGGATTTGCATCTGATCTAATGCTGAAATTTTTGGTTCAATTTGTTTGGATTGCATATGTTCCAAACTATAGAGTTTCCAGAAAGTTCTTAGACATCCACAAGGGAATTGGCTCATCAGTTTGAAAGAGATTTGAACAAAAAATATTTACATTCCGGTTGTCGGGTTGGCTAATGAGCCTTCTCTACATTTCTTCACACCAGCCAAGGCAATTTAGTATCTTCGGTTGAATGTTTGATGCTGACGGGAGCAGCAGCAGCTGTGCTTATCGGGCTGATTATATCTCAGCTTCGTCTGTTGGAGTCAGTAGTCTGAATATCTTTTCAAATGGATGCAATATGTGCATCTAACGATGCGCGGAATATATGAGAGGTGTAAGATTCGAGGGCATTTTGCGCCCCAGATAATGATATGGTCTGGACAGGTTTTTTGTTGTTGTGAGCATCAAGACAAATTGGCGAAATTTTGAGCCATCATTATATTGCATGAGCTTTGATAGCAAGTAAGGAGACTCTACATTGTTCATTCAGGTGCAAAAGATGGTGCAAAAAAGTAAGGTGAGAGAATTTAATTTGCAAAATTGTAATAATTTTATTTCAATCAAAAAGTTATAAAAGGTTGATGAAAAAAGCTGTAGTTTGTTATGACTGATCATTTAGTGAATAGCGTATTTCATCAACATTCTGAATAACATATACGAATAATTTTCGTCATTTTCAGTATTTCTGTCCCGATAAGACGGCTTTGCGAAAAAGATAGAGATAAACTATCTATTATTTTTTTCAAGCAATCGAAAGGTAAACTGGTTTATCAACATGTACAATAAAGACTCATGCAAAATATTTTGTTTTACAAAATCGAGTTTGATAGTTTTAAGAAATTAAAACTAATGACGAAAAAATGCAAGTACCGGGGCTGGGATCGAACCCATGACCATCCACTTATATTGTGACACTATTGTAGTTGTTCATTTTTTCAGTACGATTGAGGTGACCCAGCGCAACATTTTTTTTGTCTCAAGAGCAAACTTACGTGTCTCTGACAGATTTTTGGCCGCTAAATCCGAATGCGGGCTCAGATTTGCTCCGCCATGTCAAAGTTTTTAACTACACCTCAATTTATAGGGCAAAATATGTGATCTTGGTTTTTTTATTTTGCAAGCCATTAAGCATGGAAATATTGCAATAAGGGCCGATTTCTTCACCCTGGCTTAGGCGTTAAGCCAGGTTTAACTATATGGGTAAGCCTGGCTTACGAGTTAAGCCGAGGTGAAGAAATCGGCCATAAGCAATGAAAGGTATAGCTCAAAATTGTGACGTGCCCATAATCTGTCGGGGACACATACACTTCCGATCAAAAGTTTGGAAAACATGTCATTTTCTTAGGCCCATATCTCCGCCAATTTACGTCCGATTTCAAAATCCAAGGTCTCATTATAAAGATAATAAGTTAAAATAACATTGAACATGATTCGGTGACACTTTTACAAAAATATTTGTATGTAAACTAAGCCCAAAGTTGCCAAATTTTCTAAAAAAATAAATATACACTTACGGCAGTGTCGCTGGAAATTGGGTCAATCAAATTTCAAGATGAGAGCGGTAATATAACCTTATTTCTAAATTAAATTTATTAGCTAAAAAATCTAGAAAAAAAAGTTATTAAGTGAATTAACTCTTGATGTCATAGGCCAAAAGTTTGGGGTCACCATCGTAATATGCCGGGGCCCGTGGCGCAATTGGTCACACGTTTACCGGCACTTTCGTCAGCTGCTCTTTCCCTCTGAGAGCAGCTGACACTGGCCCTCTTCTGAGCCCATGGCTCAGATGGACCCGGATACTTGGACATCGGCGAACGGCATTTCGCCGACCCCCAATCGGACTGGAAAAAGGAACAACCAATAGCCACACATCAACATCCTCGTGCTCATCACTCTACCATTATCGGGTAGAAAGTGCAAGTAGCGCCGCGGCAACCAGTTCGATATAGTAGAATTGGAATAGAATACATTTAGGCGCTGTACAAAGTGTAAGTACAGCTTCCAATTGGACAAAAGAGCTGTAAATTGAGTTAAGTGATTGAAGAATAAAAAAAAATATCGTAAAACATGGATAAGTGATTTGTGATCAATCAATTTTAATTCTTTTTGGCTTATTTGAAACCACACATATTTGTTACAATTTACATGCTATAACTTAACGTAAAATTGCCTCATATTATGAAACGTTGTGAAATGTGTTAACTTTACATAACATTTTTATATATAAAAATCGTTGACTAAGTTAAATTAAATACATCAAACGTAAATTTAGTTAATTATTCTTGAAATGAGCCAAAAAGTATTAAAATTGAACTACACATGACGAAGATATCACCAAATCAATTTTCCATGTTTTACGAATTCTTTTGGCGAGATTCGCACAGTCGAGGGCTCGGCAATCGTAATTTGACTAAGATTTAAGCAAAAAGTCAAATTTATTCATAGCAGCATCCATGGGTGCCGCTATCATCAAACATTAAACATCAAGCGTTTAGCAGAGATTTTAGCAAATTAACTTGAACCGAGATTCGCACAATCGATCTCGGCATTCTGTATTAAGTGTGTTTATCATTGTAGTCCGACATTCATCAAAGGTTGCCATGATTCACGTTGTGTTAGTTTTTTGTCGGGTAATGATTGCTCTAAAAACACCCTATATCAGCAGGCAATAAGTCTTCAACACCGTGGTTACTTGGGTAACGACATTTTTTAAGTTACATTGAGTAAAAAAAAGTAAAAAACTTCAGCCCTTTTCAAATATTAGTCTAGGTCAATTAAAAAAAACAAGTATGTAAAGTTGCTTTGAAATACATGGTCTTCATACCTAAAAAATTCTATGAGAATGCTGCCATGAGAATTTGCGTGAACTCGCCATACACTCTAAAAAACACACAACCGAAAAGGTTCAAAGTGCCATAACTTTTTTGTACATGTTTTCCCCATTATGAAATTTTTACAGATAGTAGCTAACAGATCGAACTTTATTCTCACAAAAAACCATGAAGGTAAAAAAAAAATGCTTTTTAAGATATTAAATTTTTAGTAATAAAATTCAGTTTTTTTAGAAGAAAGACTAATTAAACTTTTCAATGCGTATTTTTCTGAGAGCCGCCGTAAATTAATCTACAATTTTGCCGAAGACACCTTTCCGATCAAACAAGCCGTTTTCGTAAAAAAAAAATATTTGCATGTGTTGCATTTTTTCATATGCCCTTTTTGAAAGTTAGTTGAGACTCCATAATAATATATTATATGAAAAAATAAAGGTTATTTGTATTGATTAGAACAGCTGTGCGCTGTTTGTTTCTTATTTTTGTATTTTTTGTTAAAGTGAGCATGAAGACAAAAAAAAACGGAATCAATCGGTGCCGTAATCGCTTGTTTTCGAATAGGATGAATATGGGACCGTGAGATTATTGATGGCACACAAACCCTAGATATTTGATAATTGCAGCTTACATGTAATTGACAAACATATCAAAACTTTAATGTTTTTCGATGCAGGTTCTGTGTGATCGAATATGTTGGATAGATTATTTGGTTGGACTTTGCTTTCTTTCTCTAATAATTATTTTCATTTATTAAGAATTATTCTGCTAGAAATCCATTTATAAGTGAAATAGGTGGTACGCCAACGAACATTATTGCTGAACAACGTTTGCATAAACCACTGTTATGCTCAACTTTTTTTTGGCTTAATAAGCTTTTTTATATTTTTATTGTTGTGTTTTCGGGTGGCTTTTCAGTCTAGCGTAAAATCAAGACAAGTGCTACTTGTTTAATTCCGACGTTTCGGCCATTGGACTCGGCCTTCCTCAGGGGATCTGTTAATTTATCATTAAGACATGACATTATACATTTAAATTTGACGAAATACTTTTTTACAAAAAAAACTCACATAAACTTGCACCGTCCCTCGTATGCTGCTAAAAGCTTTGCGCTGAATTGTCTGTTTTAATAAAGTTTTTTTCCTGGACACCTAGTTTTAAAATGTATAACAGTTAGTTGTGCAAAGCTTTTGCCTACCTCTATCTGGTGTACCGCATTTGGTTTGGTTTCGCGGTTGCGTTGGTGGATAGTCGTACGAAACATACGAAAACTAAAAACCTGACTAGCTACTATGACACAAAAATGGACACTAATATACAGAGAGATCTTAACTAAATGGAGAACAATAATGTATGTGTATAATTAATAGAGATTGTTACTGTGTATGGTGAGAGGGAGAATTTCTGTTTTGCTCATTATTCATGGGTGGTATTGGTTGGCTCTGGTAGGGTCAAGTGGGGTAAAATGCCATTTTTCAAACTTTCATCGTTTTCAATGATAATTAGCCTCATTTGTTAGGCTTTCAAAGTGGTAACAGCAACTAGACAATATTTGCTCGATACCTCAGCAAAAATATTTACTTAATTATTGCATTTTCATCGATTTTTAGCGATTTTAAAAACTGATTCGTAAAACGGAAGTGGTGCAAAAAGACCTTCTGCCATGGGGTAAGATGCCACTTCATGAAAACATTCAAAAATTACGTCCATCAGTTTTCGGGCATTTCCGACTCCTTTTCCCCTCCTCTGTCCCGCTTTTTCGTATACTCAATAAATGAAGTGTTACCCCCCTCCCCGCAAAACGATGATCGTAATATTTGAATGACCCCTAACATGGAAGCGTAGACATCAACAACCATGCGTCTCCATTTGTGCCTCAATCTCGTTGGAAACACTTGGCTGGTAATAAAATCACCAAAAAACCTTAATTGCAAGCACGAAAAACCGGAAGTTGCTAATTTTCATTGGGAAATCAAAAGATTTTTCGTGGGTTTGGTGGCCTAGCTTCTAGAGGAATGTTCGATGCAAACATATCTTGACACCATTCACCTACATCAATGATCAAGTCCCATTCAGGAATGATTTTGTGAGTTGGGCCATTTTACCCCATCTTGGCATTTTGGGCTTTGTTCCCCTATTGTGGGCTTGTAGTGGATTGTTGTTGGTTGATCCGGGCTATTGGAGGGGTTGACGTTGAGGGTGGTGGGGTGTTTGTTTTGATTCTGCTTCTGGATGTTGTTGCTATCGTTTGGAGTAAACCGGTGTATATTGCACTTATTCCTTCTGTGTCGGTCCTGTAGTTGACTGTTGATGGTGTGTTCTGGATGTGGAGGCATTCTAGCATTGGAAGACGAGATGCTGCAAGCGAACGATCGATAATCTTGGTTTGATCCAATCCAAATTGGTGTTTGTATTTTATACAGTGATCTACCAATGCTGTTTTGTTACTAATATTAACCACTGCTCCATCATTGTTTGTGTATCCTTGTTCCAATAGTCTGTTGAGCTTGTTTATATTCGACTTGTGTCCACTGAGTCTGGTTTTCAGTTTATTGGACGTCATGCCTATATAACATCTATCACAGTTCTGGCAGGGGATGTTATAGATCACATTGTGTTGTAGCATTGATTCGACTGGATCTTTAACTTTAGTGTAAACAGTCTTGGCAGTCTTAGCATTCTGATTGGCAATTTTGATACGAGGATAGTCTTTTTTCAGGCATTTGGCGATTGATTCACTCAGCTGCGGAATGTACGGAAGCGCTACGTAGCAATCAATGCCAATGTGGTCTTCTATTTCAGGCTCAACTCGAGTTAGACTGTTCGAACCGAAAGATCGATAGAGTAATCGATTTATCAATGACGGGGGATAGTTGTTGCGTCGAAGCTGTGCGTGTACTACTCGTTTGATTTGGTCTACGTTGGGGGTGGATGTTAACCCTATTACACGTTTTATGAAGTTGGCGACGACGTTGACCTTTTGCTGGATGGGATGGAACGAAAGGTAGTTGAGCAACCTGCCCGACGAAATTGGCTTGCTGTATCATTCGGTCGACAATGTTTGGTCATCATTTCTGATAACCAGTATGTCGAGGAAAGGGAGGCGGCCGTTGTTTTCTTCCTCCACGGTAAATTGTAGGCGTTCGTTGTAGTTGTTGAATGCTTCTAGTGTGGCTTGGACTTTGTCTCTGGGTAGAACGATGAAAAAGTCATCCACGTATTTCTTAAGGAACAGTATTACGAAATCTAGGCTCTGTACGACTGTTGTTATCAGTTTGTTAAGCACTATATCTGCCAGTATTGGCGATAGCGGGCTTCCCATAGTAGCTGTGCCGAATTTTTGCGAGTATATTTGGGAACGAAACATAAAATAACTGTTGTCCAAACAGAAATTCACGATTTCAAGGAAGAGATACATATTGATCTGTGTGTGTTCCTTGATACGGTCCCAATCTTCTCTAATGGCCCGGAGAATCAGTTCTTTCGGGACGTTTGTAAAGAGAGAAATCACGTCGAACGAGACTATGACGTGATCTTCAGGAACCTTCAAGTGCTTGATTTCAGCTGCAAACGTGAATGAGTCACGAATGTTGTACTCACAGTTGGTGGCTGCCTGGATGATGTTGCTAACATATTTGGAGAGTTGATAAGTTGGGCTTGTTATGTTCGGCACTACTGGTCGCAGAGAAAGCTCCGGCTTATGCGCCTTCGGTAAACCGTAAATACGGGGACAAATAGCCGTATTACTTTTGAACCGGTATGCCTGTTGTGCATCGATGAGCTTTAGATCCATCAGCCTCTTGACGAATTGATTGTTCTTGGATTCGATGCTGCCAGTTGGATCCCTATTCAACTTTTCGTAGGTGTTCTCATCATCCACCAGCTGCTTTATTTTCCGGTCGTAGTCATCGAGCTCCATAATGACCGTTTTGTTCCCTTTGTCGGACCGAACAATGCAGATGTCTGGATTGTCTGCAAGGAAACGCCGTGTAGTCCTAACGGCTGAGCTGCAAAATCTGGATGTCGAATTGTTGTTCGATGGAATGCTGGATCGATTGAGGAAGTTCTGTATTCGATTGACAATCTGACAACGGTTGTTGTCCCGAGTTTGCTTGTCCGGGTTTTGTTTTATTATTGCTTCTATCCCTGTCAATACATGAAATAGGGGAAGCTCGGAGACGTCTGAATAGGGTATAGAGAACTTCGGTCCCAGGCTCAGCAGAGTAAGAGTCTGAGGTGGGATCTCCTTGGTGGTTGCATTGAGGACGGCTTGATCATTGAGCGATGGAAGCTCATTGGGTTCGTTGCGGGATCTGTCAATGATTCGTTGGAACTTGCTTTTTGTTGTGCGTGCTTTTATAGGTGGGGTGCGTGCTTTTATAGGTGGGGGTGCCACATTGGGAATATCTTCCGGTGGAGGAGCATTTCATACTTGCTCTACAATTGTCTGTTGCTAGAACAGACGGTGTTTAGGTGTGGCTTGGTGAACAGACGCTCGAGATGTAGTTCCTCAATCTAGCGTGAGTCAGAAGGACAACATTGCCCAGGCTGTACTACTACCAGCTAAACACGCGACTCTTTACTGGAGTTTTTTGTCATCGATGGATGCGTGGAAGCATGAAGTTGAAACTTGTGAAGACAACAGCTATGTTGCAAACTCATTGTCGATAATGTCGACTCACTATTTCGCAGCCCAAAGTATAGTTTCTTCAAATTGATTTAACCTTCCAGGACGCGCTTGTTCCATGCCAAAACTGCACCGCGCTTGCGCTGTATACAAAGAGCGATGTTTTTTTTTTGTAGTGTTGTACTTTTTACAACAGTGCGTGTCCTGAAGGGTTAATTTAGATAATCTTATTTTGACTTGCTACAATGTATTATTGATACAATCAAATGTTTGGAGATTCCGGCAATCAGAGTTCACAAGATTCAAAACAAATTTATTATCCTACAGGTGCATGTGCTGCAGATAAACAACTTTCAACGGAAACAACAGCAAACGCTCTTGGCAAATTTCCACTGCCAATCTAGCTCGATCAAAAAGCAGTTGTTTTCGCAATTTGAAAACACTTAAACGCAAAATTTCATCATAACTAGCTCACGACGTTGCATGGTTTTCCAAATGTATAGCCTAAAGCTTTGTGTTGTTGTAATTCAATTTCAGCTGAGTCCACTTCCATATGTTGATTCTGAAAAAATCGATTCGTTCCGAATCGAAATGAAATCCACAGCCACAATAGGAGGCAATCAGTGAAGTACTAGATTGAAAGTAGTGAGCTGGATTTTTGTATGGTGAGATGTTCAATTCTCCATTTTTGCAATGAATTGGTGCAAACAGCGTGGGTTATATGATTTCTTGGCTAATTTGATGCTGTTTGAGCAAAAGTTTGGGTAACTTTGTTGTTGTATTATTTATTTCATGCAACTTCAACAACACAGTTACTCAAACTTTTGCTCAAACAGCATCAAATTAGTCAAGAAATCATAATACCCACGCTGTTTGCACCATTTCATTGCAGAAATGGAGAATTGAACATCTCACCATACAAAAATCCAGCTCACTACTTTCAATCTAGTACTTCACTGATTGCCTCCTATTCGGTAGCAATTTTCCAACACTTGATACGTGTCTCAGAACGTGCTTCTTGAGTGCCTTCCATAATAACAGCCTACAATTGGTCAAATCTCCAATTTAATCTTATTTAAACGTCTTCGAATCGCATCGAATAATTGCCAGGTAGGTGCTCCTTGTTTTGGTGCTTCGGTACGGGTATTTCCGACGGGAGTGTAATTCAAATACTTGCCTGACCTGATGTATCATTTGAATTCATCCAGCGACAAGGATGGCATTCTTTTCTGGGCCCCTAAAGTATCACCGAACCGTGCGCCTGTTGCCCTGCGCACTATGTTATTATGCAAATTTCCGCACTTGTTTTTTTTTTTTGTCGAGTGCATTTTGGCACCAGGACCAGACTCGGCGCGCCGACACAGGTTCGAGTTAGTTGTGTAAATACATTAAATTTACTCGTGTGATGCTTTCGTTGTAGAAAAATGGTTCAATGGATGTCCAACGAAGAAGACAAAATATGGCCAACATGGTTAGATATTAATCAACTATCGGAGGATGCGCGTTTTTTTTTCAATGGCAAAGGGCACATCCTCGAATTCTGACTCAAAGAAGACGAACGACCAATTATGCATCTACATAACTTTTCATTATTTTCTGCAAGTCTTGGTTATTTGTTTTAGGTAGACATCAGTAGTGTAGTCAGACAGTGAAACTGAAATGATTTGACGATTTTACACAGTACATATACAAAAAAAAATAAAACATAAATAAAATTAACAAAATAAATAGAAAAAATAAAATACATAGATTTAATAGGCAAAATGTGAATCAATAGAATCAATAGAATCAATAGAATCAATAGAATCAATAGAATCAATAGAATCAATAGAATCAATAGAATCAATAGAATCAATAGAATCAATAGAATCAATAGAATCAATAGAATCAATAGAATCAATAGAATCAATAGAATCAATAGAATCAATAGAATCAATAGAATCAATAGAATCAATAGAATCAATAGAATCAATAGAATCAATAGAATCAATAGAATCAATAGAATCAATAGAATCAATAGAATCAATAGAATCAATAGAATCAATAGAATCAATAGAATCAATAGAATCAATAGAATCAATAGAATCAATAGGCCCATATATCCGAGGCGGTAAACGCACGGGTATTCAGCATGACCATGCTGAGGGTGACGGGTTCGATTCCCGGTCGGTCCAGGATCTTTTCGTAAAGGAAATTTCCTTGACTTCCTTGGGCATAGAGTATCTTCGTGCCTGCCACACGATATACGCATGCAAAATGGTCATTGGCAGAGGAAGCTCTCAGTTAAAAACTGTGGAAGTGCTCATTGAACACTAAGCTGAGAAGCAGGCTTTGTCCCAGTGAGGACGTTACGCCAAGAAGAGAGAGAGAATCAATAGAATCAATTGAATCAATAGAATCAATAGAATCAATAGAATCAATAGAATCAATAGAATCAATAGAATCAATAGAATCAATAGAATCAATAGAATCAATAGAATCAATAGAATCAATAGAATCAATAGAATCAATAGAATCAATAGAATCAATAGAATCAATAGAATCAATAGAATCAATAGAATCAATAGAATCAATAGAATCAATAGAATCAATAGAATCAATAGAATCAGTAGAATCAACAGAATCAATAGAATCAACAGAATCAATAGAATCAATAGAATCAATATAATCAATAGAATCAATGGAATAAACGAAACAAAATGCCTTATTTTAGTTAAACTAGGCTGTTTTGGATCCTAATTCTGAACGTCCACTCGTGACTACTTCACTGGTATGCACCGTACCAAAGCTCTTGAAAGTGACAGAGAAAAGGGCAGTCAGCGGAACGGCCGGGCAAAGGACTTCGTCGTCCGATCGGGAGCACGACAACGACGGCCCGCAAAAGTGAATTTGTTCTCCTTTTTCATTAGCATCCCATCAGCGTCGTAATTTCGCGAGGCATTGCCCTATCTTGGCTCGGTCGGAAGCGCGCGTGTGTGGATCGCGCATCCGATATAAAATGTGTCCGCGACGACAGCATACGAGGCAGCGAAACCGACACGTTTTGTCTCACTTTAGGGCGGTCACTCGATCATTTTTTTTGTCGTCCTGCTGCTACATGAAATCGATTCTTTGGCGCGGAAAGCGAGCAGGTCTGAGCCTCGACCTGGCGCAATCTGCGAATCCAATCGTCACGCGTGTTTTTCAGCGGTGGTATCTGATGCAGATAGACAATTACGTGATACACACAGGCTGCATGCCACAGCCAGAGAAATATGCAAAACTGACCCTGCTGGGACCGGGAATGGCCGTAGTTATCGCGCTGGTGCAGGCATTGCATTGGGAGGCGAGGAGGAAAAGTATCATTTTACAATATGTGTAAGTCCCGAGCAGTGTGATAGCCTATTATGGATAATTATCCTTGTCTATGGCTCCTAACCAAGTAACCAAAAGTTTTGTTCCCTTTGACAAAATACACTTTTAAATTCCACAAAGTTCACACAAAGTTTCGAACGAAACTTTACGGCTGCTTAAGACTAATCACATGTAATTCCGAGGAGTATCTTAAGCAGCTCACACTGAACATTCACGCAAACGATTCAGAAATGGTAATTGGTAGTTTCTTGAGTTGTAGCTTAAACGCTGCTTGGGGTTATCTTCCAAAATTGATCGGAACACCAAATCTCGTACAAGTTCATTTGATGGATGATAAGGAAGTCTACAATATTATCCGTATGAAATAATGCTCAAGGTGTAGAAGAGCGTGTAGTTCGGTTGTTTGCTATATTCACAATGTCGTTTATTTCCTGATTTCTAGATTATTCTACTATAATAGGGCTCTGCACGAAATTCTCTCCCTCTCTTTCGCTCTTATTGAGATTTTGTAAACAACAAGGCCAGGATATGTCAAAATCCCATACAAAATCAAAACAGTGCCCTATAGCAATTGTGATCTCAGCCTACTACATCTCTCCCTTTCTTAAAAAAAATAGTACTCTTGTATTTAATATACCATACCATGAATTTAACAACATTCGATGATTCTTGATTTTAGCTCTGTTGAACTCATATTTTTGTCCAAGAGTCACTGCCACTAATCGTCAGGCCTTCCCATGCGTTTTCTGACAACTTGACATAGTTTTGGTTATCACTGCCGAGGACTCTTCAGTGTATGAATGTTGGCAATTTTCTATTTTAGGCATGCCACGTCAGGTTGCTGGTCAATGTGGGGAAGGGGCAGGAAGTGATGATATCGTTTGTATCCACATCAGAACGAATATACCTCTGTGTCTGCACAAATTGCGGATGACGGAGTGTTGGTGGGATATGATTGGCAAAGGGTTCACACATTGGTACGTGAATGCCAGGGTGTCGGATAGCAACCCGACTAAAATGGTTTTCGAGAGTCATCCGACCACCGGTACAAGAAGACGTGGTGCGCCGCGATCTAGATAGGTCGATCAGGTGGAGAACGCTCTACAGAGTACAGACCCTTCGCAGAGTGCTGTACTGGAGACACACAGCCATGGGCCGAGTAGAATGGAGACGGCTACTAGGTACAGCAGTGGCCACTCAGGCCTTAGCCTGACCGGTAAGGTAAGGGTGTCCATTTCGCCCCGTACCTTTCCTGCCAGCCCTAAAAACAGTTCATAATTAATTATTTCTTTACAATAAAGGCATTCTACCTGCTGTAAATGATTGAAATACGTAGGTAACAAGTTAAAGTTGTAAGCCAACTGATAAAATGTTAAGTTTTTCTCTGTTATACACGCTTAACGTACTCATTTGCTTAGGGTGTCCATTATGCCCCTAACCCCCCTAATAAAGTACAAGGCAAGATGGGTCTCCTTTTAAGTAATTAATATTTTCTCAGCGGTAAAACGGCAATATATACGATTTTGTTTATATTCCTTTATGCTCCATATTCATATTGAATAAATAATAGCTACTAGTAAACATTTTAATAATTTATTTGAGAAATTAGAGAGTTTACGATTTTAGTGAACATAAGACGACTTGAAAACCAATGTTTTCACAAAAAAAAAACTTAATTTTAATGTTAAAATTTTAGACGCTCATTTCGCTTGCTAGGAGTGAGTAATAAGATAGTCTTGTAATTAAAAATAATTCACTTTTAAATGCTTCAAAAATAAGCTTAAAACTGAAAGATACCCATCTTGCCCCGCGGTCATTTATATGGAATGTATCGCTTACGAAAAATGGCAAAAAATATGTCCAATGAGAGTGAATCATTTTTCCATAAATACCCTTCACTTTTGTGGATTCATGCTGGTCATCTCATAAAATAATAAACATAATCAAAGCATAAGAAATGCGTTCGAAAATGGCACTGACCCATCTTGGCCTGCCCCGCCCTAATAACTAATTTAACAAAACACCTCAAATAAATACGTAAAACCTTATAAAGTATTTAAATGAACGTGTTTGTCATCGCGTTCTTTTCGGGACATGGTATCACGCGACAGTAACGCAAGTTTGTCTGACCATGCCACGGCTTCACCAGTTTGATAAATCTAATTTTGCGGTGTCCTTTTTTCTCTGGCGTTGCCGTGGTTGGTTGCAGCAACACCAGAGATTTTGTCATCACCAATGTAATTTTGCGCGTCCACCGGACGACAACAACGGTGTACGATTATTCTGCTTTTCTTTTTGTGTCCACTATAAAAACACATTTTCTCATACCAAATTTGGCAAATTCCTCTCCTGGCAGGATAAATTTCCACCTATTTGCCAAAGCAACAAAGAAACGTCCTGCAGTGACCGAAGGACCGCCTTTGCCATGTTCAAGTACTGGCTGTACAGTGCAACAGGTACGAAGAAAAAATGCGTGGCAAATTGGCGAATGTCGTAAAGTTTGGCTCACACGCTTGGAAGCCTATAATTTAAAATTAAAATGAGAAATTATTAAATATTAATCACTCGGTAAATATTTACCCAGTCAGGCGTTTGCGGCTCTCAGCCAGGGCTGTGCGCTCACAGTCGGCTCGTTTATCTAAAGTGCAACTTCTTTATTGCCAGAGCCCCTGTTTGGCTGCTGGCTGGTGATGTTCGTCTTGCTTGCCACAATGCAGTTAGTGGTGCAATTGCCCCATGGCCCGGTAAGCCTCCTGGAACTTTTTTGAAAAATCTCTGGAAGTTTGTTTTGTAGCACACTTACCCTCTAATTAGAATCATCACGAATCTTGTTCTCCGAATAGAACTTGCAGCGAAAATTCCTGCGATCTGATCACCACCGGCCAAACGTTGCATGTCCGGATCAATAACGCGTTGGCAGCCATACGAATCCCGTACAGCCGCGGTGAAAAAAAAGACCAACTTTTCATCATTGACGGGGCATCACAGCATGATTTCTCGTGTTAGATTCGATACCTGGACGTGCTAAAAGTAACACAAACATCTCGCACTCCATCCTTACGGCGGGAAGGGGTACTTTTTTTCTGTTCCACTGAGAATGAAGAATCCTTAAGACTGCGATCGCCTGAGAAGCTAACAATTCCCTAGAGCTATCCATCATTCGTATCCTACCATTAGGCTGTGAGGGCTGGATTCACATGTGGGTTTTTGGATTCATTTGTAAGTTCGTATAACCAGCCTAGCGTGAGACAGCCAAATTGTTTAAAAAGTAGAATTAGGCGGATCTTGAGATGAATGATTGTGTATTTGTTGCACCTTGCAGAGCCTGTCGAGTTATATTTGTTGGTTTTGGGCATGTGGATTACAGATAAAATTGGGAAATTGTATTTGCTACCGCCTTGCCTTTAGACATGCATGCTCGCTTTGTCCATATAGGTGAGGCGATTAATGCACAAATATTTAGTAAAATATGCCCAAAATGATTGAGTTTTTATCTCTTACTTACTGAAAAAAATCCGTGATAAAAAAGTGGTAGACTTCCAAATTATTGAGCACAGTTTATGCCATACGAAGGTTTTAGGACACTTCCCTGTATTACATTACCTCGAATTCCATTACCCCGAATGATTGTTGCACGAGCCTATCTAGAAATCCGCTCTGGGTAATGAACGGTGCACCAAGTGGTTCACCTCATTTTCAACAATAAATTCCCTTCTGTGAACATATGGTGTTCTTTCTGGATGAGGAACTTTTTGGCATTCTAAACAGTGCATTTTATTATTCTGTTCTTGCTCACTTGTAATAAGCTTGAAATATGAAGATCAGGTGCGCTGGTTTTGTTTACGAAGAGATTTGTGCCGTCGAAATCGTGAGTAGGTGCCAAAGTCGGCCATTGTGGCGGCCATTTTGGGATTCCAACAAGTCTGTCCTTAAATATCAGTGTGCTGTTTGATGATCAAGTTTTGTTTAAAACTATCCTCAAGTAGTAATTTATGAAATTGCAAAAAACGTTGGACGCAACTCGGTGCAGAACTCGATTTTTACAGCACTCGTTGCAATTATCCAACTCGGTAAGCCTCGTTGGATAAATATACGACTCGTGCTGTAAAAATCGGTAAGCCTCACTGGGTAAATGTATGACTTGTTGCGTTGCGTGGTAACGGAGTAATTCGTAGATTGCATACTGAAAGTTGTCATGTTAAAACTTTGATACTCCTATTCTAATTGTTTATGACCTTTTTGATTCCGGGATGGGGCACAGGCATTTACACTGCGTCCTGGCTAAAAAGCCTATAGGCTTAAGCGCCATTGACCGCTCTCTGAAACGATAAGAAACACGAATGGGAAGGGGTAGTAGGGAAGGGATGATATCTATTTATCGAGATGCCAGTAACTCACCGACGCTCTCGTAAATAGAAAAGAGATGAAATTTTGGTAAAGGAATTGTTAGGAATTCAGTATGATTAAGTTATGCGATTGGATTTTTTTTTGCTAGGTTTCTAGCTTCACTCTGAATAGAGTTGAAACCTCTACACTAGAACTGAAGATAGAAAAGAGTACGTAATCTTTCAGAAGCAGTTTGCCAGACGTACGCGGCAAATGACATCCATTACCGTCTACCCCTGTTGGTTTGAACGACATCTTATGCAAACCAACGGGGTTCGTTTTTTAATTTGAACTTCTAGTAACCCTGTGGACATCGAAAAAATCACTGATGGTAACCGTTTTTGTTGTTTGAACGATGTGCAGATTAGAGGGGGTCAAATTAAAAAGTGTTCAGATGAGATGAGGTCAAACCAACGGGGGTTGACGGTAAGATACTGTTGCAAACTGACTCAGAAAGTTACGGTAGAAGATTGGAAAATTTTCAATTGGTCAGTCAGTCAGGATTTGCCTATGTAGTGTTCTGGTCACACGGTTTGTATTTGTCTTCTTGTTTGATGTTGTGGTATGGTTCAACATGTTTTTCTCCTCGTTAAGTCAGTTTTTTTTATCATCGAATAAGTCGAACTCCATATGTTAAAATATAGTCGATCCTGCGTCAAATTGTTTTCTTGATTACGCTAACTGTTTTCTATTTCTCTGTGTTCATTTCTTGTGTCCTTAAATTGTCATCGGTCCAAAACCCACAGAAACATGTAAATGAACTTCTGATATTTTTCTGTTGGTGTCATAATACCATCTGAGAGATAAACAACAATTCGCCAAGTTGGTCAGTTGCTTGCAATATAATTTTAACCGTTGTGTGTCCGACAAACTTTTTGCTTTTTTCTACACCGTGCTTTTCAAATAGGCGTTGGGTACCCGGGTACCCTGTCGGCCACATAAGGGTTAAAATAATATAGATTGCTTGTCAACTATTACGTATTCATCCCCCTACAAATACTATGAAAAAAATTCAAATTCGTTCAATTCAGTAACAAATTTTGAAAACGACGTATAATCAATGGAGTAGCATTGATTATACGTCGTTTTCAAAATTTGTTACAGAATTATCCTATCGGTCCTACCTTGATAAACTTGTCATTTTCTCAAGCGTGGCCTAGAAATGTCAACCTATACACAAGTAACGTTGTTCAGCTAATAAAACGCAGTCAGTTTTTTGTCAAAAATGTCACGTCGAACGCATTGACGTCAACAATGCGCTTAAGTGTTCGCACGTTAGCTTCGAATCTATCAGCACAATTAAGTGCTGCAAATCTCCTTCTCACTATTAATTCTTCGGTTGATTTTAATTGCTTTATTTAAAGAAAATATGATCAAGTAACATTGTAAAAACTCGAAAAAGCGACTATGACATTAATGAATTACTAATCAAAATCAACCGAGGAACGTGGAAAAGAAAGCTCAAACAACATTTTGAAGTCAGCTGGCTGTAAAAGGTTCCAAAACCTATCACAAATCCTATAATACCTTTATTAGGATTTGCAACGATCATTAAAACCTTCTCAAATGCAATTGACTTTGAACTGTTGCTTGGGAATAGACTCTACTAAGCCCCAGCGGTTCCTCCGTGTTTATCGAGCATGTCTGATGCATATGATCAGCCATACTCCATCTGCAGCAGCCGGTTCGTGATGAACCGTTGGAGGCGCATTAAAGTGTTAAAAAGGTGATATGTTTCACTAAAGAACACAACATTACAATAATAAAAATGAAACTCCTTCACTTTAATACCGTCAACCCCTGCGAACTTGGCCAGGGAAGTTATGCGATTGGATTATTATGAAATTTTATATATGTAGGGGAGACTGAGGAGACTTGATCCCTGGGGAGACTTGTTCCCCCCCTATTTGCACGGAATCAAAAACATTTTTCTTCTAGCATATTATTTCCAAAACTACTATGGACAAACGACTATGTTTTGGCTACAAGTGATTTTGATTGTACATTGCATTATTTTTTAACGGCTGATGGTTTGTTTTCAGTCCTTCAGAAATCTTTTAGGCGATTCCGAAAAATCTCAATAACTTTGTGAAAATTGAACCAAATCGTGTCAAAATTTCACAGCACATAGTTTAAATAAAATACTTTCAAACTTATTTATCCAAATAAGGCTGTTTTTAACATATTTTAATGAATTCAGCTTAGTATACACAACAGTGACATGGGGAGACTTGATCCCTCGAGGATTACACACACATTATACATGTGAAAAATAAAATTCGGAAGCCTCTATTTACTTGGAATTCTAGTCTATTCAACGATAAAATGTATTAGATAATTATAACTTTAGTACAAACCAACAAAAGGGGGATCAAGTCTCCCCATTTTGAAAATACGGCATATCCTTAAAAATTTAAGGAAATCTTACAATTTCAAACACTCCAAATTCATCGAAAATACAAGAAAACTCGAAAAGAAAATGAATAGGAAGACTCTGGAATTATTTTCCCTCTAAATAAACCATGTGTTCAAAGGGGGATCAAATGTCACCCATTTTTGAAAAATACATCATAAGACATGCCTCCATAAAAACACAGTTTTGAAAACTTTAATAATAATTTAAAGGCATTCTGTTGTGTATTAACTTGCAATAGATGTTCACCTGTCATTTTGTATGGAAATCGGATCTAGTTTTTTGTTTTTTTCTTAAAGTTTCCGGTGAATTAAGAAAAAGGGATCAAGTCTCTCCAGTCTCCCCTAATAATTCATACAGGAACTAACTCACCGAAAAATCACATGGAATGTCTACAGCGTTCTTCCATTGAATTGAGATTCCTCAAAGTGTTTGTTGTAAACGTAATCACGCAGATTCATATGCAATCACGATTATTCCTGCTTAACCGGTGGCAGCGTCGCATCATCCGTCGTTTTTTCACATTGCTTCCATTGCTGACAGCTGCGGCTTCATTTTGGACGACGGGAGCCCAATTCCGCAGGGCCACGGTGACCGACAGAGAAAAAAAACTTCGGCTAGTGAATTGTTCACAAAATTTTCAAACCAAAGCATATGGGTTTCTTCTGTACACAAACTTCACGCAGTAAGCCGATAGCTGATGAAAATAACTTTCGACACAGTGACACTTTTCTGGTTGCACCCATTTTGACATGCTAACATTTGTATTGCACACCGAAATGATTCACGAAAATGACGACTTTTTCTTACTGCATCAGCACTACTACATTGCATCCTATGCGCAAATTGATTATTCCAAAAGCCTTCGTGTTGCATCATCGATCCAAACCAACCAAATTGCACTTTTCACCAATAATTCTTCAAGTGTTTCTTCTTCTTGTTCTTTTTTCAAATTCCACCGTACCGACGAATTGCAATTATCATTCATACACTTCCATTACAAAACCATCTGAACCACAGAGTTTCACAGCAGCCGATATACGACAAATTGATGAAAAACGCATGAAAACACGGCTTCAGGGATTTTCTCAGGAATTTATACAGAAACTATCTGTCCCCGGCAAACGTTGTCTTGCCTACTCCGTTGGGTAAATGTACGACTCTTGCCGAAAAAATCATAAGGTACACCGGGGCAAGATGAAACAGGTGGGGCAAGATGAAACACGAAGTTTTAAAATAGATCTCAATACAATTTTGAAATTTTTCCTTCGCTAAAAGATTTTTTGAATCAAAAACTATGTGTTATGGTGGTCGAACTGTTTGTCATCATCAGAAAACATCACGTTAACCCGCTGTTTCATCTTGCCCCACCCGTTTCAACTTGCCCCGGTGTACCTTATTTATGCAACTTGTTATTTAATAACTATATCATCACCAAAATAGCGTTTATTTTCCACTAAATATTTTAATTATTGAAAAAGACAGGCCCCGGGGCCCTGTTTACTCCTGCACTGATGGAGCTTCGGTGTTGATACGGATAGATCATGCTGAAGTGTTGATGGCGCAGCCGATACTTGAAAAGGGTTTCCAAAGTGCTCGAATCAGCGTTTCAACTGGTCAAAAGTAATCCCATTCCCTTTTCAGAATTACTCATTTATTTCTTTGCTGTTTTGAATTATTCTCTGATATATCTTTCAATTCCTCTAATAGAAATTAGTTTTGTCAAAAGCTGCCTTACTACAGAAGCTGTGAGTTTTGTTAAGTGACGAATTTTGTGTAGAAATCAACACTGGAGACCTGATGTACCACGATGTCGGCCCAAAGTTCAAGATGGCGGCTGTTTAATAAAGTTTTAGGATCTAAAACCATGCATTATGGGTATATGTATTTGGTATGCGGAAAATTTCCGGGGTCCAAAAATGGCGACCACAATATCCACGATGACGGTCTAAAATCCAAATTAGCGGCTCCAATTTCAAGATGGTGGTTGATTAATTCACTTTTAGGCTCTTCAACTATGCAATATGGGTATGGGTATTTGGTATGGGGAAGATGTCTGGAGTCCAAAATTGACGATTAAAATATTCAAAATGGCGTCTCAAAACTCAAGATGGCGACTGTTAATGGAGTTTTAGGACTTAAACCATGCAATATGGGCAGTATGCGGCAGGAAAAAATGCGAAAATGTTTTTCAACTTCAAACCTCATTTTCGTCCATTTGACATTAACCAATCTATGTTTCATCGTTCCATGATCTCTAATAGGCTAGTTTTCTGAAAAGTCAATTAAAAATTTTCCCATTTTGGTCACTAACCTTTACAGGGCGGTGCCTGAAGATGAAGACAACCAGAATTTTCAAACCGCAGAAAATCACACAGGTTGCTAAATTTCGTACCTGATAAAACAAAATTTCTGATTTTCTCTACAATATCATCAAATATATGTACTTATTTCATCTAGTATGTGAACTACATGGCTCTGGATCAGTGTGGTCTGGTTGTTCATCGAATTTAAACTATTTTTTACTGTTATAGTCATTTTGTTTAATGACCATTGGGCGCGCAGTTTATTGATACCCGCTTATTAGGCCTACATTAACACATGTTAATCATCAAATATGTTCATTTTTATTTTTCAGTGTTAGAATATAGCCATTGACTGATACACTGTCATGAAAAAATAGTCATATATATCCCATATTTAGCGTGTAATAGTGCCTTGAACTTTTCGCATTTTTTCCTGCCGCACCCTGTATTTGGTATGGTGAAGAAGCAAGGGAAGAAGTCTAGACTCCAAAAATGATGACTAGAATATCCAAGATGGCGGTCTAAAATCCAATAAGATGGCTCAAAATTCAAGATGGTGACTGTTAGGAGCGCCTATTCAATCGTCGAGCCCCTCGGTTTGTCGACCGATCATGAACCACACCCATGCCCTGACAAGGGGATCTTTAAACAATAGCTAGATCTAGAACGGTTGATAGCGCAGACAATGAGGAGAAACAAAATCACAGTGTGGAAAAAACAAGTGCACCTCGAGTATAATAGCTATCTGAATTTCAAGCTAATATTAGGAGCTAAATAATTATCTTTTTTCACCAAATCGAATCGTTAACTCTTATAGGTATTGTTGTAACTATTTGTTACTATAAACAACGTTATACACACTAAAGTGCACTAATTTTCATATGCTATAGGAGCGTACAATAGGCCATTGTTATATACAGTCGGAATTTGGCAATTAAATCGGTCGAATGAGTATTCGCCCCGGTAAGCAGGTTACGATACTCCGAGAAATCTGTATGACTAATCATATCAACTGTTTTTATCAGATTCCGCACAGATTGATAAGGAGGTTAAGCGAGAATAGTCCTAAACCTATCAAACCACTGTGAATCACCAAATGTAAGGTCTAAATTATGAAGTTTTTCTTTACATATACCCTAAAATCACAGAACAGATGTGTATCTTCGAAATTTGAAGTTTTGAGGTGGAAGTCGTAAAATTTTTACTTGGAAAACTAGATTGGAATGAATTTCCTTGAAGAAATAAAAAATTATCAAAGCGTGCCTCGATCCCGCCCTATGCTCGCTGTACAAAAAAGCTTGCTTTCCACCACCAGGTTCGCTAGTGTCCAGCAATCAAACGAGCGGCTCTTTTCGCAATGAAGATTCACCCCCGTGCTAAAATGTTTATTACCACCTCCAGGAATTTATAATTTACGAAACTCGAATAAATTGATGGATTCAACCGATTCACATTTGGAATCATTCAATAACAACTTATAAATTCATTTGCCACTGCATCGGGATGTCGAGCCAAGGATCGAGAAAGGGCCTCTTAACCGTCCAGACCAACGTCGCTGGAGCTACCAGTGTCACCGAATGGAACACGGATCGCGACCGTGTGTCTGTAGAGCAGAGTGTGGTAAACCCCAAAGTCCCCCCTCCCGGACAGCAGGTAATTGGTGATAATACCGATAAAGTAAACCCCGCCAATGCCGGCGCTGTGAAGAAAACCATAGTTATTCCGGCGGCCGGTAGTAATGAATCCGTGATAAATGTACCTCTGGCTACCGCTTCCAATCTCAATGAATTTGTCAGACGCAATCCGTTCCGTCGCGCGCGTGAGAATCGGTTCGATCGCTGTCAAGTGTGTGGCAATCAAATTAGTGATAACCTCCTTCAGTGCAATGGTTGCAATGCGAATTACCACTTAGTGTGTGTGAAAATGTCGTCAGGCCCAGAAGGACTAACGTGGTGGTGTAGGAACTGCCAGACTGCGGTCAGTGCCGGCGTAAAGCCCCGACCACTACAGCACCTTCCCACTAAAGCATCATCAGATCCCGCAACAAACACCCTAGGAGAAAACCCTCATTATAATCCACCCCCAGCGGCGCCATCCAAGTGTTATGTTCAGATCCATGAACCAAATCTACGAGGGACACGAAGCAAAGGATCCATCAGCAGCCGCGGGGCCAGCAGACGAATTGAACTGCAGCTTCAAAAACTGGAAGAGGAGAAGAAGTTTCATCAGCAGTACCTGGATCAGAAGTACAGTCTCATGCTGGAGCTGGAGAGCGGATGTAGCAGTGAAATACTGGACGAAAAAGATTTGGAGAAGATCAAGGACTGGATTACCGCAACGGAAGATTGCGGTGAAGAACTGGATTCCGGAGTTGATGCAGAATTAACAACCGAAAGATTCATGGCGAACAATGCAAACCTGACCACGGAGCATGTCGCTCAAAGAGTAGATCAGCAAGTCTCGCAGCTCCCCATTGTTAACGAACTTCAACGTGCACCAGCTGGACATATTAGGAATGTTGGTCGTCTAACAAGGCCGACCCCGTCCGGCATTGGAAATCTAAACGACATCAGAGCAGCAGTCGTCGACGTTGGACTCCCCGGTCCAGGCAGATCTGCATACGGTCTCCCAGATCCGAATGTAAGAGTAGCATCCACCACGAACAACTTTCTGCCTCAAGAAGGTTCAACTCCAATGCGCCGGACAATGCATGATCCTTCGGTTTATCAACAACATCTTAACCAGGCAGGGAATGAAACGGTTTGCATACTGAACAGAAGCCAGTTGGCTGCTCGCCAAGCGGTCTCAAGAGACCTCCCGGAATTTAGTGGCAGTTCTGAAGACTGGCCCCTCTTTCTCTCCGTCTTCAATACGTCGACTCAGATGTGTGGATTCTCACCAGAGGAGAATATGCTGAGACTGAGGAAATGTTTGAAGGACAAGGCCCTGGAAGCTGTGAGATGCCGCCTACTGCACCCTTCAAACGTGGACGGCGTAATAGCAACCCTCAAAATGTTGTACGGAAGACCAGAGGCTATCATACAGTCCATAATCAAGAAGGTCAGAGCCCTACCAGCTCCAAATATGGAGAAACTGGAAACCGTAGTCAACTTCGCCCTCGCAGTTGAGAACCTTGTAGCCACCATGCAAGCCTGCCAGATTAGGGACTTTGTTTACAATGCCTCATTGAGACTGGAACTAGTCGATCGCTAGCCACCTACGTTAAAACTGAATTGGGCAAAATGTGTTCGCAGCAATCCTGCTCCCAACCTCATCGACTTTAGCGGTTGGTTGTACAGCACCGCGGAAGACGCCAGCGCTGTAATGGTCTCTCCGCCGACCGGACTGAAGTCCCGTAGTACTAAAAAGGAAGGTTTTCTTAATCACCATTCGGAGACCAGCACTGACGTTTCGCGCAGGCAATACGTGAAGTCAGTTGCAGATCCTTCAGCGACGACTGAAACTTCAAAAGGTTGCATTGTGTGCAAGGGAAACTGCTTGTCGTTGCACAACTGTAAGCGTTTCAACGAGTTCAGTTTTGACTCGAAGTGGGCGACTATAAAGGAGCACAATTTGTGTCGCAAATGTCTCCGGAAACATAACGGAAGCTGCAGGTTGAAGCAGCAATGCGGAGTCAACGGTTGCACCTATCTGCATCATGCACTTCTCCACGGAACCAGGCACGCTAGCGGCGAATCTAACGGCTCCCAGCAGGATCCACCACGAGTTGAAACTACCAGCGTCAACGTACATCAAGGACAGTCAGATTTCCTGTTCCGCATCTTCCCGTTTACCCTTCATGGTCCGCACAAAACCATACGAACGTACGCATTTGTCGACGATGGCTCAGAATTGACGCTGGTCGAACAGAGCCTTGCAGATGATCTCGGAGTAAAGGGAACCAACATACCCCTGTGTTTGAAATGGACTGGAGATACTTGTCGAGTAGAAAACTCGTCTTAGCAAAAAGGACTTCAAATATCTGCCGCGCAGAATCCGGAAAAGATATTCAGTCTTTCTGATGTACGTTGCGGGCATCCGAATTGCAAGGACGATATCCTCATCTAGCGGGAATACCATTGCAATCCTATAGCAATATCAGTCCAGGACTCTTGATAGGACTTGATAATGCCGCTCTGGGTCACGTAACCAAAAGTCGAGAAGGAAGTCTGAATGATCCCATCGCCGTCAAGACACGACTCGGATGGACAGTGTATGGCTGCTGCTCAACAGACGCTAAACGGATTCATCACGTCAACCATCATAGTGTTGAGGCTTGTCACTGCAGTGCAGGCGAAGAAGAGCTTCACTTGGCAATGAAGCAGTATTTCGCATTAGACAGCCTCGGCGTTACTATTCCGTCTAAAGAGCTATTGTCATCTGATGAGCAGAGGGCCCGAACCCTGCTGCAAACACTCACAATACCAAAGGACGAATGCGGCCTATTATGGAAGTACGACCACGTTAGACTACCGGACTCGAAGCAAATGGCATTATACCGTTGGAAGTGTTTGGATCGTCGTCTGATAAAGGACTCGTCTCTAGCCGAAGCTCTCAGGCTCAAAATTGGAGAGTACATCGGGAAAGGTTACATCAGAAAACTATCTGCGGAGGAGCTTATGGTTGCCAGACCTCGCGTCTGGTATTTACCGATGTTCCTAGTCTGGAATCCTAACAAACCGGGTAAAACAAGGTTGGTTTGGGACGCCGCCGCGACTGCCCACGGTGTATCACTGAACTCCGTGTTGTTGAAGGGCCCAGATCAATTAGCATCGCTTCTTACGATTCTCATCAAGTTCCGAGAGTTCAAGATAGCAGTTTGCGCCGATCTTCGGGAAATGTACCATCAGGTACTGATGCGAGAGGATGACCAACGTTGTCAGCGCTTCTTTTGGAAGCACAATGCTACAGATTCTGGACCAAGCGTCTACGTCATGAAGGTTCAGTCATTCGGGGCATGTTGTTCACCTAGTATCGCACAACACGTCAAAAATCACAACGCCGAACAATTCAAGCAAGAATGCCCTGCCGCTGTCGAAGCTATTACTGACTGTCACTACGTGGACGACATGCTCATGAGTGTGGAGACGGAAAAAGAAGCCATACAGGTGTCTACGGATGTTAGAGAGATCCATAAGAAGGGAGGTTTTGAAATGCACAACTGGTTGTCAAACTCGCCGCGGGTGCTACAAACCCTGAAGGAACCAACAACGAAGAGGAAGGATTTCAGCATTGGCCAGGAGACCACGGCCGAAAAAGTTCTCGGTATGTGGTGGGAAACCGATTCGGACTGCTTCACGTACAAACTTTCTTCGCGCCTAGATTCCGGACTTTTATCCGGGGACCGCCGTCCCACTAAACGTGAAGTTCTACGAACGCTCATGATCCACTAGGGCTCATCGCCCACTTCACGATGTTCTTGAAAGTATTGCTGCAAGAAATTTGGAGATCTTCAGTAGGATGGGACGACGAGATAGAAGATGGGCAGTTCGCCAAATGGTTGCAGTGGTTAAAAGCATTACCTCATATTCCGGACATCAAAATACCTCGTTGCTACCGCGTATCAACCTCTTTGGCTGACGGCGTCGAGATTCAGCTACACACCTTCATGGACGCTAGTGAAAATGGATTTGCCGCTTCAGTGTACCTAAGATTCCAAGAAGACAAGACGATTGAGTGTTCACTAGTTGGTGCCAAAACAAGTGTCGCGCCATTGAAGTTCCTTTCAATCCCACGCTCTGAGCTTCAGGCATGCATCATTGGTGTAAGGCTGAGTAAAACCATATTGCAAGCGCTCTCCGTTAAGGTATCTAGAAGATTCTTTTGGACCGATTCCAGAGACGTGCTATGTTGGCTGAATTCAGACCACCGGCGATATAGCCAATTCGTCGCTCATCGTGTCAGCGAGATCCTAGAAGATTCGAATGCAGATGAATGGCACTGGATACCAACCAAACACAACGTAGCCGACGACGGAACTAAATGGAAGCAGACGATCAACTTAAGCCCTTCAAGCCGCTGGTTTACAGGACCCGACTTTCTTCGTAAGCCACACGAAACATGGCCAGGAACCACGTCTTCTACCGGCACTACTGAAGAAGAGCTCAGACCACATTTACTCGCCCACTCTCAGCCTGAAGATTCGATCGTAATACCGCAAAACTTCTCCCTGTGGTCTACATTGTTGAGAAGGACGGCGTACCTCTACAGATATACCAATAACTGGCGTGGACGTCTCAACAAAACGCCGCCAACTCAAGGACCGTTGACTCAAGCGGAGCTAGCTCAAGCTGAACGTTATCTATATCGTTTAGCACAAGTGAAGATATACCTTGAAGAAATCGCTGCTCTTTCATCAGAAGGCTCTAGTGAAACGAAGAAAATTGCGAAGCATAGCACTATTCGAAGGTTAACCCCTTTCTTGGACGAATTCGGCATCCTCAGAGTTCGCGGTCGCACCAGCGCCTGCAAGTTTGTTGACTATGATGTGGTGAATCCTATCATCTTACCGCATAAAAACTACATCACAACGTTAATAGTAGCCGACTTCCATCGCAAGTTTCTGCATCAAAACCACGCCACCATAATGAATGAAATTCGTCAGCGTTACCACGTTACACGACTCAAAAGTGTCTACCGTTCCGTTCGTAGAGAGTGTCAGCAATGCCGCAACGACCAAGCTACACCGATTGCTCCTGCTATGGGAGATCTACCTGAGTCACGTCTCGCCGCTTTCACTCTTCCATTCGTCTACATGGGGGTGGATTATTTCGGCCCACTGTTCGTTGTAGTAGGCCGCCGTACCGAGAAGAGATGGGGTGTCCTGGGAACATGCCTGACGACTCGCGCCATTTGCCTAGAGATTGCCCACACCTTGAACACCGATTCGTGCATAATGGCATTACGGAACATCATGGTACGGAGGGGGGTTCCAGCGATCATCTACAGTGACCGAGGAACGAATTTTCAAGGTGCCAGTAAAGAAATGCAGCAAGAAATGTATAATCTACAGTAGCGCCTTGCGGCCGAATTCACTACCTCCAGAACACAATGGGTATTCATTCCACACGCTTCCCCACACATGGGAGGAGCGTGGGAAAGAATGAGAGGGACGGTTAAAAACAACTTGTATAAACTGCAGCCTAATCGATTTCCAAGCGATGAAGTTTTGAGGAACACCATGATGGAGGTGGAAAATATCGTGAACTCACGACCTCTTACCGACCTTCCACTCGACGATGACAGCTCACCCGTATTGACTCCCAATCATTTTTTGGTGGGGTCACAGAATGGGCTCAAACCTCGAATTCCGTACGACGATAGCCCATCGGCCTTAAAGTATGGCTGGCAGCACTCCCAAGTTATGGCCAATAAATATTGGAAGCTGTGGCTTCGTGATTATCTCCCGACTATAACCCGAAGGAGCAAATGGTTTACTAACGCAAAACCAATTCAAGTTGGCGACATCGTAGTCATCGTTGATCCTCAGCTGGCACGCAACAAGTGGCCAAAAGGACGAGTCATCGGAGTCACTACATCTAAGGATGGCCAAGTTAGAAGCGCAACGGTACAGACTTCAAATGGAGGCATCCATGAACGACCTGCTGTTAAACTCGCTGTGCTCGACATAGGCGTTCTGAAGAATGCACCATCAGCGGATCCTTCGTGCATTCGAGGGGGGGGAATGTTAGGAGTGCCTATTCAATCGTCGAGCCCCTCGGTTTGTCGACCGATCATGAACCACACCCATGCCCTGACAAGGGGATCTTTAAACAATAGCTAGATCTAGAACGGTTGATAGCGCAGACAATGAGGAGAAACAAAATCACAGTGTGGAAAAAAACAAGTGCACCTCGAGTATAATAGCTATCTGAATTTCAAGCTAATATTAGGAGCTAAATAATTATCTTTTTTCACCAAATCGAATCGTTAACTCTTATAGGTATTGTTGTAACTATTTGTTACTATAAACAACGTTATACACACTAAAGTGCACTAATTTTCATATGCTATAGGAGCGTACAATAGGCCATTGTTATATACAGTCGGAATTTGGCAATTAAATCGGTCGAATGAGTATTCGCCCCGGTAAGCAGGTTACGATACTCCGAGAAATCTGTATGACTAATCATATCAACTGTTTTTATCAGATTCCGCACAGATTGATAAGGAGGTTAAGCGAGAATAGTCCTAAACCTATCAAACCACTGTGAATCACCAAATGTAAGGTCTAAATTATGAAGTTTTTCTTTACATATACCCTAAAATGTTTATTACCACCTCCAGGAATTTATAATTTACGAAACTCGAATAAATTGATGGATTCAACCGATTCACATTTGGAATCATTCAATAACAGTGACTGTTTAGTGAAGTTTTAGGCTCTAAATTCATGCAGTATGGTATTTTTTTTTTTTTCCTTCTAAACCATAGGGGGATAAATCTGCTCATCAGACACCCTAACAGGAAGGTTAGGGTAGTGTGGGGATGAGGCCGTCTTCTACAATGCCGGTAGAAGCCAGGACTACTCTCTCCTCGACCCACTAAAACACATTCCTATGGTCGCCAAACCCTACGTCTCTCCGGAACCACCAAGAAGGTATTGCTTCAGAGAGGGGCTAGTGCATATCGCACCCTCAAGGTTAGCTGCCGTAGCCTAGCAGCAACGAACATCGATGACTCGCACTGGAGAGTCCATCACGATAGCATGCTGGCGCTTAGCCAGTTTCCCGAGTGGTCCTCGCCACTCCCTTTGTCCTCGGAAGGCGGGCAGGGTCAACCCCGCCCGCGCCCTACTGCTGAGCGGACATCAAGAACTGATGCCCACATGCAACCCGATCTGACCTGCTGAAGGCAAGGGTATCGCTACCCTTCAGGCCTTATCAGCTGCATCCGTAGGTTGCAGACAGCAGGGTCTCACCTACCCCGACCCTTGCCGGGGACCCCTTTCCAACCGCGGGCTCAGATCCAACCCAGTAGACTGACGCCACGACAGCACCGCTACCGGGACTTCTTCTCCGCGGCCACTTAATCGCTGTAAGGGTCGATCTCGACCGCAGGGCACCGGTATGACCTACGAAGCCGACTTCGAACCCCTGGACCACCTCTTGTACTGCATCTGGACTAGCCATTCTCCGAGTCCACGCGCCACCTCCTTTGTAGCTCCCAGACGATATGGGTGATAGCCGTTGAAACGGCATTCCAGCTAATCTCATCCCTACAGTACACATTCTCTGGACCAAGTTGTCCGGAGTTGTGTCCTCCCCGCATGTGGCAAGCATGCGGTCACGCATTGTGCGAAAACGCGGGCACACGAACAAAACGTGTTCCGCCGTTTCCTCTAAACCATTGCACACTGGGCATTCGGGAGAATCCGCATGCCCGAAACGGTGTAGATACTGTCGGAAGCAACCAGACCTGTAAGGACCTGTGTCAGGTGGAATGAAACTTCCCCATGGCGCCTATTAATCCAACTATCTACCCTCGGTATCAACCTATGGGTCCACCTTCCTTTGGTGGAACTGTCCCACGCGCGCTGCCATTTGACCATAGAGGCCATCCTGACAGTCTTGCGTATGCCTCTTGTGCCGCGCATTTCGAAGCACTCCATGTCCTCACTGATAAGAATGCTGAATGGCACCATACCAGTAATGACACAGAGAGCGTCGTGTGACACGGTAAGGTACGCGCTTGCAACCCTCAGACACATAAGCCTGTAAGTACTTTCCAGCTTCCGTCGGTAGCATTCAGTACTTAGCGCGGTACCCCACGCCGGGCCGCCATACCTAAGTATGGACGTAGCAACACTAGCCAGAAGCTTGCGCTTACTGGCGTACACCGCTGAGCTATTGGACATCATCCGGGACAGTGCCGCAATAGCTGTGGAGGCTCTTTTACAGGCATAATCGACGTGGCTACCGAAGGTAAGCTTATCGTCGATCATCACGCCTAAGTGCTTGACAGAGCGCTTCGACAGGATAGTGCACTCTCCTACACTGATCTCCGTCTGCTGCGCCGACTGCATGTTGTTAACAACCGTCACCTCTGTCTTGTGGTGAGCCAGCTCCAGTTTTCTGGACCGCATCAACGCCTCCACAACCTTGATCGAGTGGTCGGTAGTCAACTTCACCTCCTCGATCGTTTCACCGTAGACTTCGAGCGTAATATCGTCGGCAAATCCGACAATCACCACTCCCACTGGGTACTCTAACCTCAACACCTCGTCGTACATGACATTCCATAACACCGGACCCAGGATGGAACCTTGCGGGACTCCTGAGGTTATGTGAAAGCACTTCCGACCCACCTCCGTGTCATATACTAGTACGCGATTCTGGAAGTAGCTTCCGAGAATCTTGTACAAGTACTCCGGTATCCCCAGACGCAAGAGCGCATCAGCAATAGCAGCCCAACTGGCGCTATTAAATGCATTCCTTACATCCAGAGTCACTACCCCGCAAAAGCGAATTCCCGTCCTCTTAGGCTCGAGTGCTTTCTCGGCGGTTTTTGTAACCGACAAGATAGCGTCTACGGTGGACCTCCCCTTCCGGAAGCCATACTGGTTGCTCGAGAGACCATTTACGCCCTCAGTGAACTTCAACATTCTATTGAGGATGATCTTTTCGAGCACCTTCCCCGCCGTGTCAATCAAGCATATTGGTCTATATGCCGACGGGTCTCCGGGTGGTTTCCCCGCCTTTGGCAATAGTACCAGGCTCTGCCTCTTCCAAGCTTCTGGGAAAACTCCCTCGTCCAGGCATTTCTGCATAGCAGACCTGAACATCTCGGGAGCTTCTGCAATAGCTACTTTTAAGGCCAGGTTCGGAACTCCGTCCGGGCCTGGGGCCTTACCTACGCTAAGGGATTTAGCTATCCCCGCAAGTTCCACATCGGTGACCCTTTCCTCATCGCCAGCCCCCGTCCCCGGCTGTCCTACGAAAGGAGGCCAAGGACTAGGATCATGACGCGGAAAAAGTCCTCCAATGATCCCCTCTAACATCTCTGGAGATTGCTCTGTAGGAGCCATCACACCTCTCGTCTTGGCCATAACGATCCTGTAGGCATCACCCCACGGGTTCGTATTGGCACTCTGACAGAGACCCTCAAAGCAGGCCTTTTTGCTTGCTCTTATCTCGGTCTTGAGCGCGGCTTTTGCAGCGGCGAACACCACCCGCCGTTCGTTTCGCTCTTCCTCTGATCGTGCTCGCTGCATCCGCCGCCTAGCCCGTAGGCAGGCGCGGCGCAGGTCCGCAATCGCGTCGGTCCACCAGTAAGCCGGTGGCCTCCCATTTCTAGGGTGGACTCTCCTAGGCATGGTCGCATCACACGCACGTGAGAGCACCGCTACCAGCTCGTCGCCGTCTAAACCGAGTAAGTTTCGCTCACGGCGGAGCGCTTCCCTAAATACCTCTTCGTCGAAGTATGATGTCTTCCACTTACGAGGGCTTGGCCTTGGCCTAGCCGCCTCTTCTTCTATCCGCTGTCTGCTGTTGTCGTAGTCGATACTGTAGCGAACCGCCAGGTGGTCGCTGTGAGTGTAGCCATCATCTACTCTCCAGTTCGAACTACTTGTTAGGCCAGGACTACAAAAGGTCACGTCAATAATTGACTCCGCTCCGTTTCGACTATAGGTACTCTTGGTACCGACGTTAGCCAAGTCGACATCTAAGATGGCCAGTGTTTCTAGCAGGATCTGACCCCGCTGGTTCGTGAAACGGCTTCCCCATTCCACAGCCCAGGCATTAAAGTCACCCGCTATTACCACCGGCCTTCGCCCTGTTAGCACGGTCGTTAAGCGGTTCAGCATTTGCGTGAACCGCTCGATCGGCCACCGCGGAGGCGCATAACAGCTACAGAAGAAGACCCCGTTTACTTTGGCGACCACGAAGCCCTCATAGGTAGTAGACACCAACTCCTGCACGGGGTATTTACCCGTCGTCCATATCGCCGCCATTTTCCTGGTCCCATCCGAGGCCCAGTTGCCGTTGCCGGCGGGTACTCGGTATGGGTCCGAAATGATGGCGATATCCGTCTCCCACTCAGAAACCGCCTGACAAAGCAGTTGCTGAGCCGCATCACAGTGGTTCAGGTTCAGCTGCGTTACCTGCACTGTGATTTGTTGCTCACTGCGGCTTTCTTAAAGGCCGGGCACCCTGGACCACCCATCGCATGTCTGTTTTTCGAGGTTTTCCCGGTACAGATCATGCAGATGGGCGGACTCGTGCAGCTTTGGGCCTTATGACCTTCAGCGCCGCATCGCCTACACAGTTTGCGCCTGTCTGGGCCTTTGCAGTCCCACGACTTGTGTCCTGGTTCCAGACACCTGAAGCAAACCTCAGGTGGCTCGTGGAATGTCAGGTGACAAACACACCAGCCCACCTTAATACTCCCTACTTTAACGGACTTTTTAACATCCGCCACAGGTAGCTGAACCACAGCTATCTGTGTCCCTGCTGGCCCCTTCCGCAGCCTGACGGCTGTGGCGGCCACCTGAACATCGCACTGTTGCCGCAGTGCCGTGACGAGCTCTTCCGCTTCGGTGATCTCGTCTAGGTCTTTGACCTTCAGAGTCGCCTCATGCGTAAGAGCCCTCACCTCCACTCCATCTCCAAGGACCTCTTCTGCCAGCCTCTTGTAGGCGGCGCCCTTGTGATCCTTCTGGCGCTTAAGCTCCAGGATCATTTCGCCCGTACGAGTACGTCTGATACTGCGTACGTCGGCTCCCAGACCCTCGAGCTTGGCGTCGCACCTCATCGCCTTCAAGACGTCCGAGTATTTCGACTGTTCGGTCTTGATGACGATGGCGTCACCTTTTTCGCGCCTGGCACCTGCCTTCCTACGCCTTGGCTTGGCGACCTGCACTTCTACCTGCGGATTCCCCTTCTTCTTCCTCTTCCGCTCTACCTTTGTCTAAGGAGGGTCCTCTCCTTGGATCGCCCTGCTCTGTGGCTGCTGAGGGCCCACCATTGGTCGCAACCCCTTGTTCCCATCATTCCGGGACGGGCCGGCCTTTTCAGGCCCACCCTTCCCAGCTTTCCGGCAACCCTGGCTGGGGTCCGACTTTCCAGCGTTACCACCGGCTTTCGGGGTTATTATACGCCTGGCCTTGCGGGCGCCGCCAGACAGCTCCTCACCTGACGGCTGCCTCGCCCGCTTCTGCGAATGCTTGTCGCTTTTGTCGCGAGCATTCGCTTCCACTCTCTTCGGACTACCCGCGAAGGAGAAGGCCTCCGTTTGCGTAAACTTAGACGCTTTCTCCTTTGCGGGTTCCGCCGCTGCTGCAGCCAGCAACGCAACCGCGTGCTCCTGCTTGGCATTATCGACAGACGCCCTAAGCCGAAGCAAGGCCGTTTTCAGGTCCTTGCTTATATTCGACTTAGTTGTCGCAAAGTCGATAATTTTGCCGAGCTGCTGCTCAGCCACCTCAAATGCGGGCCGTCCTTTTTCTGCAACTTGGCTGATGGCCCTCAGCAACCATGCTCCGTCCATGACCTCCGCCGGCTGGCTTGCCGTGGAGTGGACAGGAGCACCCACGCTTGAGCTGCGTAAGCAGCTTCCAGCACCTGACTCCTCGCTTCTCCTTGTAGGAGACCTCATCAACCCGCTTCTTGCGAAGGGGTTGATCGCACCGCTACTTCCACCTGTATTTGGATTTTTAAGATTTTTACTCATATTTGATTCCCACGAGTTGCACGAGAAATAATGTCCACCACGCCAGAGCTCTGCATTAACGCGGTAAGGGACAGCGTACTGTGGGGGGTGCCCAGGTACCCCACAGGCTCCGTTAAAGATCGAGCATCTTTTTCACCCCCTCGATCACTCATTCCTCGGCACGGGTCGCTTGACACCTTGAATTGGGGTTAGGGTAATTCATGTATTTTGGACAGGCTGAGGACAACGTTGGAAAAAACGTGCCCTAGATTCCTCAAAAAGGAATTGATTATTTTGCTAAGTTGCTATTACGCTTATAATATGATAGTACTTTGCGTTCCTGGTGATAAAAAGCTTAACGAACGCATTTTAAGCTGAGAAAATCACAATTTCTAATCGCCTGTTAGAATTGCATTTTGGACACCGAATATATGTTTTGGACACCCTCAGGTATATATAATTTGGACAGGGCAATTATCTCCATGTTTAGCCATGAATACTGCTTAATCATGGAAGTAGCATAAATTAACAAATATTTTCTTGTAAACAATCCAATTTCTTCGCTTAACAGGCATCTATTTTGATAACTATTACAGTTTTAGTTAAAATCGAGGAAATATCGCCAGGACCACATAATACGCCTCCAAGTATGCAATCGCACAGCATCCCCATGTAGCTCGTCAGATGACCAAAATATATATACAGTAGAAAACTTGTAGTGTATTTTGGACACTACCTATTTTAGGCGTTATAGATGAATGTTAAGAGATTGGCTGCCCAATGCTTCTTTATTGAACAGTTTTCATTGCAATAAAGCTTTTAAATTTCTTACAATTATCAATTCAACGATTTTGAGGTGAATATTGTATGTGACTGTGAAGTGTATGTCGTCTTGCATACCTGTGAATTTGAAGGGTTTTAGTGAAAAATTTTACATTTTCGATAATTTTGAAGTAAATTCTTAATTGTTAAGCGTATTTTCAACGTAAGTCATCAGAATAGGGTCTGTTTGATCCAATAATCGATATTCAGAAGTATCTACTTTTATTAGCTCTCCGGAACAAGACATACATCGCAGTGCATGTCCAAATTATATACATGTCCAAATTATATTTTTTACCCTAGTAGTCCTATTCTTAGCCGGCAACTACGCGGCTGACTCGCAAGCGGGGGGGTGCGTCAGGCCCCAGGACATCCGTCCCTGCTGCCCCAATGCAGTATGGTATGGTATGGGTAAGATGTCTAGAGTCTAAAAATGACGACCAGAATATCCAAGTTAAAGACAGCACACAAGATGGCGACTCCAGATTGAAGATGGCGGCTAGTCAATGTTTTTTTGGATTCTAAAATCATGCACTATGGGTATATTTGTTATGGGGAAGATGTCTGGCCTCCCAAAATGGGACCAGAATATACAAGATGGCGCTCTAAAATCCAAGATAGCGGCTCATTATTGAAGATGGTGGTTGTTTAATGGAGTTTTAGGCGCTCAAACCAAGCAATATGGGTATATTTGGTACGAGGAAGATGTTCGGAGTTCGAAACTGGCGACCAGAATATCCAAGATGGCGATCGAAAATCCAAGATGGAGGCTCAACATTCAAGATGGCGGCTGTTTAATGGAGAATTAAGCTCTAAAACCATTCAATATGGGTATATGTATTTGGTATGGGAAGACGATCGGAGTTCAAAATGACGACCGGAATACTCAAGTTGGCGTCTCAAAAATCATGATTTGGGCTCTAAAACCATTAAATATGGGCATATCTAGAATGGAGAAAAAGTCTGGAGTCCAGAAATGACGACCAGGATTTCAAAGATGCCGGACTTAAATCCAAAATGGTGGCTCAAAATTCAAGATAGCGGCTTTTTTTCACGAGTTTTAGGCTCAAATATCAAGAGCCAAAAAACGATATGATTCCTGGTGCCATGTTAAACGTATGGAAGTTTTGTTGAAATGGGGTTTCGAAGTCACGAGAAAGGCGCCATCATCGCTAGGTGGATTAATTAGGGTTTTTATAATCATAGTGACCATGAATGTGTCGAAACGTTGTAACGGTAGAATGTGTCAACTACCTTTTTTGAAATAACTGTTTTTTAAGTTTTATTTTCCAAGTAAGGAAGCATCCATTAAGTATCTAAAAATTGAAAATTTAAACCAAGCACCCTCCGCCCGACTTTCGTAAGTGTTTTTCCTATACTTAATACTGTTGGAAGTTAGGTAGCGTTGAGCGCTCGGATAGCGTCGAACCTTCAGGTACGAGTTTGGAGTGTTGGAGCGAGGTAGATTTGTTGGCGTAGGTATGTTGTTATTGAAGAAGATTGAACAATTGTATATACCTGGAATGAATAAAGAGTGTAGCGGTTGCTGATTGAGGTATCAGTCGGCAGCCGTCTAGTTTGATGGAAGATGTCTAGCGTTTTATTTTCATTGTAATTTAGAAACAGGCATCGATGGAGCTAGCCTCGCTATGGCCTGAATGGCCATGGTGGACTAGCCTCCAACAGGTTATGGGCCCAGGAGCGTGTTCCACAGCACGTATCGACCGGGAGAAGGATCGGCCGCATAAGTCGCGGAGTCGCAGCACGGGATCCTTGGGCGGATGGATTGGCTGCAACGGAGGACAGGATCCATGGTAATGTTGGCGATACGGGTCAACTGGATGACTGCTGGCTGGTCACCGGACGGAGCTCGAGGATTGTTGGATCGGATGCAGCTCAGTGGTCGCATCTGGACGAAGAGGTTGGCGACAGGAGGAGTGATCCGGAGGACAACATGAAGGTGGAGCTCGGAGATGGACCTGGTCGGAGCTCGGAAATGGTGTAAGGCTGGTGCAAGCGTCGGAGTTGGGCCACTTGTCAAGCGTTGGAGTGAGGAGGAGCTTCGATCCAGGAGGAGGTGATCGTGTTTCGAAGGTTGCGACGCTAAGGAGGAGTGTTGGAAGTTAGGTAGCGTTGAGCGCTCGGATAGCGTCGAACCTTCAGGTACAAGTTTGGAGTGTTGGAGCGAGGTAGATTTGTTGGCGTAGGTATGTTGTTATTGAAGAAGATTGAACAATTGTATATACCTGGAATGAATAAAGAGTGTAGCGGTTGCTGATTGAGGTATCAGTCGGCAGCCGTCTAGTTTGATGGAAGATGTCTAGCGTTTTATTTTCATTGTAATTTAGAAACAGGCATCGATGGAGCTAGCCTCGCTATGGCCTGAATGGCCATGGTGGACTAGCCTCCAACAAATACATTGCTTATCTCCCCCCTCTAAACGCGACGTGCTCTTTATGGATGAATCCCAAAATGAAAAATGCAACATTTTTTATACAGTGCATTCGTTCTCCATAGACTCATAGATTCTCTAAGATATTGCCGAAAATAACTCACCAATTCGACAAATCGTTTTCAAAATATATGTTTTTGAAAATTTTCATTGATTTTTTGCTTAAGGTCTTTGTCAGAATCAAAAAGCCAACTGTTCAAGTTATCCTTTTTTGTAATGAAAAGTACTTATGCAACATTTGAGATAAATTAAAAAAATAAAATACAAGAAAAAATCTTTCGTTTAATTAAAATGGAATGCTAATGTTATACAAAAAAAAAACTCGAAAAGCCCTCGAGTAGGGTAGTGGACCTATTTTGGCCTGGGCAGGTGTTTTGGCCCATCTTGAGAATTTTATTACATTTATCATATAATCTCTGACAAATCTTGACAATTTTTTTATAAGAAGTTTCAATAATAATTTGCCAAGATTTTGTAGATATCATACTTTCCATAAACACGTGTTCAACTTGTGTTTTTCACTATCGTTTCATCCGGAGCACTTCGATAGCGATCGTAGTGAAATTACCCAAATTTGTGTCGGAAAACTCTCCTTATGGTGCTGAATGCACTTGTAATTTTCAAACACATAATTCTGCAGGTACCCGGACGGTGTCCGCACAACCGAGCGCAATTGTCTTGTTTCAGTTTGGAGCGAAATTTTCAAAATACGGCAACTAAAGAAGTCAAAATCAGCGGTCATTATGTAACTGATAGGCCCAATCTAGCCCGTGGCGGTAACTGCGTGCAATCTTCCTTGCTGCACAAGCGCAATCGGAGAAAGTGCCCACAAGTGCCTACGAGGGTCACGTTGCATGTTCGCTCCGGATCGCTGATGTCAAAATCGTGATTGCGCGAGGAAAGATGAAATCTGTCTTGGTCCCAGAGGATCCTTGTCCGGAAGGGAGAACACGAAAATTAATTTAAAAGAGCTGAAGATTTGGCTTGGCATTCTGATGCTGGGCGAGATGACTGCGGATAAGCAGATGTTGCCCATTTTGGCTGATGGTTGAAGGGTCGTTGCTCGGTGGGGTATAAGATCAAACTGAAGCACATTCATGATGACCGCAAGTGATATTCAGACGTTGGTGGCGCAATTTACTTTCGCTTGGTATCGGATTGGCAGGGAGATAGACAGCGACGATCGTCTTCTGCTGACGCGTAAAACACTTTCGTATTTATCCTTGTAGCTACAGAAAAAAAAACGAGGACAAAAAAAGCGAAACTTTGCAGGCATTTTCTCACGGAGAAGCGAAACACGTGCAATCCCAGAACAGAAATGAAATAATTTGGACGACATAAGAACCAGAAATGATGATTGAGGTACCGCAAATTTCTTCCTGCCTTGCGCCGCCCGGTTCATTGATCGGGTTGATCTGGTTCTGTGGAGTCAGCCAGTGTCAGCCCAGCGCAGTGTTTGGATTCAGGAAGCAGGTGAGGTGTCTCTGCTCTCAAGCCAGAATTCGAATAGCGACGGGCGGAAGAAGGCGTTGCAAATCACAAGTTTCGAGATGGAAATTACACGCCTTTGTTTAATGACCATCCATTAAGACTTCAAGTAGGACCTTGACATCAGATGGTTCCTTTGTGGCTTGTAAATACAGTTGAGAGGTCAAATGGTCACCGCTTGGCATTGTAGTCGGAAAACAGTAGTAAAAGGAAGAGAACATTTTCTTATTTTAGAGGTTAACTTTTAATTCTTACGTTTCTAATAAGAAGACACAAGTGTGCAAAACCACCGAAAAACTTGATATTCAATAAGATTGATTGATTGATTTGTCTTTATTAAAGAGACTTTCAGCCCTTGGCTCAATAAGATGATAAATAAACGATTCAAGCAAATACACCACATCAGAGCAGGCATGTGCTTCCTTGAACAAAACTGTGTTGAATTACGTAAACTTATGCAAGTTATTCGTAGTAAAACGTTCGTAGGAGGAGCTAGATTATGTATTATTATTATAATTATTATTATTTATTAAAGAGGTTTTAACTTGAGTCATTCGCCTCTGCAGATTATGTATAATATTGTTTAAAATTAGTATAGGGGGATTAGGGGCATAATGGACACCCGGGACGAAATGGACACCCCTGTTTTTGCCGAAACCGTTGTTTTTTATGTAAAACTTTCAGTGCCTAAGTGTAAAGGAACAAGCCATTGTTCTATTTTTCAAAAGTACCATTTATATTCCTTTAAAATAAACAAAATATCATTGAAATTGAAGTATGTTTTTCAAATGGTGGATTTCTTATAATTTCGAAGCAACAGCAAATAAGGTATTACGAGAGATTGAGTGTGTCCACCATACAAACAAGTGAATTGTTAGCTTATCTACATGTATACTAGTATGGGACAAACATCAAATTCTCGCTCCAGTCGACTTTTTCGATTCCATTCAGGTCCCATATGAACTGTACAAAATTTCAGCGCAATCGGTGAAACTATAATTTAGCGCAAGCGGTTCAAAGTTTTCATAGGATTTACTATGAGAAAAGTTACACTTTCAGATAAAAATTCCCAGAGGTCGTCCCTTGTCTCCTTAATTCAAATCGATCAATGCTTCTTGTAGAAAAATCATTTATGAAACTTTCTTTCCAAGACCATAAAACGATTGGATGCTTGTGGAAAAAGTTATTGATTTATTACCGATTAGTGATCCAACGAACGGCTTTTTGTTTTGTTTTATTAGCAGCACTGTAGCTGCTGCCTTTGCTGCTGCTGTTTCTGGGGGTGGTGATGCCTCCCGCCACCCCATGCAACAACGGCAGCAGCAGTGCTGCTGATAAAACAAAACAATAATCCGTTCGTTGGATCACTAATCGGTAATAAATCAATAACTTTTTCCACAAGCATCCAATCGTTTCGTGGTCTTCGAAAGAAAGTTTCATAAATGATTTTTCTACAAGAAGCATTGATCGATTCGAATTAAGGAGATAAAGGGTGACCTCTAGGATTTTTTGTTTGAAAGTGTAGCTTTTCCCATAGTAAATCCTATGAAAACTTTGAACCGCTTGCGCTAAATTATAGTTTCACCGATTGCGCTGGAATTTTGTACAGTTCATATGGAACCTAAATGGGATCTAAAAAGTCGACTGGAGCGAGGATTTATTTTTTCCATACAAGCGTGTCCCATACTAATGTATACGTAGATATAGCAATCGATGAAGTATTATAGTTTTGATCAGAGCACACTGAAAATAGCAATTTCAATGTTGTAGTCTATTCGGTGCGAAATGAACACTGGCAATTATGAATGGATGTACACGCGTTGCATACTGTTAGGCGTTTTAGAGAGTTTGAAAAAAATCAATCCATGCAGACGACACTACTTGATTATTTAAGCCTTAAATTTATTTAATTAACTTTGAAGTTATGTAATCTCGTCTAAGATGGAGTATTATATCTGTGGTATTGATCTCCGTTGGCAAATTACTTAACTGGTCGATATTCTCAAAGATACAGCATAAAATATGCAGGGGTGTCCATTTCGCCCCGTACGTACGGTACGCGTACCTTTGCTTCTAGCCCCAAAAAACAAACGGTTTTCAATTCATTATTTCTTCACAATAATAACATTTTACCGGCTGTAAATGATTAAAATACGTAGGAAACAAGTTAAAGTTGTAAGCCAGCTGATAATATGTTAAGTTTTTGTCTGTTATACAGGCCCAACATACTCATTTGCTTAGGGTGTCCGTCCATTAGGCCCCAAATACCCCTACTTGAAAACTAACCGAAAGCAAACGGACTTTACGAAGCTCTGCAAAGTGAAACGTCATCAAATAAACAATGATTGCTGCGGTACTTTTGCATTGGCTTAAAACTCTAAATAGTAACCTGAACTTATTATTTTTTCTATTATAGCTGCTGAAATTTTTTGAAGGAATAGACACATAAATCCGAAGCGCACAGAAAGTCAGCAAGCCCATGCCGAGGGTGGCGAATTCGATTCCGTGCCAGCCTAGGAGCTTTTCGCAATTGGGTTGTTGAGTGAATAAAATATTGCTATTCTCTATAGCCTAATCGAAAAAGCTATTTTTTCTGAGTATAACATGATTTTATAGGATTTCAATACCTTTGTTTTGATGGTTAAATTAACAAAACAGTTTTAATTTTCATTCTATCCACGAAAATTCACAGTTCAATCGATAAAGTGATAGTTCGGCCCGAACAAAAAATTTTCCCCATACAAACTTTAAATACATTTTAAAAATAGTTCCCGGACTCCAAAAATTATGAAATTTTGGATTTCGACTAATTTTTGGGCGGAGAATGCGACTATCAAATAAACCGGATATCCCTAAAGAAACCAATTGACTTCCTTGAGCATACAGTATCTTCGCGTGTGGCACATGTGCGAATGAATAATGGTCATTGGCACAAAAAGCTCTCATGTATCTATAAAAGTGTAATTAGGACAAGAAGGTGAGAAGCAGGCTGCGTTTTAGTGGGGGCGTTACGCCAGCTAGGAAAGGACCTCCAAAGTACGGAACTTAATTCTGTATACGACGTTTTTAAAGACACTACGGAAACAGATATAGGGTAAAAAATATAATTTGGACATGTATGTAATTTGGACATGCACGGCGATGTATGTCTTGTTCCGGAGAGCTAATAAAAGTAGATACTTCTCAATATCGATTATTGAATCAAACAGACCCGATTCTGATGATTTACCTTGGAAATACGCTTAACAATTAAGAATTTACTTCAAAAATATCGAAAATGTAAATTGTTTCACTAAAGCCCCTCAAATGTGCAAGAAGACATGCACTTCACAGTCGCATACAATTTTCACCTCAAAATCGTTGAATTGATAGGGTATTGGTTCCCTTCTTAAGCATGTGGCTCCCATTTTCATCCTACGAAAAACAAAGGATTGAAGCGCTATTTGTTTTGTTTCTTATTTTTGTATTTTTTGTTAGAAGTGAGCACCCATGAAAACAAAAAGAACGGAATCATTCGGTGCCGTAATCGCTTGTTTTCGAATAGGATGAATATGGGAACGTGAGATTAATGATGGAACACATACCCTAATTGTAAGAAATTTGAAAGCCTTATTGCAATGAAAACTGTTCAATAAAGAAGCATTAAGCAGCCAATCTTTTAACATTAATCTAGATCGCTTAAAATAGGTGGTGTCCAAAATATATTACAAGTTTTCTACTGTTAAGGTGAAGTTATGACGGAGCCAGTATTCAAACATTTAATAGTATTGGTGAAATCATCATTTCTCCATACAGTAATGGTATTTGTGCTCGGAGAGAAATGCTACAATTACTCTTGCAAAAAAGATATGTCAAAGTTTGTTTTGATTTGAAAATGGATCTATTCATCTACCAGACTGGTACTGACTTATCTTATGCATATCTAAGTTCAACAATATGGTCAGCACTCAAACACTTATAGTTCTAATATTTGGAAAAGGAAAATTTTAGAAGCATGCGTGTATAATGTTATTTACGTAATTTATTTATATACTCAAGTTCTTAGCATAGTGTGAGACTTATACGATCTCTGAAAGGGAGCACTCCCATACAGATGAAGTTGCGGGGGACTTCTCTAGGGAGCTGTATGACAAAAACACAGTAGGCGACAATACGACGTTTGCCGGGACAGCTCGTTATTAATAAATCATTTATACCAAAGCCCTCTCCCCTCAGGTTTCATACGCTCGTTTTTATCAGTGTGCTATTATAATATCAGATTGGATTGATGGACTAGAAAGATTTAGTTACATAACAATGGTTCATTTATTGCAATAAAAAATAACGGAGAACACATAACCATCAGTTCCTAACTGACATATTCTTTTGGAACACTTTTTTTGCAAAATAGTTTTCGAAAAAATTCTTGAGCTTTTCTTGAATGTTCTTTTGATAAAAGCTTTCGTTGTAATCAATTTTGCTAAGAAGATAATCTGTATGGTTATTGGAATTCACAAACAGCATTATGCACCTCTGGATGTTACAAGTATGCATAGCTGATTGTGCTTCAATCATTGCGTTTTTATCAAGTTTTATCTCTCCTTCAAATAATTTGCATCCCAGTGTATTGCCGGACTTGGAAGCAACCTCTCGAATCGTTACTTTGTATTCTTTTTTCCTTAACAAAAGGATTACTGATCCATCCTCGGATACTGCTGCAAGAAAAGGAAAAAAGAAAAAAAAACAAAACTATGAAATATTTGCACGGAATTACCATCTGGCACACGAGCAAGATAACTGTGACAAGAGTCAATGAACATTTTTGTTCCACCCATTTTTAATCCGTGCTCATCCTTCAGCAACCATAGAGTAAGCCCAACAAACGAGCGATTACTTTTCAAGGAATTCCAGATAGTTGTGTTTTGAAGCAATGTTTCGCATTTTTTAACTTTCGTGGAATCTCTTGAGCTTATTATTTCCGGAACGTAGGACGTAGCAAATCCTATTTGCTTAGTATCCGGCCTTGGCAGTATGCTTCCATTTGAGTGATGGACAAGTCTTTCTCCAAGAGTTGTTTCGAGCATTCTGATACCTGAAAGTAATATTTCTTATTAGATCTCTTTATTATTTGGACTGATTATTGAAATTTCATCTATTATACAAGTCAATATGAACTATTCAATCAAAATGACGTTACTGTCGGCTGTTACCTAAATGATACGTGGAAAATTATCAAGCCTGCTTTATCGACGGCCGGTTAACAACGTAGCAAAACTTCAGCGTATGGTAAATCCTCCAGAAATGCCGTGAGTACCAGGGCCCACCGCATCAGCTGTTCATCAATTTCAAGGCAGCCTACGACAGTATCATGAACGAAAACGACTTTTCTGGTAAGCTGACCAGACTGATTAAAGCAACGATGTACGGTTTGTAAAACTGCGTAAGGGTTTCAAGTGAACTATCCACTTCATTCGGATCTTCCCTGGGATAACGACAAGGTGAAGAACTCTCATGCCTACTCTTCAACATTGCACTAAAGGTTTGATGCGACGAGCCGGTCTCAATAGTCGGGGTACAATTTCCACGAAATCCGGTCAATTTGTGTACTTTGCGGACGTTAGGTATATTATCGCCAGAATGGAAATGGAAATAAGACTACTTGATCGCGCTTTTTAACGGTTTTCGCGGTCGATAGCCGCCTTTTGCCGTTTCGACGGTCGTGGCATTGCGAGAAAACTGATTGCAATACCCAATCTGAATGTTTACATTTTTCTGTTTTTGACAGACGTGGCGAGTGGAGCAGTGATGCGGGTGTTTCAGATTTAACGTTTCAACTCAAAGGAAAAGTTAATGAAACTAGGGACTCTCAAATAATGTTTATCGACAACAATGTCCAAGTTGTCACGAATACTAAAGCACATTCTGCTTGCTGGTAGTTACCGTCGCGAATGTTTACAGTTCGAAAATTTTATCGCAGAATATCACGTTTTTCTACGATTTTCCGGTATAAAAAGTGAAGTAGGTGAAATTTTGAAGTGTTGCGAAGACGATGAAAACCTTTATAGAGGTGGGGCTTGGCTGAATCAGTGTTTATAAGGCTGTGAAAATATGTTCCCCAAAGGTGACGGTAAATAATAAGTGAAATAGAAGAAGAAACAAAAAAGTGCATTGAGAAGAGAATTTTGCACGAGAATGTGTTTTAAAATGATTTCTGGAAATGAATTGGCTTCGGGTGAATAGAATAATGTTTGGCGAGCACCAGGTAGTAATTCTATATAACATCAAAAAAAGGTAAGGGTAGTAGAAATTGATTATTATTCCTGCGTTCTCATATACGAACCATAAGTAAGGCATAAAAGTAAGAAGAAGAAGAATGTGGGTGCAGGCAGCCATATTCTGACTTCCTCATATAGTGTCCTTAATATATTTTGGTCATCTGACGAACTACTACAGGGGGATGCTGTGGGATTGCATACTTGGAGGCGTATTCTGTGGGTCTGGCGATATTTCCTCGATTTTAACAAAAACTGTGATAGCTATCAAAATAGATGTCTGTTAAGCGGAGAAATTTAAATATTTGCAAGAACTTGTTAATTTATGCTACTTCCCTGATATGGCAGTATTCATGGCTATATAATGAGATTATTGCCTTGTCCAAATTATATATAGCTGAGGGTGTCCAAAACATATATTCGGTGTCCAAAATGTAATTCTAACAGGCGATTGGAAATTGTGATTTTCTCAGCTTAAAATGCTTTCGTTAAGGTTTTTGTCACCAGGAACGTAAAGAACAATCATATTATAAGTGTATTAGTAACTTTGCAAAATTATCAATTGCTTTCAAAGGAAGCTAGGGGACGATTTTTCCAACGTTGTCCTAAGCCTGAACAAATGTGCACTTAAAATTATATTTGCATTTACAAAATAGGGTAAAAAATATAATTTGGACATGTATGTAATTTGGACATGCACGGCAATGTATGCCTTGTTCCGAAGAACTAATGAAGGTAGATACTTCTCAATATCAATTATTGAATCAAACAGACCCTATTCTTATGACTCACGTTGAAAATACGCTTAACAATTAAGAATTTACTTCAAAATTATCGAAAATGTAAATTGTTTCACTAAAACCCCTCAAATGCACAGGTATGCAAGACGACATACACTTCACAATCACATACAATATTCACCTCAAAACCGTTGAATTAATAATTGTAAGAAATTTATAAGCCTTATTGCAAAGAAAAATGTTCAATAAAGAAGCATTAGGTAGCCAATCTCTTAACATTCATCTAGAACGCTTAAAATAGGTGGTGTCCAAAATACATTACAACTTTTCTACTGTAGATATATTTTGGTCATCTGACGAACTACATGGGGATGCTGTGCGATTGCATACTTGGAGGCGTATTCTGTGGGTTAGGCGATATTTCCTCGATTTTAACAAATACTGTAATAGTTGTCAAAATAGATGCCTGTTAAGCGGAGAAGATTGATTATTTGCAAGAAAATAATTGTTAATTTATGTTACTTTCATGATTTAGCAGACATCATGGCTAAACATTGAGATAGTTGCCCTGTCCAAATTATATACACCTGAGGGTGTCCAAAACATATATTCGGTGTCCAAAATGCAATTCTAACAAGCGATTGGAAATTGTGATTTTCTCAGCTTAAAATGCTTTCGTTAAGGTTTTTGTCACCAGGAACGCAAAGTACAATCATATTAAAAGCGTATAAGTAACTTTGCAAAATAATCAATTGCTATCTAAGGAAGCTAGGGGACGATTTTTCCAACGTTGTCCTCAGCCTGTCCAAAATACATGAATTACCCTAACTGTACTATCTAAAACATGTGAAAGTTGCTTTACCAAAATAATGTCACGGATATATTCGTAATATTTGGATATGGTAAGTAAAAATACTGTTTTTTTATGAAACTAGGGCGTATCTCAAAAAATGGGTCCTACGATTTTTTTTTAAATTTTGACCAGAAACACAAGATAGTCATAGAAAACGACTGGTGGGCGCCGATTTGAAGGAGATTTTTTTTATAATAAGGCGCCGTCCACAAATTACGTAACGCTCAAGGGGGAGGGGGGAGTATGGCCGAGCGTAACGGTCCATACAAAAAAAATTGGATTTTCATACAAAAAAGCGTTACGGAGGAGGAGGGGGGGTCTAAAAATCTCGATTTTAGCGTTACGTAATAAATGGATGCTGCCTAACGGTCTGGGAAGAACGCAGAATGCTGCTGAGCGCCACAGAAACTCTACTGACACTCCTGCAACGTCCCTGAAACTTCATGAAGCGCCTCTGAGTTCCCCTTAAACCCCCTAAAATGCCATTATAGCTCCAGAGAAACCAAAAAAACCCCTCGACACGCCTCTAAAACGCCTCCTGGTACTCTCCTATACTCCTTGGGACTCGCTAGAAACACTTGTGAGATTCCTTGCTACCCCTTGAGATCCCTGAAACATTCCTTCCTAAAACGCCCATGAGACCCACTGAAGCGCCCCTAAGCTCCTCAGATCCCCTAGAACCCCTTGAAATGATCCTTAGAACTTCAGGTAGTTACATACAAAAACATACGACCCCCTAAAACTCCCCTGAGACATCCTAGAGCGCCCCTTAGACCTTCTGGAATTCCCTGAAACCCCTAGACAATCACCTGAGTCCTCTGAGTTTCCCAAAAAACCTGAAACGGCCCCGAAACCTCCTGAAGCGCTCCTGAGACCTCCTGAAAAACCCTCAGACGATTCTGAAACATCGCTGCAACCTCGCTTTGCTCTCCCCTACGTTACATTTTCTTATGCAAAATATTGGTTCTGAATAGCTCTCCCTCTTTTTATGCAGACCGTAAAATAGGAGCATAAATTTAAAATGCATAATAATAACCTGCATAAAAAGAAGTTTTAGCATAGCATGAATACTTGCAAAAATCTTGGATCAAGTTGCAAAGTTGAATATATCCATTGACATTGCTGATGTCGCTACTATCTACCTACAATGTCATAGACCCACTAAGCTCCACACACCTGGCCAAGTCCTCGCAAGCATTTATAAACCCCTTCATCAACTTAGAAAGAGCCCAGAACTGAAGCAGCTTCCAATAGATGATAGGATGGTGAATGAAATGTCTGTTCGCTGCGCCTGTATTGATCTGCTTGTAATTGATAATATAGGGGTATTTTGGGCGTTATTATTCTACATTCATTCTTTCACTCATTCAATGGAACAGCCAACTTTCAAGCTAGGGGGTTGTTGGATTTACTTTTTATTCTACGTGTTTGTTTGGTTTGATTTATTTAAATATTCAATTAATTACATATTACTGTTCTTGAAGGTTATTACCATCCGAAACCGCGGATTCCCACGTAGAGTAGGTATTTGGAAATAAAATTAGCATGAAGAACCACGAAGCTAGTCGACCAAAAGTGTATATCCTATGTCTTTTAACTGAGAAAAACTTGAGGCAAATTACGTGCAACACCCGAGAAGTTATAAAAAAGTGTTATTTAAGGGATGTGGATATACATGTGGATGGTACTATCCTAGTGTAATATGCGCAACCTGCAGGATGAATTGTGGCCAGAAATCGAGAGGTGAAAATGCCATCAACGTTTACAGCTACCAATACAACATTTCAAAAAATACCCGAGGAAATTCTAAATGCTCATGTGAAATTTGTGGGGCTCCTGCAGTGCACTATGGAAAAAAAAATTGCCGAATAAAATTGCAAAACAGCGAATTGGGGGCCACCCGAGAAAATTCGATTTTGAAAATGATTCAAAGTTGGTCAAGATGTGCAATTTGTGTCTGACGGAAGTTAGACGGGACAAAACACACTTCTGTACTTCAACAAGTCGCGATGAAAACCTTTCAAGAATCCTCAATGAAAAGAAGGGAACGCTGAAGTCATCTGATGCTGCAGTATGTCATTTCTTGGCTGACAAATCGTCCGATTCTGGTAAGCTGAATTCTGAGTCCACAACGACGGTAATCTCCTGAGGTTTGATAAAGTTATAAACCCGTCATCGTTCGATCTCTTTTCCCGGACAAAAGAGCTCACAACGCTATCTCCGACCTCACCAACATCATCTTTGAGAATGTTCAGAAGGTTCTCGTGCTTTTGGACTTTGCTAATGTGGCCGTCCTCTTCCAAGTTCGGTGAAACAAAGATTGCACATATTCAGAATGCGCGGTTTCTTCGATTCATTTGAAACAAGAGGCCGACCTCTTTTCTTCACAGGAGTTAATGGTTTCGACATATTCGACAGATTTATACGAGCAGCGACGCATATTTCACACTGACGAGTCTTTTGATAAAGAAGGTCTAATTTAAACTAATGCTCAACATTTCAAAACGAACTTACATATCTGCACTTTACTTGTTTCAAGCTTGGTGTTCAACTGGTAAGGAAACATTTCCACATCTTGCTTACAATCCTGGGTGTCTGAATGCAGCACGAATGAACAATGTGCGCATATGCGTGTAGGGTAGTACCATTTTTTCACGTCGATGTCTGGTAGGGGTAGGCGGGGCAATATGGACACCCTAAGGTTTTTGCCAACTTTACCTGGCAAGATGTCAAAAAAGTTTAGTTTTTTGATACATTTATCCTTTTAAAGTCTATTTAGCATCTATTGCATAAGAATGCTCACGAAGAAAAATGATTTATCCACTTCAAAAAAATGTTATGAAAAATGTTAGTTTTTCATGACCGTCTTCAAGCATACGGAGCAGAATGGACACCCCCATGGGGCAATATGAACACCATGAGATTTTTACGAATTTCGTACATTATTTACATCTATAAAGCCATTTCATTACAAAATAACTTTTATGGATGAATAATACGCCGAAGTAGTTCATTTTTGTTCAGTTAATTTAAATTCAGGCTGTTTTGGATAAAGCTTCGTTTTTGTCGGCATGTACAGCTGTGCCTAGAACAACTATTTTCCACTGCTGTCGTTTTTTGACCAATTTGTTTCACCCTATGTCTACTATAGTGAACATTTAACCGAAAATATACTGAAATCGAAGAATTTGGTTGGTTTGTGATTTAGGTTATATTTTTCCCTTGCCGCTCCTTTCAAAAAGGTGAGTGTCCATTTTGCCCCGGCAGCAGAAGATGTTTCCAAACTTAATTTTTGATATAATAAGGAAGAAAATATAAACATGTTAAACATGTAGATACAGTAAAACTACTTGCATGTGCTCTAGAAATATCAGGTTTTAATCGACCTGCAATAAATTAATCACTAAATCTTATTTTAGATGGTGTGAAAATTATAATTTCCATGCACAAAAAACGGAGGACGCAACTTTTTCGTGTAAAATCAAGTATAATTTTAATTTCGAATGTTTCTTTCCTGAAACTAAGTTTTAGACAAATGCACTATATTCTGCATTCATTAAAAGTTCAAAAAAGTTCGCATATATCCAAATATTGAGGGTGTCCATTCTGCCTCGGGTGTCCATTTTGCCCCGCCTACCCCTATGTTACGTTCTTTAATAGTCTGACGCACACTTTCGGAAATGGCTCTCAAACCCACTTTCTTAAGACACAGAACACACACTTTTCCTCGATTTTCTTCATGTGTCTTCGGCTTCGGCATCGTGATCTTCGGACAAGCAATCGAACTAATTAAGCGCCAACTCACTGAATACCACGTGGAACAATTTAGTACTGAACTGAGCGAACCGTGCAATGTTTTCTCTGTCCAACTAAAACGTTACCTTAGCAACTGAACATGCCTACTTAGATCTTTTTTTGAATGAAAAGAAAAGGCTTTTCAAATTTAACAATAATTTTATTGATTGTATGATTTCTACTACTTGTTCACAATCTATTCTCAAATAGTCTCAATCAAAGCATGCTGTTTTTTACAGATGGTACAGACTATTCTAAATATTTTATTTTGTTATATAATGTAGATATTGTCGGATTCACTGAATAAATAACTTACATCAATTGATCTTAACAATTACTTTTATTTCTCATACCCGCACTCGCGATGCGATTTCGTCGCTATCGACCCACGTCGTCTTCTGCCTCTCTTTTGTGTGGAGTATTCCCAGACTTACCGAAACAGTTGACGCTCTTTCATAAAGGGCCTAGTCGGCCCCGACATCCCCCCTTTTCTTTAAAAGTCGTGAACTGCATTCATTTGATATTCATTGAGTTATGTGGGTCTACGATGTTCCCGGACTGGTCGTGTGGTAACAGTTTTACCGCCTTCGACGTCCTCGCGATGAGGCCAATTCTCGTTTTCCTGTACTGGTGATGATTCCTCCGCAGCTGGTTCTTCCATCGGTTTGTCTTTCAGTAAACGCTTCAGATGGGCAACATTTCGATGTACCTCACGACCCGAGGTGAATGAACGTAATGTAGCATCCGAACCTTTTAGTTCAATCACTTCAAACTCCTCCGGTGCGAATGTAGTTGACAGCTTGTTCTCCTTCATCATTCGCTTACATACTACCCCATCTCCCTCCTTCAGGTTAGAGGGTTTTGCTTGCCGACGTTCATCCGCATACCGTGCATCCTTCAGTTTTCTTTCCCAATCGCGATCACATATTGCCTCTTGATCCATCCGTAGTGTAACATCACCGAATGCGGGAAGTTTGTCTCGCAGCACGCGTCCAAACATTAATGTCGACGGAGCCACTCCAGTTGATGCATGAGGAGTGGAATTGTACATCAATAAAAAACGATCTTAGGTCCCACATCCAGTCGTCACTACCTGTCTCTTGGCTGATCTTCAAGTGCTTCAATATTGTTTTGTTAGCTTGCTCTACTTCTCCGTTGGCCTGTGGCCAATAGGGAGTCGTTTTCAGCAATGTGATCCCATATTCTTTACAGTATGATTTGAATTCCTCACTGATGAACTGGGGGCCGTTGTCTGATCTAATAGATTCCGGAACGCCAAATCTACTGAAGGTCTCATGTAAAGCTTGAACTGTTCGCCTTGCGGTAATTGTTTTCATCACAATTGCCTCTGTAAAACGACTAAAACAGTCAACTATTACAAACAAAGAGTGGCCTGAGGGTAGAGGGCCCATGAAGTCGACCGCGATGTCTTTCCAGGGCTTTTCTGGCATTTTGATACGCTTTAGTGGTTCTGGAGCTCCAAGACAGGATACCAACGTACACTCCTTGCATCGTTTAACGAAAAACTCTACCTGTTTGTCCATTTGTGGCCACCAGACCTTTTGTCGAAGCCGTCGTTTCATCGCCGCCATACCCGGGTGTGCTTCATGAGCTAAAGCAATTACACGTTCTTGTATGGGCCCACATAGCCGAGGCGGTAAACGCACGGGTATTCAGCATGACCATGCTGAGGGTGACGGGTTCGATTCCCGGTCGGTCCAGGATCTTTTCGTAAAGGAAATTTCCTTGACTTCCTTGGGCATAGAGTATCTTCGTGCCTGCCACACGATATACACATGCAAAATGGTCATTGGCGGAGGAAGCTCTCAGTTAATAACTGTGGAAGTGCTCATAGAACACTAAGCTGAGAAGCAGGCTTTGTCCCAGTGAGGACGTTACGCCAAGAAGAGGAGAGGAGAACGTTCTTGTAACTGAGTGGGAATGACCAGTCGATTGGCACTCAAAAGCACTCCATCGACTGAGCATAATTCATCCATGTACGGTTTGAATTCTCTTGGAATGGCTTCTCGAGTTCCCTCTTGCAATGCTTCGATAACCTTTTGAATCGTTTCATCTTTCTTAGAGTCTTCAGTTACCTTTTCAACCGTCACTGCCATTGGTAACGATTCAGAGACAATGTTCCAAATATGTCCTTCGATTGGTTCATCAAACGTTTTGCTGGCTGGCACACTTAATCTCGAAAGTGCGTCTGCTATGTTGTCGAATCCCGGAACATGTTCCACTCTGAATGTGTATCCTTGAAGCCTGAGAACCCAGCGTTCAATACGAGTGCAAGGTCTTGATCTAGGGCTGAAAAGGAATTTCAGGGCTTTGCAGTCGGTTATAAACGTGAACTGGATGCCTAAAAGGTACAGGCGGAACTTTTCGACTCCCCAGACCAACGATAAAGCTTCTCGCTCGATTTGAAAGTATTTCTTTTCCAGTTCCGTTAATGCCTTACTAGCATAGGCAATTACCCTGCAGTTCCCTTCGGAGTCTACTTACAAGAGTACTGCACCCAGTCCAGTTGGGCTGGCATCGGTCATTAGTTTGGTCTGGTCTTTTGGGTTGAAAAAACCAAGATGTTGAATTTGACAGATTTCTTCTTTGATCCGCTGGAAAGCCGAAGTCTGTTTGCATGTCCACTCAAACGAACCTTTTGAACGGAGAACTTGTCTTAGAGCGTCTGTCAATGAAGCCAGGTTCGGAACAAATCTTCCCACATAGCAAACCAACCCGAGAAAGCTTCTCAGTTCTGACAAGTTCTGTGACTCCCGGAAATTTTGAATAGCCAAAATTCTACTTTCTGTTGGTTTTACACCCTGAACAGACAGCTGATGACCAAGAAACTCTAGACATTCGGTGCTATACACACACTTCTCTTCATTAAGCAGGATGTTGTATTCAGCAAACCTCTTGAGTAATGCTGCCAATCTTCGGTCGTGCTCTTCAACTGTAGTTCCGAAAACAACCGCATCATCCAAATATACGATCACGCCATCCAAACCCGCTACAATAGACTCCATTACCTTTTGGAATAGTTCGGGTGCACAACTCACTCCGAACATGAGTCTTTTGTACCTAAAGGGACATTAAAAATACGTTTATATACGAAATAGTTTTTTTTATATGGTTACGTGGTTCGAAACTGTTATTTTTATTCAAATTGAAAATGTCTACCTGAAAAGGCCCTGTTTGGTTATGAATGTGGTTATTGGACGCGATCGTTCCGAAATCTCAAGTTGATGATAGGCATCTTTGATGTCGATTTTCGAAAATCGTACTGCTCCACTCACAGATCCAAGTAACTCATCCACTAGAGGTAAAGGATGCGATTCCCGCAGCACCGCCTGATTTGCTCTGCGCATATCTATACACAAGCGATCGTCACCGGAGTCCTTCATAACTGGAACCACTGGTGATACCCATGGAGAAGGACCTGGAGCTGGCTCGATGATATCCCTTTCTAGCAGAGATTGAAGCTTTGCCTCAATCTTCGATTCCCATGCGATCGGCGGTCTTCTGTATGATTGTTGCACTGGCTGGACATCATGATCGATTGGTATCTCGACCACAATTCCACGTATTTTCGGGAACGGAGTTTGCTTATTTGCTTGGACTGAATTTATGTCGAATCCCACTTTTAGAACGTTTAATTTCTTCGCTGTATGATCACCAAGTAAACAGCGCTGACCATCCTCGACCATGTAGAACTTTGCAATCGTCTTGTTCTCCCCTGCCTCTATCTGCGCACTGAATGTTCCAGTTATTTTCATTGGTTGCTTACTGGCATACCCAACTAGTGACCGGTCTACCTGTATTGTCATATCTACGACGTTCACTTTAGCTTCTTTAAGCTCGTCCCATACCTCCTTGGTGATTATGTTTGCGTCCGACCCGGAATCGATGGTCATGGGTATTTGTACGCCCCCGACTTTGAACGTGAACACGTTGCCTCCCATCGCGTAGAATACATAATCCTTCGACTGTTCCTTCTCGATTTCGTCTGCTACCGCTCGGATCCGTTTCGCCTTAGGAAACGATGGTTCGTTTTCCATCCTACGCTTTAGTCCACCGCTAGCATAACAGCGTTTTGCCCAGTGTCCAATCTTTCCGCAAGCAGCACATTTGGTATGCTTTGCTGGACATTCGCTGCTTCCATGAATATGTCCACGGCGTCCACAGCCGTAGCAACTGAAACGGTTATTTTGCTGATTCCTGGGTTGGTAGTGAGTTTGAAAAACGGGTTGGCGCTTCATTTGATGTTGATGATTTCTGTGAGGACGATTTGCTACTGCATTCACTTCCGGTTCTTGGCGTGGATATGTTCTTCCAAGCTTTTTGGATTGCTGGTGGGATTCGGCCATACTTGTACCCAATGTGATCACCTCTTCCAGAGTGCGGTCCTTCTGCAACAACTTTGTACGTAGCTCCTCTGAAGTACACCCTTGGGCAATGCGATCTGCAATGAGCTCCTCCACCACACTAGGCTCATAACTGCACCTTGAAATTTGCCTACGCAGTCGCATCACAAAATCCGTAAATCTTTCTCCGGTCTGTTGCACAATCTGATGAAACAGATGTCTCTCGTATGTCTTGCGACGGAAAGGCTCGAAGTATTGGTCAAGACATTTGATTGCCACGTCGTAGTAGGGTGGGTCAGCTGTTACGTGAGGCACCTGGTTGATTCCTGGGAGAAGACGAAGCAATTCTTGTAATCCGGGACCTCCAAGGTAAGCCAACTGTGCTCGCTTGTCCGATTGTTTCTCAACTCCATGTGCGAGAAAGAATGACTCCAAATCCAGCTTCCACGTTTCCCACTCGGTTGGTAAACGGCTGGTTTCGATAGTTACATCAAAAGGCTTGATTCTGCTTTGCAATGCCATCCTGTGAAATTATTTCATGTTAACCTATACATAATATGTAGCATAAATTCAGCTCCTAAGAGAAGCTGTCACGTTGGTATTTTTGTTGATGTGCATTTCCCAATGTATCATAATGGTCGTCCCGTATGTTAATTAAAAATTATAAAAGTCAATTTAATATTACCTCATTCGTTTCTCAAGTTTCCTTGTCTCAAAGAGAATTAATACCTTATTTTTTTTCGTCAAACATCCCCGTATTATTTTGTAACGGGAAGAACAGAAATGGTTTTTTTTTATTTCCTTCCGATATCAAAAATCTCATAAGGTAATAAAAAGAAAACGTTGTATGACTTACCCTAGTTATCCGTGTAAAGAAGTGTAGAACCTGTGCCGGCTAAACCACTGCTAACACCTGTTACCAATGGTAATTACCTCTCGGATACCATTGAAGGTCACTTACCCGTTTCCAAAATTTGAATTTATGAATCATCTTTATTATTGAACACCTCTTTTTTGAACCTTGATACAAAACCCCTTTTTTTTTCGCAAAGCAATCACTTTTTTATTTGTTTTTCTTCTTGGTACATAACCATTATAGCAGAACATATCTGCGGTACAAAACCAACTTCCGCTTGGGTATACTGTTCACGGTTAGCACCCAAATAACATCATCTTTGAAATCCTTTGTTTTTCTTTGGTACACAACCATTCTAAAAAAATATTAACGGTACATAACCACTTCTTTCACCATCTGGTACACAACCAATCACTTCATTTTTTCTTATTTCTTCTTTTTCTGCAAATTGGTACAAAACCATCTTCTCGGCATCAACATCGTACACAACGACCACTACCCGAGTAGAGGAAAAGAGCTCAATAATAGCATATTTTGATATGGAGATCAAAAAGTGATATGGGTTTGATTGACATAAGAGATAAAAGATCTAAAAATAAAATCAAAAATTTACTCCTGGAACATCATCATCAAATCATATTTAGATTTTGTAAGATCTAACCAATAGCAGCGAGCTATTCGTATGATCTTGAAATATCAAATTATGATATTGTTCAGATGTTCCAGGAACATTTTTCAGATATTATTTTCAGATCTTTTATCTCTTATATCAATCAAACCAATATCATGTTTTGATCGTCAGTATTTTACCTCTACCCGGGTATGTAACGTATCCCGTTTTTTTCGTTATCACTCTTTTCTAGTAGTTGCTTTTCATTCATGTTCTATTTGGCCACCTTCCTTCTCAGATTTTTTTTCTTATAGGATTACATCTGGATACAAACCCCTTCCTCCACTCATCTATCTATCTCTCTCTCTTCCGGCTCCAGAAACCCAACACAAATTGCCTCACTCCCAGCCACTTTTCCCCTTCAGCTTTCATCTTATTGGAACGCATTGGAACGCTCTCGCATTTACTTCTCTCTTTCTCACGGCTTCTATTTTCTATTGACACCAGCTTTAAGGCCGCACAGGACGACGTGTAATTTTTCCTATCTTCCCTCTCTTTCTAACAATTTGCCTCGCGATTTTGAAGAAGCAAATATCAATTTCCACTGCACTGACGTAGCTGAAACTTTAGTCGATTGTGCACCACGAGTGAGCAAATGAACGATCAAATTTCTAGTCAATAATATGAAGTACAAGTTGAGATTTGCATCTTACTAGCAACAGAGCAATGGCGAACAATTCAACCATCGTCCCGTCCGGCCTTAAAATCGGCCGCTTTCAAAACCGTCATTCTCGTTTTTTTTTTTCTGTTGTTCTCCGTTTGCACTACACAACCCTTCACACCGGGAAAGCACATCAAAGAAAACTCCCCAACTCATAATTCTCTCTTCTTCACACTTACGCGCACCGCTCGTGGCCCTCGTCGGCTCGTCGTCGTCGATGATTTTTTTTTCGCTTCGATTCAAAATGGCGGCCACTTTTTCCCACCAGACCGACGCTCCCGATAAAAACTCGAATGGCTCAGATAGCTATGAAAAATGCAAAAAACATCAGATTTATCGATAAATGCACCACAAAATCACAGGTCGTCGCGTTTTTTTATCCCGTCGTCGCCAAATATGTCGGATTCACTGAATAAATAACTTACATCAATTGATCTTAACAATTACTTTTATTTCTCGTACCCGCACTCGCGATGCGATCTCGTCGCTATCGACCCACGTCGTCTTCTGCCTCTCTTTTGTGTGGAGTGTTCCCAGACTTACCGAAACAGTTGACGCTCTTTCATAAAGGGCCTAGTCGGCCCCGACAGATATGTGTATTAACGAGCCTGGATAAAACAAAGAGGAGAAACCTGATCATTGTCAAAAACATGGAACTGGCAACCTATGATGACAAAAACTAGCAACCTTGAAATGTTGAAGCTTGCGCTTGCCTCTTTCATAGTGTCTGTTATTGTTGTTTATTTATGTTTACTTGGCTCGTTTTCGTTGCTTCTGCTGTGACGGCATCGACAGTTTTACGAATCAGAACAGAATTGAATACAATAATTTCTTCCAAAATGAAGTGCATTTCACCGTTTTGTACAAACAAAACTACTCTCGGCTTCAAAAACATTGGATTTTTTCGTTTTCCAGCCGATGAAGATCTTTGCCTGGTTTGGCGATCTTTTTGTGGCATCCCGGAAAGCAGGGAACTTTCTGCAACCTGCAGGTTGTGCAGTGTAAGTAAATATAAACTTTAATTCAATCAATAAAACATGTATTATTAATATTATTGTGAAATATAATTGTTTTACAGTTTCATTTTGCACCCGGTGATACATATTTTGCATCGGAAAAGGGTAAAATTCTGAGGCGCAGGAATGCTGTTCCGGTGTACAAGTTTGTGCCGCAAATAGCGGACCTGCAAGAGTCATCAAGCTTGGAGGATTTAGCAGAAACCACTTACGACACGAAACGCAAGGACCCACAGCACGAAACAGCTGGCAGTGTCTTCGTTACCCGTAATGTGCCGGTAAACACAAAATCACTGCTGCCGCCGCGCGACGCTGTAATCGATCCCTTGCCGGGTTCTGCCAGCCGTGAAACCTCCGCCGGTCAACATGCAACTTCCTACAATAACGCCAATCACGGAAAAGTGGAATCTGACCAAACATCGTCCGGTCGAGCCTCTGGCGTTAATCATGCTCTATTGGTAACAATGAACAGCGTCCGTGGTCAACCAAAAGTTTCAAGCGCCGAGCACGCAGTCGAAATAGACAGTTTTTCCACAACACAACACCGGCTGTCGGAATGCACTCGTTATTTTCCGAAAAGAGATCATCAGTTACCATCTAGCGACAACATCATTCCTACGAAAAAGGCACGATTTTCATCCGGTCACCCTGAAGCACCCGGTGGTGATTCTGTTAAGCTACATAGTCATCAGTCAACCGATCTTCCCGGAAGAGATAATACGATAAAGCAACCGGAAATGGAATTGAAGGTAGCGGAAGGAGATATGGGTTTCGAGATTCCGACATTTGTGAACAACGCTCCAGCTATTGAAGTCCGCTGTAATCGTGACACAGCGCATCAGGAAATCTGTGCGAAGACCAAGAAGATTTATGAGAAGTAAGTTTCATAACGATATTAATACAATAAAAGTAATCTCATCCTTTATATGATTCAATTTACTGTACAAAACTGAATTAATTGCAAATGATTTTTTTTTGTTTCAGGCGTATTGGTGTACTGAAAGAAAGGTGTCAAAATCTTCAAGGCGTTGTGAAAGAACAGGCCAAAAAGCTGGCTAAACCCAACTTGGCGTTGGAAGCTTTAGAAAACACTTTCAATCCGGATCAAGTAGATATTCTTCTCTACAAAAGAAAGCAGGCGAAAGAATGGAGCGACAACACTATCACAGAGAGTTTGAAAACAAAATTTGTGTGCGGGAAGCAAGGCTACGAGCATGTGCGCCAAAAGTATCCATTACCGACACAACGAACTCTGCAAAAGCGTATGGAAGACCTCAACTTCGACACTGGAATCCTGGACGACGTAATCGAGCTCTTGAAACTTAAACTAAATACGATGACACCTGAGGATTTGGATTGCGGCATAGTCTTTGACGAGATGTCCATCGAGGAAGCACGAAGTTATTCGGTTGCGGACAGTAAATTTTTCGGTGACGTTACCATTTCTGGTCCTGCAGGGACTGCCAGTCATGCCTTGGTGTTCATGCTTGTGGGTGTACGGAGCCGCTGGAAACAAGTTGTAGGTTACCATTTCACCGGCCACACTATATTCGAAGAAGCTCTAAAAGACATAGTTTTTGAAATTATTGAAAAAGTAGAAGCGATAGGATGCAAGGTATGCTTCATAACATCGGATTGTGGACCTAGCAATAAAAAGCTTTGGAATTGCTTAGGTCTAAAATTCCATAAGGAAGAGGTCTTGAGCAGTCAACCCATCGCGCATCCGTTCGACGATACGAGGACGATTGAAGTAATTCCCGATGTAATACACGTGTTTAAGTCCACTGTGCAAGGTTGGATTAAAAACGAAGTGTTGTTCCTACCAGCGGATGTTGTAGAATCCTGTGGATTTGTTTCGAATGAAGTTCGGATTTCACACTTGCGAGATTTAGTTCATTTTGAACACCAAAATCTGCTTAAAGTGTCTTATGGTCTTACAACCAGGGATGTGGAGTTTGGAAAGAAAAGAAGCAATTTCGACGCCATGAAAGTGATCAATTCTCACAAATACGTAAATTCAAATGTCGCAGCCGCTTTGAAAGTCTACAGCAACCTCGAAAATCGCCCCGATGTATTGCCAACTGCTTATTTTATTGAGCAACTTTCAACATGGTTCAGGTTGTCCAAGAATCGGTCGTTTGATTCTGCTTTGAACAAAGGTCTTGAATTATATTTCATATTTAGTTTAAAAAACTTTTTAACTTTTTTATCATTTTAGACAATTACGAGGAATACAGCAACACACTCACGTTTTACAAATCGTTCAGAACATTCGCCTTCAATATAAAAGTAGGACATAAAAAGAACTGGAAACCTTGGCAATCAGCATTAATCATGGCTACAAATTCAATACTTAGGTTGCAAAATATTTTTCTGAATCAGAAAGGCTACAAATTTCTATTGACGTCGCGGTTCACTCAAGACTGCGTTGAAAACTTATTCTCACAAGTACGCATGAGGCAGAAGAAGCCCACTGCTCTTCAGTTCAGGAATCTTTTGAAATCTATCTCTATATCACAATTTTTAAACGAAGTTACTGGCTCCTCCTATGACCCAGATGAACGAGAATGGTTAATCAACTTCCCAACTAATGTTAAGCAACTTAAAGAGAACAAAAAGCATGAGAATAGTTTGATTAAGAAGCCTTCTCTCGATAGCAAATTAATACACATGTCTAATCAGTCAGCATACGATCGATTTGATGAAGCAGAGAAGAATGCGATATATCATATTACAGGGATGCTAGTTCACAAAGTGGCAAAGAATGGATCTGTTTGTAATGATTGTGTTCAAACTTGTTTAGCATCTGATCTCATGCTAGCTAGCTTTGCTAACTTTACGATGCTCAAGGATTTTACTGGACAAGCACTCGTCTATGTAAATGAAGAAACTTTTGTGTATTTTCTTAAGCTAGAAATAATATTCCGAGAGCAAATGAGCCAAAATGCAAACTCGGATGTATTTAACAAGCTAAAGACTATATTAGAATCTATTCCAGTTACACATTTTAAAAGCTGTCATGATATCAAAACTAAACTGATCAATAAGTTCATATACTTTCGACTTAAAACATACGAACCTAAGAAAGTTCATAAGAACAAGTACGACAGCCGATCTATGGCCGTATGATAAATAGCATTAAGAAAGTGATTCGAGCATCACTATGTTAAAATAAATGTAATTTTACAAACCTGACCCTTTGTTTCATTTATATTCAATCCTTCGGAAGCATAATAAACCACAACTAAGGTACAACATGCAAATCAACATTTATTTGTTTTCCATTTTTATTCTAGGCATCTTGTCAATGTTACATGATGGCTTGTAAAAGGCTTCTCATATTGCACAGTTCCCACTAAATCGAACTGCACAGTATGAAAGTGTGACGGTTGAAAAGTGTGACGATAAGTGCAACCGCGCTCTCTGACAGCATTTTGACGTCGAGAAATGTCACAAATAAGCACGTGGTGTGTGTTTCGCCTGATTCTTTCTCGATTTTGTTTTGATTCTCATCCATCTGACAACCCGTGCATTTGGCTTTCTTTCTTTTTTCTCACCCAGAGTCATGACCGGGTGGCCAGTTATACAGGTTTATGCATTTCTCTTGTAGAAAAAGATCATAAAATGTGTAATTTATAAAATTGATATCGGCAGCCGTGCTGGAGCACAAAAATAGTGTGATAGATGAAGTGCATCAAAAATCCATCTTTCAAAGCAACCAGCAATACTAGATTGGATTAAGTTTCAAGGTAATCTTACTAGACTAAATGAGATATTCGGTGATGTATGATGAATTTCGTCAGAAATGCCTGGTTTGAGATCCTTGATATCGTTTTCCAATAGCTACATCCATCACATCCAATGTTGACAAAAGCAAAACAGCTAGAATGATGACAGTTTTCATAACATCCCTTTCTTGGTAATCATTTGGAAGTACATACCTCTGGTCGGAATAGTGAGTTTACGATTGTCCTAGAAGATGCCGCAATGTACGGTTTGAAAAACACTGTTTTGAAGGCTTCGTAATTCCCGAGGGAATGTCAGAATTTTGCGGCTCCCGTGAAGAAATCTCATGTTACATCTAATGCTGACTGTATTTGCCTCTTGAGTGGGTAATTCCGGTGACAAATCACCGATCAGATTTGTTGTTTGGGAAAGCGAACGAACGTCGTCCTTTCTAATTCAATTTGTACTCAATAGGTACTCAAATCAACTTCTTGCGCGAGTCGACAGCTGAAAATTATGAAAAGCGTTTCGAATATCACGGTTGCTTTGATAATCTACTCACAATACCTACAATCTAGGATCCCACAATTTGCCCAGAAATGCAATCTTTTTTCAATTACAATAATACTAATCGATTACAATACTTGCTTCGCAGAAATGTTTTAATTCCAATTTTGACAGGTCTCTTGCTCGATTGGAATGACAGTGACAGTAAATGAATTGTTCCAATTTTGACGTTTCTCCTCTTTGTTTTATCCAGGCTCGTTAATGTGTATCACTAGCTGCTTTGCATCACGAACTGTTTGGCCAGAGCATAAAAACCCGGTAAAACTCCAATAAAAAGTGATTTGTTTTTATAAAAAAAAAAAAAATGTTCGAGATCCCTTGGTGGATTTTTTTGAGGAACGCGTTATTTTAATGAAGGCTGAAAGCATATATTTTCAAATGGGTAAGAACTTGGCGATGCCTATTTTTTGCGATAAACTTTTGCCATATACACGCCGTGCAGTAGACGTTATCACGAGCAAACGTTCAAATAACAAAATGTTACTTCATTGTAATAAAGTAGTAAGACCTATCTTCAATATAATTTGAACGTTAACGCCAAACTATGCTGATATTATGGAAGAAGCAAATTGCATTTCACGTATCTTCCTTGTGCGATCTGAATCGATGCAAAATTTGCTCTGATCTCAGAAAGATCAATTTTGAAGATTGTATCGTTTACATAACACACAATCTATCGATTGGGTATTTGGCCATGTGTGATAAAATCCTACCAAAGAAGCCACATGGCATTTAGATCGTCAAGAGTATCGTTTAGAATTTGTTTCACCAGGTACGAACGTTTATCTTGGTTCCATCTTTCAATTAATTGAAACAACCGCGGCAAGACGTCGTGACAAATTTCCTCCATTAAGACGGGTTCTTCGCACTACAGCCGTCTGCGCTCTTTACAACAGATTTGTGGGATGATTTTTCGCTGTGAAGGTCATGCACATAAACTTTGCGAACTTTTCATCAGGGTTCGCTCTTGATTGAGACGATCAAAAATGAAACTACATGATGCACACTGCGGCAACGTTGTTGGCAAAGTTAATTTTCGAAACTACCTCCAGATATTTGACCAAGAAGCGAAGGAATCCATTCTGGTGAGTGGAGCACGGCAGGAATAAGATACCACCTCCCAATTACTTTTGTTTAGTTTTTATTAAGATTATTTGCAAATTCTTTAAATTTAATAAAACATTATACGCCTTCTGGGGTTACAGCAAAAACAGCAGCAGCAGCAGCAGCAGCATCGGCGGCATCCTGCTTGCTGATATTGAACCAGCAGGGGTCCTGAACCTGGATACGCACACTCACATACACACTATCGCATCCATGGTCGCGCGATAAGATCGGTCGTAATTGGCGGTTTCTGCAGCACCGCGACGAAGATGACAAAGCCGCTGGATGCAAATGACCGTGTGCATTTTGGCATGTTTTGTCAAACCTATCTACAAGAGTGTAAGCAAACGCAGATCGGGGCTATCGCTGCTGGGCGGGACGAGCTCTTCGTGAAACCAGATCATACCGAGGCGGGCCATCAACGGTCGGGAGTGTGCTTGGGCCTTTGAAATACGTGCACTCTGGGAAATGGTGCTTTTAACAAGGATAAAATATAAATTTTCATTGGCTTATATGAATAAACACTACACATATACTATTAAGTTACTTTGTCGTTATGTAATGAATACTGATGCAAAAACATTATTTGTTCAATAAAGTTTGACTATTGTTTAATAATTGTCACATGATGCTTATGGAGAAAACATTTCCGTCGAATGTCAAAACGTTGAAAATGAAGCTTCCATAGCAACAAGTTTAAAACAAATGTCGGACTGTTATTTTAAGGGTGTGATCACTGCATGCCTTTATCATAATTAACTTTAATTGTTTTTTTTTCTGTGATACGAATACTACTCGAAGTAAGAGAGAGTAACGAAAGGAATGAAAGTATACGACGAATAGATACGGACTAGGGTGGATCAACGATGTATGGGAATTTCCAAAGCTGATCATAACCAATCAGATCAATGCTTTTTGAGAGTTACAGCTGTGTTCATAAAAATAGCAGTAAAAGCCGTTTTCCATACAAAATGGCCAACTTTGACATGCAGTTACTATGTTCTCCTATGAGCGATTGAGCTGAAAATTTGACAGCGAACTAAAAATATGGTGAGTAATGTTATAGCAAAATCCAAGAATTTTCGAAGCACGTATAAAAAAGTTGAACACTGTGAAAATGATCAAAATAATAGCAATGTTTGTTTTGATTATTTTCATTCAGCAAACATTTTTAATAATCTTAAATTTATACATTAACTTGTTATCAAGGCGAAACATGATCAAATAGCGTGTGGAAATATTAATTGTTTCTTCTAGGTAAAGCTACATTTTAATTTATTTACACTGCTATTATTTTGAACAATTCCACATAGTGTTTAACTTTTTTTACACCATTTTCGAAAATTCTCAGATTTTGCTATAACATTATTAACTATATTTCAGGCCAAAAATTTCTAAAGGTCCTATCTGCAGAAGAGAGGCTCTCTTTGGTTTCTCTCTCTTTCGTTAATATCTCAGCTGTTTATTTGTATTATGATTGTCTCCTTGCATTGAACGATTGTCAAAACAATCGTCTTTCGATTTGTACTGCAAAAATAGTAGGAAAGTGTACCATTACATTGCAATAATTGAAAGAGAAAGTAAACAAAGAGAGCCTCTCAAATGCAGATAGGACCTATTGAAATGTTTGGCCTGATTTGCAGTTCGCTGTCAAATTTTCAGCTCACTCGCTCATAGGCGAACAAAGTTACATCATGTCAAATTGACCATTTTGTATGGAAAACGGCTTTCACTGCTATTTTTATGAACACAGTTGTGTGTGAGGTCCCAAACAAAAAACTGTGCAAAATTTGGGCATGATTGGTTTAGCCTACATTTTGCGCATCGCGATTGAAGTTTGTATGGGATGTTACCATTGGCGAAGCTAGGATTTTTTTTTCTGGAGCGGGTCCGGGGGGTGCATAACTTTTAAGCGGCATGGACGCCCGATATGTGTATATGCAAATTGGCATTGCATTTTTAAGGATTCAAAATGACGATTTAGATTTGTTTCAAGTTTCGTTAACTATATGAGTATGACCAATTCCTCGATGTTTTTTTCCATAGCTTGCTGCAGTGATTCCATCATGAATAATTCCTCCCGAGATTTCTTCAACAATTCTTCTAGGCAGGGATTCAACCACATATTTATTCTGGAATTTGTCCTGAGATATCTTTAGAGGTTCCTCCAGTGATTGTTCTAATGCTGTTTTCGAGGTTTCCTTCAGGATTTTTTCCAGAGATCCTTCAAGGTATGGCTGCAGGTATTTAATCAGAGATTTCTTTAGCGATTACTCCATATATTCTTTCCAGAATTTTACTAGATATTACTCCTATAGGTACATGCAGGAATGTCTTCCAGAAATTCTTTCAGAAAATTTTACTATTGTTTTTTTTAATTATTCCAGGAAAAAAATTTGTACAAAAAACTTTTAGGAGTCCATCCAAGTATTCCTCCAATAATTCGTCCAGAAATTACTGCAGACATGGATTTTTTAAGTTTTCTTTTCATACAGGTATTCCTACAGAATGGGATCTCCAGTTAGCCTAGTGGTTAAGGCTATGAATCGCCAATTCGGAGACGGCGGGTTCGATTTCCGTTCCGATCGGGAAAATTTTCTCGACTCCCTGGACATAGTGTATCATTGTACTTGCCTCACAATATACAAATTCATGCAAAATGGCAGGCAAAGAATGCCCTTCAATTAATAACTGTGGAAGTGCTCAAAGAACACTAAGTTGAAGCGAGTCAGGCCAAGTCCCAGTGGGGACGTAGAGCCTTAAAGAAGAAGCAGATTCCCACAGAAATTCTTCCAGGAATTCGCTAAGAAATCTCCCCTGAGATTCCCTATGGAATTCCTCTTGGGACTGCTTCCGGGATTCATCATGGGGTTTCTTCACACATTCCTCCAAGAAATCCTCCAAGGATTCACCCGGGAATTCTTTCTGTGATACTTTCAGGAACAACTTCCAGGATCATATTAAAAATGTCTCCAAGAACTCTTCTTGCGATTCCTTCAGGAATTTCTCCTGTAATTCTTTCAGAAACTTCTCCAAGAAATTACCCAAAACTTCTTCCATGAACTGTTTAGAGATTCCCTTAAGAATTCATCTTGGGATTGCTCCTGAGATTCCTCCTGGGGTTTTATTTTTCAGGAACTCTTCCAGGGATTCCTTCAGGAACTGCTACAGGGACTCTTTCTAGAATACCTCTACGTATTTTTTTAAGGATTCTTTCAGGAATTTCAGCGGTTTCTTCACAGTTTCGATTTCTTCAGTACTTCCTCGTGGGATTTCTTCAAAAACTCCTCCTAGAATTGCATCAGTAATTGATCCTAGGATTTCTTTAGGAATTCTTCCAATAATTCTTTCAGGAGTTCTTCCAAATATTCCTCCGGGAATTCTTCCAGGATTCCTCTGGGAATTCCTACAGGGATTCGTTCAGAAATTCACGTAGTTCCTCAAGAGATTCTTCTAAGAATTCCTCCAGAGATTCTTACAAGTATTCCTCTAGAGATATCTCAAGGATTCCCTCTAGAGCATCGCTTCCCAATTTTGGCTCTCGCGACCCCTGAGTCTGTTATCACCCCGCTTTTCGTAGAACAATCACAGCGTGCCTGCAAGCAGTTGGGGGGTCGCGAAACAAAGGTTGGGAAACCGTGCTCTGGAGATTTATCAAGGGATTCCTACCAGAATTCCTCTAGAAAATTCTCAAGGAAATTCTCTAGAGATTCCTCCAGGTATTCCCATAGGCATGACTCCAGGAATTTCTCCTGGCATTCCTCCAAGAGTTCCTCCAGGGATTTCTATAGGAATTCCTCTAGAATTTCATTTTGGGACTCCTCCAGGAATATTTTCAAGAATCCCACCAGGAATTACCCCAGGAATTCCTTCAGATATTCAACCAGGAATTCCTCCAGGAATTCTTTCAGAAATAACTACAACAATTTCTCCAAAAAAATCTTAAGGAAACCCTTTAGGGTTTCCTTCAGAACTTTTTCTCGGAATTTATCTAAGAATTATTTCAAGAATTCCTTCAGAAATTCCTGCATGAATTCCTCTCGAGATTCCTCTAGAAATTTCTTCAAGAACTTCTTCAGGAATCCTCCAGGAAATCCTTCAGGGATTCCTCCGGGAAATCCTTCAGGAATTCCTTCAGAAATTCCTCCAGGAATTCCTCCCGGAATTTCTCCAGGAATTATTCCCCAAGCAACCCACTTGGACATTATTAAGTTTCTGTAATTTGTATGCAACTATATTGAAAGTTATGCCATTTGAACCAATCGTCTTAATCACGACTAAATTGCAACCAAAAAAGCGCAAAAGGTGGAGCCAATATAAAACATCCATTCGTGATATAAACGGTTTTAATACGCAATCGAATTATAACCAAGATACAACTTATAGTCGACTTAAAAAATTGTGACCAATTCGACAACTATTCAGCTAGTCACCACATTCGTCACTGCCAGTTGTTATGCATACACATTTTCGTTCATGTGATTAACAAATTGTGTGCATAAATATACCGAAAATAAGGCTGACCGAGAACGTCAATTTGTGTGCCGTTCCAAATTTATCGGTAAGTTACGCATTTTAGCTCCGTATTCTCAACGCGCCTCAGTCTATCTATCATTTTGCGAGTGAGAATTTAGGCATTTGTGGTAAAAATTAACTCGCCATATTGCTTTGGCGGAGTGCATTTCAGCAGCTTATTTGCTGCATCCATAAAATGCTGAAAATTAATTTTAGAATTTAGAAAGATACTACATATTTGCTGAATCATGTCTATGGAAATTCGTATTGACAAAGTACAACAATGCTGCATGAGGTACACGAAACCGCCAAACTACCAAAAATTGGATTCTTCTGACGCAGTCCTATGGTTCGGCCCAATAAGTCAACATTTGAGTGAATCGATTAAACTCACGCAAGGTAAATTGCCTTTACCTCCAACTAAAAATATACCCAAGAGTAGGTAAATTCAACCCAAATTTAGGTAAATCTACATTTACCTTAAATTGGCTTATTAGCCTCAAGAACTCCCGTTGGATAGACGCATCTCTGTTTATTTACGACAACATCTGTGGGGGAGAGAGGAAAACAACCTAATTTTGGGTAACTAATCAATTTGATATCCTCATTTTAGGGTAAAATCGACCCAAAAAAAGGTAGTTTGAATTTTCCGTGTAGAACATAAATAACCAAAAAAGCAGACACTTGGACGTGCACTTCCCATTTACGTCAACAAGAGACTGTCCATTTATTACGTAGGTACCGAAAGTTTCACATTTTTTGTAAAAAATGCAAACCCATTGTAAAATTTCTCGTGGGAAATTCCTAATATTTTTGTACGTTACGTTAGATTTCTCAAACCTCATATATACATGAAATTTAGAATATGTCGATAAATTTATGAAGAAAAGGTTACATTTTATTTGTACATGATTTCGTTATTTTTAAAACATTTTGGTTTTTTGTAGTGCATTTTATATTTTTCGTGATCACAAAAACATTTTGCAGCACATTTTGGAACTTCTATCTCTCCTGTCAAAATTGTTCGTTATGTTCTAAATAAGTTCCAGGTGCAACATGTTTATAACAATCAGAATCAATGTTTTGATTGATTTGGTTTGTAAACGGCTGTAACTAAGATTCGTTGAAACAATCAGATTATACTTCAGTTACAAATTGGTTTCGCAAGTTTCGACTAATGATGACGTTTGTTTTCATTTTGCTAGTTGTTATAAAACTGTTACACCTCAGTTTGGCATTAACAACAGGATTTTAATAGGTTTTAATTTTGTTTGTTTTACGAAAACTCAGTTGCAACATGTTTGCAACGATGATCATTTCCATTTTAGTTGCAGGTGCTACTTGGGTCCAGGTACTCCTCCAGGCATTCCTCCATGATTACATCCAGGAATTGCTCCAGGATCTCCTCCAGGAATTACCCCAAGTATTTCTGCAGGAGTTTCTGCAGAAATTTATTTAGGAACTGATCCAGGAATTCCTTTGGAAATTCCCTAAGAAATTCCTCAAGGAATTTCTTCGGGTAATCCTCTTTCTTCAGAAATTATTTTAGGAATTTATTCAGGGATTACTCCTGATTTTTTTCCAGGGATTTCTCTTGGATTTTTTCCAAGAATTCCTCTTGGAATTTTTCCAAGAATTCCTCTTGGAATTCCTCCATAAATTCCTATGCAAAAACCTCTAGGGAATATATTTTGGATTTTTTTTAGAAATTTCTCCAGAGATTCCTCCTAGAATTCCTCTGGGCAAATTTACAATTATTTGTACTAAACATAATAAATGTGGCGTCGATGCTATGTCACGGCAAAACTCGTCATTATATCATGCCGATTTTTTATGGTGTATATCCATAACATAAAAACACACATTTATCGTCGGTTTCGGGTTCCAGATTTTTACCCGTGTAGGAATTTCTCTAGAAACTTCTTCAGAAACTTTTCCAGGGATTTCTCCCAGAATTTCTCTAGAGATTTCTCCAGTAATTCTTCCAGGGATAGTTCCAATTTCTCCAAGGATTTCTCTAGGGATTTCTCCAGGAATTCCTCCTGGGATTCTGCCAGGAAATTGTCCTGATATTCCCTCTGGAATTCTTTCAGGGATTTTTCCAAGAATTTCCCCAGAAAAGAAATTCTTCCATGAATTTCTTCAGAGGGTTTAACCAGAGGGTTTCTACCAGAGGTCCCTCCCAAAGTTCCTCTAGAGATTACACCAGGAGTTCATTTCGGAATTTATCCAGGGATTGCTCCAGGCATTCATCCAAAATTTCTCCAAGGATTATTCCTTCTCCAAATTATTCTGTCGGAAATTCCTCCAGGGTTTCCGCCAAGAATTTGTCAAGAAGTTCCTCCAGCGATTTCTCTAGGAGTTGCTTCAAGGATTTCTCAAATAATTTCTCTAGGAATTTCTCCAGTTCCTCCATGCATTCCCCCATGCATTGCTTCAGAGATTCCTCGAGAAATTCCTACAGGGATTTTTCCATGCATTCTCCCAGGAATTCTTCCAGGAATTTCCACAGAAATTTCTCTAAGAATTCCTCCAGAAATTTCTCAAGGGATTCCTCAGGCATTTTTCCAAGAATTCCTCTAGGAATTCTTCCATAATTTCTTCAGAACTTTCTTTAAGGATTCCTCCAAGAATTTCTCAAGAAGTTTCTTCAGAAATTTGCCAGGGATTCCTCCTAGATTTCCTGTAGGGAATCCTCCAGGAATTCATCCAGGGATTCCTTCAGGATTTCTTCCAGGGTTTGCTGCAGGAATTCATCCAGGAATTTCTTCAGGTAGTACGCCAGGCATTTCTCCTGGAATTCCTCCAGGGATTCTTCCAGGGTTTCCTTCGGGTATTCCTACAGAAATTTTAGGAATTCCGCCACGAATTTATCCAGCAATTCCTCCAGAGATTTCTCCAGGAATTCATCTAGCGATTGCTCTGGAATTCTGCCAGAGGTCCCTCCCAGAGTTCCTCTAGAGATTTCACTAGGAATTTATCTAGGAATTTATCCAGGAATTGCTCCAGGAATTCGTCTAGGAATTTCTCCAAGGATGCCTCCAGGAAATCCTCAAAATATTGTTTCAGAAATTCCTCCAGGAATTTCTCCAGGGGTTCCGTCAAGAATTTGTCCAGAAGTTCCTCCAGAATTTCCTCCAGCGATTCCTGAAGGAGTTGCTTCAGGGATTTCGCGGAATTCTTTCAGCGGTTTCTCCAAGAATGCCTTGCTCCTGGAATTCGTCCAGAATTTAGAAGGTAGAAAGAATCAAAATAATGAACAACAAGGAATTGATTTCAACTTACTCAGTAAATTTTTTGTTGAAGGAGATAAGCTTCCGGAGAGAATCTATGTTTACGGAATTTCAGCTAAAGTTGAGGTGTACATTTTGCCTTTGCGCGTATGTTTCAACTGTTGGCGAAATTTCAGAAATTCGTCCATTATCTTCTCCAGGGATTCACCCAAGATTTCAGGATTTCCTGATGTTTTTATTACTTGAAGGATTTCTAGAGGAGTTCCTCTAGCGATTTTGTGGAATTCTTTAAGATAATTTTAGAGGGATGCTGGAGCCAGAAAATTCCCCAAGAAGTCATTAAAAATTCTTTTACAATTATCTCCGAGAAATTTTTAAGGAGTTTCCACAGATTTATTCTGGAATCCATCCATGAATTCCTTCAAGAATACCCCTCTGCAGCTCCTGTAAAATAGTTTCTTCAGAAATCCGTTCTGAGATTCTTTCTGGAATATATGCTGTGATTCTTTCACAGTCACTGTTACCTACTTCAAACATAAAGTATTTGCATGCTAGAAGCGCTTTCAGACATTTCTCCAGGAATTCACCGAGAGAAGACTCTTTCGGAGTGTTTTCGACCGGAATTGATGCGGAAGTGGACAAAGCACGACGAACGAGAACTAACGCGAAGTTTTGTACCGCGAAACCGGAGTTTTCCGAATATTCGTGACCGAAATCAAATAAAAACTCTCGCAAACCAAGATGTCTGCTCTAAACTAACTTTTATTGCGAATGAAAGAATACTAATGACAATGGATCAATGACATGGTGTATGAATGATAGGTTAAATTCCTGTTCATGAGAATCCCTCTCTTGCCGCAACCCTCGCTGCCAGGGTTGAACTCGGTTTCCATTACACCGTAAACATCCTCCCGGCCTTGAGGCGTATGCCTCAATCAGTAGGAAGAACTACCAGCTTATGGATGGGTCTTTGATAGATGGTTTCGCCTCGCTGCAGGCTCACGTTCCGAACGATACCGCTCCGATCCGGATGAGTAGCTACCACCCGAGCAAGTTCCCAATGGGCCGGTGGCGTATTATCATTCTTAACCAGAACAAGATCTCCAATCCTCAGGTTATCTCCGATCTTCTGCCATTTTGTCCTGGGTTGAAGCGTTGCAATATACTCCGTCCTGAAGCGTTCCCAAAAGTCTTCGGTCAACTTCCGTAGCTGACGATATCTGTCGAGGCGATTCGTTGGTACATCGGATACACCTGGTTCTGGCACCAGCTTCAGTGGCTGTCCGATGATAAAGTGTCCTGGTGTTAAGGCTTCACACGAATCCACGGAGCTGGAAAGGGCGCACAGCGGCCGTGAATTCAAGCATGCTTCAATCTGCGTCAATAGAGTTGACAGTTCCTCGAAGTTCAACACGGCGGTTCCCAGCACGACGCGCAGGTGTTTCTTCATGCTTTTTACTGCTCCTTCCCAAATGCCGCCCATGTGGGGGGCGGACGGCGTAATAAAGTTCCACTGTATTCCCAAATTGTTCAGGTGCTGATTCACTTCGGAGTTAAACGTTGCTGAAGCCAGAAGTTCCTTGAGTTGGCGATCGGCGCCAACAAAATTTGTGCCATTATCTGACCACAGTTGATTGGGCAAACCACGTCGGGCACAGAAACGTTTCAAAGCTGCGATGAACGTGTTTGCTGATAAATCTGTGGCAGCCTCCAGATGAACAGCTTTTGTTGCGAGGCATACAAAAACTGCTATGTAGCTCTTCACGGTTTTAACGGATCGCAGTAGGCTGGCTTTTATTATGACAGGTCCAGCATAATCAACGCCGACGTTTTCGAAAGCTCGGCCACTAGTAGTTCGCACCGCAGGCAAACTCCCCATCAGTTGACTTGCTGTTTTGGCCTTCCAGCGTGCACAGCGTACGCAGCTGTTTACCACCGACCGCACCACTGATTGGCAGCCGATCACCCAGTAGAATTGGTTCAGCGTCGCGATGAGCAAAGTAGGACCAGCGTGCAGATTTTGTTGGTGCAACAACGATATCAACAGGTGTGTGTAGCGATGCGACTTGGGAAGAATAACTGGATGCTTCAAGTTGAATGCTAGCTCCGAGTTTTGCAGCCTTCCCCCGACACGCAATGTTCCATCCCCATCGATGAACGGGAAAAGCGACTTGATTTGGCTCTTTGCTGAAAGTGGTAGACCCTTTCGAAGATGCTTCATGTCCTCGCCAAACACCTCACGCTGAGCGAATCGAGCCAATTGTAGATTGGCTTCATACACTTCCACTGCCTTCAGTTGTCCAGAAGTCTTTTCGGTGCCACGCAGCTTCGATAGTAAGTTGGCCTTGAATCTGGTGACCCACGCCAACACTCGTTGAGAAACCTTCAGTAACCCGTTTCGTTTCAGGAGATACTCTTCAACTTCGTAGTTCGATTCAGGTTTCGTCGCAACCGTAGCTGCAGCGACCACCTTCCGTTGCTCCGTCACGTCTTCTTCAAATGGGATCGATTCAGCGCTTTCTTTCCAGGTGTCCTCTGTGCTGTACAGGAGAGATGGGCCGGTCCACCACAGCTTGTGGTCAACCAGCTCCGTTGGCAGCACACCTCGAGATGCACAATCCGCCGGATTTTCGCTTGATTAAATGTGGTGCCAGGAACTTCGTGGCAAGAAATCCAAAATCGCTGAGGTCCGATTTGCCACGAAAGTCTTCCATTTCTTCGGATGGGATGCCAGCCACCCAAGCACAACAGTAGAATCCGTCCACGCGTAGCATGTCACATCCAAGTGGTCCAACGATTCGAGAATCTGTTTCATAAGCTCCACAAGAAGGGCGGCTGCATTCAACTCGAGCCGGGGAAGTGACACTTGCTGGATTGGAGCCACCTTGGTTTTGCTTGCGACCAGCGAAATGCATACATTGTCCCTGTCCTTGGATCTAGCGTAGACGACTGCTGCATAGGCCGACTCTGACGCGTCGGCGAAGCCGTGCAGCTGCACTGCTCCCAGATGATTCACGATCCATCTTGGAATCCGGATATCCTCGATTGATGCCAAGCTTGTCTTGATTTTGTTCCATTCCTGATTGATCGCAGCCGGCAACGGATCATCCCATTGCAAGTCCTGCAGCCACAGTGTTTGGTACAGGATCTTGATGCGAACAATTATCGGCGAGATCCAACCCAAAGGATCGAAAAGTCGGGCTGAATCCGATAGGAGTTGGCGCTTCGTGTTTGGCTTGTCGATGTCAAAATTCACCCGGTACCCAAACGAGTCGGTGACTGGGTACCAGTGTATGCCCAGTGCTTTCACGGAATCCGCTTCTGGATGAAGATGCACAGGAACTGACGCTTCGGCATCGCTTGCATTCTCCTCCAACAGCCGTGGATCGTTTGCCGACCATTTTCGGAGATTAAAAACCTGCACCCGATGTAACCTGATCGATGTCCTCCTTCAATTCGAGTGCGTCCTCCAATGTGGCAGCGCCAGAGAGAAAATCGTCTACATAAAAGTTTTTCAGCACACGATTTGCTGCATTTGGATACTGCGTACGAGAATCACGGGCCGCTTGTCGCAACGACTCGATGGCTAGAAACGGCGCACAAGAAGTCCCGTATGTTACTGTCAGCAATCGGTAGTATTCGATGGGCTTATCGGGGTCCGCTCTCCATACGATACGCTGGTAGTCGACGTCGTCTCGATGTATCCTTACCTGCCTGTACATTTTTTCCGCGTCCGCCATGAAGGCGAAAGCGTAACTTCGAAAACGGGTCGGCACGACAGGCAGGTCCTCAGTGACGTTGGGTCCGATCAGCAGCTTCTCATTCAACGATATTCCAGTCGACGATCGACAAGAGCCGTCGAAAACGACTCGCAACTTGGTGGTGACGCTTTCCTGCCGCATGACACCGTGATGTGGGAGGTAGAAGCATTTCTCGGGTGCAACGTTCACCTCGTCGTCTGGAATACGCTCCATGTGGCCAAGGTTCAAGTACTCGGCCATGAAATCGCCATACATTCGCTTGAATTCAGGATCTCTTGCAAATCTTCTTTCCATAGCCTTCAATCGCTGAACTGCCGCTGGCAGAGATTCACCCAACGCCGGCTTGTCTGCATCGAACGGTAGGCGTACTGTGAATCTGCCGGATTCATCTCGTTGGTGTGTGGTGTTGAAGATATTCACTGCTTGCTGCTCCTCTTGTGTCAACGGCTTCGGTTGGTTGACCTCCTCCACTTCCCAAAACTTCCGGAGGGACTTGTCGATGTCCATGTCCATGCTGAGACTGACAATGGCCGTGTTGCAGTTGACTTCGCTGGCATCGAAAACTTGACCGGCGACGATCCATCCGAACGTAGAGTTGATCGCTACAGGAAGTCCCGCGTCGTCTTTCACCTTGCCGTCCTCCAAAATTGCCAAGAAAACATCAGCTCCAAGGATAACATCGATCTTTCCGGGCTTGTCAAAATCTGGATCCGCTAGCTGCAACGGCTCCAAACATTTCAGACGTTCACGATCCAGTCGTTGGTTTGGTACGATTTGTGGAAACTTGGAGAGCACATACGCATTCACCTTCACTACAGGGCTGTAGCAGAATCGAGACGAAATTTCCAATTGTACGGCTCCTCTGGTGGTTTCCGACGAGCAGCTTGCGATTCCGGTGACGACCAAATTAGCGTTGCTTCGTTGCAGTCCGATGCTGGTCACGCAATTCTCCGTGATGAGGGAGGCTTGGGAACCGCTATCGATCATCACTCTCACTTCCTTCCACTGACCGTCAGCTCGCTTTACTCTTACCAAAGCCGTCGGTAGTAATCCGATGACAACCGAAGAGCTGTTGTTTACATTCGTTGTGCAGGACGCTGCTGGTTTGGCGTCGGCTGCTACAGAATCCGATTTCTGTGTTGGCAACGGCGATGGCGACGACGACGGCGACGCTTTCTCCGGTGGTGTCGGTGCTGTCATTGTCGGCGTCTCGCAGCTTGCTTTGCACAGCATCGTGTGGTGACGTTGCTGACAGTTTGGCGTGCGGCATACCGACTTCGATGGGCAGGATTTTGCGCAATGGTTTGGCCTCAAGCAGTTAAAACAAAGTCTTGCTTGCTGCACTCGCTCTCGCCGTTCACTTACCGAAGACTCCTTGAAGACGGTGCAATCATAAATCCTGTGGCTAGCAGCACAAACTGGACACGATTGATGCTGCACTGCGTTGAAAGATTTGATTTCCTTCTTCACTGTGTTCTGCTTCCGTTCATCGCGACTGAACTCCTTCTTGACGACATAATCCAGGGGTTTTCCACCGAACGCTGCGCAGGTCTCCAATGCTTCACACTTCCGTTTCAAAAACTTGAGCAGGTCGTCGAACGTCGGGTCGTCGTTGTCCACGATGTGCTGCGACCACTGAGACCGGAGGCCATCGTCCAGCTTCTTCAGAACGATGTAGTTCAACCAAGGATCTCTAGTTTCGAATTCCGGCCCCAAAGCGCTGAGTTGACGAATCACCTCATCCGATGTAGTCACCAGCTTACGCAGGCTGGCGAGATTCGAACCCTTTATCGCTGGCTGTTCGCAGAACTCCTGAACCAAGGCGGCAACCGTGAACTTCGGCTTGTCGAAGTGTTCGACGAGTGTATCCCATACCTGTGTATAGTTTGCGTCCGTGATCGAGTAACTGCTGACCAGGCTTTTAGCGTCGCCTTCCAGGTGGGACATCAGTATTTGCAACTTCAATGCGCTGGTCAGGTTCTTACTGTTGACGCCGCTGAGGAAGAGGTCTTTGAAAGAAGCCCACTGCTTCCTGTCACCTCTGAACACGGGCAAACTGTACGACGGCACCTGCGTATCCATGGGCTCTATTTTCTGGAGACGAATCTGCTCGGTCAACTCTTCCATGTTGGTTGAAGCAACAGCCTGGCTGGAAAGGAGGGTTCGTTGCGTTTCGAGCAGTACACGAACCGCCTCCTTCAGCTCGCTCTTGGACTCCACAACTGTTCTCTCGCTGTTGGCACCGACGGATTCGTCCGGCACTTGCAGGCACTTCGTGACCATCCCCTTCGTTATGTAGAAGAGTTGTTCGTAGTCCGAACGAACGCTGAGCACCGACGAAAGCTCCTCCGGCGGGACCGCTTCCTCGATTTCAGCCTGAATCCTGTCGAAATTTTCCTCCATATCGGCTAATTTCCGGAGCCGATCGTGAACTTCGAACGCCTGTGTTTCTCGCTCCGCTAGGTGCTTCACACTTGCATGAACTCTCTTCAGCCTCTCGAAGGCCACGTTCCTTTTTCTGACGAGTTCGTCCATTGTCGCCGATTCGCGCGATCCGGTAACGAAGGACCAATATGTTTTCGACCGGAATTGATGCGGAAGTGGACAAAGCACGACGAACGAGAACTAACGCGAAGTTTTGTACCGCGAAACCGGAGTTTTCCGAATATTCGCGACCGAAATCAAATAAAAACTCTCGCAAACCAAGATGTCTGCTCTAAACTAACTTTTATTGCGAATGAAAGAATACTAATGACAATGGATCAATGACATGGTGTATGAATGATAGGTTAAATTCCTGTTCATGAGAATCCCTCTCTTGCCGCAACCCTCGCTGCCAGGGTTGAACTCGGTTTCCATTACACCGTAAACACGGAGTTTTCCCAGGGTTTCCTCCCGGAATTTTTCAAGAAATTGCACCACGGATTCCTCTAGGACTTCCTTCTTAAATTCCTCTAGACATTTTTTTTTGAATACATTGCAGCTATTCGTTTCAGGTGAATTCCAGGATTGTTCCATTATTTGAGAGTTCTCCGGAAATACTTCCAAGAGTTCATAATTTCCTAAAGAGTCCATCTATGATGGCCGCCCAGGCCGCTCTCTAGATACGCCAATGGATTTTACATGAGCAAACATATTTTCTCGTATTTTTCTTGAAAGTTGCTCAAATTTATCCTGTACCATGTAACCGATGGTGGGAAAGTTTAGCCCAGGATGTGTCGAAGAACTTCTTCGAAGACTGCAGGGCGATCCGATGTCTGTGGAGAAAGTTATACCCATGGCAATTTCAGTCAAAAATTAAGACTTTATTTTTGATGTTATTGCTTTACATGTTAACAGAGGGCCATTGTTGAACAACACAATCACAACGACGTTCTTCTTGCTTGACGTCTTGGTCTTGAACAGAAATAGTACTTAGATGAATACTACTATCCCTAGACAGGCAAAAAGATCATACTGCCGCAATTCTGCAAAGTGACGTAAGCGACATTGATAGTTTTGGTCCATTTTTTAGTTATGATGCATAAAACTCTTACTTATCCTCTAAGTGTCTCTCCATAGATGATAGATTACGACTAGATCTTGCATTATAATACAGCAGGAATACCATAGAGTTATTCTTTCCCCAGATATTATATATAATATACCCGAAAATATCGAAATTTTGAATGGCGCTTACGTCACTTTGCAGAATTACGGCAGCATAGTCATGATCTGTTAGATGTTAAAATGCTTACAAAATTTCATCATACTGTACTGAAATGGACAGTAGCGAAAAAAAAGCATCTGTCATGCTGGCCATGATTGTTAAAAACGCCTGAATGTACCTCGTTTTGTATTTGAGCTGCAGTTAAAGTATTGCACCGATCTTTATGAAATTTGGCACAAATAATGAACTCACTCCAGAGAGCTTTTAATCAATTTTTAAGCCAATTTTTACAATCTATTGCAGATCTACATCTGTATTTCTTTGCCCCGATTATTGCGGATACAGGATTTAATCTAATATTTTATCTTGTGTTGAAATATGTCATGGGAACAAAAGAGACGCGGACATGCTTTAAACAAATTAAAGGCCATTTTGACCCTTTCATCAAGAGTGCTACCACACTGTGCAATTGCCCGAAGCTCTGAATCCCACGTTTGAGTGCAAAGTTGCCAACACCGCTATCAAATCGCGATACCCCGCGAAATATCTCGCATAAAAACTGTCTCCCAGCATGACGTCCATCATCATCTGCGTTGTCATCATCATCATCATCACCAACGCCGAACGGCGACGGCGGCACGGCACGGAGTGACCACAGCTAAAAGCTGCATCTTTGCACCCAAAACGCCCATATCAGCGTCGTCCGCATGGAATGTCGTTTGCATCTTCACGGGGCGCACTATCAAAATGTGCGCGAAATAAGACTTTGCGCCTTTTGTGCCGACGACGACGCGCACCACACGACCAATCATCAGCACCATCCGGCGCGTTGCAGGAGCAGGCAGCGCACTGCAACAACGGCAGCACATTTTAATGATAACTCTTCGATAAATAACCGCGGGGTAGCAATTTTCGGGAGGCTGCAAACATCAAATCTTATCTCGGCGGGTACCAAATGTGCTGACCAAAAGCACGCCGATCGACCGTTTTTTTTTGTTCGTTCTTGAGGTGAAAAGACAAGATCACTTGCACTTTTGTGTTTGCTGCTTTTTGGCGATATTGAGATTTCTGACAGTATTGATACACCCTGTCCGTTATTAGTATGGACTAGTAGAAAGTAAGGTAAAAGCCTCAAGAATACATCGAAATTCTGATGATCTAGGGTGCGGTACTATTTTGGAAAATTTCCGTTATAACTCAGCTAATTCAATATCTATTGATTTGAACTTTTGTTGATAGGGAATCGCGCCACTTGGGCGGTGGCTTCTATATTCGTCTGTTTTCCACTATAACTCAGTCAAATTTGAACCAATTGACACAACTGTTGGAATGTGGTGTGATAGGTATAGTATCTATCCGTGTACAACATTTCAAGTCAATTGGTTCAAAATTGACTGAGTTATAGTGGTAAATAGACGAATATAGAAGCCACCGCCCAAGTGGCGCGATACCCTATGTATCTCGCCGTATACAACAAATTACAATTGATATGAAATTGACTGAGTTATAAGCTGAAAGTATCTTAAATAGGACCCCTACCCAAAAGGTCCCGCACCATACATAGATTCATGTTTTAACTAAGTATCTCAAACTCTCATAGACTTTTGTCCATGCACAGTTCTTCTTCTTCTTCTTGGCGTAACGTCCTCATTGGGACAAAGCCTGCTTCTCAGCTTAGTGTTCTATGAGCACTTCCACAGTTGTTAACTGACAGCTTCCTCTGCCAATGACCATTTTCCATGCGTATATCGTGTGGCAGGCACGAAGATACTCTATGCCCAAGGAAGTCAAGGAAATTTCCTTTACGAAAAGATCCTGGACCGACCGGGAATCGAACCCGTCACCCTCAGCATGGTCATGCTGAATACCCGTGCGTTTACCGCCTCGGCTATATGGGCCCGTATAGCCATGCACAGTTATGAGAGTTGAATAAACCTTAGATTTTGGTCAGCCTGCTTATTCTTCCTCTTGCAGAGAGGCTCTTGCAAACTATCTAGTTTTTGACTCCATTTACAACAAAGTTACCTACTACATACATACATTTATTTGTTCAACATCATTAAGACAAGACATAATCAACAATAGTACGCCACAATACTCGGTTTGTGGCTGCCGCTCTCCATCCTCGGTCGCGCCCAATGCTCGCCAAGTCACGCTCCACCTGGTCCGCCCATCGTGCTCTCTGCGCTCCACGCTTTCTTGTGCTAACCGGATCAGTTGCAAACACCAGCTTTGTAGGGTTGTTGTCCGGCATTCTTGCAACATGCCCTGCCCACCCTATCCTTCCGGCTTTGGCCACCTTCTGGATGATGGGTTCGCCGTAACGTGCAGCGAGCTCGTGGTTCATCCTTCTCCGCCACACACCGTTCTCCTGCACACCGCCGAAGATCGTTCTTAGCACGCGTCGCTCGAAAACTCCGAGTGCTTGTAGGTCCTCCTCGAGCATGGTCCATGTCTCGTGCCTGTAGAGGATCACCGGTCTTATTAGCGTTTTGTACATGGTGCATTCGGTGCGTGGGTGAATCTTTTTCGACCGCAGTTTCTTCTGGAGCCCGTAGTAGGCCCGACTTCCGCTGATGATGCGCCTCCGAATTTCACGGCTCACGTTGTTGTCAGCCGTCAGTAAGGATCCGAGGTAGACGAATTCCTCCACCACCTCGAAAGTATCCCCGTCTATCGTAACATTACTACCCAGACGGATCCGATCGTGTTCGGTTCCGCCTACCAGCATGTACTTTGTTTTTGAGGCATTCACCACCAGTCCGACCTTTGCTGCTTCGCGTTTCAGGCGGATGTACAGCTCTGCCACCGTTCCAAATGTTCTAGCGATAATGTCCATGTCGTCCGCAAAGCACACAAATTGACCGGATCTTGTGAAAATCGTTCCTCGGCTGTTGAGCCCGGCTCGTCGCATCACACCTTCCAGAGAGATGTTGAAGAGTAGGCATGATAGCCCATCACCTTGTCACAGTCCCCGGCGAGATTCGAATGAACTGGATAGTTCACCCGAAACCCTTACGCAGTTTTACACACCGTCCATCGTTGCTTTAAGGTGTCATGATGCATCACCAAGCTCTCATACGAATCATTGACTATTTGCTTTTCAATGATTGTTTGCCTCGCGTTTTTGAAAAGATAAAAAACTGTCAATCTTGCAGCCACGCAGCAGAAAAAGTATCATCGCAATCACTACGAGTGAGCAAATAGGATGATACTTTTTCATACGACTATTCGCTTTAGTGGCCGAGAATTATCACTTTGAAATTTCGAGCCACATATCCAACATGGCTGCCGATGCTGATGATGCCGTAAAAAGCCTTAATCAGTCTAGTCAGCTTCCCAGGAAAGCCTTTATCGTCCATGATTCTCCATAGCTCTGCGCGGTCGATACCCAAGTAACCAAAAGTTCCGCTTCCCATGACAAAATGCACTTTCAAGTTCCGCGAAGTTCAGATAAAGTTCCAAATGGAACTTTCTGGCTGCTTAAGAGGCTAACGATGAGCCTTGCTGGAACTTCGGTCACAAGTTCCGGCAAGGCTCATTGTTAGCCTCTTAAGCAGCCAGAAAGTTCCATGCGGAACTTTATCTGAACGTCGCGGAACTTTAAAGCTGCTTAAGATGCTACTTGGAACTTTGTCGGAACTTTCAAGTTCGTAGAAGTTCAGTTAAGTAGCATTGTGTTTCAATGAAGATTAAATTTATTTCTTTTACAGAAAACAACTGTTTAAGCATTCACGAAAGACAAATATGAATTTATCAAATCAATGAATACTAGGCTTGAGCAAAAAAAAATTGCCGTCCAATCGGATTCGAACAGATAGTCGCTGCGTGAGAACCCTGCGCTCTACCACAGTACTGCAGTTGCGATTGAGTGGACAGCAGGTAAAATCTGACTTGAATCGATTTTCTGTCGGCAACTAGTTTTGCACATTTGTACAGTAGTGAAGTTAGCTTTACTTTGTCGAGTGATTTCAGCAGCGCAGCGGTAAGTCGACGCAGGAGGATCCAGTTCAATCTACATAGCAGCGACATGTGTGAAAATATAATTATCAGAAGCAATTTAAAGACATGAATCACAAACCCACCAACAGGGTTGTGATTCTGAAAAACACATTTTTGTTTCTGCATGGATTTTGTCAAAGTTCTGTCAGAAGCTGCTTAGAAGGCTATCCAGCATGCTTATGTGAACTTTCAAGTTCCAAAATTACTTAAAAATGAAGCTGCTTAGAAGGCTAATGAGCAACCTCGAACAAGCTGCTTAGCTTATGAAGTACCCTTTTATCTGAACTTTTGGTTACTTGGGTACTGTCGTATGCCGCTTTGAAGTCGATGAACAGGTGATGCGTTGGGACCTGGTATTCACGGCATTTCTGGAGGATTTGCCGTACGGTAAAGATCTGGTCCGTTGTCGACCAGCCATCGATGAAGCCGGCTTGATAACTTCCCACGAACTCATTCGTTTTAGGTGACAGACGACGGAAGATGATCTGGGATAGCACTTTGTAAGCAGCATTCAAAATAGTGATCGCCCTGAAATTCTCACATTCCAAATGCTCGCCTTTCTTGTGAATGGGACAGATTACCCTTTCCTTCCACTCCTCCGGTAGCTGTTCGGTTTCCCAGATCCTGATGCAGACAGGTGGCCAACTTTTCTGGGCCCATCTTGATGAGTTCAGCTGCGATACCATCTTTACCAGCTGCTTTGTTGGTTTTGAGCTGGTGAATGGCATCCTTAACTTCCCACAGCGTGGGAGTTGGTTCATTTCCGTCCTCCGCTGCATTGGCGTCGACGATTTTTCCGCTGCCGTGGGCTCCCGTGCCTACGTTCTCCACGCCGTTCAGGTGCTGATCGAAGCGCTGCTTCCACCTTTCGATCACCTGACGTCCGTCCGTCAAGACGCCTCCGTCTTTATCCCTGCATATTTCGGCTCGTGGCACGAAGCCGTTGCGGGATGCGTTGAGCTTCTGATAGAAGTTCCGTGTTTCTTGGGAACGGCTCAGCAGTTCCATTTCTTCACACTCCGCTTCTTCCAGGCGGCGCTTTTTCTCCCGAAAAAGGCGGGTGTGCTGTTTCCGCTTCTGTTTGTAACGTTCCACGTTCTGTCGAGTCCCTTGCTGCAGCATTACCGCCCTCGCTGCGTTCTTCTCCTCCAAAACCGTTCTGCACTCTTCGTCGAACCATTCGTTCCGTCGATTCCGTTCCACGTACCCGATGGTGCTCTCGGCTGCGTCGTTGATGACTGCTTTCACTGTACTCGAGCAGTCCTCTAGAGGGCCCTCATCGAGCTCGCCCTCGTCTGGCAACGCGGCTTCGAGATTCTGCGCGTATGCTGAGGCGACATCCGGTTGCTTCAGTCGCTCTAGGTTGTACCGTGGCGGTCGCCGGTACCGTACATTGTTGATGACGGAGAGTTTTGGGCGCAGTTTCACCATCACCAGATAGTGGTCGGAGTCGATGTTGGCGCCACGATAGGTCCTGACGTCGATAATGTCGGAGAAGTGCCGTCCGTCAATCAGAACGTGGTCGATTTGAGATTCCGTCTGCTGTGGTGATCTCCAGGTGTAACGATAAGTAAGGCTGTGTTGGAAAAAGGTGCTACGTTTGGCCATATTTTTGGAGGCGGCGAAATCAATGAGTCGTAGGCCGTTTTCGTTCGTCTGCTGGTGGGTGCTGAACTTACCAATCGTCGGTCTGAATTCCTCCTCCTGGCCTACCAGAGCGATCAAATCTCCTATGATGATCTTGACGTCGTGGCTTGGGCAGCGATCGTACTCGCGTTCGAGCTGCGCGTAAAATGCGTCCTTGTTGAAACAACTTTTGACCCCGGGAGTCGATTGCGCCGGCCCAGAAGGAGCCGTGCCTAAGCCCCAAGCTGCTGGTCCAGCCAATGGCTGCTTCCGGGGTGGGCTCACAAGGCCTCTTTTGACTCCCGAGTCCCAGGGCGTTTCGGATGGGGAAGTTTTCGGTGGAGTTTGACCTAAAAAGTGATTCGAATTACTTACAGATTTATTGACTTCTGAAGAAGGCGTCGCGTAGTGGCTGGTGGAGCGACGGAACACGGATCTCGTCCATCGTGTCGCCGGCCGGTTTACGTTTACCGTAGAGCGGTACAGGGTAGGCGACCGGAGTGCGCCGTTCTTCTGCGCCGCCGGTGATGCGGGCGTCCAGCTGATGCTAATAGGGCCGTCGTTAGGGTCCCCGAAGGCGGCCAGATGAACACCAAGGGGGGGGGGGTGTTGGTGGCTTGGTTTGATGATGAATCTCGTCCTAGGTTTCCCCGAAGGCGCGTTGGTGAAATCTTCGTGTGCCGGGCGGGACAGGCTTGAGGTGCCAGGCGGAGGTGATCGGACGATCGACCAGGAACCGGGGTCGATCCGGCGGTTTGGCGAGGTGATCAACGATTGGCCGAGGAGCGGCGCGGCCGGCAGGCCGTAGCGATTCGGCCAAATAACTGCCCACGTGATCTCCGCGTGTCGTCCGACTCGGAGGTGCTTCACACAGTCCGGTGGTCGTGGTATTCTGACCGGACAGCTTTCTCTCAACGCTCTGTCTTTCCGCCTCCATCGCCGCATGCTTCAGGTGGCTGCTGGAAATTCACCACCCCTTAATTGCGCGTTGGCGTAACGCGTCGCGCATTGAGTCGATACGCACTACGCCCACTCTTCGAATCAAACGTTGGAGTAACTATACAATCGTTTCCCTACATTCCCCCACCATAAGCACTAAGTTACCGTTCGGTAACATTGTCATCATCAGTACTTCCGGAGTGTGGGCTGTGCACGTTTATTATGCTGAAGTGGAAGAATCGGCCCTTGATCCTCAACTTGCACATTCTTTCGTCGATCGGCCACCAACCGATCACGCGCCTCTGCATATCACCCATCACGAAGAAAGCTGTTCCCAGCTCGCGTGTGTTGCCGCAGCTCTGGTAGATGGTATGATTAGGCATGGTACACAAATTACGTAACGCTAAAATCAGCGATTTCAGACTCCCCCCGTCCCCCATGTAACGCTTTTTGTATGAAAACCAAAAATATTTTGTATGGCTCGTAACGCTAAGCTTGCGGGCTGTTCGGGCTCGTTTGGAAGTTGACCATCAATGTTAACTTCTTTTCCCGATCAGCCTAGATAGCTGTGTAGTGTCGGTAGCGGTTGTCTCAATTGGCTAAGAATAACACTACGGATCGCCTGATCCAGTGGTAAGAGTCCACTAAACAGGTGACCCCTAATTCATGGTGTTATGCGGCTTTATGCTTACCGTGCCAAAGAATGAATGGTTAGGGGGGTCTAATAAAAACCTAACTACAAACGGAGCCTGTGGAGTACTAGGGCGCCCTCCACAGTATTCTGCCCTTACTGCGCTAACCGGAGCAAATGGTGCAGTTGACCTTGTATTTCTCCGAGATAATCTGCTATCCTTCTTAAGCCTCAACTGCGAGGCTCAATAAGGGTGGGATTATTAGTATGTTGTTTATTAGTTTTAATTGTAACCTATATGGCTCTTCGCATTATGCGTTCTTCACAGTGTCCTCTGTGTATGTTCTTCTCTGGCGTTCTTTAATCGATACCGAATTGGTTGTTATCGCTGCTCTTTTTTCATTTGTTGTGATTGTAAGAGTTTGATCGTGCCTAGTTTGGGTAGTGGCTATGGTTATGACAGCTCAGATCAATCTTCAGCATAAAAGAACAGCCTTGGTCCAAGAACCTTACTTTCGTAGGGAGGATTTCTATGTAGATGTAATGTTTTAATTAACACCAATATGGTTTCGCATTTTGCGTTTGACCCGATGTTTGCTACTTTCAGTAAAATTGAAATGACAGTCTTGCGTGTCATGCCTCGAGCCCCAAAATGTTTTGATAAAACTACTTGTTTGCAGCCTTGCCATTCCCAAATCTTGGTGGGATTATACTGTCAAGTTTATTCCGTAAGTGGATAATGTCTTCGTATGAAGATCGAATCTATCAATTTGACCTCTTTCTTTTGAAATGATTAGCACGCTTTGTCGAGCATC